>NC_138069.1:2070543-2670543 GCF_964194185.1 Rhinolophus hipposideros | reverse complement strand
CCTACAACCTAGACTACTACACGTGGCAAGATTATCATTCAGAATTGAAGGAGAGATAAAGAGTTTCTTGGACAAGCACAAACTAAAGGAGTTCACCATTATTAAACCAGTTTTACAAGAAATGTTAAAGGGTTTTCTTTAAGCAGAAAAGGAAAGTCTATAATCAGAAATAAGAAAATATGAGAAAGGAAAAACATCTCACAGGTAAAGCCAAATATTTAATAAATACAGAAAATCAGACATTTTAAAAAGCTACTATAAAGGTCAAAAGAAAAA
Organism: Rhinolophus hipposideros; assembly: GCF_964194185.1. Taxonomy (NCBI): domain Eukaryota; kingdom Metazoa; phylum Chordata; class Mammalia; order Chiroptera; family Rhinolophidae; genus Rhinolophus; species Rhinolophus hipposideros. The sequence goes on along the minus strand of NC_138069.1, from coordinate 2,670,267 downwards.
TGTATCAAACTTGATTCAAACTACAACAAGTAGTTAGGAGACACACCACACAAAGAGATATAATACATGATATCAATAACTTAAAGCAAGGAGTGGGGAGTTAAAATGCAGTCCTAAGTTGAATATATTCAAACTTAAATGCCTAACAGCTTAAAATAGACTGCTAGAAATACAGAATGATATACATAAACTTTATGGGAACTACAAAGCAAAAAAACATAAAAGATGTACAAAGAATAAAGAGAAAGAAACCCAAATAAAACACTAAAGAAAACCAGCAAACCACAACAAAAAGAGATCAAGAGAAGAGAGGAACAGAGGAGAATTAAAAAAACAATCAACAAAATGACATACTTATCAATAATTTCTTTAAGTGTAAATGGATTAAATGCTCCAATAAAAACAGCATTTAATAGGGTGGCAGAATGGATTAAAAAAAGAGAAAAGGAAAGACCCATCTATATGGTATCTATAAGAGACTTCAAACAGAAAGACTTATACAGAGTGAAAGTGAAGGGATGGAAAAAGATATTCCATGCAAATAGAAACAAAATGAAAGCTAGGATAGCAATACTCATATCGGACAAAATAAACATAAAATGTAAACAAAAGACAAAAAAGGACATTACATAATTATAAAGGGGTCAGCTAAAGAAAAGGATATAACAAATGTAAATATCTATGTACCCAACATAGGAGCACCTAAACATATAAAGCAATTATTAATGGACATAAGGGGAGAAAATCCACAGTAACACAGTAATAGTTCGGGAATTTAACACTCCATTCATATCAATTAATAGATCATGTAGACAGAAAATTAATAAGTAAACACATATCAGATTCACTTAATAGATATTTTAGAACAGTTCAACCCCAAACTACAGAATACATATTTTTTTCAAGTGCACATAAAACATCTTCAGAATGGGTCATATATCAGGCCACAAAACAAGCCTCAGTAAATTCAAGAAGACTGAAATCATACCAAGTATCTTTTCCAAGTATAATGGCATGAAAACTAGAAAACAACTACAGGAAGAAAACTGAAAAAAACACAGATAGGTGGAGATTAAATAACACGCTCCTAAACCACCAATGGATCAAAGAGGAACTCGAACAGGAAATCAAAAACTATCTTGAAACAAATGGAACTGAAAATACAACATTTCAAGTACAGGATGCAGTAAAAGCAGTTCAAAGAGGGAAAAGAGAGACTAAATAAATAAAATCATAAATGAAAGAGGAGAAGTTACAACAGATATCACAGAAGTACAAAGAATTGTTAATAAATATCATGAACAATTACATGCCAACAAATTCGACAACCAGGAAGAAAAGTTATGATAAATTTCTGTAAGTGTAACCTTTCAAGACTGAACCAGGTAGAAATACAAAATTTAAACAGATCGATTTCTAGCAATGAAATTGAAGCAGTAATCAAAAGACTTCCAACAAATAAAAGTTCAGGAATAGACAGCTTCACAAGTGAATTCTACCAAACATTCAAATAAGAAATAATACCGCTCCCCTTCTTAAGCTATTTCAAAAAAATTGAGGAGGAAGGAATACTTTCAAACTCTTTCTATGAAGCCAACACTGCCTAATACCAAAATCAAACAAAGACATTACAAAAACAAAAACATAAACAAAAAACAGAAAAGAATAAAGAAAAAGAAAAGTATAGGGCAATATCTTTGATGAATATAGAGGCAAAAATTTTCAACAAAATATTAGCAAACTGGATGAAACAATACATTAAAAGGATTATATACCAAAACCAAGTGGGATTCATCCTAGGGATGCAAAGGTGGTTCAACATCCACAGTTCAGTCAATGTGATACATCACAATAAAATAAAAGATAAAAACCATATGAACACTTCAATAGATGCAGAAAAAGCATTTGACAAACCTCAACATCCTTTTATACTAAAAACTTAACAAAGTGGTTATTTAAGGAACATATCTCAACATAATACAGGCTATATATTACACTCAATGGTGAAAAGCTGAAAGGTTTTCCACTAAAATCAAGAACAAAACAAGGATTCCCACTACCACCTCTCCTATTCAACATATTATTAGAAGTCCTAGCCATAGCAATCAGACAAGAAATAAAAGGCATTCAAATTGGAAAGAAGTAGAACTCTTATTATTTACAGATGACATGATACTATACATAGTAAACCCTAAACACTCTACCAAGAAACTATTTGAACTAATGAATGAATTCAATAAACTTGCGGGATACAGAATCAATAAGAAATCTGTTGTGTTTCTATATATCAATAATGGATGATCAGAAGAAGAAATTAAGAAAAAAAATCCCATTTACAATTGCATTAAAATGCATAAAATACCTAAGGATAATTTAATCAAGGAGGTGAAAGACCCATACTCTGAAAACTATAAGACATTGAAAAAAGAAATTGAAGAGGACACAAATAAATGGAAGCATATACTGTGCTCATGGATTGGAAGGATTAATACACAGAATCAATGCAATCCTATTAGAATACCAATGGCCTTCTTCTCAGAATTAGAACTGATTCTAAAATTTATATGGAACCATAAAAGACCCCAAACAGCCAAAGAAATCCTGAGGAAGAACAAAGTGGGAGGTATCACACTCCCTGATATAAAACTATACTACAAGGCTACACTAATCAAAACAGTATGGTACTGTTTGGCATAAAACAGTACAGTATGGCATAAAAACAGATATATCAATCAATGGAATAGAGAGCCCACAAATAGATCCACACTTATATGGTCAATTAATCTATGACGAAGGAGGTGGGGGGGAAAGACAGTTTCTTCTGTAAGTGGTGTTGGGAAAAGTGGATACATGCAAAAAAAAAAAATGAAATTGGATCCTTTTCTTAACCATATAGAAAAATAAACTCAAAATGAATTAAAGACTTAAATGTAAGACCCAAAATGATGAAACTTCTTGAAGAAAATGTAGGCCATAAACTCTTTGACATTGCTCTTGGCAATATCCTTTAGGCTCTGTCTCCTAAGGCAAGGGAAAAAGAGAAAATAAACAAATGGGACTATGTCAAACTAAAAAGTTTTTGCACAGCAAAAGAAACCATCAACAAAACAAAAAGACAACCTACTGAATGGGAGAAGATATTCACCAATGATCCATCTAGTAAGGGGTTAATATCCAAAATATATAAGGAATTCATACAACTTAACATCAAAAAAATTAACAATCTGATTTTAAAAGTGGGCAGAAGACCTGAATAGCCATTTCTCCAAAGAGAAATGGACATATGAAATGGACAATGGACATATATATGCCAATGGACATATGAAATGATGCCCAACATCATTAATCATCAGGGAAATACAAATAAAACACGATAGCACCTCACACCTATAAAATGGCTATCACCAATAAATCAACAAACAACAAATGCTGGTGAGGATGTCGAGAAAAGGGAACCCTTGTGCTGGGTTGATGGGATTGTAAATTGGTGCAGCCACTATGGAAAATAGTATGGAGGTTCCTCAAAAAATTAAAAATAGAGCTGCCATTATGATTCAGCATTCCACTTCTGGGTATTTATCTGAAGAAAACAAAAACAGTAATTTGAAAAGATAACCCCTATGTTAATTGCAGCATTACTAGTAATACCCATGCTATGAAAGCAACCTAGATGTCCATCAATAGGTGAATAGGTAAAGATGTGGTGTATATATACCACATTTATTCAGCAATAAAAAAGAACGAAATCTTGTCACTTGTGACAGATGGAGGACCTAGAAGGTCTTATACTAAGTGAAATAAGTCAGAGAAAGACAAATACCATATTATTTCACTTATATATGAAATCTAATAAAAGCAAAATGAATGAATAAACAAAACCGAAACAGACCCATAGATGTAGAGAACAAGCTGATGGTTGCCAAAGGGGAGATGGGAATTTAAAAACGAAAAAAAACAGTAGTATTGATATATTTTATGTTAGGGATTCTCAACCTGCACCAAAGAGGGCCATTAAGTTTGTAGTGGGTAGAATAATACCATCACGTGACCTTGATCTCTCTCTTGAATTTGGAAACTTCAAAACTGAAAGAGCGGCATAATACCCAAGTCTCCTATCACAGCTATGGGGACTCCTTCTCTGTTGGGTTCTACATCATATGAAGGGTGTGGGCAAGATAAGAAATGTGATTACACCCTCCTTGGGTATCCAAGAGAAAAGTGGTGACATCTTGATTTATTTCTGGTGAAGAGTCCCAAATTTGAAGTCTCACTGTATGGAAGTGCCAAGAAGACATATAAACACAGCCACAAAACAAATACTATAAATTGAGGCAGAAACTAGCCTACGGTACTAAGGCAGGAAGGGAAAAAAAGCATCAGGAAACTACAGCTTGCTGCATGAAAAAGAAATGAAATTCAAAGGATGGGAAGAAGAGAGACCTCAGAAATTCAACTTTCTGCCTTGGACCAAAAGTCTGTTTTGTAGCTTAGAAACTCGTTTTCTTTGGACTTCAAAAATTGGACTGCTGACGACTAAGAACATGTAGAAGAAGCCACCTTGAGACTGGTAGGAAGGGCAGAGACACAGAACAGGCTGGTCTCATACCCGCATGTGACCATTAAAAATCAGGAGGGATATCTTGGCTGTGGAGGCCCCCCCCAAGGAGCAAGAGGTCCCAGTCCCACCCCAGCCAAGGGTTCCAGTGCTGGGGAGAGAAGTCCTCATAATTTCTGGTTGTGAAGTGCAGCAGAGATTGTGACTGAGTGAGAAGGAGGGTGGCTGTACTCCCAGGCACTCCTCTTAAAGGGCCCACACATGGACTTAGTCATTGACTGAATCACTGGCTCTGAGGTCCAGCACTGGGGCAGCAGCTGGAAAGGCAGCAGGGACATTATAGTGGGGAACTGAGTTGTCTGGCTTGGGATGGGGGCTAGTGGGGCAGCTTTCTCCTGGATGGAGGAGCTGGCAGAGGCCATGGTTTCTTTGTTGAGCCCTCCCCCTTCTCAGAAATGGCATCTGAGTCTCCATCAAGCTGGCTAAGGCCACCACGCCCTGGTGATCCCAGACCCACCTTGCCTAACTTTCAGGCACATCCAAGCTGCTTCCAGTGGCTTTTTTGTACGAACCAACTGCCTTAGCTCATGCTGCAGACTTTCCTAGTGTCTCTCAAAGGTTCGCAGTACCCAGAAAAGCAGCATCTGGCTTGAGCATTCTTGTACCTCTGGCTGAGCAGCCCTAAGCCCAGCACTAGCCACAACTGGCCTTGGCCTCTCGAGGCACTTCCAAGAATGACTCAGCCGGCAGCCATCTGCAGATTTCTTTGTGGCTCTGCCAGATGGCCCTGGGTAGAGCATGGGGTGCAGCTGAACTTGACCTGCAGCAGATCCCCTCCAAGGTGGTCCTGAAGCTGGCACCCCCAGTGGCCAGTTTCGAAAATAACTGGAGCATCACCCAGCAGCCTCCAAGAATGACACAGCCAAGGGGCAGATTGGGCAGGCAACAGAGCCCTGCTGAGGCAGATCCTGCTCCATAGGATCAGCCCCTGCACAACAACTCTTCCACTGTAGTTGAGGCCAGTCCTCACAACCAGTGAGCACAAGGGTCAGCCCCTCACATTGATGTGCAATTATCAACCAAGGCTCAACTACAAGAGGAGGGCACACACAACCCACACAAGGGATACATCTGGAGCGCATGGCTCAGGTGACCAGAAAGACTGCACCACTGAACCCCACAGCACACCTACTACAGAAGGCCATTCTATTAAGACCAGAAGACATAGCAGCCCTACCTAATACATAGAAACAAACAAAGGGAGGCAGCCAAAATGGGGAGACAAACATGTCCCAAATAAAAGAACAGAACAAAGCTCCAGAAAAAGAACTAAACAAAATGGAGACAAGCAATCTACCAGATGAAGAATTCCAAACACTGGTTATAAGAATGCTCAATGATCTCAGTGAGAACTTCAACAGAGAGATAGGAAACATAAAAATGGAGATAGAAAACATGAAAAAGAATCAAATACATTACAGGGAATCAACAGTAGATTAGATGAAGCAGAGGATTGAACCAGAGATGTAGATAAGGTAACAGAAAACACGCAAACAGAACAGCAAACAAAACCCACAATGAATCCAAAAATTGAGGGGAGTTTAAGGGGCCTCTGGGACAACCTCAAGCATACCAACATTTGCATTATAGGGGTACCAGAAGGAGAAGACAGAGAGCAAAGAATTGAAAACTTATTTGAAGAAACAATGACAGAAAACTTCCCTAATCTGGTGAGGGAAATAGATATAGAACCCCAGGAAGCACAGAGTCCCAAACAAGAAGAATCCAAAGAGGCCCACACCATAGACACATCACAATTAAAATGCCAAAGGTTAAAGACAAAGAGAGAATCTTAAAAGCAGCAAGAGAAAAGCAGTAAGTTTTATAAGGGAGCCCCCCCATAAGACTGTGAGCTGATTTCTCAACAGAAACTTTGCAGACCAGAAGGGATTGGTAGGAAATATTCACAGTGATAAAAAGCAAGGACCTACAACCAAGAAACCCAAAACATTACTTCAAGGGGACATGTGCATCCACATGTTCATTACAGCACTGTTTACAATGGCCAAGATGTGGAGGCAGCCTGCGTCTCCATCAGTGGATGAACAGATAAAAAAGAAGTGGCACATATATACAATGGAATATTACTCAGCCATAAAAAAGAAGAAAATCTTGCCATCTGCAATAACATGGATGGACTTGGAGGGTACTGTGGTGAGTATAATAAGTCAGACAGTGAAAGACAAATATCATATGATTTCATTTATAAGTGGAATCTAAAAAACAAACAAACAAAAAAACATAAACAAACTCATAGATACAGAGAACATTTTGATGGTTGCCAGATGGGAGGGGGGGTTGGAGGTGGGTGAAAAGGGGAAGGGATTAAGAAGTACAAATTAGTTGTTACACAGTATCATGGGGTTGTAGGGTACAGCATAAGGAATATAATAAAAAATATTGCAATAACTGTGTATGGTGTCAGATGTGTACTAGATCTATCAGGGTGATAGATGGGAGAGGGGTGGGGTAAGGGTGAAAAAGGTGAAGGCATTCAGAAATACAAATGGCAGTTACAAAATAGTCATGTGGATGTAAAGTATGGGGAATATAATCAATAATACGATAATAACTATGTATAGGGCCAGGTGGTACTAGTCAGCGGGATCTCTTCCTAAATTATACAGATGTCTAACCACTATGCTACACACTTGAAACTAATAGAAATAATATTGAATGTCAATTCTAACTGAAAAATTTTAAAGGGCGGGAAGATCCAATAATACTGTGACAGCGTAATATGTCAGATGGTTGCTGGACTTACAGTGATCGCTTCTTTAACATAGGGAACATAATCAATAATGTGGTGATAACTGCATAGTGCTAGTGGGTACTGTTGAATAACTACGATGTATACCTGTAACTAATATAATATTGTACGTTAGCTATATTTTAATAAAAATCTTAAAAATTAAAAAAATAAATAAATAAACTGGACTGGAGAAATGGGAATGATGAAGCCAAAAATATCAAACAGCCTAAGATCCTTGGTTGAAAACATTAGCAGCACCACATGACAGAACTCATCAACTCCCGCACAGAGGAAAACCACAGGCCAAACCTAGCAAAAGCTGTTACATTCAACTCACAAGCCTACTGTGCTTACTAGTGGTTTTTGTCTCCAAGGCTCAGAAGTAATATAATTTGGAATTATTTGTGTTGTAGAAGGAGGAAACAAAACACATTAAAAAAGTAGAAAAATACCAAAAATATAGAACAAAATAGAGAAATATAGGAAAGAATGAAAAAGTTTTTTTCAAGAAAGTATTAACCACAAGAAAGCTGCTATACTTATATCAAACAAATGTCATAAAAAATAGATTTTAGAGTATTTCATATTGACAAAAAGGTCAATTCTCCAAGAACATACAACAAATCTACATTTGCACATTACATACTCATAATGTATAAAGTAAAAATTGAGAGAATGAAAAGGATACATAGAGAAATCTTAACAATCACAGTGAGATATAGTTACATACCACTTTCAATAACTCAGAAATCAAACCATTAAGAATAAGGATGATTTCAACAACCTGATTGACAAACATAACCATATAGATATGCTTAGAACACCATACCCAACAATAATAGAATACACACTGTACATACGTGCATGTAGAATATTTATCAAAACTGACCATATGCTGGGCCATGAGGCAGAATGAACATTTCACAGGACTGAGAACACTCAAAATATGTTCTCTGAACTCAGTGGAATTAAGCCAGAAACGAATACCAAAATACCAGAGAGACAGTTTAAAAACCCAGATATTTCTAAATTAAGCAATACATTTCTAAATAACTGATAGATCAAGGAAGAAAACAGAACAAAAATTAGAAAATATTTTTAATTAAATAAAAACATAAAATGAAACTTATAGGATACAGTTACAACCGTGTTTAGAAGGAAATGTACATCTACCTGTCTATTATCAATCTCAAAAAAGGAGAAAAATAACAAACCAAAAAGAGAAATATTAAAGATAACAGAAATTAATAACTTAATAAAAAATGATAGACCTCTAGCAAGCCTAATCAACAAAAGAGGACAGGCACATATTACCAATTCCAAGAATGATAAAGTGACATCAGGACAGGTACCACTGACATTTGTAATACTATAGCATAATGAGAAAACTTTGTGCCAATAAATTTGACGCTTTAGACAAAAGACTCAAATTCTTAGAAAGGTACAAAGACACAAGAAGGAAACAGAAAATCTGAATGGTTCTATATCTAATAGTTTGAATCTTCAATTTAAAACCTTCTCACAAAGAAATTTCCAGGCAGCGATGGCTTCACTAATGAATTCTGAACATTTTAGGAAGAAATAACATAACATCAATCTTACATAGGAACTTCTAGAGAACTGAAAAGAAGGAACATTTCTAACTAGTTTTATAAAGTTAGCACAACCTACTACCAGATTCTGATGAAGACAATAAAATATATAAAATTGCAGACCATTCACTCTCATGAACACAGATGCAAAGTTCCTAAAAAAAAAAAAAAATTAGTAAAAGAAATACAGTGACATAAAAAAGGATAATACATCACAAATAAGCTGAAATTCCAGGGTTGTTTTCACATTTCAATCACTCAATGTTATTCACCACAGTAACAAAAATAAAGGAGAAAAACCGCATCATTATTTCAATAAATGCTGAAAAATCATCGGACCCAATTCAATATCCAGTCATGATAAAAACTTAGCATAGTAGTAGAAACAAACTTCCTTAATCTGATCAAGAGTGTCTACAAAAAAATCTGAACCAAACATCACAGTTAATTGTAAAATATTCCCTGAGACTGGGATGAAATAAGCATGACTGCTATCACTGTTTCTATTTAATATTGTACTACAAGTCTTAATACAAGGTAGAAAAAAAAAAGAAGAAAAAGAAAAGGTTGGAAAGAAAAAATTAAAATATCATTATTCTCAGATAACATTATGTTCATAGAAAAACACAAAATACTCTTTGGACAGTCTATTAAAATTAATAAAGTTGCTGGATATAAAATCAATATATAGGGGCCGGCCCGGTGGCTCAGGTGGTTAGAGCTCCATGCTCCTAACTCCGAAGGCTGCCAGTTCGATTTCCACATGGGCCAGCGGGCTCTCAACCACAAAGTTGCCGGTTCAACTCCTCGAGTCCCTTAAGGGATGGTGGGCTCTGCCCCCTGCAACTAAGATTGAACACAGCACCTTGAGCTGAGCTGCCTCCCGGATGGCTCAGTTGGTTGGAACGCATCCTCTCAACCACAAGGTTGCCGGTTCGACTCCCGCAAGGGATGGTGAGCTGCGCCCCCTGCAACTAGTAATGGCAACTGGACCTGGAGCTGAGCTGCGCCCTCCACAACTAAGACTGAAAGAACAACTTGAAGCTGAACGGCACCCTCCACAACTAAGATTGAAAGGACAACAACTTGACTTGGAAAAAAGTCCTGGAAGTACACACTGTCCCCCAATAAAGTCCTGTTCCCCATCCCCAATAAAAATGTCTTAAACCAACAGTATGTCTACATACCAGCAACAAATAATTGGAAAATTAAACTTTCAAAAGATATTTATAATTGCTTTAAAAAAATTCTTAGAAATAAATATAACAGAAGATGTGTAATAACTGTACATATAAAACTACAAAAAATTCAGAGAAGTTAAAGAAAACCTAAGTAAATTAGGGATGTACAATGTTCACAGAATGGAATACTTCTAATTCTCCCCACTTAACCTACAGATTAAGTCCAATTCTTACAAAAATTCCATCAGAAATGTTGTAGAAACTGAATAACCAATCCTAAAATTCTAAAAAAAAAAAAAGGAAAGAACAAAGCTAGAGGACTTAGATCATTAATTTTAAGACTCATTATAATGTTAGGGTAAAACAGTATTGTATTGGCACAAGATTAGACAAAAAGAATGAAACAAAATGGAAACAGAAACAGACTTGCACACAAACAGACCAACAGGACAGATTATAGAACCCAGATTCAGACCCACACACATGCAGTCACCGTATGTATGACAAAGGTGACAGTGTAGTACAATGTGAAAATGACAGTCTTTTTAATAAATGATCCTGGGTCAACCGGATACCCATATGGAAAACAACGAATAATGAATCTTCCAAGTGGATTTGACAGTGTTTATTAAAGCTCACATACTCATGAACATAGTATTCCTAGCTATACAGTCAAGAGAAATGTACACATAAGAGGTTGGACAATTAAGGTCATGAACTCATCCTAGAAAAAGTGCTACATATACCTCATAGCTGAATATCACTATGGTCCTTCGAAGTACTCCTATTGGGAAGCTATGCACCGATGCCAGCGCCTAGTCGACCCTTCAAAGCAATTTTGGAACTCTTATTCTGGAATGGCCATCAGAGCTGTTATCGTATTACCCTTGATGTCCTGAATGTCATCAAAATGTCTTCCTTTCAATGCTTCCTTTATCTTTTGGTAAAGAAAGAAGTCACTGGGGGCCAGATCAGGTGAGTAGGGAGGGTGTTCCAATACAGTTATTTGTTTACTGGCTGAAAACTCCCTCACAGACAGTGCCGTGTGAGCTGGTGCATTGTTGTGATGCAAGAGCCATGAATTGTTGGTGAAAAGTTCAGGTTATCTAACTTTTTCACACAGCCTTTTCTGCACTTCCAAATAGTAAACTTGGTTAACTGTTTGTCCAGTTGGTACAAATTCATAATGAATAATCCCTCTGATATCAAAAAAGGTTTAGCAACATCATTGCAATAAGTTTATGAACTTAATTGTCATATTCTCTAAAAGATGTACAAGAATGTTCATAGCAGTACTATTCATAATAGCTCCAAGCTAGAAATAATCCAAATGTCTAGCAAAAGTAAAATGTACAAATAGTGGTAGGTTTACACAGTGAAATGCTATACATCAATGAGAATGAACCAACTATTGCTACACATGACAACATGGATGCATTTCAAACACATTCTTGAAGAAAAGCAGCCAGACAGAAAAGTACACGGTGTATGATTCCAGTTATATAAAGTTTTAAAGGGAAACAAAAGTAAAAATAAATGTATGGGACTACATCAAACTAAAAAGGTTCTGCACAGCAAAAGAAACCATCAACAAAACAAAAAGGCAACCAACCAAATGGGAGAAGATATTTGCAAATGATACATCTGATAAGGGGTTAATATCCAAAATATATAAAGAGCTCACACAACTCAATGACAAAAAACAAAGAATCTAATTAAAAAAGGGCAGAGGACATGAATAGACATTTTTCTAAAAGAGACATACACATGGCCAATAGACATGTGAAAAGATGGTCAACACCAGCAATCATCATGGAAGTGCAAATCAAAACCACAATGAGATAACGCCTCACACCCATTAAAATGGCCATTATAAAAAAGACAAGAAATAACAAGTGTTGGAGAGGATGTGGAGAAAAGGGAACCCCCATACAACTGTTGGTGGGAATGTAAATTAGAGCAGCCACTATGGACAATAGTATGGAGGTTCCTTACTAACTATCATATGAACAGAACTATCATATGATCCAGCAATTCCTTTTCTGGGTATCTACACCAAAAATATGAAAACACTTATTTGTAAAGATACAAGCACCCCTAAGATCATTATGGCATTATTTACAATAGCCAAGACATGGATATTAACTAAGTGTTCACAACCTAAGTGATGGATGAATGGATAAATAGAAGTGGTTCATATACACAATGGACTACTGCTCAAGCACAAAAATGATGAAATATTGCCATTGTGACAACATAGATGAATCTTGAGAGTATTATGCTAAGTGAAATAAACAAGTAAATAAATAAATCGGATGGAAAGGACAAAAACCATATGATCTCACTCACATGTGGAATATAAAACAAAAAGTAACAAATGAACAAACAAAACAAAAACAAACTCATAGATACAGACAATAGAATGGTGGTTTGTACAGGGTAAAAGGGGTGGGGGGAGGGAGAAGTGGGTAAAGGGAATCAAATCAATGGTGACTGAAGGAAACTAGACTTCGGGTGGGAAGCACAGTATAGACTACAGAGATGTTGAATTATAATCTTTATACCTGAAAATTATGTAATGTTGTTAACAAATGTTACTCTAGTAATTTAGTTAAAAGAAATTTTAAAATAGGAAAAACTATAGCTATCGTCAGGGTCGTAGTTTTCTTTAGGACAAAAGGAACAGAAGGCATGGGAGGGTTCTGGTGCGCTAATAAGATTCGATTTCTTGATATAGGTACTGGTTATACAGGTGTATTTATACTGTAAAAATCTGTTGAGTTGTACACTTATGATTTGTGTACTCTTCTGTGTTAGTATTACTTCAAAAAAAGTTTTAAAAATCTGGGAGACGAATTTCAAAAATAATTTGGCTCAACAAAACTACCCAACTGTTAGCTTTCTTTTCTAGCAACTACTGGATAGCTATGTCTATGAAAGCCGTTTCTTGATTGTGATAATGAAAACACATCATTTGTATATAAAAGAATATTTGTCTTTTTAATGTTTTAGGTAAAGGATAACACGCAGTTAATTGCTAATGAAGCGGGCAGAGAAACATAGCCTGGCTTTACGGCACTGAAGATTAACTGGGGTGAGGAGGAAGGCCACTTTGCTCAGAGTCAGCTCTCACTGGGGCCCAGGTCATTTCAGCGTGGGCTGAATTAAGGGGCTACAGCCCCAGTTGTACTGGCCCACATCAAAAAAAAAAAGAAAAAAGAAAGTATGGTTTTAAACTATGTAACTCTAGGGTTTCAAGCAAGGCATGTGAGTAGTATGACCCAAGCCCCTATATAGTCCAGAGGCCACTCCTAGAGAAGAGACCAGAAACTAACCCACTTTACTTTCAAATTATCAAAAGCTTCACGCATTGGCACCATCAAGTACATCCAGAAGTGGGGAGTGGGGGTGGATAAAAGAAGGTTTAAAATCAGTTTACAAAGCCTTTAGGCCCCCAGACTCCTTCTCCAACTCAGAGGAGGGACATCCCTTTCCCTCTCCCAGCTCTGCAAAAGATCAGACATTTTCTCCCAGAGAAAGTAAACCCACGCCAAGAATGGGAACACCCTGGAGCCCCACCTACTCCACAGCAGAGCTTCCCGAGGACTACAGTCTTCTGCTGTTTAACTGGGCACACAATCAGGGATTACTAGAAACTGAGGAAAGCCTCTAACAGGAAAGAGATACCAAAATAAAGAGAAAATTCGAGAACACAGAGCCTAGCAAGGGAGAGAAAATCTTTTCAAAAAATAATTCTTTAGAAGTAATATATTTAACTATAAAACATGAATAACAGCTTACAAATAAAGCAATATTCAGAGAAACAAGAGTTCTTGGAAATTAAAAATGATGGCAGGATTTGAAAAGTCAATAGAGTAAACAGAAAACAAAAAAATAAAACAACTGTTTTTAGGCAATGGACAAATAACAGGGGAAGATGGTGATGCCTGGGAGAAGGGAAACAGACAAGGGAAAACCTAGGGATGGCCCAGTTTGGCCCCTGGAGGGGGTTTCCATGTCATCGCCTGAGACCAAAACAGCCAGGAGTCTCCAGGAATTGAAGTGACAGATAAGAGGGTTTGGGGAGGCCCAAGCTAAAATCTGTGGCCCATTAAACAGCAGAACGCTGAGGAAACTGAATTTGCAGTTTAAACCCATCCCATGCGAAAAGAAAGAAAAGAAACAAAAGGAGAGAGAGAGAGAGAGAGAGAGAGAGAGAGAGAGAGAGAGAGAGAGAGAGAAAGGGAGAGAAAGAGAGAGAAAGCGCAAGCCAGCCCAGAAGACTTTGCTGGTTCTAGCAAACATTTAATGAAGAAATGATACCAATTCTACAGACATTTCCCCAGAAAACAGAAGAAAGTTCCAAATTCATTTTATAAGGCTAATGTTACTCTCTGATACCAAAGGAAAGAAAATCACAAACTAATATTCCTCATGAATACCGATGCAAAACTTCTTAAACAAAATGTTAAATTAAATCTAGCAATATTTAAAAAGGGTAGTAAATCAAGACAAAGTAGGTTTTTTCCAGGAATGCAAATTTGAGTTGAGATTTTAAAACCAATCAGTATAATTCACTATATCAACCATAGCATCATCTTAAGGATTCAGAAAAGCATTTGACAAAAATTCTACATCTGTTTACGATAAAGCTCTCAGATAAAGCTCTCATCAAACCCGGAATAGGTGTAAACTTCCTCAACCTGATAAAAGAGCATTTACAAAACAATCCTCCCTCTATTATACTTTAAGGTGCAAAACTGAATGCTTTCCCCTAAGGCGGTTGACAAGGAAGATGGCCTATCACAGCCACTCAGCACTGCAGGAGCCGTCACCACTACAGGGAGAAACATCCGGGCCTTGCATACATTGCTGTGGGAATGCAAAAGGCAAACAGTTCCACAGTTTATTATCAAGTTAAATACACATTTAGTATGCAACCCAGCAACCCCACCGCTAGGCATTTACCTCTGTGAAAACATTTGTCTGGCAAAAGCATATAAACTAAAAATATGTCCACACAAAACCTTGTACCAGAATGTTCCCGGTAGTTTTAGCCAAAGACTGAAAATAACCAAATGTTCATCCGTGATGAACCAATCGTGGTCCAGCCACACAACAGGATGCTACCAGCAAAGCAAGGGGCCACGGCGCGCAAAACACCCGAGATGAGTCCAACTCTGCGCTAAGTGAAAGGTCACATGCCAAGCAGCACACGCAACATAATTCCATTCACAGGACATCCTGGAAACGTAAACTCACGACAAAAGCACATCCGTGATAGCCAGGGGCTGGGGCTGGGGCTGGAGCAGGGGATTAACTGCAAAGAAGTAAAAGGGAACGTGTAGGGGTGACCAAAATGTTATTTTTCTTGTCTTGATGATGGTTACGCAACTGTATAAATTTGTCAAAACTGGTAAAATATTACACTTTAAAACTAGTTAATTTTACTGCATATAAATTATACTTTAATGAAGCTGATTAAAAATATTTAAAAACCCTCAACAGAAAAATTGGAGGATAAAATTGAAAAATTTGTCAAAAAGTAGAAAAAAACAAAGATGGAAATTTTAATAAAAAGGAAATTAGAAGACCAGTAGAGGCAATATCAAGCATTCCATGAAGAGAAAATAAGAGAAAACTGAAGGTGGAAATTACACAATAATAGAATAAAATGTCTTCTGCTGTAAGAGAAGATCCAAAGGGCACGCATTTCAGATGGAAATGCTCACCAAACAGAACCATACCAGGGTAGATCACTCAGAGGGGTCAGCACGGGAGTACAGGAGCCCCCACAAGCTCTCGGAGAGGGAGACAGGTCATAACTGATGAAGAATCAGAATGATTTTGTATTTCTCAAGAGCTGACTGAATTACAGTGCTGAATTTGATCTAGTGAAACTATCCAGAAAGTGTCAGGGCAGAAAAAAGACATTTATAGACATGCTAGGCACAAAAAAACGTACTCCCGGCATCCTTTCTTAGGAAGCTACTGGATGATGTATGCCACCAAAAGAAGAGAGTAAACCAAACAAGAATATGACATGGGACATGCAGCCAGGAAAGAGGGGCTTCACAGGAGGATGACAACTGGTGCCAGGCTCTAGAATGGAGTAGGTCAGACGCTCCACAAGAGGCTTTTCCAGGAAAACGAAACTATCACAGTGCCTGATGAATATGTAAGTCTTGAGAGCAGATGCAGACAACTGGAGAAGGGCTGAGATTAAAATAAATTAAACTAAGCAAAGAGCCAATGAACGCTCGGAATAGATTGCTTAGGAAAGCCAAAGTTGTCATAATTTACTATGCGGATACGCTGTGAACAGTGACTGAGGGTGCAAAGACTGCGCTGAGCACAATCACCCTACAGCTCTTCCGGGAAGACAGGGAGTGGAAGAGGCAGTAAGATGACTGGTTGGGGCGGTGAGTTTAATCCTCACTTTCTATGGAAGGAATTCAGATAAATAATGTCTAAAACCAAAAAGTCTGGAGGTAACAATACAAACAAGTTACTTGGAGACATGGAAGCAAACGGACCAAATAATCAGCTAAAAGAAGAGAAAGTGCTTATTTCTAAAGAGGGGAGAATGGGGGAGAGACAAGGGGCCACTATTTTTCATAATAAACACTGTGGTTTCCTTAAACTAAATGCATGTATTACTTTGACAAAATTTAATTCTAAAAATAGAAAAAGAACAGAATAAACTCCAAAAATCTCAAAGGGAATAATGAAGAGCAAAAACTAATAAAATAGATCAGATAAAACAGAAAGAATCAGCTAAGTCAAACACTTGTTAATTAAGTCTATTTAAAAAGAAAACCTCTGATAAGACTTACACAGAAAGAAAGACAGAAGTTAATATCAGAAATTGATGTTTTCATTCAACGACTACATACTGGGACCTGGTGTACTGGGGACACAGGCAATGAGACCAAGTCCTTCTGTGGTTCTGAGGGTAGAGATGCTTATTTAAACAGGACACAGAAAGCACTAAGATAAAGATCATAAAGATAAAGACTGATCTATTTTAGCTCATTAATGAGGAATTTCTGTTAGTAAAGAAAAATATAAGCTATAGACCGAAATATGTATTACTTGATAAAGTATTAGATTCCCAGATATGTATAGAACTCTTAGAAATTAATAAGAAAAAGATAACTATAGTAGAAAAATGGGCAAAGAATATGAATATGTAATTTACAGGACACAAATAATCAACACTTAAAAAGATGTTCAATTTCACCAGTAAACAAGGAAACACAAATTAAAACCACAGTAAAATACCATATTTCAGGAATGGGACAAAGGAGAAGTTTTAAATGTCTTCAAGTTCCAAATTTTGGCAAGAAGGTAATAGGAGCTTACATCAACCATTAGTGTCGTTTGAAACTAATTTAAGCAGCAACCTGGAAAAATGTAGTAGAGCTGAAGAAGCATGTACCCTTACACCCAGGATTTCTCCATCTATTAACACACGAAAGAACGTCCCAAACAAGGCCCATGTGTATAAAAGGAAGTACATACAAGGATATTCAGGTCAGCATTATTCAACACAGCAAAAAGTCTGGAAACTGGTCTATAAGCTCGAAAAAGGGTAAATTAAGGGACAGTCATTGAAGGAATCTCAAAGTGCAGTTTAAAAAGACCTAGAGCTACACATCTCAACGAGGATTTAAAAGCAGGTGTGGAAACGTATCTACAGTACAATACATATATATCAAGCTTTATAGCCCCCAAATTACTAAAAGCTTTTCATACATGCGCTCAGAGCAGGAAGAGCGGCACTGAACTGCGCAGACTCAAGCTGACGGCTCTCCGGTAGGTAAGGACGCGGGTGACAGGGGACTTCCTGTGCCGCTACATCCTGTTTCTTAAGACAGACAGTGGAGTCTGGGTGTTGTTTATTTTAAGGTTAAAAAAAAGGAAAAAAGGAAATGGTAATGCCTGGTGTAGAAATAAAATTCCACGTCAGAGAAATAAATAAGAGCTGGTTCTCAAAAAAATTCCCAACAAATTTAAGAGGAAAAAAAGTATGTAGGTAAAATTGGAAATAATCTAAAAATGTTAAAACTATAGGTGCGCACCATGCACATTTGTAAATGAATACATTTTGTAGCTCAAAATAGATTAATTTAAAGCTAAAGGGTAAAATGTGCAATTGACACAACAAAGAGAAACCTAAACAGATGAATAAATAAGAAAGAAATGTAAAAAGTTACAGCTTAACGCAAGGGATCAAATAGTCTTCTTTAGGTTTACTGACTAAATAATTTTTTGTGTAATTAAAGCTATTTTGGAGAAGGAGGAAAAGTGACACAGTTTGAGGATCAGATGGGTTTCATGCTGGCTTCACCCTAATCCTGACTTGCCACGTTTCAGCAACATTAAATCATCCAAATTAATCAACTACTCTGAGGCTCGATTTTCTGTAAAGAGGGGTTAATCATACTTGCCTCGGGTTGTAATTATTAGATGGGGCAGTTAACATAAATCCCCGGAAATCACCTAGCACGGGGCCCAGCCACAGGCGCTCAACTGACTTTCTCCTCCCCCTACTAGCTCATGGCCCAGAGAGAAAAATTAAGAAGGAAAGCTATCTATCAGAAGGACTCTTTCTTCTTCTGTTTAAAAATAAGTGTCTATTCTAAACCAAGAGTAATTGGTGCAACAATGGCAAGGCCTAGATCCAGTCCCTTACAAATCAGGCATAAAACCTATAACCATTGTTCTATATGGTTTCTCAAGTCTTAGGCAGTCATTAAGAAATGAAACAGACAAAACAAAACCTAAAAATGAATCCAATGAATATTTTAATAAGAGAGAGAGACAAGAGGGGGATACTTATTTGGAAATGACTATCATTTCTTTATAGTAGCATTTTCCAGTTAACAAACGAAAGACGAGATGCATCTTTATTGGGAGATAGAAAATGAGACTTCTTTCCACCTCTGACTGGCTAACCACTATCATCCTTCATGAATCGGCTCAACGTTTGGGGTGTCCAGGCAATGCAGAAAATAAGAGGTGCTGGAACCGAGGGTTGTGAAGGGCCCCTGGGAAGGACTGACCAAGGACCACCTGGTTTTCCAGGTCATTACCCACGGTGACTATGACGTCCCTTACAGGCATCAAAGTCCTTCTTCATCTTCATCTCCCCCGGCACGGGCAATAAAGAACTAGTGTTAATGACAAATAAACGGAAGCATGAAGAAGGTTATGACGCCAGAGTGCAAAGACAGAAGATGAATTTCTTTTAATTCCCCCCTTTTCGTTATGCACTGCTTGTATAATACAGGATGAAATATTCAAATGCCTTAGTTCGGTTATAATAGAACATACAAATTCAGAATGCTGTTGGGGTAAGTTACAAGATTTTTGTTTGATAACTGTGTGTTGGAGCTAAGACATTTAAATTCCTTAACAGATTGGTTCCTAGACATTCCAGATATATAGTTATTTACTGTAGGATATGAATTCCTGCCTACTTCCCTGGGCAAAGTCAGTAACAAAAGCTTTTTAAAAAATATTTAACTACTTTGTAGCCTGCAAATGTCGTGAAAGTGAACTGTTGTAATCTCTTGGATAAGGCAATACGCTCCCTAGAACCTGCTCTTAAGCTACTAGGTCCAATGGGCTCCTCAAGACAAGTAACAGCCACTAAACTGTCATGTGCTCTGTATCCCCAAACAGCTAGTCTATGCCCCTCAGCAGCTGCCGAGCACTGTGCAGGGCTTGGTGGCACAGTAGCATATGCCATAGGCCTGACCACGCTCTCGTGGTGCACACAGCTCAGTGCGGTGCCGCAGACACTAGAGAATAATTATGTGCTGGCTGAAGGTATGCACACGTGTATGAACCAACAGGAAGTGGGTGAAGAAATGTGCAGCATTCAGGTGGAAGAGTGGCCTCAGTAGACATATGGTAACTGGCTGTAGGACAAGAAGCCACTCTGCTGTGTGTGACCCAGTGTGCAACGCCTCACTGGAGAAGTGCAAGCAGAGACTGCACTGTCAAGTGCTAGCAGGACAACGGGACATGCAAGCGTGGTGGGAGAGCTGCCCAGATTATATATGAGGTCTTTTCCAAACCGGAGACTACTAATCCATGCCAAAGTGGGAGAGAAGAAAATCATGGAGAGTCCAGGCAGGCACAAATCGCCACAAGAAAGGAGTGCCACATGGATGTGGGGACAAATGTGGCAATAAGGTATTAAGGTGGACAAAAGGGAAAAGATGCTCATTTCTCAGTCCCCAGGCCTGACACACTTGCTGTTTCTCCTGACGCCCCGCACGGCAGAATTCTTACCAGGACAAAAGCATCCAGAAGCGTCCTGCAGCACCCACTCTTCCTTTTTCCCCAAGTGGGCAACCATGTCTGCTTTGGGTCCTAGGAGTCCTGTTTGTGAGGGGGGAAAAAATGGACCACATCTGTTCATTCTAGAAATAAAATCATGCAAGGATGCGATCTGATTCTTGGAACTTCCTGGAAAAGCTGACTTGATAGAAAGGCCCAGGGTAGAGACGAGTTCCCAGAGGACAAAAAGATGGCTCGGGCCTAACAGACAACCTGTTCCCATGTCCTTCTCCCTGGTGAAGGGAAGGAGGATTTGACCCTTACTCACCTTAGGCCCCCAAAGAGTCCTGTGCCCAGGACACCAAGGACAGGTATGTCGGAGCCTTGAAAATAACACCCTCAGTCAGCATGCCCAGCCCAATCTTCTCTGTGCAACCAGTTTCAGGGTCCCAGGGAGGTGTCCCCACGTGAAGCCGAGTCTTCGGAGGCTTGCCACTTACCCAGAGAGACCAGGTTGCTGTAGTTCTCCAGCATCACCTCCCTGTACAGAGCCCTCTGTGCAGGGCTCAGCTGTGCCCACTCATCCGGGGTGAAGAGCACGGCCACATCCTTGAAGGTCACTGACTCCTGTAACAGCAAGCCCGTCTCTGTTGACTGGTGGCTACCCAATTCACATGGCACATTTTACATGCCTAATATCGGCCATTCATGGCAACCAAAGTAAGGCAGCTTGTAAACAACACAAGATTAATGGTATGACACTGACAATTAATTTGAGGGAAAGGTCAGGGAAGAGAAATATCACAGTGGACTGGCACCATGGAGACCAGTTTCACAGAAAACTGGTGCCTGAGATGGGTCCTAAAGGAAAGTCAGAAAGCGGGAAAAGGAGGGTGAGTAGCTGGTAAGCTGTGTCTCGGTTCAACACAGCACCTTCAACCAGCTGCTCATCCCTTTCAATGTTTCTGCTACCAATTCCTACCCTGGACCAGCTTAAGTGTAAACTGAACAATTTTAGCAAATCATCAGAATTTATGCACTCAAATAAATGCTGTCTTCTTCAAAGTGCAGCCCATACACTTACTCTATAGAGGCTGGCACTGCTCAAAGCTTTTTAGTAATTTATTGAAATTGAAAATGTATCTTTTCAAAAAAATTTAAAAATTTTTAATTACAGTTGATATACAATGGTACATTAGTTTCAGATGTGCAGCAGTGGTCAGACATTTATATAACTTATGAAGTGATCCCCCTGACTAGTCTAGTACCCACCTGGCACCATACATAGTTTTCATAATGTTATTGACTATATTTCCTATGCTGTACTTTACATCCTGTGACTATTTTCTAACTACCAATTTCTACTTCTTAATCCCTTCCCCCTTTTCAACCAGTGCCGATTACCCTCCCATCTGGCAACCATCAGTTTGTTCTCTGTACTATGAGTCTGCTTCTGTTTTGTTTATTTGTTTTTTTTCTAGATTCCACATACAAATGAAATCATATGGTGTTTGTCTTTGTCTGACTTATTTCACTTAGCATAATACCCTCTAGGTCCATCCATTTTGTCATAAATGGTAAGATTTCATCTTTTTATGGCTGAGTAATATGCCATTGTATATATGTACCACATCTTTTGAATGATTCCATTGGTATGCAATAATCCTCTCAAGTAAAAAGTCAAATGTCATAATAAAAAAATAAAAAATAAATTTTAAAAAAAGTCCAGTAAATCCCACCTCCCCAGGAAAATGCTCCAACCTCTTTCTTCATTTAGCTCCTGTCTCAGGAACTGCCTTTACCTCTTACACTCTAATCTTAGTTGCTAGTGGGAAGATTGCAGGTTTCCATTTCCAACCAACCTGGGTTCCATTTCCAGTTGTCACTTAGGAGACCTTTAACAAGTTCCTTAGCTCTACACCCACTAGGATCAGCCCAGCATGAGGTATGGGGAGAGAAAGTAGAGACTGGATCAGATCTCTGAGTGAGACTGGATTGGGAGAAAAGCTCCTGGTCAGGGAAAAGAAACATGCCCACACGCTCCAAACCTCTACATTCAAATCTTCTAAGGTAATTTAGTGTGTGGTGGGGGGAACCCCACAGCAAGTCCCCACTCACCTGGACCATGCTTGGCAGGTACCTGACAGCCATTCCTTCTTCTCTGATGAACCCTTTTAGGAACAAATCAGCTTGGACTTGGAGCAAGGACTTCCGAGGCTGGAAACTTCTACACACACTGGTTCAAAAGACACCACACAGCAGTCCAGAGTGAGGCTGGGAGCATTCACATCCTGGGAATCCACGAATAATAACCCCGGCCCTGAATTCTTAATCCCTATTTGCTCCCAATTCTTTCTCCTCCTCCTGAGGGTGTTTCTGCTGGCCACAGTAAAGGGAATCACTTACCATGCTACCGTTTCTCCGAAAATAAGACCTACCCAGATCATCAGCGCTAATGCATCTTTTGGAGCAAAAATTAATATAAGACCCAGTTTTATTTTACTATAAGACCGGGTCTTATATTGATTTTTGCTCCATAAGACACATTAGAGCTGATGGTCCGGCTAGGTCTTATTTTCGGGGAAACACGTACTGCCCCACCACACAAGTTTCCTGTAGCATCGACTAGAATCCTCCACATTTCCCCTTCCATATCCCTTCCACTGACTTCTTGCAGAGAGCACCCCTCCAGCCCCGTTCTCACGCTTTGTACTCACACTCCAACTTTTGCCCTTAAGTCACACTGAGAGGTTTCTAGGAGAAGTGTCCCCACAGGACAGCTGCCTAATTCTGGGAGGGAAGTGGAGGTGGCGAAGGAAGGTCACTTCTTTCTCCTCGGAACGGAAGCTAAGAAGGCTAGATCTTCATGGTCGAAAGCTCTCAAGCCAAGCCCTCCTCTGGCCCCAGGCCTCTCCTCTGCGGCCCCGTTGGGGTGACCTAGAGCCAAGGCGGCAGCACTATATTTAGGTGTGGGAGGCGGAGAGAGAGAGAGGGGGGATTTAGGAGTCTTCTCGCCACAACCCGGCCCGCCCTCCAGCCGCGTGCTCTGCGAGGGCCACAGCGGCGACGCCGCGGGGGGTTCTGCGTGCAGGGCTCGGACCCCGGGAGCGCGCGTCCCCGAGCGCCAACGGGCTCCCAGCGGCCGGCTCCAAGAGGCCGCCGGAAGACCTGCCCGCAGCATCCTCCACGAGCACTCGCCGATTCTAACCCCAAGAGCGCACACCTGCTCGTCCTCTTTTTCTCACAGGAAGCAAACCTTAGCCGTACATCCCGGCAAGTTCGAGGCAGCAGCAGATCAGCGTTCTCCGGGATGGAGCACGACCCGGACCTACTTGGCTTTCACCTCCGTCCTTCTCCCCGGGCACGACCAGCCACGGCTGCTCCCGCTCTCCCGATGAAGCTCTGGCTACCGTTCCTCGTCACCACTGGGTTGCCCTTTGAGGAGCCCGGGCCGGCGTCCAGAGACCGCAACCGCCACATCGCCCGCAGAACACAAAGAGCTGGAGTCTGCAGCCCGGGTCTGAGCTGCGCTTGCGCGTTGCCCTGGGAACCGCTGAGCCGAATCCTCGCAAGTCCGAGGTGCACAGCACCTCTACTTCCCAGATGGCAAATCGGTGGCGAGCACCCTTACCCGCGCGGGGCGGAGAAAGATGTTGCGAGCCCGCGCAGACAGTGCACAGCCATTCAAACCCCGCTCCCTCGCCTCTCAAACCCCGCCCTTAGGGGTTTTCCGTACTGAAACTACATTTCCCAGGAGCCTCCGCGGGTGTCTTCGTTCCATCACGCAGATAACTCCCCGTGCGCTAACCCGCAGGTGAGACTTTGGTTCCGAGCGGGTCACTCTGGGAGTCGGTCACTGCCTTGGAAAACCGCCCAAGAAGCTAGACTAACGGAAAGTTGACGGTGGTGAGTGGCTCCCGATCCGGTGAGGAGAGCAGATCCGGAACGGTTCCCAAAGACGGAGTACGAGGCGACAAGCCGAAAAGGCGCGTTCCGGACGAAGGACCGCGCCGAAAGGACGTGGGAGGCGGCGAGGCGGCGCCTCCGCCCCGGGACGCAAACGATACTCTCTGCGGCCGGTGGTCGGGCAAGGGCTGGTTCAGCCCTAAGTGGGGTGCGGGGCGGGGAGCACGGGCCGTCCGCTGACGGCCGGCAGACGCGCGCGGGCCAGCGGCGGGCGGGGCGCAGGGCGGGCGCCGGAGGCCGGGAGGGGCTCCTGGGCCCGGCCGCTGCCGCCGGGCCGACGCAGCCCAGTGGGGTCTGTACTGGTCGCGGTACCCGTTTTCCCGGAGCGGGAAGGAGCGGAGAGCGGGTTTTACCCGTGTCCGTGGTGAGGAAGCCAGGACTGTGGGTGACCCGCGGCCTGGCAGGGGATAGAAGCGGCGGCTGCAGGGGCGCGGCAGCACTGGCTCGGGTTGTTTGGAAGGTTCCGTTCTGTGGGCACTTGCAGCACTTACGTCAGGCACCGTTTGGGGAGAATAGCAGTGAAAACCCTGCACTTAAGCAGGTTTAATTAACAAAATGTTTATCGGGTACTGATGACAGTGGATCTGCGTTAAGGACCAGAATGTGATGGGGGGGGGAGTTCAATTTCAGTAGCATTTTGGGAAATTCAATTTGAAGAGATAATTTGAGCAGAGATTGGACACAGTGAGGGAGGAGCCCAGGGGAGAGTGCGGGGAGAGCGGGCGGCGCTGCCAGGGGCGGCGGGAGTGTGCCCGGTGAACGAGGCTAGCAGGACCAGCGTGACAGGACCGTGGGGGGAGTCATGCGGGAACCACAGGCCATTGGAGGACTCTGCTCTTAGTCTGTGTGTGATGGGAAACCGCTGGAGGGGCTTGGGCAACATAGCGAGTGACTGAGCACTCTTGGACAGAAGCACTGGTCAGCCGTAGGGAGAACCGGCTATGGTGGGGCGACAGGGAATACAGGGGAACCAGTCAGGGGCTATTACAGCATTCCGGGGGGGGGGGGACAGACTCCCAGTTACCCAATTGTATAGCCTTCCTAGAAGTGATGTGCTTGAGAGCCTAGTCATTCTAATATAATTAAGGGTTCTGGATGCCATGCTAAGGTGTGGGGACAGGGCCCCAGAATGCAGTTTCCAGGCTCTCGGCCTCACGTGGAAAGGTGCTGGCTCAGGTGGTAAATGGCCATCAACTGTGATTGGATGGCCGTCAGCTATAACCCGTAAGCCATTGGCCACTAATATAACTGCTGTGGCTACGCTAGCAGAAAATGGGGGCTGGTAAATGAGGAGAGTGGAGGAGAGTGAAGGAGAGTCGAGGATAGTCGGTCAGCAGCAAAGCGGACAGCATGTCGCACGTCGTGTGAACCCAGCCGCCAGTGAGAGTGTAGTGGTGTGACTCCCCTACCTATGGCTCCGTGGGTGTTCCTTTTTGGCCTCACCGTGTCCTGTGTTCTTATGTGGGGAGCGGGAGCAGAGACCCCGCCTGTCACCCCACACGACATAAAGCGTTTGGATATTACTGTTTTTAGGTACACGAAGGCAATAATATAACATTCCTCAAGCACTAACTACATGTTAGGTACTTTTATAAGCTCTTTACATCAGTTATGTAACTCAAGGCCATTAAGTTTACACTATTAACAAATGACAAAACTGAGGCACCAATACATGAAACCAAGAGTCCTGCACCTGTTGGTAGATGAAAGGTGTAAAGGTTGTCCTCATTACTTGTTGCCTAGCACAGCTGAGAACTGACAAGTGCCTAAAGCTTTTAAATCTCCTGAAAAAGTACTGAAACCTCCATTTATCTGGCCCATTTCTCCTGGTGCTCCCTCTGTGGGTTAATATTTTAACAATTTCCAGTTACTGCATCAATCATAGGTTTAATAACTTCATTCTTCCTCTCCTCGTCCTGTGCCTTGCTTTGAGCCTTTATTTTGCTACTGTCTTTATCATTTTCACCTATTTTCTACCCATTTCTTCTGCCTCCTTTCTATCTCTTGAGATGAGGTGGGGAACAAGAAAAAGAAATAGGTGAAGGGAAAAGAGAGTCCATAGGGAACCTGCATCGGCACCCACAAACACCTGCAGCCATTATTGATTACCACCTCTCCCAGTGGAAAACTCCCTTTTTCCTGGTGAAAAAGATTCCTATGGTCTCTGTGCTCCAAATCTTATTTTCCCACTTTGAGCTGCACATCCATTCCTTTCTGCGCCTTCAGACTCTCCATGCCTCTTTTAGGTGATAAACATGCAGAATTCTATATTAAATCATGCAAACATTCCTAGCAGATTGTTGGCTGGCTAACCCAATACCTTTCTCAAACCACCTTTTCTTTGCCTACCTCTATTATGGAGGCTGCAAGAGCCAAATACTTACTTTCTCAGCCTCCTTTGCTACTAACCTCCAGGTAACACAGCTGTGGTCAATGAGATGTTAGCAGAAGTCTGCTGACGGGCTTCTGGGAAAACCTTTTTATAATAAAAGGCACAAATGTTGCTCGTATTATCCACTCCCCTTCTTCTTGCATTGAATGCAGATATTTGACCCAAAGCTACAGCAGTCATCATGTAACCATGATGGAAAAGCCATGAAACTCAGGCATTGAATTATTTTGTCTCTGAACCAAAGCCAACCACATCCAGATTTGTTATGTGAGGAAATAGACTCCTATCTGCTTGTAAGCCATTTTTAACGGGGCTTTCTAGTATTTGTAACCAAAGCTCTTCTGATAGATACACCTTTTCTCAACTCCAATCTCCCTCTTGTTATCTTTCTAAACTCTCCTTTCCTAGTTAAGCTAAGTCCCTTTCAATCTTTAACTCACTCTTCAACCAACTAAAATTTTAGAGGTTATCAGAAACAAAAACCAAAGACCATATTTCTATTTTGATCTTACTTTAACCCTCAGGAGCATTTGAAAATATTAACTATTGCTATCCCTACACTAAAACTCTTTTACTTCTGTGCCACCTTCTGATTTTTCATTCTGTTCATGTTTCTTTTGCTGTCGCTTCCCCTCAGCTTCTACTGCTTCTACGTACCCATCCAGTGACAGTACAGTAGTCCCACTTATTGAGGGATTCGTTCCAAAATCCCCAGTGGATGCCCGAAACCATGGATACTGAACCCTATATATAACCTATAAGTATATACTTATGATAAAATTTAGTTGATAAATCAGGTACAGTAAGATTAACAGTAACTAACAATAGAACAATTACAATATACTGTAAGTTATGTGAATATGGTCTCTCAAAAAATATTCTATTCACCCTTCTTGTGTTGATGTTATGATACAATGGCTATGTGATGAGATAAAGTGAGATGATGATATAGTAGGACGGTGCGAAATTTCATCACGCTATTGTGAACACTGCACAATTTAAAACATGACTTGTTTATTTCTGGAATTTACCATTTAATATTTTTGGACCCAAGGTTGACCATGGATAACTGAAACCATGGGAAGCAAAACCACAGATAAGGGGGGACTACTCTACTCCCAGAGAACCCTCTATTACTGTCATTCTACTTATTCTACTGCGTATCAGGAATCTTCACTCATCAAAATGCCCCCCAGACTGAACTTGTCGTTGCTCCACAAAATTGGTCAACTTTGTTTTTCATTATGGTACCCTTATCACCCAAATAAGAAATTCAAGTGCCCACATTTAATCAGTTTTGCTATCCAGATTCTGTCTCATTATTGCTTGAATTCTTCCTTTCCTCTCCCATCCCTACCACTTTCTCAGTTTAAACCTTGGGAAACAGAATATGTTACTCATGTTGATTTTCTAATCAGGTCTAGCATGTATTTAGCACTTGTTAAATGTGTGTGTGTGTGAAATAAATGAAATTGGCTTAACTACTATCATAACTGTAGATGTATAAAATCTCATGATTGTTTTGAACATGTTTTGAGTTACAAAGATTTTGTTAATCTGTCAGATGTTCATATCTATTAGTGTTCAGCCTATTGTCATTTCCACTTTAACAGAGTATAATACAAATATATGTATTTGAACCTTGTATGTTTTTAAAACTATAACTTAGATTGTTTTCTAAATAATTAGCTCATTTAACAATTTAATGACTGTTAGTTGAGAACTCCAAACAGCATGATATTGCATTAAGATTTGTACAATTATTCCATCACCTGGTAGCAACCAGCCTATATGCATTTAGGGGAGGAAATAATGCCGGGACAAGGGGAGGGGCATGGAGGGATAATAGGATTTGGTGGAGGTATAGAACTTTAATTCACAACATCCAAGGAAACCAGATTTTGGAATAGGAGCATCTAGATAACATATATAACATGGTAGAAGATCAAGGATGTCCCACCATTAATTGTAGTTATAGGTTTGTAACTTTTCAGAGTGCATAGGTGTCCTTGAGACCTTTTAAATCCAAAATCCCTCATTTACCAAATAAGGACACTGTGACCTGTTGAAAGTAGGTGACTTGTCCAAATTAGTGGCAGATCAGAGTACACCCCAGGTCTTGGGGTTGTCCAGTGAAGCACTCTCACATTTTCTCTCCAGTGTGAAGTCTCTGATACCCCATAGAGAGTCTGCGGTATGATACAACAGAACTTATCTTCAGCATGAAGAATATTTAGCTACTTAGAATATTAGCTACTTAAACCTTCTCATATAAAGTTTTACTTTCTGAATCAATCAAGATCTCTCCACTTTTATATGATTTCTCTACAGTGGTCTGTATTATCTGATACGGCATAATATACTTCATCTAAAAGATTCCCAAAATTGTTACATTTATTAGGTTTCTAAATTACATGACATATCTGGTTATTGCTGGAGAGTTAATCGTGGTAAAGAGCCCAACGAAACTTTCCTCACATGTGAGTTCTCTGATGTCGTGTAAGGTTTGTACTCCGACTGAAGGCTTTCCCACATTCATTACACTGATAGGGTTTCTCTCCTGTATGAGTTCTCTGATGTACTATAAGGGACGAATTCTTAATGAAGGCTTTGCCACACTGATCACATTCATAGGGTTTCTCACCAGTATGAATTCTTTGATGCTCAATAAGGTATGCGCTCTGGCTGAAGGCCTTTCCACATTCATTGCATTCATAAGGTTTCTCTCCAGTATGAATAACTCGATGTACAGTAAGGGATGATCGTCCAGTGAAATGTTTTCCACATACAATACACTCGTAAGGTTTCTCTCCAGTATGAATCCTCCGATGTTGAGTAAGAGATGAATTCTTACTGAAAGCTTTTCCACACTGATTACATTCAAAAGGTTTTACTCCAGAATGAAGTCTCTGATGTTCTATAAGGTACGTACTTTGGCTAAAAGATTTCCCACATCTGTTACATTTGTAGGGTTTTTCTCCCGTGTGATTTCGTTGATGCAGGGTAAGAGTTGAGCTCTTACTAAAGGCTTTTCCACATTCACTACACTCATAAGGTTTTTCCCCAGTATGACTCCTCTGGTGTACAATAAGATGCATACTCTGACTGAAGGCTTTTCCACATTCATTGCATTCATAGGGTTTTTCTCCTGTATGAGTTCTCTGATGCACTGTAAGATTCATACTTTGGGTAAAAGCTTTCCCACATTCATTACATTTGTAGGGTTTCTCTCCAGTATGAATCCTTTCATGTTGAATAAGGGATGAATTCTTGCGGAAAGCTTTTCCACACTCTTTACACTGATAGGGTTTCTCTCCAGTATGAGTTCTTTGATGAACAGTAAGGTTCATGCTTTGACTGAAGGTTTTCCCACATTCATTACATTTGTAGGGCTTTTCTCCAGTGTGAATTCTTTGATGTACACTAAGGGAGGAGCGTTCAATGAAGTGCTTCCCACATATATTACACTTATAGGGTTTCTCCCCAGTATGAATCCTCTGGTGCTTAAGAAGAGATGAGCTCTGGCTGAAGGTTTTCCCGCATTCATTACATTCATAGATTTTCTTTCCTACAAACATTCTTTGAGTTTTAATTAATTCACAATTTTGTTTGATATCTTTTCCATGTGGATTCTGATTATAGGGCCTTTTCCCCTTAGGAGTACTTTGTTGTGTATCAATGATTGAACCCTGACTGGAACATCTTTCAAATTCATTTCCTCCACATACTTTCCTCTCAGTGAGGGTTTCCTTATGAGTAACTGCAACTTGGCCAAGATGTCTATCCTGGTTTTTTTGTTGCCCCTCCAACCAATTATCAGGTTCCCAGGTTTTCCCTAAAGGAGAATGCCAGAGAACTTCCCTTTCCATTATTACTCTCTAGGATAAATCTTCAGTAATGTTTGGCTTTAGAGTTGACTCTTTGGTTTCAAGTCTTGTTTCCCAGTCTGTAAAAAATAAAAAATTCAAATGCACATTGGTTTCTGTGCTGGGAGATTGAAAACTGTATAAGGCGGGAATGAAAATAAAACAGAATAACTACAGGGCACACCTGAGAGCTTTCAAAGATGCCCCTATGATTAGGAAGAGAATTGGAAGGGAGCGAGAACAGTGAGCCAGGAATTAGAAGCAGGATAAGCAGAGAAAAGAGTGAGCCTATGCAGGAGGGACAGACACCAACACCACTGATCACTGGACGAGGCTGATGAAGATGGAACTAAAGGAAATACATGGCAGACGTAAGATTGCAAGCAGCAGATCAGAAAGCCCTGCCAAGTCATATCTAGTACTCTTATCCACCGTTTCCTCCCTCTTGTGATGCCACCTATAATTCTGACATTAAATCTTCAAAAACATCACAGTGTGACACAGTGATGACTGCTGACCCTGGAGTCAGACAAACTCGGGTTCAAAACCTGGCTGTTAATACTTAACCGTCTTAACTAGCTGTTTCTCTAGGTCTGAGTTTGCACAGATATGAAATGAGGATAAAAATAATCCGATACAGATAATATATGTAATCTACCCTTTGGTAACGTGCTTGTTTGGTACATAAAATACCAGAACATATTTGAAACTCAGACTCTTAAGGGAGGATAACACAAATCTAAAAGCTTTCCCCTCGAAACTTCGAGCAGGCTGTAATTTTCTCACAAGGTAGGAGTCCTAAACTGCCCTACCCTTTCCTACATACCCATTCCTTAAAAATGAGAACTGGTGGCAGGGGCAGGTAGGCAGGAATCTGCTGAACTGCTTCAGGGGAAGCTGAAGGAAGGACCTTATAGTCACTCAGGCTTTATTTTCTCAGATCCCATTTCTTATCCTTGAAAAAAATGGCCTGGAGGCAGAGAGGCAGAGGACAGGCAAACTACAATCTGAGAATCTCCTTCTCAGCTTGATCAAAGTCAGCAGAGCAGAGACCCACACTGAACCAACAGACCAAAGGCTGGAGGGCAGGAGGCTTTACTGTGAAGCCAGGGGAATGCATGAACTGGGACCTCCACCTTCCACCTGACCTGCTTTCATAGAAGAAGATAAAAAGCGGAAAGCTCCACCTCCAAAACATCACCAAGTGACCAAGTGACCCCAGAGAGGACCTACCCAATCAAGTATGAAAAAACACATGAATTAGAGGTGGACACTTGCCCCACCTCACCATCATCGTATCCCGCTACCCAACTAAAGTTCTCTGAGAACACTTAAAGTGCCACCCAGGGACAACATGAAGGGCAAACCGGGATCCATTCAGTGTTAGACAAATACAAACTCCTTCAGTTTGAAGAACTGCCTCCCTTCAAAGATAAATGATATGCAGAAAATACCGAGTTTGCAAGCTAGAGGGTTAAGAAGAAAAATTTTAAAATAAGGAGAATAATAAAAAGGCAAAAAAACAAAGGGGAGACTAAACATTGGAAGAATAATTACATGCTTCCAGTCATCAAAAGACATCATAAAGGAAGTTTTTTAAAAAAAAATTACAGAAGATATCTGTAACAATGACCTACAAAGAACTAGAACCTGGTATCTAAGGAACACTAAGCCCACGAGAAAAACTGGCAAAATACATGAATAGGCACTTAATAAAAGGAAACCTGATGGATGGTTTAACAAGTCCACTACTAGGTACACACACCTAGGTAAACCTAACTTGCAAAGGTACACCATGATTCAGAATTTTAAAAGTAGCACTGCAGAAGGGAAAAAAATTAGAAACACAAATATCTATCAAAGAATACAATGGATAATTAAATTGTCAAATATACAATGGAATAATTGACAACAGTGAATGCTACGGACTTCATATTTATGTCTCCCCATAATTCTTATGTTGAAGCTGAATCCTCAGTGGGATAATATTAGGAGGGGGGCCTTTGGGAGGTCAGTATGTCAGGAAGTGGAACCCTGGGGATGGGAGTAGTGCCCTTTTAAGAAGAGAGAGCTTGCTTCCTCTCCTCTCCAGCATGTGCAGACACAGCAAGAAGGCAGATGCCCATGTACCAGGAGGAGGGTCCTCACCAAGAACCCAGCCACGCCGGCACCCTGGTCTCAGATTTCCAGCCTCTAGAACTGTGAGAAATAAGTGTCTGATGTTTAAGCTGCATATACTATGGTATTCTGTTATAGCGGCCTGAAGACTAGTTAAAATTAACAAACTAAAACTACATATATCAATGTGAATGAATAAATACTTGAAACAAAGTCCTAGAGAAATATATATAGCAAGAGTCCATTTAGATAAAGTTTAAAAACAGACTAAAACGAAATATATTGCGTAGAGTTCATTTATGAATGGCAATACTATAAAGAAAAGCAGGGGAAGGCAGTAACCACAGAAGTGAGAAGAGTGCTTGTTTCCCAGGGAGAGGGAAGAGCGTGAATGCACACAGCTCACTACCACTCTGGGTCCTAGTGCCTGAGTGTTTGTTTATTATTCATTAATCTTTATCATTAACTATAAAAAGCAGCAGTATGGTATAATGGTTAAGACAACAACTCTGGAGCCACACGTTTGAGACCTGGCTCAAATTTGAGCTCCATCACTGTTAGCTGTGTGACCTTGGGCAGGTTACTTAACATGTCTGTTCTCCTGTTTTTTCACCTGTTAAATGGTACCAATATCACAGTGGTGATATAAAAACAAAACTTGGTTAATATTTATAGTATTTACATTAGAAGAGTATGTACGTTTTTGTTAAATGCATATATTTTACACATTCTTCTGTATACATGACATTTCAAAAAACAAATGAGAACAACAAAATATTTGCTATTTTGGAAAATATTAGTCACTTTGAGTTGAAACATCATTATGTGCTGCAGAAAGCTTAATAGTGAGATTCATTATATCTTCATGGAATTTAGAGACCTAATTTAAAAGTTAATTCTGAAGACTTGCTGCTTAAGAAAAAAATCAACTAACTACAAACTTTTTAAAAACTGGCTGACATGACTCAAGAATTCAATGTGGTCAGTACTCTATATACATGGACAGAGAAAACCAAAACATATATCTTAAATATGAAAATTCAGTAATTATAGTACTCCTAAACCACTCCTGAAACCTTAGTTAAATATTCAATTTGAACAAAGGATTGATCCAGGAATTCCAGAATGTTCACTATTAGGAATTTATTCCTACCATATTAATAGGTCATGGGAAAAGGATATATGATCAACCTAACAGATGCTTCAAAAGTATTTGGTAACATCCAACACCCAATCCTGATTCAAAACCAAACGTGTCAGCACTTTACCAAGTATAAAAATAAATGCTAGAATAATTCACACTAGTAACAGAAACAAGGAATGGCTGTTTATTATTCTGCTATTATTCAATATTATTCCAAAAGAATGACTAATAAAATTAGACAACTCAGAGGGGAGGAAATTTTGTTTTTCCAATTATATGAATATCTCTGAAAACAAAATAGTAAGGATGGCTTTACTCAGAATTAGTGAAATATTGTGGGCTTGGAACTTGAGCAGTGTGGTGAAAACCTACAGGTCTTCCACATTTCAGAGCCCTGCCATTTTGCCATCTCATTAAATAAGGACTTTATAATGCACACAGCATTATGCTTGGTCATAATAAGGGTTCAATGACTGTTGTTATTATTACATTATTATTTTGTGTTAAACAATATACAGCTCTCTCTTCCTTTCCTTTTTTTCCTAAACAGAACTTTCAAGTGTTAGTCCATACTCCCATTATGTCGTAAAATACCTAGTTAACTTCCAGGATTGGCATCATTCTGGTACTCATCAGGACATGAACAAGAGTCCCCAGGACCATGGGGTCTGGGAAAGCACCAGAAGGCTGGGACTGGCCATAGTAGAAGCCAAGAGCCTGCTGACTCCTGGGGTAGGTGTGGGGCTTGGGCAGCAGTTCCCACTCTTCCTAGGGCAAGTTGATGTCTTCCTTTTCCCTTTTTATATTTCTTCCATCTCCGGTGTAATATTTAAACTACTCCTTCCACTCAACCAGACTATTTCAATATTCACCTGACTGGACTTCCTGCTTATACTCTTGCTGCTCTATAATGCACCCTCCATACAGCAGCCCGATGGATCTTCTTAACATGACAAGTCATTCATTCACTAAGTATATGTTGAGCCTGGCACTGTTTCAGGAGTTAAGGCGATAGCTATGAATAAAACATGTCTGCCCTTAAAGGAACTTAGATTATAGTGAGAGGAAGAAGGGCAGGGCAGTCAGCATAATAAATGATAAAATACTTAGTATTTAAGTGGTATACCTTATGGATAAAAGCAATGAAACGGAAATATGGAATATGATGGGTGAGGGGTAGGGTTTGTAATTTTAAATAGGGTCTTCAGGAAAGGCCTCACTCACTGAAAAAGTGATATTGCAGCCAAGACTTTGGAGGCTAAGGAGGGAGTCATAGGCCTATGGAGGGGAGAGCATCCCAGACAAGGACCAGCCAGTGCTGAGCCCTGAGGCAGGGGAGGGCTGCCTTGTGTGAGGGGATCAAACTTGGGTGTTCCTAATTTACTATAGGCTTTTAGATCAGTGTTCCTACTAATGGAAGCGAAGCTGTATCTATCTGTACTAAACATGAGTGAGGCTCATGTTAGCATGAAGGTAGGTAAATTCTGTATGTATTGACGTACACGTGTATTTAGAGAGAGAGAGAGAGAGAGGAGTCATCCAGGGCACCTCTGAGAATGATACAAAATCATCTATGAAACACAACAGATTTTCGTGTTTAGGGTTAGTTAAGGATAGCTTCCTGGAGTGTTTTAAATGTTACAGAATCTCTTCCTATACCTTATTTATCAGACACAATCTTTGGTAAGAGATACCTAATATTTTGTGCATGTTCTTCACTTTTGTTTCCTTCATAACTGAACAACTTATTTAAGTGTAATGACCACTGATTAAAGGCTAAAAATTAACCACTGCTTTCCACATTACTAATAATTTTCATTTTTGTTTCAACATTAACAAGTTTACTAGCGATAATACTGTTTCTAGGAACAGCACTTCTAAATCTATATTTTCTACTCAGCTTGGATAAAACAGCAAAATCTAAGAAGCACTCAACAACTTACTCAGAAAACCTTCAGAACAGAGAAAGAAAACAGCCACCTAAAAAGACTATTAGGTCAGGATGTAGAAGTTTTGTTTTTTACTAGACATACTACCGTGTTTCCCTGAAAATAAGACCGGATCTTATATTAT
Organism: Rhinolophus hipposideros; assembly: GCF_964194185.1. Taxonomy (NCBI): domain Eukaryota; kingdom Metazoa; phylum Chordata; class Mammalia; order Chiroptera; family Rhinolophidae; genus Rhinolophus; species Rhinolophus hipposideros. Next base: position 2,634,275 of record NC_138069.1, on the reverse strand, counting down.
TTTTTTGCTCCAAAAGACACATTAGGGCTTATGTTCAGGGGATGTCATCCTGAAAAATAATGCTAGGACTTATTTTCCAGTTAGATCTTATTTTGGGGGAAACATGATAGTTGCTGGAGTCTGAGACTCTACCCCACCTCCAATAACACTAGATTTTGAGAGCTTCACAGACTTATCCAATTTCTTTTCTCCTCCTTCAAACTTTTGGCTCCTACCGTGTTTCCCCGAAAATAAGACCTCGCCAGACAATCAGCTCTAATGCATCTTTTGGAGCAAAAATTAATATAAGACCCGGTCTTATTTTATATTATATTACATAAGACCCGGTCTTATTTTACTATTTTACTATATAAAATTAATTTATTATATTAATCTTTGCTCCAAAAGACGCATTAGGGCTTATGTTCAGGGGATGTCATCCTGAAAAACCATGCTAGGGCTTATTTTCCAGTTAGGTCTTATTTTCGGGGAAACACGGTAGGAAACAAGAAGTCACAGCAAGGCAAGGAAAGAAAGTAATGATGTTTTTGGAATTAGCATTAAGCTCAAAGACAAAAACAAACAAAACAAAAAGCTGTGTTCCACAATGGGATTTATAGATGATGTAATACAGAATTGTACACCTGAAATTATGTAATTTCATTAACAATTGTCACCCCAATAAATTAAAAAAATAAATAAATAAATAGAAAAGCCAAAAAAATTTTAAAAATAAAATAAAAATTAAAAATCTGTGTTCACATTCTGGCATGTCATTTCACCTCTCTGAGCCCGTTTCTCCCCCTGTGAAAGGGGCTGATGATACATACACCGCATCACTATTCTGATGAGCACATCAGATGCTGACTGGGGAACTAACGAGCACAGCACTCACGCGATGCTTTCTTGTCTCGATTTTGGATGGAATAATAAGACCAAATGGTAGTTCAATCTGGCCGCAATACTGAAGCAAATCTGGAAAGAACAAGATCCGGAGTTTGCACATCATCGTGTTTCCTGGGTTCCATTCTCTCCCTCACTCTCCCGTGACTTTAGTCTCTCCTTTCTAACAGACACTTCTGCTCTTCTAAACACTTTCAAGTCTTTTTCTTGGTAAAAAAGAAGTTGGAGGCACTCCACCTTTGACATTTTTCAGTCCTTGCCCTTTCTTCCTTTTCCTTCAAAGTTCACCTTGTTGCAACGACAGTGGGTACTTAACAGTCTTGTTTCACTCGTCAGCCCACAGCGCATTTCCCTCCACACCAGAAGTGCCCTTCCTGACTCACAGGCCACCCTTCACCTCGTCCTCCACTTTTCTCTCTTCCTGTGGCCCAGCTCTCCCTAAATTCTCTCCTCCTCCTTTTACCACTCTGTCACCTCTGCTATAGGACTTTTGGCTCCCAGCCAAATGTTACTGTTCTTTAGGGTTCCTTCCTTGCTGCTTGGCCCTTATCATTCATTCACTCTTCCTGAAAATTAACAATACAAATTGATATGTACGTCACACATATGATTGTTAACACTTAAATCTGTATTTTCATCTGATTTCTAAAACTTCTATTTGATGTCATTCAATATTCACTCAACAAACATATACTAAATACCTCCACTGGCAGGGGACACAAAAGTAAGCTCAGTCCTGACAATGCAGTGAGCAGCACACTAATGGCTAGACAGACACTCAGCAATGAAGAAAATAGTGTGAAATGCAGTCACAACAAGGGAAGAAACTTCAAGGTCCACCCAATAGAGAAGTCTGAAGATAGATAAAGGAGTGGGAGAGGAAAAGAGTATCGAGAATACGTGTGTTTGCCTCTGCTGTCTCCAGAAAACCCACCAGAATGACAATGGGGTAATGAAAAAGGCTCACAGTAATGAAAAACCCACTAAAATAATCTGGGAAACAAGGGAAAAAGTTCTGCACACACATACCAAAATCAAATAAAAAAACCCAAAATTATTTAAATATCCTCATACAGAAAAGTTAATGCATGCAATAAACTAGATAGCTATTAAAAAAGAAGGAACATACAGAGAATGAGAAGGCTCACAGAAATAAAAAAATTTGACAGGAGAAATAAATTTTTTCACAGAAAGACTGAAAGACAAAGTTGAAGAAAATCTTCACATCTCGTTGCACTCTTCCCCTGAAATGAAGCCACAGAGCCCCTGTAGGTCTCTGCCCCCACTGTTCCCTGTGCCCAGAGTGTCCCCACAGACCCATCATGGCTGCTCAAGTCCCCTCAGAGGAGAGGCCTACCCTGCCAGTCCATTAACTTGTAGTTCCCGTATGCTGCTCTTTTCTTCCACACAGTACTTTGACTACAATACCCATGCCTCCCTTCTCTTTTCCCTTCCTGTCCCTTCTCCCTCCCTGGCTTCTTTCTTTATTAATTTAGTGAAGGAGACACTTCACTAGACTTAAGTTCCATGGGGAACCTGCCTGTTTTGCTTATTGCTGTATCCCCAGTGCTAGGAACAGGGCCTAGTGCTCAAGAAACATCTGTTGAATATATACGTTATTTACATAGCAGTAAATACAAATAGCAATAGTAATTAAACCCACAGAAATCTGTTAATAAAGGCAATTAAAGCTGCTTAAGGGATCATTTTATATGTAATAAATTAGCATTAAAAACATAAAATAAATCCAAAGTTGCACAATATGTAGCAAGAGCCATAAAAATGTGTGTATTCTTTGACCCAGTGATTCTTCTAGAATCCTATTCTTTAGGAAGTTTACAGGAAACCAACAGCAATATTCATTGGATTATTTTTTTCCTATCAATATGTTCTTTCACTGATTTATTGCATTATATTAGATAGCCGTACACTATCCACAGGTCAAAAATTATTTGCCTATCTCATAATTTAAAACTGTATAAAAAGAATTGGTAATCAACACTTTCATACTGAGTAAAGAAGATGTAAATGTGTAAAATGCATTTTTTCAGAGAAAAGTCAGTAATAACACCTAAAAAAGAAATTTCAGTTGTGATGTGGATTAGAAACCAGATAATAAAGATTAATAAGCATTAAATGTTTAGAGAAAAATGGAATTGAACAGGTAGTAGATGCAGATTAAAAATTTAAGAATAAGAAAGGAAATACATAAAATATCAGTTTACTAGTAATAGTAACAAGGCTAAAGTCATTTCCACTTGTTTTTGAATGAAAACTGTGTAAAATACCTCACAACGCAGAGGGAGAGAAATGTTAGTTACCTTTAAAAAGCTGACAAATGTTTAAATGAGTAAGGGAAAGGAAGCTATGGCATAGGTTATGGCTGAGAAGAAAGACTCACGAAAGACAGAGCATAAAGAGAATAAAGAAGAACAAGATAGAAAAACGTGGATTCTAAGTACAGATGAAGACAGAAGGGAAGAAACTGCTAACACTGAATGAGTGATACAAACCCAGTGACTCATTTACCCACATAATGTGTCCCCAAGGTAAGGACACAGAAGAGACTGCGGGAAGATGAGTGGCATCAGTGACGCAGAGCCATCGGAGAGAACACACGTCAAAGGGTAGGTGTCTCCAAGAGAGCCAGGGTCTCTGAGGTGATTTCTTCCCCAGGTGACAAACTCATGTAACAAGTCCTTGCAGCCTGATGCTTCACCTGGAGGGTTGCACCCTGGAAGTTCATGTGTCACGTGGTGCAGCACTTCTGGTTCCAGCTGAGAAACCACATTGGTTTGGAAAGCTGATGCCCTGCTCAGGGGGAAAGACACTTCCTCCTGAGGGAGGGTCAAAAAGCCACTTCCTACACATGTCCTTCTCCCTTCCACTTCAGCGCCTCTGAAACAAAGGAAGGTGTGGCCTCCCAAATTTTCCATTTTCCAATTCTCTACAGAAAAGACATTTCACCTAGAAGGAGAGAACACCAAGCAACTACCCCAAACCAATGCCCTATAGTATCAGGATTTCAAGTCCAAGTTCATAACTTCAGAGGCTCTACAGATGTGCATAGGTGGGGAAAGATGAGTTCAAAGAAGTCCTTACCCAGCAAAGCCCACGTCCTGTAGTTCTCCAGCAGCACTTTCCCATATAACTTCCCTGGAGCAGAATGTAGATGAATCCTGTCTTCCCAAGTGAAATCTAGACACATCCTTGAATGTCACGGACTCTTGAAACTATAAATCACTGTTCAACAAACGATTATACCAATAAAACCCTCTGAAGAAAGTGAGAAAACAAGTAGCATTAGAAGGGACAAGCTAAAGAGATCTGTGTGAGCAAAACGTGTCATACCCCAAAAGAAACTAAACATCTGCAACAAAACTGGACATGAAATACTCAGAGATGAGTGATACAGAAGGCGCTGTGCATGTGAGGGCAGGGCCGTAGGGCTAGGGGAGGAACTGGGACAGCTTCAAAGGCTGCCCTGCATTACCCCAGAGGAGAGTGGCGGGGAGCTGCTGGCCTCCCATGCACCCCACTGCTGGAAGAGGGAGTCCTGCTCTAAACCACGCCGCAGGCACAGACAAGACTGAAAGCAGTTTGTTAGTCACATACCCTTACAGCCTGGGGGAGGAGCACACTACACACCATGAGTTACACTCAGCAACTCTGAACTAGCAGGCGCTGTGGGAGGCAGGCTTTGTAATGACAAGAGGGTGAGGTGATGAGACAAATAAGAGTTAACAGCTTGTAAGCTGGCAGGAGCGAGCTTACACATTAACTGCTTGGGCCTGAAGCCCCTGGCTAGCACTGTACCTGCAGGCTGACAAGCACCTTACATCCATCATAAGTGGGAACAAACCAGTTCCCAATCACAACAGCAACCCCCTGCAAGCTGACATCCATCACAGATAGAAACTGGAGCTCCCAGGAGAAGACAATTGTAACGGCAGCCCCCCTGCAAGCTGACAAGCACCCTACTTCCTGCTTAGAAAAATATAAAACCCCAGCACTCCTTCTCATCTGGGCAGCTGTCCCTATCCGACTTTGTCCTGGCAAAACTTCCCTTTGCCAGAACTGTCTCTCTTTGACTTTCAATAAATCTTTTCTTACTCTTGTAGAGTCTTTGTGAATCCTTTTACAGTCTGCGAACGACCAGGGGTTAATTCTACACCAAAACAGTTACCACGGGAAGACATGACAGCCTTGTTGAATTTCGTGGGTTGGCAGAGAGGTGAAACCCATCAGGCTGAGGACTGGGAGGGGTGCACCAGGTGGGGCTGATAGCTGCTTTGCTGGGTGGGGGCCTTTCCCTCTGGATGGGGGCAAATCGGTGAGGGCAGGGGAACTCACGGCTAGGTCTTTGGGGCCCTGTGAGGCTCAAAGGTGTCAAGGTAGCACATGGAATCACAGACCTTACAATACAGGTGGGCATCCAGTTACTGGGGGAAAGGCCATGCAAACAGCACACACCTCGAATGTGGCTGGTCTGTAAGAGAACCAATGAAACACCCAGCTTGACTTGATTGGCATTTCAAAGCCCATTTCAGTCTTGTTCTCTAGCCCTCAAACTAGGAAATAAAACACCATAAGCATTTAACATCTGTTTAACAAGTATGCTGGTTAGTTTTATGTCCATCTGACTGGGCTAAGGTGTGCCCAGATGGCTGGGAAAGCATTATCTGTGGGTGTTTCTGTGAGGGAGCTGCCATGTAAATGGGCGGACTGAGTAAAGGTCAGCTTCACCAACAAGGCTGGCGTCATCCGACGTGTTGAGGCCTGAAGAGAACAGAAAGGCGAGGGAAGGGTGAACTTGCTCTCTGCTTGAGCCAAGATATCCATCTCCTGCTGCCGTCAGACATCAGTGTCCCTAGTTCTTGAGCCTTCAGACTCAGACCAGGACTTACACCATCGGACCCTGGATCTCAGGCCTCTGGCTTTGGAGTGGAACTACAGCCCTGGCATTTCTGGGCCTGCAGAGGGCAGAGCATGGGGACTCTTCAGCCTCTAGAATCTCATAAGCCAATTCCATAATCGCTTTCTGTACGTCCACATATATCCTATTGGCTGTGTTTCTCTGGAGAGCTCTGACTAATAAAGGAGAAAACACTGAGTGGTGGTCACCGTAAGTGACAACTCGTATTTGTACTGAGTTTTACCCTAATGGTAGATCCACACACCTTCCCGCATTTAATCCATATAAACAACCTGCCGGACTGAGAGCCCTAGTCATCATTTTATAGATGAGGAATCTGAGGATCAAAAAGGGGAAATAACCTCTCCTAGATCACATAGCTGGGCCTTGAACCATCCAACTCCCGGTGCTGTGATGAGAGAAGCTGTCCAAGAAAAGAACACTAGCATCGGGAAACGAGTGTGAGAGTGAGACAGAAAGGACACGGACGGGTGTTCAGGGCTGACACTCGGGGACAGAGTTTCAAGGAGGAGAGAGTGGTGACCACTCTCAGAAGCTGGAGCAGCTCAGAAAGAACAACGATCGAAAAGAACTATTGATCTCAAAATTCACTGATTTCAGCAGAGTGATGAAGACAGACGTCAGCTTGCAGTGGATAAAAGAAACAATGGAACATAAAGAATCAGAAGCATCCAGATGAAGTGACTTCAAACTTTCTGTGAAAAAGATGAAAAATAAGACTGTAATGAAACAAGTAAGGAACAGGTCATGGAAATAAAGTAATGGAAAAGGTTTTCATTTAAGGACAGAGAACACTGTAATATGTAAACAGGCAAAGGGGAGAAATTCAGTAGGGAGAAGGTCTAAAGAGACCAGAGATGGAATGAAACCAATTCCAAGAAATTTGTGTATTTCACATCCTACTGGCTATAAACTCTAGAAGAAGTGTCAACACTGAGGCAAGAAAAAATTCATTTTCGTTCTTTCCACCTCATCATTTTTTCCTACTATTTATTTAAACAATGTATCAAAATAACAAAAAAAAAAGTTAAGAATCACTGACAAATGTTATCAAGAAGAGTAAAGGTAGCTCATTAGTAGGATATAAGTACATGGCAGAATTTCCGTTTTATGAAAGAAAAAAGAAACCAAGAGAAATCATCAGTTCAACAAATGTAAAGGGGAAGAAAGTGATAAGGAGAAAATAAAACAGAATAAAAGAGAGTCACTTAGGGCCGGCCTGGTGGCTCAGGTGGTTAGAGCTCCATGCTCCTAACTCCGAAGGCTGCCGGTTCGATTCCCGCATGGGCCAGTGGGCTCTCAACCACAAGGTTCCCAGTTCAATTCCTCGAGTCCTGCAAGGGATGGTGGGCTGCGCCCCCTGCAACTAGCAACGGCAACTGGACCTGGAGCTGAGCTGCACCCTCCACAACTAAGACTAAAAGGACAACAACTTGAAGCTGAACGGCACCCTCCACAACTAAGATTGAAAGGACAACAACTTGACTTGGAAAAAAGTTCTGGAAGTACACACTGTTCCCCAATTAAAAAAAAAAAAAAAAAGACAGTCACTTAACATGGAGTCAGAGGCCACAGAGGGGGCGGGGCCTGTGCACAACTCATGTCTCAGTTCTGGGACTATTGTTAAGTTGCTGACCTTGCTACACTCAGCTCAAGGCGGAACAAGCAACATCCTGGGTCCATGATTGCTACACGGACGGACGTACGTGGTGATCAGACCACCTGCATTCTTCACCTTGAAAGGATCCAGTCCATTTCCACAACCGGCAGCCTCCATTTACATAACAGGCCTGACCAATCCCAAGTGACCCAGCCTGCGTCCTTCACCTACATGGAGGACCTTAATGAGAACAGCTCCTCTCCTTTCGTCCTCTATAAACCCTGCCTTTCTTGGTTCCCTTTGCAGCACAATTTAGGTTGCTCCCTGAATCAGTGGACTGCAATCCCTCCTTTGCCAAATAAATGCTTTTTATTCTTTCCTACAGCCTAAACTTTTTTGTGTTACCAAATGGAAACAAGAAAGCACAATAACCATAAATCATTAAATAACCAGAAAAAGACCTGACACGTACATAATAACAAACATAAATGGGTTGACTTTCTCTATTAAAAGACAAAAACTCTAAAATTTGTTTAAAATCCAGTTATGTGGCACATATTAAGAGATATATATAAAACACAAACCAAGAAGTTAAATAAAAGGGGATATACAGACACAATATAGCAGGCAATTGCAAATGAAAAGCAAGCAGGGAGAACAGAAATGTCAGATAGGCTAGAATATATGTGGAAACAAAACATAAGTCCCTTCTTTGTGAAAGAAGATTCAGATCAGAAATATGACATTCTCTTTCCAAAAACTAATCTACTTTTTTCAATAAATTGCCTTGGTAGTTGAATATATTGGGCAAAATTAAAAACCCAAATTCAGACTCCCATGGGCTCTATGCTGGTCTTCCCCCTTCCCTGGATTCTTGTCCCCTTAAATACCAAGCCCTCAAGCATGCCCTAAAGCTGGTCTCATTCAGAAGTATGCTGGGGACCCCTGTGCCAGCTATGACCCCGTGAGGCAGTGAGTTGGATCAGTACAGAAAGGTATTTTAAAAGGCTAAAGTAAAACAATGACCTCGTTCATAAAATATATTTGTTGTCAATCCCCTAAAATGTTTCTCCCTTTCTCCCCAGCACTACAGGAAGCACCGGGTAACTCATGCTGTTGGGGAAAAAGCAGTGTCATGGGTTTATCTCATTCACGTAGAGGCTTTCTTAAACCTAAAAGCAACGACAGGCCTTTTGATATTGTTATTCTTTGAAAAGGTGGAGTACCAAATGAAATAAATAGGGATTCTTAATGATGAAAGTATAATTTATAGAGAAGATAAAAGCATGATCAATTTGAGGCACCACACAGCAAAACATCTTCAGATATAATTCTTAGTAACCCAATTTTTTATTTTTTACAAAAATCACAATCATTAAATCCCAATTATAATAGCAACAAAAAAAAAATGAAACACCACAGGACACAACAGGAATCTGCAAAATCCTCACAATCAAAGTTAACAGAAGCCATAATGAAAGAGCTGAATAGAATGGAGTTTTCTTACTCAACAGTAAGAATACACATCATAAAATTTAACTATGAGGATAAATTTATAAGAACAGTAAAACAACCAAAAGTTTGAAAAGAAAAATGAGGGGTGATTTGCTTTATGAAATAACAAAGTAAATTCTGAACAACAAATAAAATTGTGCCCATATAGGAGAAATCGGTGGCACTCCAGCTCTGCCTTGCTCAAACAGCACCCCCAACCCAGGTACACTTCACCAGGCCACCCTGCTGTGCGGCCTTCACAGCACTGGACAATGTCTTCAGGGATGTTTCCTCTTCATTCCACCTACCCTTACCAGAAGATAGAAGGAGAAGAGAGGCCTTGCCTGTCTCACTCACGGCTGTCTTCCCAGCATGCAGAACCCTGCTTAGCACAGGGTAGGCAGGTGCTAAGTATCTGTTCAGTGAATGGATGGATGCTGAAATGCCTTGCCACAGCATGTTAAGTGAAGTTAGATTGTAATCTCACATCATGTACAGCAAACTCCAGAGAGCTAGGATGTAAATTTAAAATGAGACTAATAGAAAACATAGAAAAATCGTAGGGAATAGAAAGCCTTTCACAGCATGATTCTAAAGCCAAACAAAGGAAAAGGAAAGTTAACTAAATAAAACTTCAAAAGTTATTCGTAGCAGAAGATGTTATAAACAAATTTTTTAAAAAATGACAGGAAACAATGTTGGCAATTAATGGCAAAGGATTAATATCCATATTATATAAAAGGTTCCTTTGATGTATAAACAGCCCAATATAAAAATGGACAAAAGATATGAGAAGTATTTAAAAAGGCCAGAAGAATGTACGTTCATAGTTATTCTTGAGGGTTTGAGACTTGGGAGTATATCTTATAGCTTTAAAATTTTTTTACAACTATATGCCCACTATTTATATTCAGTAAAAGAAGATAAAATATATGGGCAAATGTAAGTCATACTTGGGCAATTCATAGTCACATCGCTGGCCAATAGAATAAAGATGGAACTATGAGGAAAGATGAAAAAAGCTCTAATGCTGCACTCATGTGTCCAAAATCAATCACTATATTCTTCAAATGTGTCCACGTCATCAAAGACAAAGACTAAGGAAATGCTCCAGATTAAGGGAGACTAAGAAGACATGACAGCCAAATGTGACCTGGATTAGCTCCGACCAGAGAAAGGACATTTGTGGCAAAACATGAGGAAGATTTGTAGATTAAATCAGTATTGTATCAGTGTAAGTTTCACTGATACAAAGTATCATCACTTTGATAATTGTATTTTGGATACATAAAATAAAGGGCCTTGTTTTTAGGAAACACATACTGAAGTATTCAGAAATCAAACCCGTGGTTTCCTGGGAAGAGGGACGTGGACTGGAAGCGGGTGAGGACACGGTCTGGGGTGATGAAAACGTTCTATAGCTTCACTGGGGTGGTGGTTATGTTGGTGCAAAAATTTGTCAAAAGTCAACGAATTATAAACTTAAAATGGGTTATTTTATGTAAATTATACCTTTAAAAAGCTGATTTAATAACTTAGTTAATACTATTTTAACTAAATAAAATAAAATCAAGGCTATTGACAACCAAACCACAACCTTCATCATCTAAAAATCTTGTGAATATTCTCCCTTTAATCCTTCCCCTTTTCTAGAAACTCCCTTCCTCTAATAACTATTGTTGTGAGTTATGTTGCCTTTTATATCTAAGCTTGATAATATCTAGGAAAGACGTACAAATAGAAATCACAGCCGTTAATACCCGTCTTTATGAAGCCTTCTTAAAACCGGTACCTTTTTTAAACAAACAGGTGACATGTTTAAGAGAAGCCTAACACATGAGCTAATGAACAGAGAAAACACCACAGGTCCTTCAGGACTGCAGACCAGGTTAAGGAAGCCTAACTTTAAACAGAAAAATATAAAACAAACAAAACTTAAGGTCACTTGGGCCAAGACCCCGAATGTCTTATTTCCTTTTCCAGAGAAGCAACAAGTTCAGGTTCTAGTAAAAACTAGCAGGTTCCAATTTAAAGCAATCAGGGCAAAAGACGAGTAGGCTCCCCACTCACTAGTTTTGCTTCATGGTTTTCTCTGGCAGATGGACACAGCGTCTTCCTAGCATAGCTCTTATCATGCCAACCCTCTTATCAAAATTCCTGCGACTCTGCCTCCACCCCCACACTTACCACCTCACCAGACACACAAACTTGACCCCGAACTTTTTTCTGATTCCCTCTCACTTCCAGTCACTGCCACATTCTGCTCCACCTCTGAATTCTAAACCCTGAGCTCTTGGCTGGAAATCTAAGAGTGCCTACCACTCACCCAGTACCTTCAACACCCAGGAACCGTACACGGCACTTTTTACTTACATCATTTCATTTGAACTTTCAACAAACCTATGAAGTCGGAATTATGAAATGAAATAAGCCATGTGAAATTCTTACCAATGTCAAGTATGAGGATTAACACTCAGTTAATCCTGTCATTTCTGTCATCACCACAAAGGACTGATGCGCGTCAGGGAGGTCCAGGCACTTGCCCAAGACAATGCAGCTATGGATTGGTGGAGTCAGGATTTAAACTCGGGACACCCTGATTTCATTACAGCAAATCCCCTTTCGTCACCCCTACCCAACCCTACTTACTTCTCCAGCTGCCCTACTCATCTTCCCTTTCTCAGGTCTTGGAACAGACACTCTGGGTACCTAACCATACTTGCTCTTATTATTGGATCCATGTGCAATCATCGTGACTGTATCTCATAGAGATGTGACCTTTTGTGTTCCCTGAGACATAAGCACCAGGACCATCTCTCATATGATTTTTGTTCCTTTTTTAACCTTTGAACAGCACCAAGAGCTCAACAGGCCAGCTGAATGAGGAAGTGGCAGCTGAGAACAGAGCTGAGGGACACCGAAGGGAGATTTGTGGAAAATATCCAACATTCAGAGATCTCAATACAAGTGTCCTCTGTGGTGAAACCCACATACAGTATGGGAGTAAAGAGTAAGGGAGAGGGTTGAGATTGAAATATGAGCTCACCTGAGCTCCCTACGGAAGAGGCACAGGGGTCATCACCTTCACCTTCCTTCCTGTGGGGTTCTTCCTACAGGGTGGGCAGGAAGAGGCAGAACTGAGGGAAGGAAAAGAAGCCATGAGAAAGGAAACCTCTGCACCAACAAAAAATAAAATACCTACAACCAAACCAAATAAGAAGTGTACGGTATCTACATAAAGAAAACTATGATTTTTATTTGTTAAATTTATTTTACTAAGCTTATTTAGATATATAAAGAAAGATGAAGAGAGAGAGATATACCTGGTTAGGATGTCACAATATCCTAAATTATCACTTCTTTGAAATTAATTTATAAATTCAACACATTCCCAATCAAATTATACCAAAGTAATATTTTAAAGTTAATTATGGAAAAGATGATTTTTTTAAAACTTAACTGTGTTGCACAGTAACATTCAGGAAAGTTTTGAAAGGGAATAGTGATGAGCAAGCACTGGCCCAACAGATATTATGAAGCTATGATCATCAGAACACAGCGTTAACTGAATGGCAAAATCACTCATTCACCAGATACACTGTTGACCACCTACTGTGTACCAAGCGCCATTCCTAAGGGAGGAGGTGAATGGGAGGAGGTGAATACCCATGCAAACAAAACAGAGAAGCTCTCTGGCCTCATGGATGTTATCATCTGACAGGGAAAAGAGTCAACGGCAACAAATTAATCCTGCCAACACAAACGGTTCAGAAAAAATTTACATATAAGAATTTCAGATATGAAAAAAGTGACATTTCACATCAGTGAACAAAGGATGGATTGTTCACTAACTTGGAACAGGTGCTGACCATTTGGAAAAGAATAAAAATTTGCACAAAAAATGAAACTAAAGTACCAGAAAATGCAGATGAACATTTTTGTGATCATAATGGAACAGAAAGCCTAACAATCATGCCACAAACCCAAACATGAAGGGAAGGCTTTCATGTCCGAACATATAAAAATGTAACATTTTTGCATAGTAAGGAAACACGCTTGTGTATCAGACAGAAAATTTATAAACAAAATACAAATTGCATAAAAATATTCATTAGTATTCAAAATGCAAATTTAAACAACCCTATCATTCATCTGTACATCTCAGAAAGTTAGAGAACAGTAACACCCAGGCTTGGTGCCATCTGGCACGCTTATGTTGCAAATGTTTATAAACTACTACTTTTCTGAAGAGAATAAGACAGGAGGCATCAAAAGCCTTATAGTAGGACCCAGAAATTTCACTTGAAAAGATTTATAGACTGAGACAAAAATACAAAGATACAAGTAGCCAAGAGGCTACTGTTTATAATATTGGGGGATGGGGGTGTACCACCAAGGCGTAAAGACAGGATTACATATGGCACATACATACTTTTCCTCATAGTATAAGTAGATGTTTTCAAAATATTGTTTTTTAAAAAAGTTTGTTCTCCACGTTGAGTGGTACACGGATAAAAATATTTATAAAAAGTCATGGGGTTTAAGATTTGTGCCCTTTAAAACTTACCAAATGTGTTTCATACTTCATTTCTAAAAGCAAATAGAGAAAAGGATACTAATACCCATCTTTGTTTAAGAACAAAGAGTTTCTATGTTCAGACACGTGTATATACACATGTACAAGCAGATTCTGACAGTTTTCACATGATTTTTTTCTCTTTTGCTCCTCCCAATTTTCTAGTTGTACTTCAGTGAACTTTTTTTTCGTATAGAAAAAAATGGCTTACAAAAAGGGAAAAAGGATTCCCGAAGAAGCAAGCCTGCACAGGGTTGGCCTCCCCGTTTTCACCGAGACGCGTCAACGGGAGCACGCGCCAGCGCCCCTCGGAATCGGAAACCACGGAGGGCGCGCACTAGATGCGGTTACACAAAGGCCACGCGCTGGAGCCGGGAGCCCCCGCGGCTGGTCCAGCATCCCCAGAGAGGGTCCCGGAGCAAGTCCGCGGGAGGGGAACCCAGGGTCCCTCACCGGCCCCTCGAACCCGCGCCGCCGCGCCACTCCCGCCTTCGCGCTCCTGGGACAAGTCGTGGAAGGCCCGTGTCCGGCGACCCTCAGCTCTGGGTGTTCTCCCCAGCCCGGTTCCGGGGGCGAGAGGGGCGCACCCGGAGCAAGCGGCCCGGAGCTGCGCAGGGGCCCGAAGGACGCGGCCAAAGCCCATTCGCCGCCGACCTCCCCTCGCGCGGCAGGCCAGGGCTCGGGCCGCTCGGGCCTCCAACCCGCGCGCGCACACCCGCCCGCCGGCCGGCGCGTCCAGCCGCCGCCCCGCACTCACCCTCGCCCAGCGCGAGCCTGGGCAGCCAGTGCGGATGCCGCCCCACCCGCCGCCTCCGCCGGAATGCCAGACTACATTTCCCACAAGGCTGCGAGGCCTCGGCGCGGACGTCGGAGTGCGCAGGCGCAGGCCCGACTAGGGGGCGGGGCGGTTCCACCCGCGAGTCCCAGGTGGCTCCCAGAATGGCTCGCTTTGGTGGAGCTGCAGCTTGCCAAGCTTTGAGCAGACCTTACCCCTGGTACCCTAAGGAGCCCCTCCTTAGAGCCTGATAGTGCCTAATACGTGAGGAAGGGATAAGAGGCAATCTTGGCTAAGCCTCACTTTCCTGCTCCGAAATAAAAGGAGACCAGAATAGTCCTTTGTAAAGTTGTCAAAAGAATGAATACTAACACGCTGGGTGTATAGTGGGCTTCCCCTCTGAGGACCGAAAAGGGGCTATATGTTAACCTGACAAGGTCAAGAGACTAAAAATAACCACATAAGATGGCGTGAACATAAAAAAAAAAAATTCACAACTAAGGTAGCCCATGGTGAGAAGTCACATCTTTAGCCTGAAGCTTCCTTCATAAAGTCAATCTTTACCTTAAGTGAGCCTGTCTATTGTCTTATTGCACCTAAGGTGATATCCTTGGAATGTAATCCCTTTTCCCGGATTGGAGTAGGAAAGTACAGAATCCCTCATTACTGTTCTTGTCCCTCGATGAACATCTCTATGTGAACTATTAATTATCCTGTACCCACCTATGTAAAAGAAGTACCTGTCTCTCCAATTTACTTTTATCCAATCCCAGAGATTATCTGCCCCCCACTGCTTTCCTTTCTCCCACCCCTTTAATCTACCACCAATGGATTTCATGTAACCCTCCTCCTTTGATTCTATGTATAAAATAAACTGCAAACTGCCATTTTGCGGAACATTTTCTCAATCTGTTGAGATTTTGCTTCCCGACAATTGTCATCAGTTTGGTTCAAATAAATTCTTCTAAGCTTTCTCTTAGGTTGGATGTTTTTCGTTGACACGTGAATGGTAGTTACTGTAACCCCTCCCCTAGCTCAGCATCAGGCGTTGCTCTAAAGGTTTCAAGATTATCAATGTATAGAATGCAGACATAATCTTCAATTAAATATGTAGCCAGAGTTGTTGTTATAGTTTCACCTGGATCTGCTGCTGGAACTTAGAGAAGTACGTGATATTTGGAGCAGATTGATATGATAGCTTAGATTGTAATATTTTGTTTTCTAAAAATAACTATTAGTTTCCTCTGCCAGTTTCTATTGCTGTGGCAAAGACACAACCCTAGACCAAACTTTAGACAGGTTCCTCTGAGGCCTCTTTTCTATGAGACCTGGTCCCTCGGCCTTGTCTTGGCCTGTGGAGCCCAGTTTTTAACAAGAATCATCTTAAATCAGTTTAGGTAGAAACTCCATTCTTAATATCTGATCATATTCCTAATCCCCTAATCTTGATGTCTAAATCCTTGGCCTGCCTTTAGCAAGAATCCTGTTAGGTCACTTTAGCAGGAGTCCCAAAACTTCCTGTCCACTTTTGGTAATTTTCCACCCACTGACATTTTAACTCTGATTGTTTGATGCAAAACCCCAGCTGTCTTTGCTGTATTGGGAGTTGCGATCGGTGTTACTGAAACTTCTTTCCCCCACTGCAATAATACCAACTAAAATATGTTTTTACCTTCATTAACTAGTACCCAAGTCTGTTTCTCTTTTAGAAGTGCCTGAACTATTTCAAAATATTGAAAAATATGAAAATCTTCACAATTCATTTAATCAAGCTAAAGAAACACAGATAACACCAAACAACCTAAATAAATATCTCCTATTACTGTACTAACACAAATACCTTGAACCAATTTCTCCAGGATTGCAAGGATATTATTACATCACAAATTACATGACTCTCCGGATCAAAATGGCGGCATGAGGTGAGCCTCTGTAAAGCTCCCCTGGAATTTACAACTAATCGAACAACAATAACTCCACAAAGGACTCCCTGCACAGCAGACAGGCAAGACAAACAGGCCCACTACTGAATTCACCTAAAGAAGGGAGAATCGCGCAAGCTGGGGAAGAGGGAAGGGAGAAGTGCGGAGAAGAAGCCACGTGGGCGCAGGGCGAAGACCTAGCTCAGTGCTCCGAGCTCGCTGCATCCCAGAACTACCGCAGCTGCGGGAGAGGGAAGAACACGGACTGCTAGGACTCCGCTTACGGCCCACAGGGCTGAGGGGGCAGCATATAACATGGCTGAACCCAATGCTCATGGCAGAGACCTCAGAGAAAAGACTGAGGGAAGAAGGCTGAAAACGGTGGCTTAAGCCCTCACTGCCGAGCAGAGAACAGAAGCCTTAGGCACTGAGACTAGCCACCCCCCCACCCTCCCAGAGCTCACCCTGCTCCCACCTGCCCGGTGCTAGAAGCAGAACAGTAGCAGTGTCAGATCAAAAGAACACAATATTTGCTGTTCTGAGAACTGTGGACCGCAGACACAGATTCGCAGCCCAACTAGTTCTGGCAAAGGGGAGGGAGGTGTGGAAATGGGACTGGCTGTGGTGGTGGTCGCCGCCATTGCTCTGGGCCACCTCTCACAACTCACACCACCGCTGGCCCCACCTATCTGGACGGATCCCTGCAGGAGTAAACAGAACTGCTGAAACATATGCGCTCTGAATCTGGTGCAGGAAGAGCTTTGGAACTTCAAAAGCTCTCTGCATACCCACAGGGATGCAGCGCCCTATGACCTAGGCAAATTGTTAACAGAGGAGAAGCGCGTCTCCCAGGGAATCCACCCATTGTGTGAGAAGCTGGAATAGTGCAGAGAAAACATAGCACTACCATGTTAGAGAGGAAAAAAACGGCTGCCGTCGGAGAGAAAATAAAACATTCTACCCACAAGCACTGGAAAACAAAAGAAAGACCTCTTCCTATCAATCTGTTGCAGAAGCCACTCCTGTAGATGTCTAGGAAGAGAAATACTAAATCAGTAATTGCCATGAATAACCAAAACAACAAGACAGCTCAGAAAGAAAGTGAAAAGTTTCCAGAAAAGGAACTTAAACATATGGAAATATGTGACTAAAATGACAGAGAATTCAAGATTGCAGTTCTGAAAAAACACAACGAGATGCAAGAAAACACAGAAAGGCAATTTAGTGAACTCAGAAACGCAATCAAAGAATAACATGAGCATTTTACCAAAGAGATTGAAATTTTAAAGAAGAACCAAATGGAATTTCTGGAGATTAAGAACTCAATAGAAGAAATTAAGAATGAAATAATCAGGTTAGGTAGTAGAGTTGACTAGACAGAGGAAAGAATCTGTGACATCGAAGATAGAAACCTGGAAATCACACAGATGGAAGAAGAAAGAGACTTGACACTTAAAAGAAATGAAAGAACTCTACAAGAACTTTCTGACTCCATCAGAAAGAGCAATATAAGAATATTGGGCATCCCAGAAGGAAAAGAAAAAGAGAAGTGAACAGAATATATTCAAACAAATTGTTGATGAGAACTTCCCAAACTTGTGGACAGAGCTGGATCCTCAAATCCAAGAAGCAAATAGAACACCTAATTACCTCAATGCCAACAGGCCTTCTCCAAGGCACATTGTATTGAAGATGTCTAAAATCAACGACAAAGAAAGAATCCTCAAGGCAGCCAGGGAAAAGAAGACGATAATCTACAAAGGAAAGCCCATTAGGTTATCAACAGATTTTTCAGCAGAAATTCTAGAAGCCAGGAGGGAGTGGAACCAAATATTCAAACTATTGAAAGAGAGAAATCATGAGCCAAGAATAATATATCCAGCAAAGATATCCTTTAAATACGAAGGAGGAATAAAGGCCTTGCCAGACATACAGAAGCTGAAAGAATTTTCTAATACATGACCTGTTTTACAAGAAATACTAAAGGAGGCTATTTGACCATCATCAACAGGGACAATTTGTGGCAACATAAAAAGGGAGAGAGTAAAGGCCTGAACCGCAATATGGGAATGGAGAAACTAAGCGTGCTGAAGAAAACGGAATACTCTAAATATCAAACTTGCTTTTACATAAACTTAAGGGTAACCACTCAAAAAAAAACCCAGACTGAAATATATACTGTAATAAAAGAAGAAACAGAGGGAAACATCATAGAATACCACCACACAAAAATAATAGACAACAACAAAAAGGCAAAGAAACAATGGAGACACAGCCTTACCAGAAAACTAAAGATAGAAGGACAGGAAATCCTCACATATCAATAATCACCCTAAATGTAAATGGACTGAACTCACCAATAAAAAGGCACAGAGCAGCAGATTGGATCAGAAAACTAAACCCAATCATGTGTTGTTTCCAAGACACACATCTCAGCTACAAGGACAAGCATAGACTCAAAGTGAAAGGGTGGAAATTGACACTCCAAGCAAATGGTATCCAGAGAAGATAAGGTGTAGCCATAACGATATCAGATGAAACAGACTTCAGGGTGAAAAAGATAACAAGAGACAAAGATGGACATTTCATAATGGTAAAGGGGACTATACAACAAGAAGATAACAGTCATCAATATTTATGCCCCCAGTCAGGGAGCACCAAAATATACCAAGCAACTACTGACAGAACTAAAGGGAGAAATTGACCAAAACACAAATATAATAGGGGACTTAAATACATCATTGACAGCTATGGATAGATCATCCAAACAGAAAATAAATCACAAAATAGCAGCCCTAAATGACTAGATGAAAAGGACATAATTGACATATAGAGAGCACTTCATCCTAAAACATCAGACTATACATTTTTTTCTACTGTACATAGAACATTCTCAAGGATAGACAATATATTGGGACATAAAATCATCCTCAGCAAATTTAAGAAGATTGAAATCATACCAACCATATTCTCTGATGAAAGACTTTGAAATTGGATACCAACTGCAAAAAGAAAACAGGAAAAACACAAATACATGGAGATTAAACAACATACTTTTAAAGAACGACTGGGTCAAAGAAGAAATTAGAGGAGAGCTCAAAAGATACATAGAAACAAATGACAACAAACGTACATCCTACCAAAATTTTTGGGATGCAGCGAAAGCAGTTTTAAGAGGGAAATTTATATCATTACAGGCCTATCTCAAGAAACAAGAAAAATCCCAAATAAATAACCTCACGTTACACCTTAAAGAACTAGAAAAAGAAGAACAAGTGAAACCCAAGGTCAGCAGAAGAAAGGAAATAACGAAAATCAGAGCAGAACTAAATGAAATAGAGAACAAAAAGGCAATAGAAAAAATTAATGTGACAAAGAGCTGGTTCTTTGAAAAGATTAACAAAATTGACAAACCCTTGCCTAGACTCACTAAGATAAAAAGAGAGAAGACACTAATTAACAAAATCAGAAGTAAAAAGGGAAGTTATCACGGACACCACAGAAATACAAAGAATTATCCAAGAATACTATGAAGGACTATATACCACGAAATTCAATAACCTAGAAGAAATGGACAAGTTCTTAGAAACATATAGCCTTCCAAGGCTGAACTATGAAGAACTGGAAAATCTAAACAGACTGATCACCAGCAGCGAAATTGAATCAGTCATCCAAAACCTTCCCAAAAGCAAAAGTCCGGGACCAGATGGCTTCACTAGTGAATCCTAGCAAACCTTCTACCAAACCTTCAAAGAGGATCTAATTCCAATCCTGCTCAAACTCTTCCAAAAATTTGAAAAAGAGACAGTACTCCCTCACACATTTTATGAGGCCAACATTACCCTGATACCAAAACCTGGTAAGGACAACAGAAAAAATGAAAACTACAGACCAATATCTCTGATGAATACAGATGCAAAAATCCTAAACAAAATTCAAGCAAATCGAATAAAACATTGCATTAAAAAGATTATTCATCACGACCAATTGGGGTTCATTCCTGGGGCACGAGAATGGTTCAACATCCGCAAATCCATCAATGTGATACATCACATAAACAAAATAAAGGACAAAAATCATATGATTCTATCAATTGATGCAGAAAAAGCATTTGACAAGATACAACATACATTTATGATTAAAACACTTAATAAAATAGGTATAGAAGGAAAATACCTTAACATAATAAAGGCCATATATGATAAACCCTCAGCTAATCTCCTAATTAATGGTGAAAAACTGAAGCCCTTTGCTCTATGTTCAGGAACACGACAGGGCTGTCCCCTATCACCTCTGCTTTTCAACATAGTGTTGGAAGTCCTTGCCAGATCAATCAGGCAAGAGAAAGAAATAAAAGGCATCCAAATTGGGAATGAAGAAGTTAAATTATCACTCTTTGCAGATGACATGATGCTATATATAGAAAACCCTAGAGACTCCACCAAAAACCTATTGGAAACAATCAACGAATATAGTAAAATTGCTGGCTACAAAATCAACGTACAAAAGTCCATTGCATTCCTATATACTAACAATGAAATCTCAGAAAAAGAAATACAAAAAACAATTCCCTTTGCAATTGCAGCAAAAAGAATAAAGTACCTAGGAATAAACTTAACCAAGGATGTGACAACCTATATGCTGAAAACTATAAGACATTTTTTAGAGAAATTGAAGAAGACAAAGAAATGGAAAGACATTCCGTGCTCATGGATTGGAAGAATCAACATAGTTAAAATGGCCATATTACCCAAAGCAATAGACAGATTTAATGCAATCTCCATCAAAATCCCTATGGCATTTTTTAAAGAAATAGAACAAAAAATCATCAGATTTGTTTGGAACCACAAAAGACCCCAAATAGACAAAGCAATCTTAAGAAAAAAGAACAATACTGGAGGTATCACACTCCCTGACTTTAGCTTGTACTACAAGGCTACAATAATCAAAACAGCTTGTTATTGGCAGAAAAACAGACACATAGACCAATGGAATGGAATTGAGAACCCAGAAATAAAACCACATAAATATGGACAGATAATTTTTGACAAAGAAGCTAAAAACACACAATGGAAGAAAGACAGCCTCTTCAATAAATGATACTGGGAGAATTGGAAAACCACGTGGTAAAGAATGAAACTGGACTGGTATCTGTCACCATGTACCAAAATTAATTCAAAATGGATCAAAGACTTAAGCATAAGACCTGACACAATAAACTGCATAGAAGAAAACATAGGTACTAAACTTATGGACCTTGGGTTCAAAGAGCATTTTATGAATTTGACTCCATTTATGAATTGACATTTTATGAATTTGAAAGGCAATGGAAGTAACTTAAAATAAATGAATGGGATTATATGAAACTTAAAAGCTTCTGCACAGCAAAAGAAACCATTGATAAAATAAAGAGGCAACCAAATGAATGGGAGAAGGTTTTTGCACACAGTGCCTCTGATAAGGGGCTAATATCCAAAATATACAAGGAACTCATGAAGCTCATCAACAAGAAAACAAAGAACCCAATTGAAAAATGGGCAGAGGACCTGAAGAGACATTTCTCCAAAGAGGACACACAAATGGTAAATAGACATATGAAAAAATGCTCAACATCGCTAATCATCAGAGAAATGCAAATAAAAACCACAATGAGATATCCCCTCACCCCAGTTAGAATGGCCATCATCAACAAGACAAATAGTAACAAGTGTTGGAGAGGCTGTGGAGAAAAAGGAACCCTCATACACTGTTGGTGGGAATGCAGACTGGTGCAGCCACTATGGAAGGCAGTGTGGAGGTTCCTCAAAAAATTACGAATAGAATTACCATATGAACCAGCAATCCCTCTCCTGGGTATCTACCCAAAAAATCTGAAAACATTTATCCATAAAGACACGTGTACTCCAATGTTCATTGCAGCTTTGTTTACGGTGGCCAAGACATGGAAACAACCAAAATGTCCTTCGATAAATGAATGGATAAAGAAGTTCTGGTATATAAACACAATGGAATACTATTCGGCGTTAAGGAAAGATGATATAGGAACATTTGTGACAACATGGATGGATCTTGAGAGTATAATACTAAGCAAAATAAGTTAGATAGAAAAAGCAGAGACCCATACGATTTGACTGATATGTGGTATATAAACCAAAAACAACAAAAGAACAAGACAAACAAATGAGAAAAAAAAACTCATAGACAGAGAAAATAGCTTAGTGGTTACCAGAGGGTTAGGGGTGTGGGGGTGGGAGATGAGGGTAAGAGGGATCAAACATATGGTGATGGAAGGAGAACTGACTCTGGGTGGTGAACACACAATGGGATTTATAGATGATGTAATACAGAATTGTACACCTGAAATCCTTGTAATTTCACCAACAATTGTTATTCCAATAAATTTAAAAAATTCAAAAGCAAAAAAACAAACAAGCAAACAAACAAAAAATACCAGTCCTTTACAACCAGGAGATGAAGAAACAGAAAAAACTCAAAAAACTAAACTAAACTAGACAAAATAGGTGAGAAACAATCTACCTGATATAGAGTGCAAAGTGATGTTCATAAATATGTTCACTGAACTTGGGAAAAGAATACATGAACACAGTAAGAAATTCAACAAAGTGATAAAATACATAAGTACCAATATCAACGACAGATTAGATGATACAGAAAAATGGATCAGCAATGTGAAAGAGTAGTAGATATCATCCAAGGTGAACAGTAAAAAGAAAAAAAGTTTTAAATCTGAGAATAGATTAAGTGCTATTTGGGACAACATCAAGCATGTTAACATGTGCGTTATAGTTGTCTCAAAAAGAGAAGAGAGAGAAAAAGCAGAAAACTTTATTGAAGAAATAATAGCTGGAAACTTCCCTAACCTGGGAAAGGAAATAGACATACAGGTCCCAAAAGCACAGAGAGAACAAGATGAAACAAGAGATCCACATCAAGACACATTAAAATAAAATGTGAAAAATGAAAGATAAAGAGAGAATCTTGAAAACAGCAAGAATAAAGCAAATAGTTATGTTAATGAGAACACCCATAAGACAATAAGCTGATCTGCAAAAGAAATTTTGCAGACCAAAGCAAGTTGCACGATATATTCAATGTGCAGAAAGGAAAATAACCTACAAACAAGAATACTCACTCCAACAAGGTTATCATTCAGAATTGAAAGAAAGATAAAGATTTTTCCAGAAAAGCAGAAGATCCAGGAGTTCATCCCCACTAAACTGGTCTCACATGAAATGTTGAAAGAAATTCTGTAAGCAGAAAAGAAAAAGACATAACTATAAATAAGAAAATACATAAGAGAAAAAAATCTCACTGCTACAGACAAACATAAAGGTAGTGGATTAACCACTTATAAGTCTAGTAGAAAGGCTAAGACAAAAAATAGTAAAATCATCTATTTCTACAATATTTAAGGGATACACAAATAAAAAATATTAAATATTTTGTCCAAAAAACATGGAGTGGGATTGTGTGTAAAAATGTAGTGCTTTTAGAATGTGTATGAACTTCAGTGACCATATACTTAAAATAGACTGAATTCACACACATATGAGGTTCATTTTTTATGAACCTCATGGCAACAACAAACCAAAATACTATATTATACACAAAAACAATAAAAAGAAAGAAATGCAAACATAACACTAAAGAAAATCATCAAACCACAAGGGAAGAGAGAAAGAGAAAAATAAAGAAATAGAGAAGAAGTACAAAAACAACCATAAAACAATTAGCAAAGTGACAATAAATGCATACCTGTCAATAATGACTTTAAATATAAATGGATGACCTTCTCCAACCAAAATGCAAATGTAGCTGAACGGATAAAAAGTGTAAACCTCATACACAGAGGGTGCCAAAAAAATGTATACACATTTTAAGAAAAAAAAAAAAGCTGTATTAAAATTGTAATACTCAGTATATACCAATAACAAAAGATGAATACAAGTCATGTTTATACATTTATTTGGCACCCCTGGTATATGTTGCACACATAAGACTCATTCAGATTCAAAGTCACCCGCTGACTGAATGTGAATGGATGGGAAAAAAATTCCATGAAAATGGAAACAAAAGAGAAGTTAGAGTAGTAATACTTAAATCAAACAAAATGGACTTTGAAACACTGACTGTGTGGAGAGACAAAAAAGAACATTACATAATGATAAAGGGATCAATCCAGCAAGAAGATTTAACACTTGTAAATATCTATGCACCCAACATAGGATAACCTAAGTACATAAAGTAAATATTAACAGGCAGAGAAAAATTGACACTCATACAATAATAGTTGGGGACATTAACACCCAACTTACATCAATGAACATAGCATCCGAACAGAAATGTTTTTCTTTTTTAATGGTGTTAAATGAAACATTAGACTTCATGGACTTAATACATGCATATAAGCATTTCAGCCAAAGCCAGCAGAATATACAATTTGTTTTCAAGTGCACATAGAACATTTTTCAGGATAGATCACATGTTTGGCCACAAAAGAAGGCTCAATAAATTAAACATATCTAAATTATATCAAGCATCTTTTCCAATCACAATGATATGAAGCTAGAAATCAATACAAGAGGCAAACTAGAAAACACACAAACATATGGAGGCTATGCAACGTCCTATTAAACAACAAAATGAAAAATACCTCGCGACAAATGAAAGTGGAAACACAACATCACAAAATCTATGGCACATAGCAGATGCAATTGCTAGAGGGAGTGTATAGCAATACATACCAACCGCAAGTCAGAAAAATCCCAGATAATTTACCAAAACTTGTACCTAAAAGAGCTAAAGAAAGAAGAGCAAACAAATCCCAAAATTAGTAGAAGGAAAGAAGAATAAAGATTAGAGCAGAATTAAATGAAATAGACACTAAAATATAATAGAAATGATGAATGAAAAATAAGAGCTGGATTTTTGAAAAGATAAACCAAATTGATAAACCATGAGCCAAACTCACCAAGAAAAAAAAAAGTGAGTGCCTAAATAAATAATGTCAGAAATGAAAGAGGACTAGTTACAACCAACATCACAGAAATACAAACGATTAGTACAATTATATGCCAACAAAATGGACAACCTAGAAAAAATAGATAAATCCTGAGAGACATAAAAATTTCCAATATTGAATCAAGACAGATAGAAACCCTGAACAGACTGGTTAATAGTAACAAAATTGAATCAGATTCATAAAACTCCTCCAAATTTCAAGATCAAAAGAATCACAGGTAAATTCTATCAAACATTTAAAGATGAGTTAACACCTATCCTTCCCAAACTACACCAAAATATTGAAGAGGAGGGAACACTTCTGAACTCATTCTACCCAATATGATTTATAGATTAAACAAAATCAAGGAGAGGATTTATCCCTGATTTTTTCTTTTGTGAGTAACTTAATATGGTTATTGTTAAATTTCCTTGGGAATTATAAAGGCAAACAATAGACAATACATTCTTGAAGAATGTGAGAATTCCTCCACAGGTTATCAAAGCCATGGTAATCTATATTTCAGTAATCTGCACAGATATTGAAAGCTACAGTAAGTAAATACTGCAGTGTTTGTGCAAGGCTAGGCAGATAGATCAATAGAGAAGAATAGAAAAACCTCAACATACATGGACTCTAGATTTCTGACTAAAATCAGCTACTACAAAAGAGTAGTAAAGATAGTATTTCAATAAATGCTGCCAGAGAAATTAGGCATCCCTACATTTTTTTTAAACCTCACACTTTGCACAAGAAGAGGTTAACTCAAACTGAATTACAAACCTAAATGTGAATGGCATAACAAGACTTTAAAAAGTAAATAAGAGAATGCCTGCATAATATCTGGGTAGGGAAGTATCTATTACACAACATTTTTTAAGTTAAAAAAATTAAGGAAAAGACCAATACATTTTACTACTTTATAATTATAACACTTCTATTTATCAAGACACCTTTAAAGAGATTGAAAACCAGCAAGGATGGGGAGAATATATGTGCAGCACCCATAACGTACAAAGGACAACTATTACTGAGTATTGAAAAACAAAAACAGGAAGACAGAAAACCTCAGTAGAAACATGGACAACTGACTTAAATAAGGAGTTCACAAAAGAGTAAATCCAAATGGCCAATAATATGAGAAGGTCCTTACCAGGGGAACCAAAAGTAACATCACAAAATGAAATTCTTCTATGCTCCCAGGAAGTTTGGTTGACAATGGGAGTAAAGGAAAAAGCCACTACCTTCTGGAGGGAGGGTTGAGGTAAATTGGTATAATTACTTTATAAAATTTCGAGGTCATATTTTGTAAAGCTGAAGATATGAATCCCCCACAACCCAGCAATTCCTAGTGCAATGTGTGCACATATGCTGGCCCATGGACCATGAGACATGTCTGAAGATGGTTAGGGCAATGGGATTGAGACTATTTAGACACAGGATGGGTTCCATTCCTATGAAATGAAAAACTGGCTTAGTTTATGATGATAAGGGAGGCAAATTTAGGGCATAAAAATCTAAAGAAAAATCAAAACAGTAATTAATATAATATTTGGATGGTGATCACCTGTTTAGAAAGAGACAGGTTTGTCATTGGTAAGTGTCATTTAAGGGACTCCAGGGGTGCTGGCAGTATTCTATTTCTTGAACCAAACGTGCAGATATAAAAATATCTGCAGACATAAGACGTTCTCTCCCCTTTTCACCATGTCCAGCATCTCCATGATGACTACTCAGATTCCAAGAACAGTCTCTGGACCTTCTTAGTTTACACAGTTATTAACACATCAAACCTGCTTGGGAAAGGGTTAGTCACCTGCTTCATCTTGACCCCTGAGCGTGTGGTGACTGGTAGCTCAGCTATGATTTTCCAAGGTGGTTAGAGTTGAGTTGTCCTACCCCATAGCAACCAAAGTCTACAGCCCCAGCCTTATTCTCATGTGACTAATTGAAAATGACACACTGTCATAATAGTGAAAATGCAACATCTCAGCCATTGCTGTTATGCTCTTTGCCACAGTGATGACAGATACTTGGATACACACACACACACACACACACACACACACACACAATCACCAGCCTACTTGCAAATATTAGGGCAATAGAAGTGGTTGAATAAACCCTCTGACTCCTAGATGGTCAGCATTTCTGGTGACTCAGGACGGCCCAAGGTCACGCCCACATAATTCAGCACCAAGGAGAGCAACCAGACAGGGCGCTGTCAAAGGGACTCCTCTTCCAAGTAAAAATCCCCTAGGGCTGTTCGGGTTGACTCTGATCCCAGCGCCTGCATTTCTGACCCTCCACAGAGAGCATTATTCAGGCTCTGGAGAGAGAAAATCCAGGTCTGTGGGTTGTTTATAGGCTCAGGGCAACTCAGGCTCCACGAAGCAGCCCCATCTCCCAGCAGTGTCCTGAGATCTGCAGGGTGACCACAGCCAGGGAAAAGCCTGAGAAGAGAAGTTGGGGGTCCTTGACCATGGCTAGGTGACTGCCACTGCGATCATGCAGCTTCTGCTGCTGAATTCAAAAGCAGGGCTGACTTTCAGTGACCTGCGGTGCTAGCTCACTGGCTCACAGTGGTCTCACTGTGTACCTTGCTGCGTTTCCCTTGAAGAAAAGAGCTTCAAGGAGTAGGTCCCTGGAAAGAGACAAGAAGGCCTGGGATAGTTTGTGCCATCAGCTATTCATTTCAGGATCATGCACAGAGAGTTAAAGACCGATTGTCACAGACTGAATGTACAAGGGAACATGGTGTCCTCCTGGCTGCCCTGCCTACAAGACCAATAAGAAAACCAGCCCATTTAAAAGTACCAGAGACACACACTTATAAATGTCACACATCTAGGGTGTTGTCTGAATAATTTCCAATCAGTGAAGCTGCTCATTTCAACTGCTTAGAAGGTGAAAAATCCTCCAATCACCAGGTCCCCATCCCTAGAGAATCCAGGGCTGAACTGCTGAAAGCAGGGGGACATCTCCATCCCACACTCCACAGGAGAGACCCACAGGATCAGGGAGAGGAGCACACACAGCATCAGGGATGCTTCCTTCCCTCCCCAGACACTAGCTCCACAGCCAAGGAGCTGGAATGGGGAGAAAAAGGTCCAGCTTCTTCCAAGGGAAGAGCCTTTTCAGGAGATGGTCTCACTGGGCTGGTGGTCACTGCCATGGAATGCTGGCTGCAACTGAGGAAACACCAGTGACATGCATCAGGCCTTGTCATGGAACTAGTGACTATAAGGCTTTCCTGGCACTTAGAGAACACTTCCAGGGCCTTACTTTGGGGAATGGCAGGCCCCTGCTCCCTCTCCCCATTCCTTCTTAGTGTTGCTGCCTGGCCTGGGCAGAATCACTCTTGGCTCTGGGGATCAGTCCTGCCAGGGGCTCTGCATCTGTGTCCTCAACTCTGGGCAAAAGACACATTTTGAACAGTTACTTGGGAATCTCCTCTTTAGCTTCTTTCTCCCAATTGGTGCCCTTGGGGCCATGGGCAGGGTGCTCTGACTTCTTGGACACCCAACCCACCCAAAGCTGGAGCAGCTTCTCCAACCCTTGTCTCCATCAGCATGCTACCTGCTGTGCCTCTGCAGATGCACTGAAGGTCGCACTCATCAAACACCTGTGTGTAAGAGACAAGGCCAAAGAAACATCACAGAGGCTGAGATTCCCTCTATCGTGACTTCAAGGACATGCACATAGGAATAGTCCTCATATAAGGGGTTCAAACTCTCCTTGGTAAGATAGGCAGGGATCACTCCCCCTCAGAACAGGAAACCACACAGAAACAGGCATGCCTCTGCATGCGTCTACCCTGCCAGCACCCTTCCTGGGTATGTTCCCTCAAAGAGCTTTTCCACATTAATTAGTAGTTCACCCAAAGCAATTTCTTATCCTTAGGGCAGAAGAAGGTAGGAACATATTGTCATCACGGAAGCCCTAACTGGGGCCCTGGGAAGAGCTCCTTCACAAGAAAACATTCTTTTTTAGCTCCTAGAATGAACTTGGGTATCAGCAGAATTGGGGTGATGGAAGAGATGCCCTGATAGGGAATTTTATGAAAGGTGTCAAGTACCAAGAAACTGTAAAATCTATTCATATTATGAGAAAAGACCAAATTGCTAAGAAAAGAAACAAAACAAACAAAGAGAAAGACGAAACTGGATTTGTTTTTCATTCTTTTATTCAGGAGAGTGAGAAGAACCGAAAGAATGAAAGGATATAGCCTAAAGGATATTTAGGTTTGGGTCAAATCTGCCTTGAGCATCACCCTGCACACATATGTGTGCACACAAACACGCACATATATGCACACACACATGCACCACACATGCACGCATGCACACACACACACACAATTGTCCCGGCACCATGACATTGTGGATATTCTCCATCTGCCTCTTCAGATACACTCTTCAGCTTTCCCACCCTACTCCTCCCCCCCACCCAGGATGACGTCTAGAAACTGCATCAGCATGCCTGTGGTCCTCTGGATTCTGATGAGGTTTGGTCCACAGAAGAGTTCAACAGCAGATGAAAGGGTATGAAGAGGAGAGCGAGCCCAGGCTATTTGTTCACCTGGCTTCCTACCTGCTGGGCTGGGTGGGGGCTTTTCCTGGGTAAGAAACCACACAGAAACACACACACAGGCATGTATATTGGTAGGGCTGTGGCCATTTAAGACAATTCCTCTCCTACAGCTGCAACTACCAATCCCTACTTGATTTGGTAACTTTCCCCTTCACATTCCCCTTCTTCAGACTCACCTTTGACCCTCACTGCCATAGTAAATGACATAGTCTGTGATGGCTACTATTGAGTGCCAGGCACCATGCCCAATCACCGGTTCGATTCCCACATGGGCCAGTGAGCTGCGCCCTCCGCAACTAGATGGAAAACAACGACCTGACCTGGAGCTGAGCTGCCCTTCCACAACTAGATTGAAAACAACAACTTGACATGGAACTGATGGGTCCTGGAATAATGCATGGTCCCCCAGTATTCCCCAATTTTAAAAAAATGGAAGAGGTGGCTAAACAGCATAAAAAGAAGCTGGCGCGAGTGAAATCACCTCCCTTTTTTTTATAGTTTTATTTTATTTTATTTTTACATCCCTCACACCGTGAGCCCCCCTCCCCCCATCCACCACCACCCCGACCTCACACCGAGCCATCACATTATACACATAAAATTATAGTTGGCATTCATTAATGTCCAGTCTCTGGTGTACAATGCCATGACCAGGCATCCACAGCATCCCTGAGGTGGTCTCCCAAACAGGACACATGTCCATCGGACACCCAACAAAATCCCCAAACACTATTGAATAAGTTCCCCAAAGTAATTCTCAAAAAACCCTGAGGCCATCCTGTGGTCACCAGCCGCCCCCCAATCCCTTTACCCTTCCCCCCATCCCCAACCCCCTCCCCTCCCGCCCATCTAACAACTCTCGGTTTTTTGTGTCCCCAAAACTGTTTCTGATTAGTTCATACACATATTCTTTTCTTTAGATTCCGCATATAAGTGAGATCATATGGTACTTGTCTTTCTCTTTCTGACTTATTTCACTTAACATAATGTTCTCTAGATCCATCCATGTTGTTGCAAATGATAAGATTTCTTTTTTCTTTATGGCTGCGTAGTACTCCATTGTATAAATGTACCACAGCTTCTTAATCCAGTCATCGACCGATGGGCATTTCGGTTGTTTCCATATCTTGGCTATTGTGTAAAGTGCTGCAATAAACATAGGAGTGCATACAGATTTTTGAATTGGAGTTTTGGATTTCTCCGGGTAGATGCCTAGGAGTGGAATTACTGGATCATAGGGTAGTTCTATCTTCAGATTCCTGAGATACCTCCATACTGTTTTCCATAGTGAAATCACCTCCCTTTAAAGTTCTGTGCCCCACAAACTGTGCACCTCCACAGAGTCTCTCAACAGCTTTCTTCTTCCAAAGATCCACTTCTCCCCTACAAGGGACAACCTCTTTTGTTGACCCAGAGTCAGCAGGAACACAAGTTGAAGCCCCAGTCCTGAGAGGACTGCACTGCCTTCCCACCCTTCCCCAAGCTCCCTGTGCCACAGTTGTCCCTCCACATCTAGACCTGACTGAAATGCACACCAAAAGGGTGGGAATTATTCCTAAAGGTCTATCTCTGAGGTGCAAAGGAGTTGGTTCCCAGTAAGTTGGTCCATGAACATTGGTTAATTGGAGCTATGAGGAAGCTGGGCAGATAAATTTACGCTGCTTATTCCTTCTGTGGTTTTCTTTGGTAGTGCAGTTGCCCCTTGCATTCCTTCAAGAGGAAGTCCTATGTACTAAACGAAGATGCCAACAGACTGAGTTGTGGTCTCTTCATGACTCATTGAAAAGCACAGCTGGCCCTCTCCACTGCCCATAAAACTTCCTATATCTTGGCCCTTCCATCTGGGGCCATTTCCTTTGATTTGGATCTTCTGGGGACAGATTCTCTCAGTGTTTGAGGGAAAACTTCTTTGATTTGTATTCTTTGAAGAATCTTATTCTAGGTTGACAGCAATGTCCTCTGAATACATTAAATATATCATTAATTCATTGTCTTCTGAATTTCCTTCTCTGTTTTGAAGTCATCTGTTACTTTTATTGTTTGTCCTTTGAAAATTGCTTGTATTTGTTCTCTTGCTCCATTGAAGATTTCCTTAATTTTGACTTCTGTTTTCATAATTTTACTATTATGTGGTAACCATTTTACTTATCATGCTTTGGGTTCATTCTGCTTCTTAAATCTTTGGCTTGAAATCTTTTCTCCATTAAAAAAAATTCTCAGTTATTTCTTCTTCAAATATTGATTTCTTTTCATTCTCTTACATTTTCTTCTTATATTTCAACTACACACATTATGTTCCTAATACTGTTTTCCATGAGTCTCTTATATACTTCAATGATTTTTTAAAGAATTGCTTTATTTTTCAATTACAGTTGGCATACAGTGTTACATTAGTTTCAGGTGTACAACATACAACATAGTGATTAGACATTTATGTAACTTATGAAGTGATCACCCCAATAAGTCTAGTACCCATCCGACACCGTACATAGTTATTACAATATTACTGACTATATTCTTTATGCTATACTATACATTCCCATGACTATTATGTAACTACTAATTTGTACTTTTTAATCCCTTCCCCTTTTTCACCCACTCATCAACCTCCCTCCCAGCTGACAACCATCAAAATGTTCTCTGTATCTATGAGGTTTTTTTTTTTATTTTGTTCTTTAGATTCCGCATATAAGTGAAATCATATGGCATTTGTCTTTCTCTGTCTGACGTATTTCACTTAGCATAATACCTTCTAGGTCCATCCATGTTGTTGAAGATGGCAAGATTTCATAAATTTTTATGGCTGAGTAATATTCCATTGTATATATGTACCACCTCTTCTTTTTTTAAACTTTTTTAATTAGTTTCATGTGCACAAAACAATGTAATAGTTAAACGTTTATAATTTATATCCCTCACACAGTGACAACACCCCTCTCCCCATCCACTATCCCTCTGACATCACACACAGCCATTACATTTCCTCTGTCTCTATTCCTAATGCTGTACTCTTCTTCTTGTAACTATATATATATGCATATATACTAAAAATTGTAGTTGACATTCATTATTGTTCAGCTTCAGCTTTAGGTGTACAGTGCAGTGATCAGGCATCTACATCATCCCTGAGATGGTCTCCCAAATAGGACATGTGTCCATCGGGTACCCTACAAAATCTTTACAACATTATTGATTACATTTCCCAAATTGACTTTCGTAACCCCGTGGCAATTTTGAGCACCACCTCTTCTTTATCCATTCATCCACTGATGGACACCCACACTGCCTCCATATCTTGACCATTGTAAACAATGTTGCAATGAACATATAGATGCAGAAGTAACGTTTTGGGTTTCTTTGGATAAATACCCAGAAGTGGGATTCTTGGGTCCTTCTTTGTCTCATGTTATAGTCTTTTTTTACAGTCTATTCTGTCTGGTATTAGTACTGCTATTCCAGCTTCTTTTGTTTATTTCCACTTTCATGGAATATCTTTTACCATCCCTTCACTTTCAGTCGGTGTGTGTCTTTCAATCTGAAGTGAGTCTCTTGTAGGCAGCATATGCAAAGGTCTTGTTTTCTTATACATTCAGCCACCTGAATCTTATCTTTTGATTGGAGCATTTAATGAATTTACATTAAAAATAATTGTTGATAGATATGTAACTATTGCCATTTTATTATTCACATTTTTTATCTGTTTTAAATTCTTCTTCTTCAAAAAGTTCCTCTAACATTTTTTGTAACACTGGCTTGGTGGAAATGAAATCCTTTAGCTTTTTCTTGTCTGGGAAGCTGTTTATCTGCCCTTCAACTCTAAATGATAGCTTTGCTGGGTAGAATAATCTTGGTTGTAAATCCTTGCTTTTCAGTACTTTGAATATTTCCTGCCAATACCTTCTGGCCTGCAAGGTTTTTGTTGAGAAATCAGCTGACAGTCTTATGGGAGCTTACTTGTAGGTAACTAACTGCTTTTCTCTCGCTGCTTTTAAGATTCCCTCTTTATCTTTAACCTTTTTCATTTTATTTATAATGTTTGTTGCAGTGGGTCTCCCACTTTGGGCTCATCTTGGTTGAAACTCTCTGCACTTTCTGGCCTTGTATGTCTATTTCCTTCTCCAGGTTAGGGATGTTTTCAGTCATTGTTTGTTTCTTCAAATAGGTTTTCAATTCCTTACTCTCTCTCTTCTCCTTCTGGTACCCAGATAATGCCTGGGTATCCCAGAGGCACTTTAAACTATCCTCAATTTTTTTAAATTTTCTTTTTGTTTTACTGTTCTAATTGGGTGTTTTCTGCTACCTGATTTTCTAAATCACTGATTTGCTCCTCTGCTTCATCTAATCTACTGTTGAGTCCATCTAATGTATTCTTTATTTCAGTTATTATATTCTTCATTTCTGACTAGTTCTTTTATGTTTTGTCCTCCATTTTTATGTTTCCTGTGTCTTTGTTAAAGTTCTCATTGAGTTCATCTACTCTTCCCCTAAGTTCACCGAGCATCTTTATAACCAGTATTTTGAATTCTGCATATGGTAGATTGCTGCTCTCCATTTTGTTTAGTTCTTTATCTGGAGCTTTGTTCTGTTCTTTCATTTGGAACAAGTTTCTTTGTCTTCCCATTTTGGCTGCCTCCCTAGGTTTGATTCTATATATTAGGTATGGCTGCTAAGCTCCTGGTGTCAGTAAAGTGGCCTTATGTAGTAGGTGTGCGGTGGGACCCCATTGCACAGTCTCCCTGGTCACCTGAGCTGGGTGCTCTGTGTCCCTTGTGTGGGTTGTGTGTGCCCTCCTGTTGTAGTTTAGCTTTGGTTGCAGTTTACACATCAGTGAGAGAGATTGACCCTCAGCCTGATTGATTGTGGGACTCTCTGTGACTACAGTGGAAGAGCTGTTGTGCAGGGGCTGACCATCTGTAGCAGGATTCACTTTAGCAGAGCTCTGGTGCCTGCCTAGTTTGCCCTTTGGGTGTGTTGCCTGCCAAGGGAGCTGGGTGGTTGTCCAGCTGAGTCTGAATCTAACCACTGGGCATTCCAGCCTCAGGGACTCCTAGGAGGGGTCCCACCACAGGCTAAGTTCAGCTTCTGCCTGTGCCATGCCTGGGGCCACCTGGAAAGAGACACAAAGCAATCAGCAATGGCAGCCACTTGTGCTAGGCTTGGAGGTGCCTGAGAAAGGCCACACTATGAACTGAGGCCAGCTGTAGCTAGTGCTGGCTTGGAGCTGCTCAGCATGTGGTACAGGGTGCTCTGAGGACAGATACTGCTTATTTGGAGTTTGTGAACCTTTGAGAGATTTTAGGAAAGTCTGAAGGATGAGCCAAGACAGGCCATTTGTATGTAAAAGCCACTGGAAGTGGTTTCAGTGGGCCATCAAGTTGGGCGGGTTGGGATCTCAAGGAATCACCATGGCAGGGCAAATGGTGTTAGCCAGGTTGATGGAGACTCAGACATGGCAGCCACCTGGATATGCTGGGGTGAGGGGCTCAACAAAGAAACAATGGATTCTGCCAGCACTTCTGTCTGGGAGAAGGCCTCCTCTCCAGCCCTCTCCTTCCAGCTGAACAATTAATCTCCTGCCCGTATGTCCCTGGAAACTTTCCAGCTGCTGCCCCAGTGCTAGAGCTCAGAGTGAGTGAGTTGGTCAGTAAGTAAGTCCATGCATGAGCCCTTCAAGAGGATTGCCTGGGACTCCAGCCACCTTCAATTCACTCAGCCACAACTTCTCTTGGTTTTCACAGCCACAGTATTGGACACTTCTATTCCCAGAATTGAAACCCTGGGCTGGGGAGCCCAACGTGAGGCTGGGACCACTAGCTCCTCAGAGGTGACCTCTACAGATGAGACATCCCTCCCAATTTTTAACCACCACACATGGGTGTTGGACCAGCTTTTTCCATGTCTCTGCCCTTTCTACTAGTCTTGAGATGGCTTCTTCTATGTGTCCTTAGTTGTAGCTAAGGATTAGCTAGATTTCATATGATTCTCAATGATGGTTGTTCTTTAGTTTAATTGTAATTTTGATGTGGTCATAGGAGGAGGCAAGCACAGCATTTACCTACTCTGCCATCTTGACTGGAAACTACATGAGACCTAAAAAACAGGTTTTTTTTACAATAAGTTTTAAATCAGGTCCTAATATATACTGCAGATAATCCACAAAAGAGGATGCAAAGACAGAAGTAATCGCGCTGTTTGAAATAGCAAGGCAGTGACAATCCAGTGCACCACAACTAGTCCTCAAGTAAGAAGACCTGACCATTTATCACACATAGTTCATCTTAAATTCACCTGGTGATTGGAGTCACCACTTGTTTTTCCTAATTGACTTTATCCAAAGGAAAAATAATCTCTAATATTTTACGATAAAATGTAGGTTTGTAACTTAGAGCCAGATACCTGCTGAAGTCAGGTTCCTACTCTCCTTTGGAGACTGCAACAAAGGGGTTCCACCTTCCTTGATTACAATTTAAAAGATATTCTATGTAACTAGTTTGTGGAACTTCTAAATGAACATTTGATATTAAAAGAACACTGTACACGAAATGTAATTTAATTTGACAGAGGTGGATCCCAGGTCTTAGGGAAAGACATTCTATATCTATGAAAAGCTGACAAAGTGTTAGATTTTTAAAAGATTATTACACCAAAGAAACAGAGAAAGAATTTACAAATACAAGTTTTCTTTCAAAATGCTCTAAAAGGTAAAAGAGGGGTAGGCTCTTTCCCATTTGGCACCATAAAATAGTTTTTTCCTTTTTCTAATTTTCTGGCACCTGAAGATGATTCAATGACACCTCTTCCTTCTGCTCTCCAATCTCACTCCTTACTTCAGCCACCTCTTCCTCTTCTTTGGTTCTATGATTTCCAGCTTCATTTCTATCCTCAGTTTCTCATCCCTGTTTCCTTAACTCTGGGGACCTCCACACTGTGCCTAGATCCCCTTCTCACTGTATTCTGGAAGCTCTCTGCAGGCTCTGAGCTGAAGCAGTTGTGGGGATGCCTCACTTGGATCCTACCTCCAGATGCTGTCCTAGCCTAGTATTTAGCATTTAAAAATTCTATTTTTAATTTCAATAATGTGATTTACCATATTTTAATAGGTTCATGGCAAGGCATTACTGTATTTCCCTGAAAATAAGACCTAGTCGGACAATCAGCTCTCATACGTCTTTTGGAGCAAAAATTAATATAAGACCCAGTATTATATTATAATATTATATTATATTATATTATATTATATTATATTATATTATATTATATTATATTATATTATATACCTGGTCTTATAGTAAAATAAGATCAGGTCTTATATTAATTTTTGCTCCAAAAGACACATTAGAGTTGATTGTCCAGCTAGGTCTTGTTTTCGGGGAAACATGGTAATAAAGAGATCATCTCAGGTTAAAATAACCTTATCTTTTGAATTAGGTATCTATTGACTAAAATATAAAAATTCTAATGCAGAAAGGAAAAAAAAGAAACTCAGGGTCAAGAGAAGCTTTCTTGTCACAACATTTTTATAACCACTTATCTTTTTCTCTAAACTTCCTGCCCTAGTCTCAGGACCTTCGTCAGCCCTTCTTGGCCCACAGAGAAGTTCCGTGGATGATGGGTCTGTGGCTTCATACACCTGGAGCCTCTGAGTCCTTGTGAGCAGAAGGTGACCAAGGCCTCTTTTAGGGACAAGTCATTTTCCCTGAAACAAAGGAAGATAGAAAATTCTTCCAGGCCAGGGAATACTTAGTTAAAGACCTTTTTGTTCTGTCAGTTTTCATATTTTGTCATCCACTGTTGAACTTGAACAATATCTAGACACACAAATGCTACCCAGGGTTTGGGCATTTACTTCTCCCAGTGAGATTGGTTCCTGACCTTCTCATTTAAGGTTTTATCATCTCCCACCAACAGACATAAATGCTTTGGAAGTGTAGAGAGGGGGTCTCTGAAAAACACTTTTCTCTGTCCTTTCCAGACCAGTCCTTGGAGAGACTAGGAAATCCATAGTTTGCAACAAGAATGGGGGATCCTTGGAAGTGAGCTTCATTTTGAGTCAAGGAAGAAGAATAACTTGCTGTCAAACATAATTGCCAAACAAAGGGCCATAAAGAGGAGCTGGCAATAATGTCGCCAGATGCTGACAAGTGTGCAGGGTTTATACCAGATTATTCATGAGGTCAACAAGTGAACATTGGCCCCTCCTTATAGAGAAGACCTACAGCAGACCCTGGGCCATAATTGGAAGGAACATACCTTTTCAGGTATATCTCTTCTATATTCTATGCCGTGGTCCTTAAATGGCTGACATGAGCTAGCCCAGCCCATCACACTGTGCCATCAACTGAGTAGAGAATTATGAGACTGGTCTCTGACCATGGTCCTGTCTTCACAAGACTGGAAAGAAGTTAACACCCTGAATTTGCCCTTGCCTCTCTTTCCTGGTTGCACTTTTACAACTAGAACACAAAGCAATGATGCTGATAGACTCTGTTGCTGGCCTGTTTAGAGTGGCCATGGCCCCTGTGGAAGGCATATTCAGAGGTAGCGATCCAGGACAAAGGTCTGGGCCACCTAACCCAGCCTTGAAAGTGTCTGCACCAGTCAGCTCCTCCATGTATGCACATGGCAACCTCCCACTTCCCAGTGTCAGCTTCAGGCCTGGCCCTTCTATGTTCCTGAGGGTCAGCTCTGGGTCTCCCCCCCAACACACAAGTGAACTATATTGAGGATACACAAGTACTGGGATGGGTTTGTCGAACATTGGATCCTGCCTGGACATCTCTACACCCATTTCTTATACTTCTGCTGGCAGACCTTAGCCCTAGAAGCAGCAGTAGTAGGCCCTATCTGACTCTGAACCAGATTCCAGATTTAAAGACAGGACTTAAAGTCATTTAAACCTAGATCCCAATTCTGTTTGACAGACAGGAGTTGCACCTATTGAATCGTAATATCAGAGGCTTAACATTGTTTATGTGTGGGGCATAGTTCATTAAAATACCTCAGAGCCACTCATTGAAAAAATGAACAAACAAGTAAAAATAGTGATCTGCAGAGGTGGGAATTACTCATATTTGCCACATAATACTATCTAAACTGTCCAGTTTCCAAGAAAAAAATTAGATATTCAGAGAAACAGGAAATAATGACCCATATACTGGAAAATAAGCAGGCACCAGAAAATGCCTGGGAATAGATGCTGTATTACACAGAAAAAGATTTCAAAATAGCTAAAAAGTAAAATTTAAATGAAAAATTTACTAGAGGGTCTCAACATATTTAACCTAGTAGAAGAAAGAGTGAGCAAACTTGATGATAGATTGATAAGTAAAAATTATGTAATCTTAAAAATGAGAGAAGAATGAGAAAAACAAAAGGAGACTCAGAGAAATGTGGAATACTGTTAAGTATACCAACATGTGTATAATGGGACTACCAGGAGGATACCAAGGGACCTGAAAAAATATTTTTAGAAAATAATGACCAAAAAATATCCCAAATTTATTGAAAAACTATAACCTGCACATTCAGGAAACTAAACAAATTGCAAACATAAAGAGATCCACCATTAGATACATCATACATTGTTTCCCCCAAAATAAGACCTAGCTGGGTCTTAATGCGCCTTTTGGAGCAAAACTTAATATAAGACCCGGTATTATATTTATATTATATTATATTATATTATATTATATTATATTATATTATATTACCTGGTCTTATAGAAAAATAAGACCAGTATTATATTAATTTTTGCTCCAAAAGACGCATTAGAGTTGATTCTCTGGCTAGGTCTTATTTTCAGGGAAACATGGTATTAAAAATACTGAAAACCGCTTAAAGACTTAAATGTAAGATCTGAAACCATAAAATATCTAGAAGAAAATATAGGAAGAAACTTCATGGACATTACCCGGAGTAAGATTTTCACTGATATATCCCCTCGCGCGAGCGAAGTAAGAGAAAAAATAAACATGTGGGATTACATCAAACTAAAAAGTTTTTTCACAGCAAAGGAAACAATCAATAAAACAAAAAGGGATCCTACTCTATGGGAAAAGATATTTGCCAATGATATATCTGATAAGGGATTAATATCACAAATCTATAAAAAACTTACTCAACTCAACTCCAAAAAAACAAACAACCCAATTAAAAAATGGGCAGAGGACTTGGGGAGACATTTCTCTAAGAAGGACATACAGAAGGCAAGAAGACATATGAAGAAATGCTCAACCTCACTAACCATCAGAGAAATGCAAATAAAAACCACAATGAGATACCACCTCACTCCAGTCAAAATGGCTATTATCAATAAATCAACAAACAACAAATGCTGGCGCGGATGTGGAGAAAAGGGAACGCTAGTGCACTGTTGGTGGGACTGCAGATTAGTGCAGCCACTATGGAAAACAGTATGGAGGTATCTCAGGAATCTGAAAATGGAACTACCCTATGATCCAGTAATTCCACTCCTAGGCATCTACCCGGAGAAATCCAAAACTCCAATTCAAAAATCTGTATGCACTCCTATGTTTATTGCAGCACTTTACACAATAGCCAAGATATGGAAACAACCGAAATGCCCATCGGTAGATGACTGGATTAAGAAGCTGTGGTACATTTATACAATGGAGTATTACGCAGCCATAAAGAAGAAAGAAATCTTATCATTTGCAGCAACATGGATGGATCTAGAGAACATTATGTTAAGTGAAATAAGTCAGAAAGAGAAAGACAAGTACCATATGATCTCACTTATATATGGAATCTAAAGAAAAGACTATGTGAATGAACTAATCAGAGTCAGTTTTGGGGACGCAGAGAAAAAACCGAGAGTGGTTAGATGGGTGTGTGGGAGGGGGTTGGGGATAAGGGGAAAGGTGAAGGGATTTGGAAGCAGCTGGTAACCACAAGATGGCCTCAGGGTTTTTCTTTTGAAAATTAATTTGGGGAAGGTATTCTATAATGTTGTAAAGATTTTGTTGGGTATCCGATGGACATGCGTCCTATTTGGGAGACCACCTCAGGGATACTGTGGATACCTGATCATGGCATTGTACATCAGAAGCTAAACATTAATGAATGCCAACTATAATTTTATATATATAATGTGATGGTTCAGTGTGAGGTCGGAGGGATAGTGGATGGGGGGAGGGGGGTTCACAGTATGAGGGATATAAATGATGAACGTCTAAGTATTACCTTGTTTTGTACACCTGAAACTAATAAATAAATTAATTAATAAAAACAAAAAAACAAAAAAAAACAAAAACAAAAACAAAACAAAACAAAAAAAAATTGTTTTCTTTAAAATAATTCTAGGTTAAGCTGTGGTCTTTGTTGCATTATTCTCTTATCAAAAAAATTATTTTGCAAAGCGAATCAATATGTTTTTTTTTTATGAGTTGAAAAAAAAAAATACTGAAAACCAAAAACAAAGAGATAACTTTTGTCAACAGTAAAAGAATAACCACTGCGTCTGGCTTATGTTGTTCTCCCCGTGGGGAAATTTACCCGTCGTTGCCTGACCAGCCATTCTTTGGGGCCAAACAGGGAGACATAAGGTGTAAGCACAAAAGTGAAGCAAAGTCCCTGAAAGGATCAGTTTCACAGACTTCTTTCTTTAGGGGTAGGCACGAAGGGACAGATGGTTAGGCTGCTGCATGACAACACTGACTGGCACAGCGCTGGGTTAAATGGCCCAGACCCTTGTCCTAGATCATTGCCTCTTGTTGCTACCAGAACCAACTTGCAAGAATCATTAAAAGGAAGTTCTTCAGATGGTAATTCAAATCCACATGAAAACAATAGCACTGGAAACGGTGGTTATATAATTATAAAAGACAGTATGTATTCATGTTTCTCATACCTCTCTTATTTGCTATAAAAAGTAATTATGTAAAACAATGTGCATATAAAGTGTTGACAGGTCTAACATTTAGAAAAATGTTATAAAAGTAGTATATTTGTCAATAAGCACAAAAATGTGGGTGAAAGAAAAGCTGTATTGAGCTAAGAAAACAATTCCAGATGGTAACTGGAATCGTCAGGAACAAATGAAAACAACCAAAAAATGATAAATAATGATATTAATATAACCAAATCTATAAATATTTACTTGTTTTCCTTTTCTCAGCTTCTTTATAAGTTATAACATTATATAAGATAACAATTCTAACAATGTACCATTGAGTTTGTAGCATTTATAGATGTAATATGAGGTCTGCCAATTAAGTCACGAACTCATCCTAGAAAAAGTGCTACATACCTCATTGCTGAATATCACTATGGTTACCTTCCAAGTACTCCCGTTGGGAAGTTATGCACCGAGGCCAGAGCCTAGTTCACCCTTCAACGCAATTTTGGAACTCTTTTTCTGGAATGGCCATCAGAGCTGTTGTCATATTACCCTTGATGTCCTGAATGTCATCAAAATGTCTTACTTTCATAATTTCCTTTTTTTGTGTAAAGAAATAAGTCATTGGCGACCAGATCAGGTGAGTAGGGAGGGTGTTCCAATACACTTATTTGGTTCCTGACTAAAAACTCCTTCACAAACAGTGCCATGTGAGCTAGTGCATTATCGTGATGCAAAAGCCATGACTCAATGGCGAAAAGTTCAGGTCGTCTAACTTTTTCATGCAGCCTTTTCAGCACTTCCAAATAGTAAACTTGGTTAACTGTTTGTCCAGTTTGTTCAAATTCATAATGAATAATCCCTCTGATATCAAAAAAGGTTAGCAACATCATTGCAAAAAGTTCGAAAATGACAGTCTTTTTAATAAATGATCCTGGGTCAACCAGATACCCATATGGAAAACAACGAATAATGAATCTTCCAAGTGGATTTGACAGTGTTTATTAAAGCTCACATACTCATGAACATAGTATTCCTAGCTATACAGTCAAGAGAAATGTACACATAAGAGGTTGGACAATTAAGGTCATGAACTCATCCTAGAAAAAGTGCTACATATACCTCATAGCTGAATATCACTATGGTCACCTTCGAAGTACTCCTATTGGGAAGCTATGCACCGATGCCAGCGCCTAGTCGACCCTTCAAAGCAATTTTGGAACTCTTATTCTGGAATGGCCATCAGAGCTGTTATCGTATTACCCTTGATGTCCTGAATGTCATCAAAATGTCTTCCTTTCAATACTTCTTTTATCTTTCGGTAAAGAAAGAAGTCACTGGGGGCCAGATCAGGTGAGTAGGGAGGGTGCTCCAATACAGTTATTTGTTTACTGGCTGAAAACTCCCTCACAAACAGTGCCATGTGAGCTAGTGCATTATCGTGATGCAAAAGCCATGACTCAATGGCGAAAAGTTCAGGTCGTCTAACTTTTTCATGCAGCCTTTTCAGCACTTCCAAATAGTAAACTTGGTTAA
Source organism: Rhinolophus hipposideros (assembly GCF_964194185.1). Classification (NCBI taxonomy): domain Eukaryota; kingdom Metazoa; phylum Chordata; class Mammalia; order Chiroptera; family Rhinolophidae; genus Rhinolophus; species Rhinolophus hipposideros. Next base: position 2,591,082 of record NC_138069.1, on the reverse strand, counting down.
CTGTTTGTCCAGTTTGTTCAAATTCATAATGAATAATCCCTCTGATATCAAAAAAGGTTAGCAACATCATTGCAAAAAGTTCGTGAACTTAATTGTCTGAACTCATATATGCTACTTACAGCAGAGATATGTTAAAGATACAAATAGACTAAATGTAAAAAGACGAAAAATATATTTCATGCAAAAATCACAATAAAACTGAAATGGCTATACTAATCTCAGACAAAGGAGATTTCAAAACAAAAAATGTTATTATACATGAAGAAGTACACTGTATAGTGATAAAAGAGTCATTTCATCAAGAATACATAATAATTAGAGGTGGGTGAACCATTTTGAATTTCACCCACCAGGGTTTTAGTGTTATAATTGCATTATAATCCATATCTGCACTTGGTCTTGTCAGTCTTTGAAATTTTAGACATTCTAGTGTGTGTGGTATTGTCTCACTATGGTTTTAATTTGCATTTCCCTAATAACTAATTTTGAATAGATTTTCATTTACTTAATTGGCATATGTGTCTCTGTGTCTCTTCTTTGGTGAAGGGTTCAAATCTTTCTTGGGAGGGGCTCTTTGCCTTTTTATTTAACTGTGAATGTTTTTATATGTCTTGCAATAAAGCCGTTAATCAGAAAGTGGATATAATAATAAAACAATATATGCCTAATAGCAGAGTACCAAAAACGTGAAGCAAAAATTGACAGAAATAAATGTAGAACTAAATAGTTAAACAATAATAGTTGGAGATTTTAATATCTCACTTTCAATAATGGATAGAACAACCAGGCAGAATATCAACAAGAAAATGGAAAACTTAACACTAAACCAATTAAACCTAACAGACATCTATAAAACAATTCTCCCAATAGCAGATTATATAACCTCAATGGCACATAGGAAATTCTCAAGGGTAGACCATGAGCTAGGCAATAAAAATAAAAAACTCTGTAAGTTAAAAGTATTGAAATAATACAGTGTATGTTCTCCAACCACAGTGGAATGAAATTAGAAATCAATAATATAGAAATATGGAAAACTCACTGATATGTGGATATTAAACTACTTACTCCTTTAAAAAAATCAATGGGTAAAAAACAATTTTAAAATGTTGGACAGTACTTTGAGTTGCTTGTGCTTCAAAATATACCACCAAATAAGTGAAAATATAACTCACACAATGGGAGAAAATAGTTGCAAATCATGTATCTGACAAGGGATTAGTATCTAGAATATACAGAGAACTCATGATTCAATAATAAAAAGACAAATAACCCAATTAAAAATGGGCAAAGAGTGGGCTTTTTTTAGTTTAAATAAAAAATAAATTCTACTTTTCTGATATTAAAAAAAAATTTAAATAGGCAAAGGATTTTAATTCCCAAGAAGTTATACAAATGGCAAACAAGCACAAGAAAAAATGCTCAGCATCATTGGCCATCAGGGAAATGCAAATCAAAACCATAATGAAATTCCACTTCATACCCACCAAGATAACCAGAATGAAAGGTCAGAAAAGAAGTGTTGGTGAGGATGTAGAGAAATTGGAACCCTCATTCTCGTACACTACTTATGGGAATGTAAAATTTAAAAAAAACAAAAACACCTGAAAAATAATCTGGTAGGTCCTCAAATGATAAAACAGCATGAACATATGGTCCAGCTTGTTCCACAACTTGTATATAGCAAAGAGAAATAAAAACATATGTTCACACAAAAACTTATGCAACAATGTTCACAGCAGCTCTATTCATAATAGCCAAAAGGTGGAGAAAACTCAAATGCCCATCAACTGCTGAATGGGTAAACAAAATATGCTATATGCATACAAAGGAATATTCAGATATAAAAAGAAATGATATTTAAAAGGTACAAAAATGGATTCAAAAAAGATATTAAACTGATACATTCCACAGCATGGAATATACTTTGAAAATATTATGCTAAGTGAAAGAAGCCAGTTGTGAAAGACCACATATTACATGATTCTATTCACTTGAGATGTCCAGAATAGGTAAATACCTAGAGCCATAAGAGATGAGTGGTTGTTTAGGGTGGAGGGGAATATAGGACAGTGATAGGTAAAGAGTGTGAGGTGTCATTTTGAGGTGATGAAAATATTCTAAAATTGCCTGTGGTGATGGTTGCACATATCTGTGAATATACGAGCAACCCATATACTCTTTAAATGGGTTGATTGTATAGTATGCAAATTATCTCAACGAAGCTTAAAAAATTCATGTACAGATTTCCATGTGAACATAAGTTTTTATTAATTTGTAATAAATGCTCAGAGTGCAATTTCTAGGTCATATTGTAATTGTCTCATTTTTGGTCTTTGGTGGAAATCATTCAGTCTTTCACCATTAAGTATTATGTTTGGTGGACTTTCTTCCTACATGTTCTTTATCAAGTAGAAGAAGTTCCCCTCTATTCCTATTCTGTGAGTTTTTATTATAAATGTTAGATTCTGTCAAATGCTTTATCTGCATTAATTGATATGATCATGTGATTTTTTAAAGCATGTTAATATAGAGGATTACATTGATTGGTTTTCAAGTATCAAACAACTCTTACATCCATGGTATAAACCCTACTTGTTCATGGTGTATAAATCTTTTTATACTTCATTGAATTCTATTTGCTATTATTTTGTTAAGGTCTTTTGTGACTACATTTATGACAGATATTGGTCAGTTTACTTTCTCTCTCTCTTTCTTTCTTTCTTTCTTTCTTTCTTTCTTTCTTTCTTTTATTTTATTTTTTGTACTGTCTTTGGCTTTCAGATTAAGGTAATACTATCTTATGAAATAAATTGAGAAGTGTTCCATCTTCGATTTTCTGGAAGAGAGTATATAAAATTCATGTTAATTCTTCTTTAAACATTTAGAATTATTTAGTGAAATAATTTGTACCTAGGGATATTTTTTGGAAAGGTACTTTTAATTATAAGTTAAATTTACTTAATATGTAGAACTATTCATGTTGCATTTCAAGGAATTGGTATATATTATCTAAATTGTCAGACTTAAGTGTTTCAAAATGTTCAGTGTTTTGTATTCTTTTATGAGATGGTTAGATGTGACTACAAGAAGAGATTCAGGAGAGACTCAGAAAAAAACACAAGGTTTGTTATACTCATAAGTCCTATAGACAGAAGACATAGCATGCCATGAAGGGATATATGGGAAAAATAACAGGATGGTCAAGAGGTAGCAGACAGGAGGGAAAGCCAGGTTTATGTCATTGCCTTTACTAGAGTTTCTGCAGGAAAGGCAATGAACTTTAATTTTTAAAAAAAACACCTATAAATTACCATTAAAAAAATCTCTAGAGAAATCAATAATAAAACTTGATCATTAATATAGCAGGATATAAAATTAATGCACTGAAATCAATAACCTGCATTTACACTAACATAGAATTAGAAGAATAAATTTACAAGAATATGAAAAATTTATATGAAGAAATTTTAAGTCTTAAATGAAGTACACCAAAAATTTTTTTTAAATCTCCTATTTTTGGATAGAACAATTGAATGTTATGAAAATATACAGATTTTTAAAAGAAAATATATAAAGATTATTTCAAATCCTTCATAAAGATCAGGATTTCTCAACCTTAGCTAACATTTTATACTGGATAGTTCTTTGTTATGTGGCACGGCCCTATGCGTTAGTATCTACCCTTTCTACCATTACCCCCTCAAATTGTGACAAGCAAAAATGTTCAAGACTTTGAGAAATGACCCCTGGTAGAGAACCATTGGCATAAATGAAAGCAAATGTCAATTAAGTTGATAACCATTGAAACTGGATGCTGGATACACAGAAATTCATTGTACTATTCTCTCTGTCCTTGAGTGAGCAGGTTTTTTTCTTCTTATAGAACATATCTAATAAGAGAGGTGCAATTTTAAAACTCGGGTTCCTGCAAATGTATTTATAAATTATCAAAAAAAAAAAGAACTGTTGTTTCTTCAAAACTACGTACTACGTTGTACATCAGCTCTCGGTAACCTTAGAAGATTTATATAATGGTGCAACAAGAAAACTAGCTCTGCAAAAGAATGTGATTTGTGACAAATGTGAAGGCCGAGGTGGTAAGAAAGGAGCTGTAGAGTGCTGTCCCAACTGTGCTAAATGAAGGCATGCCAATATCACAGGGTTTTCCTGAGAACCAGAGAACTGAGAGAATTACAATTAGCATGCTAGGATTTACACCTAATACTATGATGGGGTAGTGTATCATGTTTGTGAATATCCTTCATCCTAGTGGAAAAATAATTTCTGGTCTATAAATTTTATTTGGGGTAATTCTAATTTTTTAAAACTATCATGGGAATTTTCAACATATATGAAAGAAGAAACAATTGTACTATGAACCTTTTAGCCAGTTTTAACAACCACCAACAGTTTCATGTATAAGCCCCACTTTTTCTCCATCAGACTGTGCTAAAGCAAATCCCAAACATCATATCATTTCATCCATAAATATTTCTAATCACATTTCTCACAAATAAGGGCTTTACAAAACAACAAAAAATATATCATAGCCAATGCAATTAACATTATTCTCTAATAATAGCATTTTCTATACAGGCAGTGTTTAAATTTTTCTAATTGCCTCATAAAATTTTTTCAATTAGGAAATAATCAAGGTTCACCACTGCATTTGGTTGGTATATCTCTTAAATTTCTTTTAATTAATAGGTTATAAATGCAATCAACTTGATAAAGTGCATCTGCAAAAACCTATAGCTAACATACTTAATGATGAAAGACTGAATGCTTTCCACCTAAGGTTAGAAACAAGGCAAGAATGTCTATTCTTACCACTCTTATCCAGTATAGTACTACATGTCTAGTTAGTACAATGTGGCAAGATAGGAAATAAAAGGTATACAGATCAGAAAGGAAGAAGTAAAACTACCCCTATTTGTAGGTGACAGTACACAGAGAATCCCAAGGAATTTACCAAACATTTCCTAGAATTAACAAGAGAGTTAAGAAAAATCACAGGATACAAGATACACATACAAAAATTACAGTTTCCATATACTAGCAATAAACATGTGGGCACTGAAATTATAATTACAATACCATTTATAATTGCTCAAAAAATACTTAGGTATAAATATAACAAAATACATACAGGAATTATATGTTAAAAACTATAAAACACTGATGAAAGAATTTACAGAAGAGCTAAATAAATGGAAAGATATACCATGTTCATGGATTAGAAGATTCAGCATAGTAAAGATTTCAATTGTCCCTAATCGATAAATAGTTTTAGAGCAAATCCTATCAATATCTCAGCAAGGCTTTTTTCTTAAGCTATAGATGAGTTTATTCTAAAAATCATATGGAAAAGCAAAGCAACTAGAATAGCTAAACCAACTTTGAAAAGGAAGAATAAAGTGGGAATAACCAATCTACCCAATATTAAGTCCTATATATAGGAACAGTAATCAACACTGTACGATGGGGGTAGAAGGATAGACATAAAGGTCAATGAAACAGAACAAAACACCCACAAATAGTTTCACGGATTTGTGCAGCTGATGTTTGACAGAGGTGCAAAGAAACTGAATGGAGGAAATCCAGCTTCTTCAACAAATAATGCTGAGACAACTGAATGTCTTTAGGCAAAATAAGCAAACAAAAAAAACCTGGGACGTCATCAAAATGGTGGCGTGAGGTGAGCTTCTGTAAACCTCCCCTGGAATTTACAACTAATCGAACAACAATAACCACAAAGGACTCCATGCACAGCAGACAGACAAGACGAAAAGGCCCACTCCTGCATTCACCTAAAAGTGGGCGAATCACACGAGCGGGGGGGTGGGGAGGTGGGGGGGAGGTAAGGGAGAAGTGCAGAGATGGAGCTGCACGGGAGCAGGACTCAGACCTAGCTCAGTGCTCCGAGTTCACTGCATCCCGGAACTACCGCAGCTGCGGGAGAGGGAAGAACTCAGACTGCTAGGGCTCCACTTATGGCCCACAGGGCTGAGGGGGCAGCATATAACACGGCTAAACCCAATGCTCACGGCAGAGACCTCAGAGAAAACACTGAGAGAAGAAGGCTGAAAACAGTGGTTTAAGCCCTCACTGCCGAGCAGAGAACAGAAGCCTTAGGCACTGAGACTAGCCAACCCCCCACACTTCCAGAGCTCGCCCCACTCCCACCTGCCCGGTGCTAGAAGCAGAACAGTAGCAGTGTCAGATCAAAAGAACAGAATATTTGCTGTTCTGAGAACTGTGGACTGCAGACACAGATTCACAGCCCAACTAGTTCCGGCAAAGGGGAGGAAGCTGTGGAAGCAGGACCGGCTGTAGTGGTGATTGCCGCCATTGCTCTGGGCCACCTGTCACAATTCACCTTGCTCCTGGCCCCACCTATCTGGGTGGATCCCTTCAGGAGTAAACAGAACTGCTGAAACGTACGGGCTCTGAATCTGGTGAAGAAAGAGCTTTGGAACTTCAAAAGCTCTCGCATCCCCACAGGGATGCTCAGAAAGGAACTTAAAGATATGGAATTATGTGACTTAAATGACAGAGAATTCAAGATTGCAGTTCTGGAAAAACTCAATGAGATGCAAGAAAACACAGAAAGGCAGTTTAATGAACTCAGAAACACAATCAAAGAACAACATGAGCATTTTACGAAAGAGATTGCAATTTTAAAAAAGAACCAAATGGAATTTCTGGAGATTAAGAACTCAATAGAAGAAATGAAGAATGAAATAACCAGCTTAGGTAGTAGAGTTGACCAGAGGGAGAAAAGAATCAGTGACATTGAAGATAGAAACCTGGAAATCACACAGATGGAAGAAGAAAGAGACTTGACACTTAAAAGAAATGAAAGAACTCTACAAGAACTTTCTGACTCCATCAGAAAGAGCAATATAAGAATATTGGGCATCCCAGAAGGAGAAGAAAGAGAGAAGTGAACAGAATATATTTAAACAAATTGTTGATGAAAACTTCCCAAACTTGTGGACAGAACTGGATCCTCGAATCCAAGAAGCAAATAGAACACCTAATTACCTCAATCCCAACAGGTCTTCTCCAAGGCACATTGCATTGAAGCTGTCTACAATCAATGACAAAGAAAGAATTTTCAAGGCAGCCAGGGGAAAAAATACAGTAACCTACAAAGGAAAGCCCATTAGATTACCATCAGATTTCTCAGCAGAAACTCTACAGACCAGGAGGGAGTGGAACCAAATATTCAAATATTGAAAGAGAGAAATTATGAGCCAAGAATAATCAACCCAAAAAGATATCCTTTGGATATGAAGGAGGAATAAAGACCTTTCCAGACATACAGAGGTGAAGGAATTTTCTAATACACAACCTGCACTACAAGAAATACTAAAGGAGGCTATTCGACCACCATTAACAGAGACAATTTGTGGCAACCAAAACATAAAAAAGGGGAGAGTAAAGGCCTGAACTGGAATATGGGAATGGAGAAAGTAAGCGTGCTGAAGAAAATGGAATACTCTAAATATCAAACTTGCTTTTACATAAACTTAAGGGTAACCACTTTAAAAATTCCAGTACTGAAATACATACTGTAATAAAAGAAGAAACAGAGGGAAACATCATAGAATACCACCACACAGAAATAATAGACAACAAAAAGACAAAGAAACCATGGAGACACAATCTTACCGGAAAACTAAAGATAGAATGACAGGAAATCCTCACATATCAATAATCACCCTAAATGTAAATGAACTGAACTCACCAATAAAAAGGCACACAGTAGCAGATTGGATCAAAAAACTAAACCCAACCATATGCTGTCTCAAAGAGACGCATCTCAGCTACAAGGACAAGCATAGACTCAAAGTGAAAGGGAAATTGACACTCCAAGCAAATGGTATCCAGAGAATATCAGATGTAGTTATACTGATATCAGATGAAACAGACTTCAGGGTGAAGAAGGTAACAAGAGACAAAGATAGACACTTTATAATGGTAAAGGGGACTATACAACAAGAAGACATAACGGTCATCAATATTTATGCCCCCAGTCAGGGACCATCAAAATATACCAATAACTAAAGGGAGAAATTGACCAAAACACAATTATACTAGGGGACCTAAATACATCATTGACAGCTATGGATAGGTCATCCAAACAGAAAATAAGTAACGAAATAGCAGCCCTAAATGACACACTATATGAAACGGACATAATTGACATTTATAGAGGACTTCATCCTAAAATATCAGACTACACATTCTTTTAGAGTGTACATAGAACATTCTCAAGGATAGACCATATATTGGGACATAAAATCATCCTCAGCAAATGTAAGAAGATTGAAATCATACCAAATATATTCTCTGATCACAAGGCATTGAAATTGGATATCAACTGCAAAAAGAAAGCAGGAAAACACACAAATACATGGAGATTGAACAACATACTTTTAAAGAACGACTGGGTCAAAGAAGAAATTAGAGGAGAGATCAAAAGATACATAGAAACAAGTGACATTACACAGCCATAAAGAAGAAAGAAATCTTATCATTTGCAGCAACATGGATGGATCTAGAGAACATTATGTTAAGTGAAATAAGTCAGAAAGAGAAAGACAAGTACCATATGATCTCACTTATATATGGAATCTAAAGAAAAGACTATGTGAATGAACTAATCAGAAACAGTTTTGGGGACACAAAGAAAAAACCGAGAGTTGTTAGATGGGTGTGTGGGGGGGTTGGGGATAAGGGGAAAGGTGAAGGTATTTGGAAGCAGCTGGTAACCACAAGATGGCTTCAGGGTTTTTTTGAAAATTAATTTGGGGAAGGTATTCAATAATGTTGTAAAGATCTTGTTGGGTATCCGATGGACATGCGTCCTATTTGGGAGACCACCTCAGGGATACTGTGGACACCTGATCATGGCATTGTACACCAGAAGCTAAACATTAATGAATGCCAACTATAATTTTATATATATAATGTGATGGTTCAGTGTGAGGTCGGAGGGATAGTGGATGGGGGGCGGGGGGTTCACAGTGTGAGGGATATAAATGATGAACGTCTAAATATTACCTTGTCTTGTACACCTGAAACTAATAAATAAATAAATAAATAAATAAATAAATAAATAAATAAATAAAAAGAAACAAGTGACAATGAAAACACATCCTACCAAAATTTTTGGGATGCAGCCAAAGCAGTTTTAAGAGGGAAATTTATATCATTATAGGCCTATCTCAAGAAACAAGAAAAATCCCAAATAAATAACCTCACATTACACCTTAAAGAACTAGAAAAAGAAGAACAAATGAAACCCAAAGTCAGCAGAAGAAAGGAAATAACGAAAATCAGAGCAGAACTAAATGAAATAGAGAACAAAAAGACAGTAGAAAAAATTAATGTGACAAAGAGCTGGTTCTTTGAAAAGATTAACAAAATTGACAAACCCTTGGCTAGACTCACTAAGATAAAAAGAGAGAAGAAGAAAATTAACAAAATTAGAAATGAAAGAGGGGACGTTATCAAAGACAGCACAGAAATATAAAGGATCATCCAAGAATACTATGAAGGACTATATGCCACCAAATTCAATAACCTAGAAGAAATGGACAAGTTCTTAGAAACATATAGCCTTCCAAGGCTGAACTATGTAGAACTGGAAAACCTAAACAGACCGATCACCAGTAACGAAATTGAATCAGTCATCCAAAACCTTCCCAAAAGCAAAAGTCCAGGACCAAATGGCTTCACTAGTGAATTCTACCAAACCTTCAAAGAGGATCTAATACCAATCCTGCTCAAACTCTTCCAAAACATTGAAGAAGAGACAGTAATCCCTCACATATTTTATGAGGCCAACATTACCCTGATACCAAAACCTGGTAAACAACACAGAAAAAGAAAACTACAGACCAATATCTCCGATGAATACAGATGCAAAAATCCTAAACAAAATTCTAGCAAATCGAATACAACAATGCATTAAAAAGATTATTCACCATGACCAAGTGGGGTTCATCCCCGTAGCACAAGGATGGTTCAACATCCGCAAATCCATCAATATGATACATCACATAAACAAAATAAAGGACAAAAATCATATGATTCTATCAATTGATGCAGAAAAAGCATTTGACAAGATACAACATACATTTATGATTAAAACACTTAATAAAATAGGTATAGAAGGAAAATACCTTAACATAATAAAAGCCATATATGACAAGTGCTCAGCTAATCTCATAATTAATGGTGAAAAACTGAAGCCCTTTGCTCTACGTTCAGGAACACGACAGGGCTGTCCCCTATCACCTCTGCTTTTCAACATATTGTTGGAAGTCCTTGCCAGATCAATCAGGCAAGAGAAAGAAATAAAAGGCATCCAAATTGGGAATGAAGAAGTTAAATTATCACTCTTTGCAGATGACATGATGCTATATATAGAAAACCCTAGAGACTCCACCAAAAACCTATTGGAAACAATCAACGAATATAGTAAAATTGCTGGCTACAAAATCAACGTACAAAAGTCCATTGCATTCCTATATACTAACAATGAAATCTCAGAAAAAGAAATACAAAAAACAATTCCCTTTGCAATTGCAGCAAAAAGAATAAAGTACCTAGGAATAAACTTAACCAAGGATGTGACAACCTATATGCTGAAAACTATAAGACATTTTTTAGAGAAATTGAAGAAGACAAAGAAATGGAAAGACATTCCGTGCTCATGGATTGGAAGAATCAACATAGTTAAAATGGCCATATTACCCAAAGCAATAGACAGATTTAATGCAATTCCCATTAAAATACCAATGGCATTTTTTTAAAGAAATAGAACAAAAAATCATCAGATTTGTTTGGAAGCACAAAAGACCCCGAATAGCCAAAAAAATTTTAAGACAAAACAACAATAGTGGAGGTATCGCACTCCCTGACTTTAGCTTGTACTACAGGGCTACAATAATCAAAACAGCGTGGTATTCGCAGAAAAACAGACACATAGACCAATGGAATAGAATTGAGAACCCAGAAATAAAACCACATAAATATGGACAGATAATTTTTGACAAAGAAGCTAAAAACATATAATGGAGGAAAGACAGCCTCTTCAATAAATGGTGCTGGGTGAATTGGATAGCTATGTGCAAAAGAATGAAACTGGACTGGTATCTGTCATCATGTACCAAAATTAATTCAAAATGGATCAAAGACTTAAGCATAAGACCTGACACAATAAACTGCATAGAAGAAAACATAGGTACTAAACTTATGGACCTTGGGTTCAAAGAGCATTTTATGAATTTGCCTCCAAAGGCAATGGAAGTAAAAACTAAAATAAATAAATGGGACTATATGAAACTTAAAAGCTTCTGCACCGCAAAAGAAACCATCGACAAAATAAAGAGGCAACCAACTGAATGGGAGAAGATTTTTGCAAAAAGTGCCTCCAGTAAGGGGCTAATATCCAAAATATACAAGGAACTCATGAAACTCAACAACAAAAAACCAAACAACCCAATTGAAAAATGGGCAGAGGACCTGAAGAGACGTTTCTCCAAAGAGGACATACAAATGGTAAATAAACATATGAAAAAATGCTCAACATCTCTAATCATCAGAGAAATGCAAATAAAACCACAATGAGATATCACCTCACCCCAGTCACAATGGCTATCATCAATAAGACAAATAGCAACAAGTGTTGGAGAGGCTGTGGAGAAAAACGAACCCTCATACACTGTTGGTGGGAATGCAGACTGGTGCAGCCACTATGGAAGGCAGTGTGGAGGTTCCTCAAAAAATTACGAATAGAATTACCACATGACCCAGCAATCCCTCTCCTGAGAATCTACCCAAAAAATCGAAAACATTTATCCATAAAGACACGTGTGCTCCAATGTTCATTGCAGCTTTGTTTACGGCGGCCAAGACATGGAAACAACCAAAATGTCCTTCGATAGATGAATGGATAAAGAAGCTGTGGTATATATACACAATGGAATACTATTCGGCAGTAAGAAAAGATGATATAGGAACATTTGTGACAACATGGATGGATCTTGAGAGTATAATGCTAGGTGAAATAAGTCAGACTGAAAAAGCAGAGAACAATATGATTTCACTGATATGTGGTATATAAACCAAAAACAACAAAAGAACAAGAAAAAAAAACTCATAGACACAGACAATAGTTTAGTGGTTACCAGAGGGTAAGGGGGTGGGGGGTGGGAGATGAGGGTAAGGGGGATCAAATATATGGTGATGGAAGGAGAACTGACTCTGGGTGGTGAACACACAGTGGGATTTATAGATCATGTAATACAGAATTGTACACCTGAAATCTATGTAATTTTACTAACAAATGTCACCCCAACAAATTTTTAAAAAATGAAGTTGGAATATAGAAAAGAAAAAAAAGAATTCCGTTTTGTAAGGCTATCGCTGCCATAGATAGAACTTCCTCTGATGGATGTGGACAAAGTCAATTGAAAGCCTTCTGGAAAGGAGTCACCATTTTAGATGCTACTGAGAACATTTGTGCTTCATGGCAAGAGGTCAAAATGTCAACATCAGCAGGAGTTTGGAAGAAGTTGATTCCAACCTTCATGGATGACTTTGAGGGATTTGAGACTTTACTGGAAGAAGTAACTGCAGATGTGACGGAAATAGCAAGAGAACTGAAACTAGAAGTGGAGCTTGAGGATATGATTGTATTGTTGCTGATTCATCATAAAACTTTAACAGATGAGGAGTTGCCTCTCATGGATGAGCAAAGGAATTGGTTTCTTGAGATGCAAGCTACTCCTGGTGAAGATACTGTGAAGACTGTTGAAATGACAAAAGGGATTTAGAATATTACATAAACTTAGTTGATAAAATACTGTCAGGATTTGAGAGGATTTACTCCAATTTGGCAAAAAATTCTGTGAGTAAAATGCTATCAAATAGCATCATGTGCTACGGAGAAAACTTCACTGTTGTCTTGTTTTAAGAACTTGCCACAGCCACCCAACCTTCAGTAACTACCACCCTGATCAGTCAGCAGCCATCAACATCAAGGCCAGACCCTCCACCAGCAAAAGGATTATGACTCACTAAAGGCTTAGAAGATGGTTAGCATTTGGGGCAATAATGTATTTTTTAATTGAGGTATGTACATTTGTAAAGATATAATGCTATTGCATACTTAATAGATTACAGGATGGTGTTAAACATAACTTTTATATGCACTGTGAAAACAAAAATATTCTTGTAACTTGCTTTATTGTGATTTGCTTTACTGCGGTGGTCTGGAACCAAACCCGCAATATCTCCAAGGTGTGCCTGTGTATATTTTCCCCTGTAAAAAATTAGTAAAGACCTCAACCAAGATTAGAATTGAGAAGGCCTGTTGGGAGGGGGAACTCTTATGCCTAAATCAATTGCAAAGCCCTACAGGAAGAACTCTGGTTACAGCAGCCCTCCTAATTTGCTCTTCCCTTCTGTAAAATAATGTTCTCTTTTTTGTGCTAGTTGGCTTGCCATGACTCACCATGGCTGCATGTATCAGATTGCAATTCTCTCTTACTGCAAAAATATTTTTTCTTAGAGAAATATCTAGCTGACTTTTTGTTTCCAGTCAACACCTCCTAACGTTTATTTGAAAGAAGCATAGCTGAATGGTAAAGACTGCATTCTAAATTCATACTGCCTGAGTTCAACTCCTGTCTTCTCCAATTATTATGTATATTACATTGGGCACTTCTTAATTACTGAATTTCCCTAGGCCTCAGTTTATTCATCTGTAATGTGGAGATAATAACACTTCCCACTAATAGTAGTTGCATAGACTAAATGTTTTAATGGACATACAGGGACTTAGAACTATGTATGACACGTAAATTCTCTATACATTTTTATTGTTTTGTTTACATATATGGTATACCATCTCCACGTACAATCTATGTTGCTCTAAATTTTATTATTTTCACTATCTTAATAAAAGTGACATGCCCTAGGATGGCAGTTCTAGTTGCAGGGTAACAGGGGGAGAGGGAAAATGTGTTACTTCAGGCTTCCAGTCTCCTAGAACAAGAAGGTGGAGGAAAAAGAAGGAAAAAGAAATCTGGGACCTGGCACTGAGAGGCGCTTACAAGTCAAACCAACGTGGTAAAAACTTTGGAACGTAATTAGGGCATTTGCTCAGCTCTTTGTATAAGACAATTCGAAACTTCTGGTAGATTGATGATTGATTTTCTGGTCCAGGTGCCATTTCTTAGGTATACGAGTTCTGACGATTAAGTTTGCGAACTTGCCACCGTGCGCTTACATTGGCAGCACTGTACAAACAGCTCAGTAAGGTTTCATAATCTTGGTATATCAGTGTCTCACAGCTGTGCTCCTGTTGATGTGGGGCGGTGTCTTGCTGAGTGACGTTCATTATTTTGTTGCGTGTTTTTGCTGTCGTGTGAATGTCTGGGCTTGAATTAGATCAACGAACAAACGTTAAATTTCTTGTTAAACTTTGTAAGAGTGGAAGTAAAATCGGGGACATGTTAGTCCAAGTTAATGGGGATAATGCCATGAAGAAAACAGCAATGTACAAATGGATTGAACGTTTCTCAAAGAACGCATCACTGTCTGTAGAAGGCAGTGGTAAAAGCCAGGCTGCTGCTGGGAACTTGCATTTTGACTGGCAGTGTGGAGATTTGCTCCGGCAGCAGTGAGCATCTCAAAATGAATAGAGGAAAAATACAGACGTCATCGAGAATCAAGGTAGGCATTTCTGCAGAGCTGTCAGGACATTCTTGGAAGACAGCAAATAATCCTTCAGTTTTCTTCTCTGGCAGATGCTCAGTATAAAAAGAGAGCACTAAATGGATTGCTGGCTTTTCTCTTGGTCAGAATGCCTCTAATCTGTCCTCCTCCACAATTTATTATACTACAGTCCCACCACTGAATTACACTATGCATTCAGCAGCTGACAAATGTTTCTTTTTTCTTTTTGCTTGAGTGCTCTGGCTCTTACCACTTCTGGCTCTTACCACTGCAACCAGCCTATAGTATGAAGAGAGGCCAGGGCAGTCAGTAACGAGCAGAACTGATGAAAACATTAGAGAAATTTGTCAAATTGTGTATCAAAATCATCGGCTGACTGTGAGAAGCATAGCAGACCAAGTAAACATCAATAGGGAAACAGGAAAATCTTAATTGAAAATCTTGGCATGAGAAAGGAGTGTGCAAAAATAGTCCCGAAGGAGCTCACTGATGAACAAAAGCAAAGGAGAGTTGGAGTTTGCCAAGACCTTTTGCAGAGGCAAGACGATGTTTTGGGCTGTGCTATCACTAGTGATGAAACATGGGTGTAACTATACAACCTTGAAACAAAGCGTCAAATTACACAATAGAAACCAGCCAATTATTCACAACCAAAAAAGTTCTGTCAGTCCAAATCAAGAGTCAAAATGATGTTGCTAACCTTTTTTGATATCAGAGGGATTATTCGTTATGAATTTGTACCAACTGGACAAACAGTTAACCAAGTTTACTATTTGGAAGTGCTGAAAAGGCTGCATGAAAAAGTTAGACGAAAATGACTTGAACTTTTCGCCAACAATTCATGGCTCTTGCATCACGACAATGCACCAGCTCACACAGCACTGTCTATGAGGGAGTTTTTAGCCAGGAAACAAATAACTGTATTGGAACACCCTCCCTACTTACCTAATCTGGCCCCCAATGACTTCTTTCTTTACCCAAGGATAAAGAAAATATTGAAAGGAAGACATTTTGATGACATTCAGTACATCAAAGGCAATATGATGACAGCTCTGATGGCCATTCCAGGAGAAGAGTTTCAAAATTGCTTTGAAGGGTGTACTAGGTGCTGGCGTCGGTGCATAGCTTCCCAAGGGGAGTACTTTGAAGGTGACCATAATGATATTCAGCAATGAGGTATGTATTAGGTTGGTACAAAAGTAATTGCAGTTTAAAATGTTAAAAATAATTGCAAAAATTGTAATCACTTTTGCACCCACCTAATAGCACTTTTTCTAGGATGAGTTTGCGAACTTAATTGTCAGACTTCATAGAAAAGTCAGAGGGAGGTTTCATGAATGACCTTGATCTGCAGACACTGATAGAAAACCAGGATAAATAGAGGAGTCTATAAGCCTGTGCTCTTTCCATCCCCACCCCACTTACTTGTCCTCTTATCCCACTCTTCTCTGTTAATGCCATGTTTCTCCATTTGCCATCTTCCATGTTTCTACTATTAGATTTCATTGAGGATTCGGTCATTCAACAAAAATTTGCTGAGCAGCTACCAAGTGCTAAGAATTATGCAGAGTGCTTAAAACACAATTTCAGTATTTTTCTTCAGTGTTATGGACCACAGATTGTGATTAATCCAATTATATGCTCCCAGATTCCTGAAAAAGAAAAAAGAAGCTATTTTTAACTGGGTTGAGTTGAATTAAAAGCCATAAGTCAGTAGGTTGAGAAAATAAGAGGTAAGAATGTAAAAACAGATCATGGAAATCATTGTTTCTAAAAGCTTGGGTATCAAAAGAATGAGAGAAAATTGATAACAAATCGAATCTTAGATGAACATAGATGTGTCTATGTTCATAATAGTAAAATAATATGAAGGGAGAAAGGCAGTGTGGTGGAAGAGATGTCAGAGTCAGGAGAGAAGGTTATGGCTGGTAAGTCAGGTCAGTGGGAAGTCGGGATGGAATGAGAACCAAAGTGCCTAAACCGGAAGTGCTTCTGTTCTGTAAATGGGAAAGACTTCATTTGGTAGCACACCCAGGGAAATGTGTGTGGATAAGAGGATATAGGTGGATCTTTCTGCAGGCCTGCATGTTTCTCAATGAAATTTGGCTAAAACGATGTGCTGAGAAGGTGGGGAAGGAAAAGGTACAAGGTTTGAGGAGGGTAATGAAGGTTTCCAAAAACCAATAAGGGGAGTGGAGCTTACTGTGTGTCTGTAGAAGAGTGGTGAGGGGCAGGCTGCTGCTGGGAACTTGCATTTCGACTGGCAGTGTGGAGATTTGCTCCGGCAGCAGTGAGCATCTCAAAATGAATAGAGGAAAAATACAGATGTCATCGAGAATCAGGGTAGGCGTTTCTGCAGGGCTGTCAGGACATTCTTGGAAGACAGCAAATAATCCTTCAGTTTTCTTCTCTGGCAGACGCTCAATATAAATAGAGAGCACTAAATGGATTGTTGGCTTTTCTTTTGGTCAGAATGCCTAATCAGTCCTCCTCCACAATTTATCATACTACAGCCCCACCACTGCATTACACTATGCATTCAGTAGTTGACAAATGTTTCTTTTTTCTCTTTGCTTGAATGCTCTGACTCACACCACTTCTATCTCTTGAAGCCAACCTATAGTATATTTGGGGGTGAAGGGAGGAAGAAGTAGCTTTTAGATCTAAGTCACGTGTTCCACCCAATTTACCAGAGTTTCTCTACTGTTATTTGAAGCACAAACCCACCTAGTGGCAAAATGCTATTTTTCTTCACTTTGACATTGAACATTGCTTGTGTGGGATCTAGACCCTGAACTTCTTTCTTCTTCACTCCATAATCTTTTCTCAGAAACTCTGTTATAAGGTCATACATGATAACCACTGCAAAGGCTGCTTCCTTTTAAAAAATTCCTTAATTCATTTCCTTAGCACAGATGACATGTCAGTGCGTGCCAGATACCTAACAGTGAGTGGAAGAAACGTAGTCCCTGTTCACAGGCTTTCTGTGCCACCCACATTCTGGGTTAACAGGTGAGATAACCCATGGTCCTGGATGGGCGTGATCAGGGAACTGAGTGAGGATTCTGCTTGCAAATTAGACCCAAATGGGTGCCTCTGATGATGCAGGAGCACGGTGCTAGTAGGGAGTGGGTGAAGGAGTGAATACCGGAGGCAGTTACATCACAAAACACAACGTCAGAGGCGCGTCCAAAGGATGCTTCCAAATTCAGAACATCAGACCGCACCACCAGGAGAGACTCAAGAGTGCGTTTAAAAAAGTCAAAGGTCTCCACGACCCTGCGAGGATGAAGAGATGAAGAGATGAGTGCCAGGGGCAATAATAGTAGCTATGGTGTATTACCATAAACTAGGCACTAACTGTTCTGAGAGCCTTACAAATATTAATTCATTTTATTCTCACAAATGTCCACGTGTTGAAATACTATTATTATTCCCATTTTACAGATGAGGAAACAAAGGCATACAGAAATTATTAAGGGCAGACATGTGATCTACACACAAGCAGAAGACTTCAGAACCCATTTTTTTCACCACCACATTGTCTTGCTTCCCTTCTTTCTACACCATACCAGCATCTCTTAGGCTCACTGGAAAGTAGGTTATGGTTTGGGATGAGTCCACAAAAGTAGTCCATGTAAGAACCATTGCTACAAATAACTACTAAAAAAGGAAACATTTAGAAAATTGTGGTAAAATGCACATAACATAAAATTTGCCATCTTCACTAGTTTTAAGTGTTAAATTTAAAGGTATTAAGTGCATTTGCATTATTGTTCAACCATCACCACGCACCATCTCCAGAACTCCTTTTTCTTGCAAAACTGAAGCTCTATATCCATTAAACTATAACTCCCCATTCCCTATTCCCCCTAGTCCCTAGCAAATACCATTCTACTTTCTGGTTCTAGGAATTTGACTACTTTAGATACTTCATATAAGTGGAATCATACAGTATTTGTTTATTATGTGTGTGTGTGTGTGTGTGTGTGTGACTGGCTTATTCCATTTAGCATGATGTTCTCAAGGTTTATCCATGCTGTGACATGTGTCAGAATTTCCCTATTTTGTGGTGGAGTCATACACTATTGTATGTATAACCACATTTTGTTTATTCATACATGTATAACTATATTTTGTTGATTGGACACTTGGGCTGCTTCCACCTTTTGGCTACTGTGAATAATGTTACTATAAACATGGGTGTGCAAATATCTCTTTGAGATTCTGCTTTCAATTCTATTGGATGTATACTCAAAAGTCATATGGTAATTCTATGACTTCATAGAATTATTAATATGGTAATCTATGTTTAACTATTGGTAATTCTATGTTTAACTATAGTAAACATATGGTAATTCTATGTTTAACTATTTGAGGAACCACCATATTGTTTTCCATATGGGTTACAACATTTTACATTCCCAACAGTGCTCAAGCGTTCCAATAAAGGGAAACATTTTTAATTCTCCATTTTAATCAGTGTGTAAGTTATATACTATGTTCTAGTGTTTATTGAAATAATAGAGGGCTTCACCTAGCTCATGGTGGTTTGGCCACTTATTGAGGACATATGAGTACATGGAAGTGAGGTTGCAATATCAAGAGAATTAAAGGGACCCATATGGGCCCAAAGATACTGGGGAGGTCATTGTTGCCCATAGTTAGTGACCCGCTGAACTACCGCGTTTTCCTGAAACTAAGACCTAGCCAGACAATCAGCTCTAATGCGTCTTTTAGAGCAAAAAATTAACATAATTATTTTATGTTAATAAAATATTTTATTAACATATTTTCGGTCTTATTTTATTATATGACTGGGTATCATATCACATCATATCATATCATATAGCATATCACATAATACCAGGTCTTCTATAAAGCATTCCTAAGAAGAACAAAGCATCACATTCTCTGATTTCAAACTATATTGCCAAGCTATAAAATAAAAGCAGTATGGTACAGGCATAGACACATAGACAGAATAATATGCCCCAAAACAAACCCAAATACAGTCAACTAATATTTCACAAGAAAGCCAGGAAAAGGATAGTCTCATCAATAATCGGTGTTGGGAAAAGCATATATTCACTTGCAAAAGAATGAAATTGGATCTCAATCTTACAAAAGTTAACTCAAACTGGATTAAAAATTTAAATGTAAGACCTGAGATGCTCAACATCACTAATTATCAGCAAAGTTCAAATCAAAACCACAATGAGATATCACCTCACACCTGTTAGAATGTCTATTATCAATAAAACAAGAAATAACAAGTATTGGTGAGGTGTGGAGAAAAATACACTGCTGGTAGGAATGTAAACTAGTACAGCCGCTATGGAAAACAGTATGGAATTTTCTCAAAAAATTAAGAATAGAATTACCATATGACCCAGCAATCTTTCTTCTGGGTATCTACCAAAAAAATCTGAAAACATTTATTTGTAAAGATATATGTACCCTTATGTTTGTTACAGCATTATTCACAGTAGCAAAGACATGGAAACAACCTAAGTGTCCCTCGATGGATGACTGGATAAAGAAGATGTGGTACATATATACAATGGAATGTTACTCAGCCATAAGAATGGATGAAATACAGCCATTTGCAACAACCTGGATGGATCCTGAGAATATCATGCTAAGTGGAATAAATCAGATGGAAAAGGATAAGAACCACATAATTTCACTCATGTGGGATATAAAACAGAAAGCAACAAACTCATAGACACAGATAACAGTTTACCGGGGGGTGGGGGGGCAGGAGGATGAAGAAGGTAAAGGGAGTCAGATATATATGGTGATGAAGGGAGACTAGACTTCAGATAGTGAACATACGAGGTCTGATCAAACAATAAGTTGAATGTTTAAATTTAAAAATTTTTATCACAGTAAAAGACACATTGCCATTAGTCCCCCTCAAAATACTCCCCCTCGTTTTGAACACCCTTATCCCATCATTCTCGCCACTTTCTGAAGCAGTTCTAGAAGTCCTTTCGTGAGTGTCTTTAGTTGCGCTGTCATGGCTGCCTCCATGTCCTGAGTCATTTTGACTTTGGGGAAGAGCCAGAAGTCACAAGGTGCCAGATCCAGTGAATAAGGTGGGTGAGGACACACAGTAATATTTTTTTGTTTTTTGTTTTTTCTTATTGGGGAATATTGGGAAACAGTGTGTTTCTCCAGGGCCCATCAGCTCCAAGTTGTTGTCCTTCAATCTAGTTGTGGAGGGCACAGCTCAGCTCCAAGTCCAGTTGCCGTTTTCAATTTTAGTTGCAGGGGGTGCAGCTCACCATCCCAAGTGGAAATTGAACCAGCAACCTTGTTGTTGAGAGCTTGTACTCTAACCAACTGAGCTCATGGTTTATCCAATCGCCCCCTGTAATATTTTTATTTGACAGAAATTGCCGTACCAGAAGTGATGTGTGACACAGAGCATTGTCATGATGGAGGATGATTTACAGCACACTTTAAAATACACCTTCTCTCAACCGTAGCTCACACCTGACTGATTGCACTGAGCAAGTTGAAACTTGTCACACACTGTTACTAAGCTTCGATGTGCCACTTCCTGTATTGAAGATCCCTGCCTTTCCATTGGATGGCACTCAGGAGCCGTATTCACCATATTTCTTGATCACAACGGAAAGGCTCTGTGTCACACATCGCTTCTGGTACAGCGATTTCCGTCAAATAAAAACATTACAGTGTGTCCTCATCCACCTTATTCACCAGATCTGGCACCGTGCAACTTCTGGCTCTTCCCCAAAATCAAAATGACCGTGACAGGAAAACACTTTGAATGGATTCAAGACATTGAGGCAGCCACGGCAGTGCAATTAAAGATACTCACAAAAGAGGACTTCCAGAACTGCTTCATAAAGTGGCAAGAATGATGAGATAAGTGTGTTCAAAGCGAGGGGAAGTATTTTGAGGGAGATTAATGGCAATGTGTCTTCTGTAATAAAGGTTTTTTATTTAAACATTTACTGTAATTTTTCATCACACCTTGTACAATGCAATATACAGATGATGTATTATAGAATTGTACACTTGAAATTTATATAATGTTATTAACCAATGTTACCCCAATTAATTTAATTAAAAAAGAAAATGTGATATATATATTACTCAGCTGTAAAAAAGAAGGGCATCCTGCCACTTGCAACAACATAAATGGACTTGAGGGCATTACATTAAGTGAACTAAGTCAGATAAAGAAAGACAAATACTGTATGATCTTATACGTGAAATCTAAAAAACATTAAACTCAAAAAATAAATTTAAAATAAATGAATTTTAAAAATTTAAATAAATAAAAAATAAAATGATTGAACATGTAGAAACAGAGAGTATATAATGGTGGTTGCCAGGCTGAGGGGTGGGGCAAATGAGGAGAAGTTGGTCAAAGGCTACACTGTTGCGACCTGCACAACACAAACCATGGGAAGGCAAGGGAGGCGGCAAGGGTTAAATTATAATAAAGAGACAGAGACTCAAATACAGTTAAACCACAGAGGACCAAGGGACTCACAGCCTCAAGAGACTGGAGCCCCGAATCGGGTCACGGTGGGTATTTATTGATTTTTTATAATAGAAATCACATAATCAGGGGCAGGGTCTGTGAAACTCTTACACCACATGACAAACATTTTTCCGATTCCCATAATTGTCCCATAGCAACCGATACACACCATCTCCAAGTAACCAAGGTGTAGTATATACAATCCCTGGGGGAGTAAGTCTCACAAGGTGAAACTATCCCATGAGCCAAGCAGGAAGAGCGAGAACTTATTGCTCCAATGGGTCCTTTACACTTAAGGGTGCAGGACAATAGTTGAGGCATGCATCAGCAGCATCTCAGAAAGAATTAGAGTAGAGGCACAACTATCTCCTAACTTTATTATGCTAACTCATGGGGGTCCTAGGGGGTTCCCGTCTGGCTTAAGTCGTCCCTCCCATGAGGAAACTTACTTTGCAGTCTTTGACTGCAGACCCTGTTTACAAGGACCAAACATGGAGACTTAGGATAACATAAACTCAACCCCAATGAGGGACAATCCCACAGGGTCATCTTTCCCTAAGGAAAGACTGGAGGGGACGGACAGCTAGGCTGCTGTGTGACTACACCTCCCCCTTTTTGTTTTTGTAGTGTGAGATACACAGACCGTGCCATTTTTTCATTTAACGCCCTTCAGAGGGAGGCTTGTCCGCATCCAAGGACTAAACAAGACAAACAAAATACAGCAATCAGTGTTACAATAACACCAACAAACCCACCACCCAAATTCTTTATCCATTTAACAGGGTTTAGGGTGGAGAGTCCCTCTGCAGCAGCAGCTAGGATATCTTCTCCTGGTAAAAGCTGAAGCTTAGCACTAGACATTTGATCAACTTCCTGTTGGAACTGAACAATATCTACAGTGAGATCAGGCATATGTCCTAAAAGGTGAGCGCGAACTTCATTCCAAGGGATGCGTGTTTGATTATAAGCAAATGGGGGTTACACAATAAGTAGAAACATTCCAATCACATTTAAGAGTAATCATAGTACGCAAATTTTCCAATTGATTACCAAGAAAAACAACAGTTGTTTCTAAATCAGTTAATCTAACATTAATTTCCTGATCTATCTTAACTAGTTGATTCCAGGTTTTACTAGCATTTTCATGCCACTTTTGTACAAATTCAATGGTTTGAACAGTTTGATGAAGAGCAACACCAGAAACAGCAGCAACAGTGGTTACAGCAATTATTCCCATAATAGCTGCAATTAACAATCCAATAAACCTTTTGGCTCTATGAACAATCTTATGAAGCAATTGAAGAACAATATGAACAGTGGGAGAACCCTCCCACACCCTAGGGGCTTGGACAGGAACCCACAGACCCCGTCTTTTTCTTAAAATCATAACTTGATCCACAGAAAAATTATATCGAAAAATCAATGCAGGTATATAAACGACACTGAGAACATTCAACAATACTAAGAGAATTTTCTACAGTAAATTTTCCTACTAAAAAGACATAAGGAATTTTAAGACACACTTGCAAATTAAGCATCTGCGTCTTCACAAATCTAAAGGTGTACTGTCTTTTATTATCTTTGGTTAAATTTCCATTCCAAATTTTTATTGGACCTAGGGCTAAGGCTACTTTCCACAAGGTCTTTTGAACTGGACCCCGGATTGGAGCAATCATTTTTAACTGAGGCGGGGCCAGAACTTTATCTATCCAATAAATGGACAAATCAAATGGGGATTTAATAATTTTACGAAAATTTCCCAACACTAATTTATCTTTGAGAGATTGAGGATCAGAACATCTTCCCTGGGAACAGGTACGCATAACAATACCAAAAGGTCCCCAATCAACAATTGTACCCAAAGAGGTACGAGTTAATACTCTATCTAAACTTCCCCTGCACTGTTCCCAACGAATGCGGGAATGAGTGTCAACCCACTTGTCCTGAAGACAAGAATGGAGAGAAGGAGGAAAAAGGTGGGTACTCAACCCTTCTGTCTAAAATGCTTTTCCTGAAAGCATAAACAAATCTTTATAGGAGCCATTTCCTTTTTCTTTTGGAATTACCCAAACTTGATCAAAAATTGGAACACAGGGAGGAATAGGGCCAATGCAGAGAGGGGGATAAATAAATCCCAAAACTGAGGTATCAGAAGGATTAAATTCTCTGCCTTCTCCATTAGGAAATTCTGGGCCCCTTTGATCCTCTGGTCCTGGAAACCAGGAGCTGTCATTTATATAAACTAAAGGAGGAGCATCATTCCAAGTCACAGGTGTCAGCAAGGGGGAATTGGGAACATAAGCCCAATATGTAAAATTATCTGCTTGAACATCCAAGGGAAAATAACTTACTGCTAGGAGAATAGCCAGCAAGGAAACAAGCATGTTGGTGGCTGTTCTCGGGAGTTGTTCCAAATCTAAATTTTTCTCTGCCTCCCGGACAACTTCTTAAGTTGTCTCCAGGTGGGGAGCACAGTAGCTCGTCGTCGCGAAGCGCTAGGGGATGGTGACACAGCAGGAGCAGCCTGTCGGGAAGGGCCAGGAGACTCAGGTGACGGCATCCCCAGGCTGGGTGGAGGCGCCGGCACCGAGTAGGGCTGACTCGTCGCGTACGTAGATCATCTGGGGAGCAGGGGCTTGATAGTGAGGCCCCATGAAGCGGTTCATCCGGCGGTACGGGTCGCTGGGCTGCACGTACGGATGAGTGGCGTACACCTGGGCCATCGGTGGTGATCCGGGTCCGGCGAGTGATGGTCACATTGGGCGGGGGCCGGACTCCATGGTATGGCTTGATGTCCTGACTGGGTACCCACAAAGGACATTCTTTTGGTCCTGGAGAAATACAAGCAGAGCCTCGTCCCCATGTTAACAGCGTCCCTAACTGCCATTGATTGGTCTGAATGTCCTTCCACCAAATGGGCACATCCTCCAAAGCTTTAGGGCTGTGGAGATTGTTAAAATGTCTTTCTGCAGTGGTGTGCCCAAGGTGTGGCTCTGTATTGTTACTAGAGCCAGAAGAATTCAAAAAATTTAAAGTAAACATAGCTTTGGCTAATTGCACCTGTTTAGGCATGACTACTGATGGCCCTGAGCCTTCAGGGATGAAGGTTAGGGTCATCCAACCAGGCAAAAACAGCTGAGATGCTTGCTGAGGGCAAAGAGAACATGAAGTAGGCAAAGGAAGAAGGTAGTTTTAAATACCAGCTCTGAAAGAGTGACCAACTGCACAAACATGGATTTGGTTGTTATATTTCTTTCTTAATTTGGTTATGAATAAATGTCATGTGGGGCGGCCTGCGGGGTGTCAGCTCCCGCTCCCACACAAGAACACAGGACAGGCCAAAAAGGAACACCCACAGAGCCATAGGTAGGGGAGTAGTCTCACTGGAGGTGGGATCCACACTGTCCGCAATCCGCCATCCTAGCTGCAATCCGCGCTTGCCAGCTCAGCCACCATCTTCTTCCTAGCCCCCATTTTTTTTTGCTAGCCCCCATTTTGCTGCTAGCGTAGCCATGGCAGTTATATTAGTGCCAGATGGCTCACTGGTTACAGCTGACGGCCAAATAGCCACAGCTGATGGCCAGGCAATCACAGTTGACGGCCATTTACTACCTGAGCCAGCACTTTTCTATGTGAGGCTGAGAGCCTGGAAACTGCTCTCTGGGGCTCTGTCCCCACAATAAGTTTGAGTGTTTGTGCATATTTTATATGTTAGTTAAATTTACATAAATGTAAAAAAATAAAATATTGAGTGACATGGGACCCTCAATACAAGCATGGGTCTCTTTAGGGTGATTATCAGTGCCTTTTTGGCTGATGGATGCCCAAAGATGCAGTAAGTTGTCCGTCCTCTGCTATGTCATTAGGCACAAGTTATTAAATATTGTTCCATGCAGGATTGGCTCTCAGGAGCTTTACAGTCCTGTAGTGGAAACCCTTCGGGCACCCTTGCCTCCCCCCTGGCCCGGATCAGCCCTGAAACCTGGTACATGTCCTTCTCTTTGGAGGGTTAGTGTTACCTGTCTTTCCTTTAGCAAAGTATGTTCCTGGAGAGCTGTGCCACATCAGGAAGGAACCAGTGTTTATAGCCAAGCCCTGCATGCACAGAAAAGGCTTCCCGGGCAGAGTGATGCTTGCAGCCTGTGGATGAGGGGATGACGCAGGACTTCCCCGCCATTCATCTTGGTCTTTCTTTTACAGAGTGTTTCTAGGGTGTTAAAAAGGCCAGGTGCTTAACTCTTGGCTTCTGATCATGGGCTGGGTGCTCAGAGTGAGTTCAGAGCAGTAACTATTTTCTACTCAGATGGGAAGCCTTTCAGTTCATTATTTTAATAGGTAAGACTGTGTCCGTCCGTGCATGCCCATGTGTCATGAGTTTGGTGGCATTCCCCTGCTCGACCTCCCTACACTCTCCCCTTTCACGCCTTTTCTACAAAGCTCCCAACGAGAAAGGTTCATACCCCTCCTTGACATGACCACAACACAAGACTGTGGAACAGGACACAGCTGTCCCAGGGGGCTTACAAGCTGCCCCTTTAGGACAAGTCAGTAACCACACAACTCAATGTATAAACTAGTGATTGTCTGAGACCATGAACTTCAGAACCACATGGCCCGGAAGTCCCCTTAGCCAGCAAGGTAGAAGGTGGGACTTTTCCCAGGCGGAGGATATGGACCCCTATCCTGACAAATGAGAACCCATCCCTGATCTATCAGGTCCCAGACAGGGAGAAGTGGCCATGACATAGCTGACAAAGCATCTGGGGCCTCCAGGGAATTTCTACCTTGACCAGAATTGTATAAGGAAGGGCAGGGATGCTGGATGTCCTAGTTCACACAGAGCACAAATGAGTATAGAACAAGGCCCAGCTGTAGCCATAAAAGCTGCATCACACATCTTTCCCCCGGAGAAGATACCTGTAGGAAAAGGAATTGGAGGTTATGGGCCAGGATCCCAGCAGGCTTCAGATCTCAGTAAAGGGTGAACACGGAGTCCCTAGAAGGGGCCCCAGGATGGACAGTCTTATCTGCCCTGAGCCCATTTGCAAATGATCTTCCTGTGGTGTTGTCCTTTCCACATCCAAGGTTTGATCCCTTTACCTGCTTTCCGTCACTTAGTGCTCATGCAGTTCCCGAGATTGAACTAGAAAACGACAAGTTCCAAATATTTAGTCAAAAGAAACCTTGATCCTTTTTCTCCAAATCCTATGAAGACCACCATTGTCCTGGGGCAGGAAGTGGCTTTAGCAAGTGCCATTTTGAAAGACACCCAGTTTCAGTGGTGGTTGCTCTGCCTGTGAAAGTACCTTCAACCTCTAAGTCCCAGGGGTTCTGAGGGGCTGTGTCTGCTCCTGGCCCAGGTTCACAACACTGGAGTGAACCTGTCCTCTGAGGAAGGGGGACTTGAGGGTGTCCTTCAGGAGCCAGGGAGGGGGGGCTGGCCCTTCTCCCTTCTCCCACACACAATAAGCTAATGACACTACAAGATTTCTCAGTTCAGGGAGGAATGTGAGAGTCTGTACCTCATTGACATGAGCATGGGAAGTTAAAGAACCAAACCACACTGTAACAGAAACAGGACTTTAACATAATATTGAGTCTGGCCTTTGCAGATGGTCATTGGTGCCCATTCAACGCCAACAGGAATCCTGAGTTTGGGCTGCAATGAAGAGGAAACTTTATCCAGTGCAAACAGCTCAACTGTGATACAGCATGGCTGTGAGAGCAGCTCCGTAGTGTTACAGCTCGATTAGGGGACAGCACAGCTGTGGGGCAGCACGGCTGAGAGAGCAGCTCCATAGTGTTACAGCTCGATTGGGGGACAGCACAGCTGTGGGGCAGCACGGCTGTGAGAGCAGCTCCATAGTGTTACAGCTCGATTGGGGGACAGCACAGCTGTGGGGCAGCATGGCTGTGAGGCGGCCCTGGGGCCACCTGCTCAAATCCAGTCCACCCCACTCTGCCCTGCTCCGGGAGACATCTTTGGTGTTTCAGCTTCAGCCTGGGAAACTCAGTCTTCTGTTTTCGGTGGAAAGGGAAAGTGCGCTTTCTGAGCCAGAGACGAGCTGACTTATGTAGACGGAAGTTCCTGCCCTTTGGGCTTTTGCAAATGAAGACTCCAAATCCTCGCAGTTTGATTGATCCAAGAAGCACTGTCTTGATTGGTCAGAATGCAGCCTGATTGGTCGGTGAAGACACTGATGGGTGAATATACCTGGCAGCTCCAATTGGACGGGGAAAGCCTCAGTCCTATCAGCTGAAATTCTGTTCCGGGAACTCCTCTGTAAGTGCTGGCTCGGATGGCAGGAACACAGTACAGGAGGCAGGCTTCTCCAAGAAGTGCAGTTTGTGTGAGTGGCCTGTTTAGAAACAGCTGCTGGGCTCTGCTTTTTAATTTGAGCCAAGTTAGCCAGGAGGAGCCCTCTTGTGTGGGGATCTTCTATTTCAGGGTCCACATATCCCTCTTTCCTATCAGAACCTGTCAACAGACAGCATTAATGATCGATCGGGTCAATTTGTGGGGTCCATGTCCTGTGGCTTGGCCACCTGCTCTGGTTCCATCTACTCCCTCAGTGGGACTCCTGTGGCAGGACAGTAGCTAACAGAACAACTGGAGCTATTTGCTTACAAGAGGTCTCTCAGGCGCCTGCCAAACTCAAACAAGTTAGCAGTCTCATAAAAGCAGTCAAACAACTTGGGAAAGATTATAAAACATCAAAGGCACTTAGCTCATAAGAGAAATCAGGGATCATTGACAAAAGGTATTTGGCATCAGGAGTAAAGGTTTTGACCATTTTGAGTGACAAACATGGAGGGGATGCAGTGGCTTGATGAATCATCTCTATCCTTCACGCCACAATGACGCAAGTTGTTCTCAGAGGTTTGAAACATTTGATTATACAGAACACCAGTAGCTTGACAGTGAAATATATTGAACAAATTAGAATAACAATAAGCAAAACAATTTGCAACCCAGACCCTAAAATAGCTCCAAGCCCATTTGGGAGCCCACTGAAAATGTCAGAACGTTGAAATCCTAACCAGTCATTGACACTAGAAGCAAAACTGGAATGTCCGTGGAGGAATTTGTCCAGATGAAGGAGTTTGTTAGTTTCTGGTTGTCCCTGGGAAGAAGTATTGACCGAGGTCCAGCGGGAGGTATTGGCTATGACGCAAAGTCCTAGTGGGCTGTGAGCACACAATCAGGGGTGACTGTTGTCGAGATCTCCTCGTCCTAAGGAGTCTGAAGATGTCTGCTGGGCTCGAATGGCTCTGGTGGTTGAGCAAGCGATGTTATGGACAGTTCTAGTTACGTTCCCCATCATTATGTCTAATTGAGCAGCACCAAGGACACCTCATGAAAACACAATTCTGAGAGCAATTACCCTCATCTCCTGAAAAACCTGCCGGCAAGTCACATCCCACAGAAAGGCCACAAGAGTTGTCTTCATAAACGGGGACCCTCAGCAGGGTACTGATTGACTACTGCTAAGGCCTTCTTTCACCTGTGCTGAGAACTGGAGGGCTTGCCGTTATCATTCTGGGGAGAATAAAAGAGATGTCAAGTGGCCCAAAAGGCCTCGCCAAGAAAGCCTCCGGCTACCTAGATCATTAAATGCCCACGGCTGCTTTTCATATGCAGAGAAAAACAGAAGCTGTGGGAGCACAAAGGGTGCCAGCAAGGCCTTATTAATGGATTTGCTCACAGCAAGGGAGGGGAGAACATTTTCCAACCAGGGTTCCGTCTGGTTGGAATATCCTTTTAGAAGTCCTTCCTGGTGTGTTTGAACAGCGTGGGGTGAACACTTAGGTTCCTGATGGTGTGGGTTGCTGCGACTCAACAGTGGCCCTACAAAGGGGGGGGGGTGAAATAGGTGCAACCAGATTAAAGCGTTTACTAATTCAGCGGTGGGAGATGGTTGGGTCCCACCTGGGGAGAGTGTGGCCCATGCTCAGGGTGGGGTTAGGTAGGCACAGGGGAAAGGTGGAACTCCCCTTTGCAATTCAACCCGGTAAGTTTCAGAAGGGGGAGGTTTGGTGAAGTCAATAGTAAAGTTGGGGACAGATGAGAAATTGCTGACAGAAATAACTGTGGGATCATCAGTTTTACCAGAGGTAGAGCCAGGCACCCAGTGGCAATCCAGAATTCAGACACCCCTACCCGCACCCCAGGACGCCAAGGTTTGAAAGCTGTGTATCATAATTCTTCTGTGCTGAGGTTTCCCATTTACAAGGGTTAAAAGAAGAAAAATCGGGAACTACTGTATAGTGTAGGGTTAATAATATGGAATAATTAGAACATACAACCTTAAACACAGGGAAGGTGACCGGCTTGTCACAAGAGAATTAAGATCACAGCATAACTAGAAAAAATGATAATTCTGAAGTCAATGTAAGGACTCTGTGTAGCAGGAGTTGACTTCATTGGCCCAGTCCTGGATTCTGGGAGGTGCCATCTGCTTCAAGTGCCATTTGCTTTTTGTCCGAGGGCCTCTCTGCTCTGGATAACTTTAATTTGAGGTCTCTGATAGGCTGGGGTGTTCAGTCAGTTAAATGAAGTGAAAGTGTGGGAGCCTTTTGAAATAAAAAACATAAAATCATGTATCAATACCTTTGAACGCTGCAACTCAGGCATTAGTTAGCAATGCCCGTATGGTCCCTTCCCGCCAGGCAGGAGGGAGTCCTCGTGAAGATATCCTTTGTGAACAGACAGTATCTCCAGGTCACAGGCCATGAAGGTCAGTGTCTTTGTCTCAGCGAGCAGGCTGTGGGAAGATTTCTCTATGAGCATGCATTAATTTCAAGAATCTTTATAAGTTCTTTGTAATAAGTGAGAAGGTCTCCTTAATAAGGCAGGTTCGTACATTCTCTGATCTAGTCTCATAGGTCTTACGACAACAATTTTAGAAAGGGACAATGGAAAGAACACAGTGCAGGCAGGTGGTTCACTGCAGCTTCTCCCTGAAGTGTTGTTTGAATGAGAGGCCCCTGTTTAGAAACAGCTGTTAGGTTCTATTGTTTAATTTGAGCCCTGCTAGCCACCAGGAGCCCTTTGCTGTAAGAATCTTCTTTCTTGGGGTCCACTCTATTTATAACAAGTAAACATTGCCCCTCCCAATAGACAAATAAGCCTTAGGGAAAAGATGTGAGGGAGTTTGGGATGATGTCCCCTCCCTCCTGACTTTCAGGGGACACCAGGAAAAGCCTCCCAATGTTCTCCTTCATTTGGAGCAGAAGCAGCTGGCTCAGTGCCCCTGAAGTCCCCGCTGTGTCCCCACTGGTGGTGATGAGGTTGCACTACCTGCCTGGACACTCACTCATGCCTGATGTTCCTGGCTTTCAGTGTTCTGCTGGCCAGTTAGGACCGGGGCTCCAGCTGGCAGGATAGGCTCCAACTACAGGACAAAGTGGCACCTGTGAGCTCCCAGGAGCCACACCTCAGATATCCCTCCCAGTGTCAGGTGGCCCGGAGTTGCCACCCAACAAGTTCTGGGACTGACAGGGAGCCATGGACACAGGCTCTCTGGACGGGTCAGCAGGGAGAGTGTGCCCAGCCTTGCGCCAGCTCCTGCCAACCTCACCGCTCGTTTTCACTGAGCCTCTTTATGTCCCGGAACCAGGCTCCAAATTGCTCCTCAGGCTCCAGTTTTTATTTCTGGTCAGCCTCCTGCAGCAGCATGATCTCTGCCATGACTTTGGTTATTCCTGGGGCCAGAGGGAAGGACAGGATGCCCGCAAAACTTGGGTGGGGGTGCCATAGGGTCTTTGTGGTAGGCGAGGAGTGGGGCGGGGGACCGGTCCTGGGTCTGTGCACACATGGGAACCCTCCCTCGCCCTAATTCCTTCCAGGCCCCACCTGTGCTCAGAGCTGGGCATCAATAGCACCTTCTCCAGGAAGTTATCCTTAATGCTACTCCACTAACTTCGGCCACTGTCGTGCGGGGCGGCCTGCGGGGTCTCTGGTCCCGCTCCCCACATAAGAACGCAGGATGTGGTGAGGCCGAAAAGGAACACCCACGGAGCCATAGATAGGGGAGTCATATCACTATATTCTCTCTGGAGGCTGGGTTGGAGACACAGGAAGCAGGAGCCACACTGTTCGCAACCCCCACTGCTCCACTTGCAGGCTCAGCCACCATCTTCTTGCTAGGCCCCATTTTCCTGCTAGCATAGCCACCGGCAGTTATATTAGTGGCCAATGGCTTACGGGTTACAGCTGACGGCCAACTAGCCACAGCTGATGGCCATCTACTACCCGAGCCAGCACCTTTCTATGTGAGGCCAAGAGCCTGGAAACTGCTTTCTGGGGTTCTGTTCCCACACTCCACCCCTACAGGGTCTCGCCTCACAATCTACGCAACAAGCGTCTTCCGCGAGGGTCCCTGTGCGAGGAGCCTGGAGGTGAATGCAATATCCTGGACACAGCCAGGCTCTCTGAGCACAGCCAGGGTTTCTCAGGGCACCACCAGTACTTCTGGGCATAGCCAGACTTCCTGTGCTTCTTAGGGTACCGCCTGTCTCCCCAGGCACAGCCAGGGTTTCTCAAGGCACCACCAGTACTTCTGGGCAAAGCCAGACTTCCTGGGTTTCTTAGGGTACCACTAGTCTCCCCAGACACGGCCAGGGCCTCTCAGGGCACTGCCACTCTCTCTGGACACAGCCAGACTTCCTGGACTCAGCCAAGGCTCTCAGGGCACTGCCACTCTCTCTGGGCACAGCCAGACTGCCTGGACACAGCCAGGGCTCTCAGGGCACTGTCACTCTCTCTGGGCACAGCCAGACTGCCTGGACACAGCCAGGGTTCTCAGGGCACTGCCACTCTCTCTTGGCACAGCCAGACTTCCTGGGCTCAGCCAGGGCCTCTCAGGGCACTGCCACTCTCTCTGGGCCTCTCGGGGTACTGTGCTGGAACAACAGCGGCTCACATCAAGGTGCTTACATATTATCAATGGCGGCCAGTCAAGACACAAAAGCAAACATCCGTCAGTCCCACTACATGGTGGTATGTTCCCAAACAAACAATCAAGCTGTCCATTAAATCAGGGATAGAAGGCAATTTCCCATAGTCCATAGTCATTAGCCAGGGCTGTCCTGGGGGTGAGGGACGACCTTGACCTCACCCTCATCTCCCACAGAAGACTCAGCAAGCGTTTCCTCCTGGGACTACAAGTCCTGCATCGGGCTGCGTCAGCAAGCACTTCCCAGCTCACAGGGCCGCAACGACCTTCGCTTTCTCCGGCCTCTGCTGGTTGGGGAACCGTCCACATCCTCCCACCCCTCCATGGGGGTCCAGCTCTCCAGCAGTGGCTCCTCCTGGTCTTCCCGAGACCGAGTGCTCATACTCACAAACTGCTCCACTGCCCTTCGGAAAGCTTTGGCCGGCACCGTATCCTGCTGACTACGCCATGTGTCGTGCGGGGTGACAGGTGGGGTCTCTGCTCCCGCTCCCCACATAAGAACGCAGGACACGGTAAGGCCAAAAAGGAACACCCACGGAGCCATAGATAGGGGAGTCAAACCAATATATTCTACGCTGGCGGCTGGGCTGGAGACACAGGAAGCAGGATCTACATAATCTGCAACCCGCAGTCCTAACAGCAGTCCGTGCTTGCCAGCCACCATCTTCTTGCTAGCCCCCATTTTCCTGCTAGTGTAGCCACGGCAGTTATATTAGTGGCCAATGGCTTACGGGTTACAGCTGACGGCCAACTAGCCACAGCTGATGGCCATCTACTACCCGAGCCAGCACCTTTCTATGTGAGGCCGAGAGCCTGGAAACTGCTTTCTGGGGCTCTGTCCCCACAGCCACCAACCAGAGGGGTCTCCTACTTCTGTTATCAAAGTCTCCCATGAAAGGTAGGATGCAGGGGATGGAGCCCAGGAGCATTTTCCCAGGGACGTCTGTGATTCCCACGCCCCTCCCCTGCCCCCAGGAAGTGCCACAGGTGCTCACCTTTTTCTCAGTGTTGATCTCATTCCCTTGGAAGGCAGACAGCCAAAGTCCGTAAGAAAGAGCCCCGCAGCCATGACTAGCCCCCCTGTGCCCAGCCCTCCTAGTGTTACACTAGGGCCAGGACCCAGGAGGGCCGGGACACACAGAAGACAGGACTTGGACTCAGGCCGGGCTCTGGGCTCCTGAGAAGAGGGAGCATGGATCCCTAAGATGGGCTTCATGCCCCAGCTCCCAGGGACGACTGTGCGGCTCTCATGACAGAAGGAGAGCTGAGGGCTCAGTTCAGGGGCTGTCACTTCCCAAAGGTCAATCCTGGTCACCCCGGCCCATGCCTCAGGTCACCCACCTCCAGATAACCCTCCATTTCAGTGTTCAGCAGCTCCATGTCTGTAAGAAACGTGCCAAGGAAAGGGGCACCCTGTGCCATTGGAGTGAGGGTGGGATGAGCCTCTGTGTTCAGGCGCCCAGACAGACCCTCCCCTTTAAGCATCTTGCCCTCAGCCTCCTGGCCCAACTGAGAGTTCCCAGGCGGAGCAGCCCAGGACCCTTAGAGCCTTCCCTCACTCTCTAGGAACACCAGACTCCTCCAGACCACAGCCCAGTGCCTGCTTTTGGCCAACGGCAGGGTCTGTGGTCCCAGGCTCAGTTCTACCCCATACCCATCCTGCACCCAATTCTTCCAGGCTCTCCTCCTGGTCACTTCTAATGGAGGATTTCAGGCTCTGTGGCAACAGGAGGCAGGGCTGGAGGAGGAGGGTCCTCTTTCTTAACTTGGGGGCCTCCAGCTAGGAAAGCAGAGCCCCTGTCCTCTGACCCTGGAGCGCCCACCAGAAAGGCTCGCAAACCTTTTTCTGCAGCCTCTTCTGAGCTCCCCGGTGGTTCCTCAGAGTGGCAAACTTGGAGGGCCACTTATGCCAGGATCAAGGTTAGGATCAATGAGGCCATGCTCCCCTCACCCAACCCCAGCACCCCTTACCTCATGCCTTGGACATCTGACCCAAGTCACCTGTACAGTGCTACTCTGACCTACAGCATGCTCCAATTCTGGAAAAAATCCCAGCTCCAACACTCACTCGGTGTGTGACTTCGGGCCTGGGGCCTGGCCTCCGGAGCCCTGTTTCCTCCTCTGTCAAGTGTGAGAACGTCAGGTTGTCCAGAGGACTCAGTGTCATGTCACCATGACATTGTTCTTGCCCTCACATGTCCAGGTGGAGCAGGGCAGAAAGCTGTGCATGGTGCTTTTCTCCCTGAACCCCATGACCCCCGTGAGGCCTGCAGCACAGGATGGTCATCCCTCCACATCCCACACGAGGGGACAGAGGACCACAGAGGGGCAGCGGCTGGCTCAGGGGCCCACGGACGACAGGCCGCTTGCCCCTCCCATTTAGAGGCTCTGTCCCAGCTGCCCCACCCCACTGGAGTCTCTGCCCACTGGGCTCTTCCCGAGGTCATGCCCAGCGTTCGCTTCTCCAAGGAACGCTTCCCAGACGTTCCCCTGAACAGCACTCTGTGTTCTTCCTCTCAGGAATGGGACCCCGAGGTGTCCCATCTGACTGGCAGGACAGGGCACTTTCTCATTTACATGAAATTTCTGAGGTCTGTTCAGGAAGAATCCACTAAGAATCCATCAGTTCCCCAGACACTGCTCGTAAGGCACCCAGGGCCTGTGTTATGGCTGACTGGGTAAGAATCCTGACTGTGACTGACTGAAAGGGGTGCTATAGGAACACACTGGGAAGTCACAGCGTGTACAAATGTCTGTGTCTGGTCCAGCATCTTGGGCCAAGGCCAAGCAGCCCTGTTGTTCTCCTGGCCCATGGAATCCCCTGCAGTGCCCATCCCTGGGGTAGGCAGGGTACCCTCCGCTTGGAGATATGAAGACAGAAGGAACAGTGGGGACCTGGCTGAATAGCCTGGGCTGGTTTCGGGAAGAAAGGTACCCCACCCACATCATCCACCCAACAGCCTGGAAGAAGCTAAAGGCCAGCAGAATGGACCAGCATGGAAATTAGAGACCCGCTAAATCTGCCCAGCTCAGCATCCCCTCCTAGAATGGCCCAGCCGCCACCACTTTATGCCATGACTTGGGCTCCTGCCCCTAAAACTGCCTGTCCATGGATCCAACAGATCCCTCTTCCTGTGAATTGGGACAGATAGAGTGCAACTTTTCAGGGAAACTTTAAGTGACCAACTATCAAAGCCACATCCTGCCCTGTCCTGCTTCTCTGTCACCCCGCTCTGCTTGCAGACCTCCAGCCTCCACTCTACCTTAATGAGCTGTTCCCGGCTCAGGGAATTGTCTTGGCTGCATAGTTTCTGAAATGTGCCCCAGCTCCTCCTGAGAAGTGGGGAAAGAGGGAAAGACATGTTTAGGGATAATTGGAGGCAGAGAGAGTAAGTGCAAATTCCTTTAGAAAATCTCATATTTCAAACTGCCTGGGTGAGGGTTTTTACTGGGTTTCTCTGAGCTGGAAAAAACTGGGTGGGAACTCCCATGTTGGTCATCTGGACCTTTATTCCCATTTCTACTGAGCAGCTATTTTCACCAGGTTTGGATTCAACTGGGCATAGTGTTCTGCTGCAATTAACACTTGAAAATCTCCCATCTGGCCCAACTCAGGATCTGACATTTTAAGGAAACTAACTCCTGAAGCAAAACTGGTGGCCCGAGGTCCCAGGGAGGCTTAGAGACCCAGGCCACCAGCCCCGTCCGTCCCCAGATTTGGCTGCCTCCCAGGACATACCAGCTGCTGAGGGAGCTATGGCACACATGGGAGAGATCCCCCATCACCCCAATCCTCCTGTGGAGAGCCTACCCACCCGGACACTTTCCCCCATGTCTTCTTGAGACGGTACATCAACACTCTCTGCAGAGCCGAGAGTATAGCGTGCAGTGAGGAAAGGTTTTTGAGGGTTCGGCACTCCTGGGGATGGGAAGCGATGAGCTGTAAGGTGGGCAGCTAGAGCTCTAGCTTCAGTCCCCCTCATCGTACATATCCCTCTTGCGTGTGACACATGCTCAGAGAGGGCACATTTAGGAACCAGAAATCAACACCCACAGAGAGCTGGAGTTTAGCCCAACCCAAGGAAGGAGTCAGGTAGGAAGTGAGTCTCCCACCACCGGGACTGAAAGTCAAGGTCAGCATGTCCCTGGCGGGAAGGGCCTAGACACCATGCAGGGCCTTAGACCTCAGAGTAGAATCCTGAGGGCTGACGATAAAGGAGAGACACTTTTCATGTCTTTGAATACGGACGCTGCTGGGCCTCCTGCAACAAACATACCCTGGCCACCTTTATCCAATACTCTACCACCCTGGCCCTGTCCTGGGCCATCATGTTTGGGTCCCCAAGGCAGCTGGTGATCACAAAGTTGGCCACACTGTTGAACTGTGCGATGGTAGCCCGGACAGTGGGGGCCAGGTGTTCATTGCCAGGCTTTGTCCTCTGGGACCAGACTAAGCCCAGGCACTCATGGGGTACCACCATACTGAACAGCTCCTGGGGAGATAGGGAAGTGTCACCCAGCCCTGTCACACCCCAGCTCAGTATCTATAATCCCCTGAAGTACCAGGCAGTGGTCACTGGTCAGAGCTGGAGCTCAGGAAGCTGAGGACGTGTCCTGAGCCTTTTGGGAGTCGCTGGAACTCATTCTCTGCCCACTGAGGGCACCCAGCACCAGATGATCCAGGACCCAGAAACTTCTGGGGAAGGGAGAGATGCATCTTCCAGTATCCTGATCCCCTGTTCCAACTCCCCATCCAGTGTACACTTCCCTGTGGCACTACAGCCTTCAGCTTTGTTTCTTTGTCTCCCTTGTGGTTAAGTACACATCCAGTGCCTAATAAGTGCTGGTGCTGCTGAGCCTCATCGGCAGATGCAAGGGCCACCTATGGACCTGGCTTCTCACAGTGAGCTCCATTACCCCGCCAAACAGGACAGGACCCGCCCACCTTCCTGTCTGTTCTGTCTCATGGAATCGGCCCAGCCACTCTGTCAGAAGGTCCTGTTAGTGTCCGCCTCTACTGTCCGCAGGTGGACAACAAAGGCTTGGGGGTTAAGAAAGTGGCCCATGTCCCACGGGTGGTAAGTGCTGGAGTTGAGAACATAGAATCCAGGTCACAGAAAGGCCAGTCGGGGCAGCTGATGGCAGAGGCAAGGCCTGTCCCACCCCACCCTGAGAGCCCCAGTGCTCACCATATCCATCAGTGTCAGTTCCTCTGCCACCAGTCATGGGGGGAAGGTCAGGGTGTTATGCTACTTCCTTATCAGCTTTTTGGTGGTCACTGCCCGGGGTAATCTTGTTCTGGTGATGATGCTGGCTCTGTTTTGGACTTTGGACCAGAGCTGGTGGTCCAGATGGCCGCTGCTCAAGAGCGGGCCCTGGGGCTGAAGGTGAGGTTGCTGTTGCTCCAGGTCTGCAGGGTTTGATGGCGGTGACGCTGGCTCCAGCACTAGCACAGTTGGACCAGGCTCTAGCCCCAGAGCAGGCCTTTCCTCTGGCTCTGGAAGGTTCTGAGCTCTGGAGGTTTTTGTGGATCAAGATAGAAAGACAGGTTCACGCACATGCCTGACGTTCACTGCCTTTCCAAAGATAGGAAAGGTGTCACTGCCTATAATGGGACACCAGCCTAAGAACCTCCCCTCCCTAGATCACCTTTCCAGACTGCAGTCCCCTCACTTTCCTGCTCTGCCGCAGTAGGCTCTGAATGCCCCAGCTCGACCCAGAGAAGGTGGACGTGGCCCAGCAGGTGTGAGGCGGGAAAGTAGACCTGCACAAAGGCCCGCTTCAGCTCGGACCAGGGAAAACGGAGGGGCTGGCCACAGTACTGCACCTGGTCCAGCCAGGTTCCCACTGTCGAAGCAGTGGCCCTCAGGGAAGGCAGTCGGGCAGCAGAGAGAGTCACCGTCCTGGTCTTCCCTTCCACACTGCTCTGCCGTGGTCGCCTGGTTTGGGACTGGGCCTCTATGCCTGCCCCTGCCCATCTAGGGGACAGCCCCATCGCACCCCCCGAACCCTGTGTGGTTGTCCTGGCCAGAGCAGGCCTGGTGATCCAAAAGGTTTGACACAGAGTCTGAGTGAGTCTCTTCTTCCCACTGACATTTCTCCTGAGGGTCCCTGACATTGGCCATCCCAACCCTCTGTGCACCTGGGCATCTGGACTGAGGATTGAGACATACTGGTGAGCAGGCCGCTCACCACACCTCCTGTTCTGCGCCTGTGATGGTGGTCAGAGAGAAGGGTGTGGAGAAGGGGCAGGTTGAATGGGACGGGATTGTGGTGGGGATGGGACTCTGGGGGACAATTCAGCCCAGCCTCCCCGCTAGTACTAGGGGTTCTGGGACCCCATCCACACTTCCCTTTGGTTCCCATCCTCCCGCAGTGGAAGCCACCAGACCTCAGGCCTCTGTTCGGAATCAGAAGATGTGTGAGATCAGGGTTCTTCCAGGCCCTCCCCACCTACAGCCCGCATTCTATAGACACAGGAAGAGGCGGCGGAGTCCACAGTACAAGCTCTCCTGGTGAGACCATCTCCCGCATGTCCACCTTCACAGTCCTGCCCCCGCCTTCTCCAGAGAACAACAGCTCATGGACCAGCTGCTTCCTGCCCCGCCGTCAGCACAGGGCCGTCTCTGCCCACTGGTGGCTGTGTGTCTTGACAGTGTCACGTCTCTCTGAGCTTCAGGTTCCTCCTCTGAAAACTGGGGTGGTACAGGAGAAACATCCTGGGATGCCCGTGGGACTGCTGTGGGACAAGCCATGGCAGGTGCACAGCTGCTGTCCAGCTCTGCAGAAAGGGCGCTGGACGTGCTGTGCTTGTTCTCAGCAATGATTCCTCTCTCCCCCATGAAAGGCCACCTACTCGCCCATCAGTGGCCGTGGCATTTCTGAGTTTGGAAATGCACGTGGAAAACAACCTGTCAAGGAGTTTGAGATTCCACCTAGCTGGTCCTGGCCCTTGTCCTTGGTGTAGCCAGATTAGGGATCTCTGGGAATGGCAGGGGGCCCCAGGCCTGCTCAGATCTCTGGAATGGTTCTGATTGGAATTCACTTATTCAACAATGTGTATTAAGCACCTACTACAAGCAGGTACTTTTGGAGACTCTTAGCATAACGCAATGAATGAACCAGGCAAACCCGCTGGGCCTCAGCTCTAGTCAGTGAGTCAGGCGGTCACACTAGACATCATTCACAGGTCCTGTCCACCATCCATCAAATCCGATGCCGTCAAGGTCTTGAAGGCATATTGCCATATAATGACCAGGGCGACATACCACTGGACCAAGCCAAAATGTGAGTGGTTTGGGGTCAGAAGGAGCGCCTCCTGTGCACAGATATCCAACACAGCCATCCCCACGTCTTCCTGGGAATATATCAGGTTCCCAGCTTTGAGAAGAGAGCTGTGTTCAGACCTCTTTTCTTCCCAGTTCTGTGTCCTGGAGTGCCTGTCAGGACCTCCCCAGTCTCCCAACCTGCACAGCAGGCCTGACGCTAGACATCACTTCCTGTGACATCATCAGGTGTAGGAGATAATACCGACAGCACCTGTGGGCTGACATCACATGAATCGGATGCACAAACTTTGAGGTGGAAGAATTACAAGAACGGGTGGGACGCAGCATGGATCACCACCCAATACAGGCCTGGGGTCCAGCCGTGTAAATCACTGCCCATCTTGGCCTCATTTTCAGGCCTGAAATTGGAGGAAATTCAGACATTGTCAATCACTGTCATGAAACCCTCCAGTGGTATCCCGTTAAACTTAGAATCAGACCCTGTGCCTCACGTGGCTCCCAGTGATTCCTGCGTCCTGGTACGAACGTTCCTGTGTGTGTCCACTAAGTGGTCAGTCACTGGCTTCTGAACAGCAGAATACAACTGAGGTGATGGGGTATCACCTCCAAATTTAATTACATAAAGTCTGTCACTTCTATCTTACTTGCATTCTTAAGTCCCCTCCCTTTTTCTCTCCTTCTGTTTCAATTTCTCTGTTCCTTTCTCTGTCATATCTTTGGAACTGGGAGAGCAAGCGCCAATGCTTTGAACTGCCTTACGTAGAGGCCCCATAGGAGAGAACTGAGGGAGTGCCCAGGTCAACAAGCAGAAACTCAAGATCTAAGTCCAAACTGCATGCAGACAATAACCACACAAGTAAACTTGAGAGCAAATCTGTCCCAGTGAAGCCCCATGAAATACAGCCCCTGCTTCATAGAGACCTTGAGGCAGAGGAAGCCAGCCAAACAAAGCCCAGATGCCTGGCTCACAGAAATTGTGATGTTAATATTTATACTTTATAGGTGTGAGGTTTGGGAGCAATGTTGTTCATACCTCAGTTTCTCCACCTGACAGTTGGCAATAATAAACATACCCTCTCTAATGTTACAGTGAGTATTAAAAAATCAGTGTTTGAAAAATGGTTGGAGGACTTGGCATATCACAGTTGCTGTATCTGTATATTATAAGGAAGTTTTTAAATTTCTCCTTACACTGAAGGTGGTGACTAGCACCTGGCTGAATGTAAAAAGTACTCTGACATACAATGAGTAAAGGATGACACTGTTGAGCGCCCTGCAAATGTCCAATCCTGCACTGGTCTTGCGGGGTACATGTGAGGAGCTGGGTCAGACCGTAAATGTGCAGGCGACTTGTCATGCTTTAAGGCCAGAACTTCTCACAATCCTGGGGACCTCTGGAGAGATGGGACTCCCTGAATGGGTGGAGGTGGTTGTCAGGGTCAGCCGAGTCTTTCCAGGAACATTGAGCTGTGGACAGAGCCTGCCTCAGCCCAGGGCCTGGAAGCTGACAAGAGGAGTAGCCAGGAGGCTCCGACAGAACAGGCAGAGGCCAGGAGGAGAAGCTCGGCGTCCATGTAACCAGCTCTCCTGCTGTGTGAAAGCGCTGGGCTGACATATTTGAATGATTCCTTTTGACTCTAGAAATGCAACTTTTATTTGTTCAAAATTATACATGTGCATAATACTTAAAATAGTGAACCTCATTGCTGGGTGGGAGCTGCAGGGCTGTCTGTGTGGACAGGACGAGGACCTTATGTTCCAGGGACTGTTCTTTTCCGGT
This sequence comes from Rhinolophus hipposideros, assembly GCF_964194185.1. Classification (NCBI taxonomy): domain Eukaryota; kingdom Metazoa; phylum Chordata; class Mammalia; order Chiroptera; family Rhinolophidae; genus Rhinolophus; species Rhinolophus hipposideros. The sequence goes on along the minus strand of NC_138069.1, from coordinate 2,548,770 downwards.
TCCAAGACTACACTTATCTGTGTGCTGGGATCTGCTGCCTTGGAATAAACCTCAACTTCTAAGGAAGGTTCAGAGAGAGGACAGTGGAGGAAGCTGTTGGCCACTTCACCCTCTGCAACTTAAAGCTACCTGCTGCCAGAATATTATTCACTAAAAAGGAAGGACATTCTGACACATTACACCAAAGTGTATGAAACTTGAGGACACTGTGCTAAGGGAAATGAATCTGTCACAACACAAATATAGGATGACCCCTCTTATATGATGTCCCGAGAGCAGTCACAGTCACAGAGATGAAAAGTAGAATGGAGGGTCGCAGAGGACGGGAAAAAAGGGGAATGGAGAGTGAGTGTTTCGGTTTTGTGAGATGAAAAGTTCTGGGGATGGTGGTAGTGATGGTCGTACAACAGTGTGAGTGTACCTAATACCACTGAACTGGACATTTCAAATGATTAAGATGCTAAATTTTATGTTATGTGTACTTTAGCAATTTTTAAATTTAAAAAGATTGCCTGCTACTACCCAGATGTTGTAGTCATTGTGACACCCATCTGGAAGGACAAGTCCTGGATGTCCCTTGGGGCTTGGAGCTTGGGCAGCACAGCCTCACCCATTGCCCTCAAAGGACACGGGAACTTCCCTGAGGTGGCTCTGGGGGCAGCTGGAAACCACAGCCTGGGTTTCCAGGCTGTAACTGGGTCTGCCTCTGTGGACAGGCAGACGTCATCAGAAGGCCCTGGTCAAGCACGATGACTTGGGTGTTAGCAGTGTGACCAGGAGAAAGCCCAAACTCAGCACCAACCATCTGTAGGACACCTGTCCCCCAAAATCAAAGGTGCACCCCCAGATCTCAAGAGAATTGATGGTTCTCTCCTACTTGATGGTTCCATGGAGCATGACCACGGGATCCCAGGCAAAGGCCTTTGGAGGAAAAGCCCAGGAAGGGCCTTCCTGTCCTGGGACCTTGCTCCATTTGCTGGCTTTCAAGGAATTCAGTCAGGTAATGGTCAAGCTGTGGGACAGAGACAGACCCAGTCAGATCGTCCATTCAATAACCCAGTGGCCACTTCTCCTAAGCTTCAAAGCCCATGGGCACCTTGTGTTCATACCCTCCTCACAACACACTGTCACTTACCCCCAAAGCAGAGCTCCTACTAAATATCCTAACACCCACCCCACTTATCCTTATCCCATTGACAGAGACATTTCTCTTGGTTGGATATTATGTGGAAATGAGTGATGGTGCCTACAGGACACAGATTGCTCTTTCAATGGCTTACCCACATGAGAAGGAGGGAACTCTGGCTGGATCTGAAGACTTTGCAGAAACCTGTTCAGATACCAGAAGTGTGACACCTGTGTCCATGCAGCCAAAGCCACCCTAGCCCTACCACTACCTCTAACCTTACACCTGTCCCTACAGAACCCCCAATGGTACCCTACCCATACCTCTAATATTAACCCCTCACCTTCACTCCTAATCTCTCTCCCTAACTCTAACCCTACCCTTAATATTAACCCTTTAGCCTCACCCTTACCCTTAACCCCTTCCTACCCCTATCCTAACCCTTAACCCTATCTCTAGTCCTACCCGAAGTCCTAATATTAACCCCTCATCCTCACCATCACTCTAACCCCTAAACCCTCACTCTAAAACTAACTCTAACCCTATTTATAACACTAAACCTAACTCTAAGCCTAACCCTAAACCTACCCTAAAACTAATCCCTAACCCTAACCCTCTAACCCTAACCCCCTGGCCCTTATCCTTAACCCTAAACCTAAGCCCCTAATCCTAACCCTTTAACCCTGATCCTGTCCCTTAACCTTAACCCTAATTCTTATGCCCAAGCCCAACCCCCTAACCCCTATTTCTACTTCTCTACATTCTTCTCACACACCCCTCATTCACCCCCACACACAGAAAGACTTTCTGTTAGAGACCATGAGTTGGGGACCTGAGAAGGAACAGACAGCTGGAGTTGAGAAGAGGATCAAGAAAGTGGTTGGAGGCAGCTCTGTCACGGGGCAGGCATGTTCAGTCTCCCAGCAGCACGCTCACAGTCCCATGGCTGGGGAGAGGGACAGATGCCAGTCTGATGGGCAGGCGGTCCCCAAGCCTCCCAAGGGCCTGCCTGGCTGGGACCATCTGTAGAGCAGCCTGGAGAGGACAGGGTCCGGGATCCTGTGTCCATCTCTGTGGAGCTTTGAACTAGGATTAGCAACCCTCCAGGTGTGGAGAGGCTACAGGAGAGCAGGCCTCAGTGTCCTCCTCTACAAGCTGCGTGCATGGAGCAGTGACCCGAGGGTTCCACATGGTTGGAGAAGCGCCTGATGGACTTGGTCCTCCACCAATGGCCCAGTGTACCTGAGGTCCCTGGTGGACGTCCAAGCCGAGAACGGCTCAGGGACTTGGCGGACTGAGGATCGGGTATAGTTTAGAATGTGGCTGAGCGTGGACGCTGAGTCTAGCTGGAGTCCAGGACAGGACTATCCTTGTTGAGCCTCGGGGTCCTCATTTGGAAGTAGGGCCAGGGTCATTGTTTAGGCTTGGTGAGTGAACCGGATACCCAGGGCCAGCAGGTGTAACTGGAGACAAGGGAAAATGGAAGGCCCTCTTACTGTAACTGGAGTCAAAGGAGAATGAATGGCCCTCTTACTGTCCCTGGCACCTGCATGCCCCCTCTTCTGCCAGCCGGACCCTAGGAGCGGCTACCTGATGACACCCTGAGGTATTTCCTGCCTGTGCTGCAGAGACAGCACTGACCACCAGGGGGCGGGCTGTGCCCACGGTGCTCAAGGGAGCGACTGGAGCCGGCAGGGACACCCCGGGGTCATTCTGTGCATTCCCCCGCTTCCTACCAAACAGTGCCTCTTCTCATTAGCACTCATCTCATAATATGAGCTGTTTAGAGGTGAGAAGGGGGCACCAAACCTTCTCATTTACTCATTCAGCTACTGGGCCCTAGGCACTCACTCTGTGCAGGGCTAAGGAAGGCCCTGGGGCCACACTCCTGGGTGGTCCCTGCCCTCTAGGAGCTCACCGTCTGGAGGGCAGATGGACAAAAGCAAGAAAACAAATGCATGTGAAGAAAAAGAACTAGTGCTGTGGTGAAAATAAAGTGGAAGTGAGGGGGAAGGGGAGAGAGGGAGGATTGGGATGGAGGCAGGAGGAAAGGAGGAGAGAGGGAGGAGGGGGAATAAGGGAAGGCGGGAGGGAGAAGGAAGACAGAAGAAGGGAGAGATGAGGGAGGCGAGAGGAAGGAAGGAGGGAGGAGAAAGAAAGGCAATGGGAGGGAGGCAGGTGGGATCAAGGTCCCTCTCACTGCCCTTGGAGACTGCAGGCCTGCCCCTCTGCACCCCAGGGCCCAGGGAGCCCCTGCCTGATGACATCCAATGGGGGGGGGTGTTTTGTTCTCTGATTTCCTGCCTGGGTTTCAGTGACAGCACTGACTACCAGGGCATTAGTTGTCTGTTGTTGTATGACAAACAGCCCACACTTGGCGGCTTACAGCATTAATTATCTTCTTTTCTGTGACCAGGGTCCACGGTCAGAGAAGGCTTCTCCAAGGAGGGGTCATGTGACATGAGATTTGGGAGTAGCGTTTGTGATGGAGCCAGTGCTACCAGCCAGGGCACTTGCTGAGGGCTCATCCAGGCCCTACCCTCACCAGGATGGGTTGGGGCAGCAGAGGTGGGGCCTGAGCCATTCTGCTGCCCCAATTGCCTGGAAGAGGGTATTTGAGTGATTGTCCTCTCAAAGGCCAGGCTTCCTGATGCTAGGGACTGAGGGGGACAACGGAGACCCCAACCACTGAATGGAAGCAGAAGCAGGGAGACAGACCCCTCCAGCCCTCCATCCCCTGGGGAGATGCTAGCAGGTGGGCAGCAGCCCTCTCAGCCCCACCATGGCCTCTCCTTGAGGGAGATTTCCTAGGCAGGAGACGGACAGTGAGCACTTGTTTGTTTACTGCTTCAGGAGGACTTGCCCTTCTCGATGGAAGGGCTGGGCCTCCCCATGTGGGCTGTGTGAGTGCCGCTCGGGGAAATTCTGCCTGTGGGTTCCTTTGGCTATGAGGTCTTCCTGCCTTCTCCTCCATCCTGGCACCTAGATGGATCAGTCCTGGAGGATTTCCATCAGCTTCCATGCTTTGTGTTACAAGATGCTGATGGACTACGTGTAGTTTAATGTGCCTGGATTGGACCTGCACCACTGCCCAGCTGGAGCCTCAGAACCCACTAAGGCAGAGCAAGAGGCTGAGGAGGACTAGGGGTGACTGCCATGACAAGGGACCAGGCTGGGCCACACAGACAGGGGCAGAGTAGCCTCAGCCCACTCAGTGGTAGCCTTCAGTCTTGGAATACTTCCTGGGATGTGGTTTTGGGGCTTCTCTTCAATGCAATGGTTGTTTTCTGTCTTTGGAAAGTCACATAGAAAGGTAGTCATGTTGGTAAACATTCTTCTGCCTGTAGCTCCAGAGTTAGTGCCAGCTGCATTGCCAGCTCCAGCACCAGCTCCAGCAGAAGTGCCAGAGCCATCTTCAGCTCCAGAGCTAGAACCACAGCACCAGCTCGAAGAAGAGCCACCACTGGCTCCAGTGTCTTTTCCAGACTTAGAGACAGTGCCCATTCCAGAGTTACAGATAGCTGTAGTACCAGCTCCACAGGTATAACCAGCCCCAGCATCAACTCTGCCAACAAGTCCAGAACTAGCGCCAGCTCTGGCACCAGTTCTGTGCTAGTATGAGCATCAGCTCTAGTCTCAGCTTCAGCACAAATTCTAAAGCTAAAACCAGCTCCACCACCAGCTCCAATGCTAATGCCAGCTCCATTGCCAGCTCCAGGAAAAGAGCCAAAGCCTGCTCGAGTACCAAGCCCAACTCTAGGTTTGAAGCCAGCTCCAGAACCATCTCTAGGACTATCTCTGGAGCCAGAGCCAGCTCCACCAACTTTGCCAGAGCTAAAGCAAGCACCAGGTATTGAGCTAGGGCCGACTTGAACACCAGCTTTTACATCAACTCTCAAGTTAGAGTCAGCTCTGACACCAACTCCAGAGATAGAGACTGCCATATCGCCAACTCCTAAGCCAGCTCCAGCAATAGCTCTAGTGCCATCTCCAAAACTAATTCCAAATCTAGAACCAACATCAAGTTCTGAGCTAGAATCAGCTCCAGCACCAACTCTAACACTAGCTCTAGATCTAGAGTCTGCACCAATGCCAGCTTCTGCATCAGCTCCAGAGCTAGAGGCAGCTCTGGCATGAGCTTGAGTGCCACATCCTGAACTAGAACCAGCCTCAGTACCAGTTCTGGCACCTGCACCAGTGTCAACTCCAGCACCAGCTTTATAACCAACCCTTAGAGATAGGTGCAGCTCTAACTAACTAATTCCAATGCTGGCTTCAGCACTGGCTCTAGCACCGGCTCTCACAGCAATTCCAGAGCCCCAGCACCAGATCCAAAGCTAGAGCATGCTCAGCACCCACTCGGGACCTAGAGCCAGTATAGCACCAGCTCTTGCATCAGCTCAAGGTAGAACGAGACCCAGCTCCAGTTCCAGTACTTTTTAAACTTTTTCAGACAAACAACTTTTGCTTTGATTTTCTCTATTTTTTTCTGTCCTCTAATACATTCACCTCTGCTCTAATATTTGTTTTTAAGGTTTACTTTGTTATTTTTCTAGTTCACAAAGTGCGTCTTCTAACTGACTCCTGGCAGTAGCCAGCCTCAGGACTACCCTCTGCAGTGTATGGCTGTCCAGGGAGCTAAACACCTAAGACAGAAGTGGCCCTAGGCAGCTGCCACCTCTGTCCCAACCTGCCAGCCCAGAGGTCCCCCCACTGGCCCTCTGTTCTGGCTGTTCACGATGCCCGACTGCTGACAGGCTGAGCTGGGCTCCTGTGGCCCACCCGCTGCCTTAGGCGCCTCCTGTCCTCTGGGAGTCAGAGGACTAGCTGACTTTAGCTAAGGAGCACTGCCCTCTACACTTCCGCCATCCCTTTGCAGGTATGGGTCACTGGCATCTATTCCCACAGGCAGCCAGAGGACCCACTCACCCACTTGATCTGATGACTACAATTCTCTTCTCATGTCTACAGCACTGGCCTGTGACCTTCCCAGGGGCCGTGCCCTGCCTCCCACCACTCTAGCCCTTGTTGAGCAGATGAAATCACAAAGACCCCATCAAGTGTTGCCTACCTCCCACCCCTGCCCTGATGAGACCCACCCACCACACCTGGCTCTTCATCAGGTGAGAAGGTAGCTGAGTCCCACTGATGTTCTCTGGTGTCCCTGCAAGTGTCAGGCAGCAGGCCTTTATGAGACCACAGGCGATGGGGTCACTGGGAGGGGAGATTTCGGAGGAGGCGAGAGTGTGATTAAATTTTGCGTAAAAGGCAAAAAAGAAAAAAGTTTACTGATCGTTACATTTGTTGTCAATAGCCGAAGCTACATTTGAATGTTAACGTGCTGTTTTTACTACAGCTTGGGAACTATGGTTTTCCTCTTTCATTTCCTGTGTTAGTTGAAATCAGATAGAGACTCATTCCTCATTCAGTAAAAAGTTTTTGCAGGGTCATCCGCTTATTTTAGGTTGGAGAGGGAGAAGGGCCAGCTCCCCCTCCCTGGCTACTGAAGGATACCCCCAAACCCCCCTTCCTCAGAGGACCAGGGCCAGGAGCAGACACAGCCACTCAGAACCCTGGGACTTAGAACTTGAAGGTACTTTCACAGGCAGAGCAACCACCACTGAAACTGGGTGTCTTTCAAAATGGCACTTGCTAAAGCCACATCCTGCCCCAGAACAGTGGCGGCCTTGCTACACTCTGGAAGAAGAGAGAAACTTTCTGCTTTTCTTATTGAGGTATCTTTGACCACCAATTGGGGAACTGTGCTTTTCAAGGTCAAAAGCTGGGATTCCATCAGCACTAAGTGGGGAAAATTGTAGAAAAGATTAAAACATACAATGAGGAAAGAAAAAGGCCAGAGGAAGATTATTAGCAAAGGAACTGAGAGCAGGCAGGACTTCCCATCCTCAGTGCCCGCTGAGGGCCCTGCGATTTGAATCCTCCCGGGAGACCCCACTACGACCACCCATCAGGTACAACGTATTCACCCCTTCACCTGCCCTGATGAATGTGCTTTGGGTGTCATGGGGCATGAATCTTTCCTGCGGGGAGGGCTGAGAGATGCAGCCTGGCAGGCTGAGGAGGAGAGTGCTCTCAGGACAGATGTCCAAGGACGGCAGGGACACAGCATTTCTAGTTAAATACCGCAGTGCTTCCAACCCCAGAGGGAAACACACTGCCCTGAGCTCACCGGAGCACCCTCTGGAGCTTCCCCCAGGATGGGGACTCAAGGGCTAACAGCAGACTCAGCAGAGAGCCTCTGGGATACAGCCTCCAGCTGGCACCGTCACTTATTTCAACAGCTCCAGAATATACAGTCTATAAAAGCACGAGCCTGGTGACGCATGAGGCAGTTCTGAGTTATCTCCTCCTTCTGACAGCTACAAGTGTCACCTCTGCTGAGTGACTGTGCAGAGACACTGTTGAATGTGAGAGGGTGTGCAAGAAGCGGACATGGGACAGAGCAAAATGGAACAAGTGGTTGTTGAAACACAGTGATTGAGAAGGGGTTGATTATTGATGACTTAGTGGAACTCAGATGGTGCATGTGCACGATGGAATTGGCCCAAGCGAGCAGTGCTTGTTGATTTGCACGGAGTGTGCAAGCACTGTCAAATGGCATACAGTGGCTGTGCAGAACGGGGAACTGAAAGGAGCAGCATGGTGGAGAGGCTGGTAACCCGCCCAGTGTGCTCAGAGTGGCTTTTCACAGGGCGTGTGCAACGAGACCCTTTGAACAGCACACCAGGGTGTGAGAAGCATGTCTGACAGTGAGTCCTGAAATGCTGAGAAGCGTGTGCATTGGATGGAGCAAGATGCAGATTGGTTGTTGAATTGCACATGGTGTATAAAAGCTGTGAATGGCAAACAATGGGTGTGCAAAGTGTGAGGGTGAGTGGAGAGATATTGGCTTTTAAATTACACACAGCAAGTGTGCAGGAGTGATTAAATGGCAGTGGGTGTGCAAGGAGAAGTTGGTTGGTACAGGATGAGTGTGCAGAGGGTGGTCATTGAACCCAGGGAATGTGCAGAGTAAGTTTAGTCAGTGTGCCAAAACAGTGGTTCAAAAACAGTCAGGGGAGTGTGCAGAGGGACAAAGAGCAAAACGAGGGGACAGGTGTGGATGCTGGGTGGGGCAGGTGAGTGACCCAAGGGCGGTCACTGGATTGCCCACAGCAATTGTGCAAGGAGGTACTGCTGAGTGTCCGAGCGGGCATGTAGGAATCGGGCGCTGGAGGGCAGTGGCTGCTCTGCCTCATTCGCCTTAAGCACAGTGGACAAGCGTGGAGTGGTTATGTTGGTCACTTATGTGCCCACACGGCCAGGCCAGTGCCGTTTGCCCAAACGCCAGTGTAGATATTGTAGTGAAGGTGTTTCTCACATGAGGTTAACATTTAAACCAGCTCACGCTGAGTAAAGCAGATGACCCTCCGTAACGTGGGCGGGCCTTGTGCAGTCAGCTGAGGCCTTAAGAGCAAGGACCAAGGATTACGAAGCCATTCGCTCTCCAGACTGACACAGAAAACCTGCCCAGTCCAGGCGTCAGACCATAGACCGCAAGGCCTTTTCCCTGTGTCTCCAGCCTTTCCTGCAGACTTCACTCAGCATCCCCACCACCTCTCCATACGTCGAGTGGTTCCATGGAGAACCATACCATAACTACTGTGGCACACAGGTGTGCAGTATATTTGCATGGTGCAAATATACATGCAGAGGTTAAAATACAGAATCATTGATTTGCTTGGCAGAGATGTGCAAGGTCTGGGGGTTGAATGGGAGAATGGAATGCGCAGTGGTTGTTGAATCAGTGCAAAGTAACTCTGGGTGGCCAACAGTAAGTCTGTCACTGGTGGAAGGTGGATGGTGCAGAACGGGTGTGCAAGGTATGGGAGAGGCCTGGGCTCGACCCTGGGCAGGGCCCTCACTGCTGGGAGCTGCGGGGGTGGCCCCGGAGTCTTGGGGCAAGGCAGTGCTGCAGCAAGCACGAGGGAAATGCCCCAGGCAGGGCGCGCTCTGCCGTGCCAACAACGGCCAGCAGCATCCGAGTGTCCCGAGTGCAGTGCCTGTGGTCCTGACCAATGACATCTCTGGCTCAGGATCTTGCCAGGGGGCAGCAGGCAAGTGGAGGAAAGGAGGGCTCTAGTGTGGGATGCAGACACAGGCCCTGCGTATTGGGCCTGCCTTGGGCCCCAGTATTTCCACCCTACATTCTGCTCCAGTGGGAGACCTGTGGACTTGGCAGGGGCGTGGTGCTACTACAGAGGGCCCAGCGAGACAAGCCGCTGCCCTGCGCTGCCATGCGTGGGAAGCCCGTGGGCTTGGTGCTGGCCTCTGCTAAGGGAAGGCCAGGAGGCACCAGGAAAGCCCAGCTACGTGCCGCATCCCCCACTCGAGTCCCCAGCATACTCCCAGCCTCCTTGCAGCAGATCTGAGTTACCAACAGCTGCCCACCCACCCCACACTGGATCCGAGTCCCCGGTGCCACTGGGCCTCATGAGGACAAGGAACCTGGACTCTCTGGACAAGTACTGAGGTCCCGGGATGCCAACAGGATGGTACCAGACCCTTAAGCGCAGGAACCGAACCTGGGAGGCCAAGACAACAAGGCTCAGCAGGGAGGTGACATGTTCAGGCCACACAGGATGGAGCTTTATTTCTGGAAGGGACCCTGGAGCAGGGCGAATGCCTTCCACGCCAGGACGTGTCACGTGGTCCTCATGATACGCATTAAAGGGATGCAGTGGCAGCCACGAGCTCCTCCAGCTGCTGCAGGAGGTCCTCTGGCTGGGGTGAGAACACACTGCGGTCCAGTTTCTCAAAGTCAGGGTGGGCCACCACGGACGCCAGCACCTCAGCAATCCGGCTGATATCAAAAGCAGCCTGCTGGGGGCCCAGCCCAGTGCCCTTGTTGCCCTCCCCCTCACCAGGGCCTGTCTCCGTCGCTAGGAGGGGGAGTCTCCTTTCTGCAATGACCTTGAGAAAATGATAAAATTCTTCAAAATTGATCCCGGAGCAGGACTTCATGATGACCTGGGACAGCGAGAAGCAGCCAGTGAGCCACTGCTCACTTGCAGCTCCAGGTAAGTTTTTGCTGACTGTGGACAGAGTCCCAGCTACAAAGGACCCCAAGCCATGGCACTTCAGCACGGTGACAGACACCCGGGGGCCGGCCAGATGAATGCATCTCAGCCCCCCAGCCTGGAGCCCGTGATGTGCCTCGGCCCCAGGCTGACCCTCACAGGCAGGCCTGGCCGTCACCCTATGCCCTCCCCCCACTGCAGCCCTGTCCGTGGTGAGCTCTCCACCCCGTGGCCCTCTCCTGTCCTGGCAGACATCCCACCTGGCAGTGGTGGTGCCAGTCGGGCATTGTGTCCTTCCACTCGCTAACCTCCCGCTGCACGGCTCGGAGCTCCTGCTGTAGGAAATGCCACATGTTGGCCAGGTTACAGCCGTTGACCCAGTTGTGGTTGATGGAGATAGTGTCCTCCTGGAAAGGACAAGTTGCAGGCTGTCCCCACAGCAGGCACTGTCCCCTCCCAGGTCCTGAAGTCCTCCCAGCCCTCCTTGGTTTGAAAGGGTTGCTCCCACCTCCCCCTGGATGACAGCAGCGAGAGGGAGCCAGGGCTGAGATCCTGAATCTACAGCTAACCCAGAGCAGGCTCTCCGAGGGCCTAGGACAACCCCACTCTGCGAAGATCAGGAAAGCAATGTGGGAGGGAGGGAATGGAGGCTGAGAGCGCTCCGCAGTGCTGTGTGTGGAAGTCAACAGGCCCACACATGGCACCAGGCTTGCCATGGCCTGCCCTGTCCCACACCCAGGCTCTCCCAAAGGGCGACCTGCCCACTGTGGAGTCAGGAGGGAGGGGCCCAGCCCTCTCTGTGGAGAGCATGCAGGAAGGTGCCAAGGGCAGGCCGAGGGCAGTCGGAAAAGGAGTCAGGACCAGCCTGGTGCAGCCCCATGGGGTGTCTCCCTGCCGGCCTGGACTATGTCATGGGCACGCGGGGCGGGGTGGCGAGGGCCCACCCTACCAGATTGTGGACTTGGTGGTGCCACCCGCTGGGCACAAACACCATCTCGCCTGCCTCCTGCGTGACCTCCAGCGGTGGGCTGCAGTGCTGGCGGCTGTCCAGGAGTGTGGAAGCAGTCACGTCGTAGGGCAGGCTGCCATGGCAGTCCCGCAAAGCTTCTTCTTGTCCTGGTGGGAAGAAGAACCACTTTTTCCTCCCGCAGATGTTGACAGACCAGCTGAAGGAGCGGAAGATGTCGGCGTGGAACGGCGACCTGCGCGAGAACCCCTGCTGGTACCTTGTGGCCTGGGCATGGGCTTTGGCTCTTCCAAGTGGGCTGGCCATGCTCAGGCCTGAGGTTCCCAGTTCTCACACCTGCCTGAGAGCCACAGGGGTGAGCCAGACACCCCACCCCAGAATAGCAACAGGAGATACTCAGGTTCTGGATGGAGCCACAGAGTAAAGAACGGAAGTGGGCTTGGAAATGCCAGACCTGGCAGCCAGCTCCACGGCCTGGCCAAGGGAACTGTCCCAGAGGTTCTTAGGAGAGGGGCTGGGGCCAGGGGGGCAGGAGGGTAGGGGGCAGACGCACGGTTACCAGGTGCCGGTGGGCCCCATGTAGATGAAGCGGTAGTCGTCCACATCCAGGCAGTCCCAGTACTCATTGAGCCAGTCAGACGAGAAGTACATGGGCAGGGTGAACACGCCCTCAGCAGAGGAGTCCCTTCAGAGAGCACGTGGCATGAGGATGCTGCCACCGCCATATACCCAGGTCCAACTTGGTCACCAATGGGAGGTGACCTTCCAGAGCCAGCACCAACGACCAGGCTGAGTGGGGCCACCTCACACCACCCAGCCCTGATAGGCCACCGGATGACTACAGTCCCCAGTGACCCCAGCTGAGCTCGCCCAAATGACTGAATCAGGCAGGCAGATGAGATGGCTGTGGGCTGCTGGGACAACCCACGCAGGAAGCAAACCAGGAGCGCCGGGCCCCTCCCACACCAGTTTCAGGATTTCAGACCCTGGCTGAGTTGGGTTCCAAAATTATCATCCGAATCACACCGGTTTTCTGAAACTGTGGGCTACTCTGGCATTTTCACCCGCACCAGTGACCTCAACTCTGCCGAGTGGATACAAGGCCACAGGCCCAGGCCCAAGGACGGCCATGACCACCAAGGTCCTTTTCACTCCCAGCCCCTAAAACCCTCTCAAACCCTGGGGGGGCCCACAACCCAAGTATGGGCTCCCAAACACAGGAGCACATTAAACCAGCCCAAGGGGAATGACAGGCTGGAACAAGCTTCTGGACTCACTCACATGGCAAGCGCGGTCAGAGGCCATGACCGGGTGAGCCCAGAAGCACCAAACCACTTGTACTTCCCCAAACACCATGCCTTTGGGCACTGAGCCTCCTGCTTACTCATCAACACCCTGCTCAGATGGTACCTCCCTGTGGCCACCACTGCCTGCCTGACTGGGGCTTGCTCTGCTCTTTTCATTTTAGAGTTGCTGGGAAAATACAGGACACTCAGTCAAAACCAAATGTGAAATAAACAATGAACAAGTTTCTAGCACAAGCATGCCCCACGCAGTACTTGGGATATACTTACACCGAACCCCCCCTTGCTGCCTTTCTGAAGCCCATATCCACATGCATGAGCATCGAGGCCTGAGTCCCTGAGGGCCAGGACCAGGGTCTGGTCACTCCTGATCCACTGGCTCCACAGCCAGCTCTGTGCTGAGCACAAAGGATTGGGGCGGGAGCACTGAGGACATGCTGTGGGGGCTGGGGGGTGGGGCTGGGGGCTAGTACTGGTGTGGCTTGTGCACTCCAGCACTGGTACTGAAATCACATGGGCCTGAGTTCTAGTCTCACTTTACCTTTCTGAGCCTTAGTTTCCACATCAGCAAAACAAGAATTCGATTGTTCACTCATTCATCCAACATTAAGTGAGCACCTATGTGCCAGCTGGTGGGAGTTGGATTAGGATGGTCTCTGCTGGTGAAAGGCACGCCCCTGGGTGGGGGAAACAGACACAAAAGCTGAGGACCACCTCTGAGAGTGAGCACGACAGTGGGAGGGAGATGTTTCTGGAGTAGCATCGTTTGAGCTCCCAAGGTGGGAGTTTGAAGCAGGTAGGGACAGACTGAGAAAGCTCTCCTTAAAGAGCCAGTGTCGCTTGGCAGCGATGAGGATTTTCGGCAGGTGGGACACATAGCCTGCTGGAAAGAGCATTTGGACTTCAGCGGCTCGCCAGGAGACTGGCAGCAGAAGAGTCTGGACCTGGAGAAGTAGGGTTGGAAAGGGAAACCAGTCACAGGGGTATCTGAGAGGAAGGGCAATGGCCGGGCGCTGCCAGTTGAATGAGGGTGGAGCCTCCAGCTCTGGGCACATGTGACAAAGATGTAACCACAGCCCACGGGCGCCTCCACCAGGCCCACATTCCCCACAGCAGCCAATCTCATGCAGGAACCATGAGAATGCCCACACTGCTGCAGAGGGCCGGAGTTTTTATACGGATTAGAATTCCTAAGTGGGGAAAAGATGAGATCCTCTGTGTGCACGCAGGGTTCACTCAGGTCTGGACAAAGCAGCGCCGCGGCCGTGCCCACGCCTTTACCTGCACAGGTGCCAGTCTTTGAGGTAGAGACAGCCCCGGGAAGAGGAGTAGTCCTGTTGGATGAACTCTTTCCAGTAACTGATGTAGTCTCTGAGAGGCATGTGTTCTTTGGGGTTTGAGTTATATTCCCGGACCCCACAGTTTGCGACAGGTACAACCACATCTCCTGAAAGGGACGGGTCAGGTATAGACGTTTCTGGACGTCCTCCAGCGTGTGCATTCGCTCGGACCCTGTTCACCCTCCAACTCGCTGCCACCCCATTTCCGCACGAGCTCCCGCGCGGCCCGCGCGTGCAGCCGCCCCCGCCCTCCGCGGCCCCCCGCCGCCCCCCGCCCCCCGCCCCCCGCGGCCCCCCGCCCCCCGCCCCCCGCCGCCCCCGCCCCCCGCCGCCCCCGCGCAGCCGCCCCCGCCCCCCGCGGCCCCCCGCCCCCCCGCGGCCCCCCGCCCTCCGCCGCCCCCGCGCAGCCGCCCCCGCCCCCCGCGGCCCCCCGCCCCCCGCGGCCCCCCGCCCCCCGCCGCCCCCGCGCAGCCGCCCCCGCCCCCCGCGGCCCCCCGCCCCCCGCCCCCCGCCGCCCCCGCGCAGCCGCCCCCCGCCGCCCCCGCCCCCCGCCCCCCGCGGCCCCCCGCCCCCCGCCGCCCCCGCGCAGCCGCCCCCGCCCCCCGCGGCCCCCCGCCCCCCGCCGCCCCCCGCCCCCCGCCGCCCCCGCGCAGCCGCCCCCGCCCCCCGCGGCCCCCCGCCCCCCGCCGCCCCCGCGCAGCCGCCCCCGCCCCCCGCGGCCCCCCGCCCCCCGCCGCCCCCCGCCCTCCCCCGCCCCCCGCGGCCCCCCGCCCCCCGCCGCCCCCCGCCCCCCGCGTCCCCCCACCCCCCCACCCCCCGCCCCCCGCAGTCTGACCTAAGAGGCGGGCGCGGGCGCTGTGCGCTTGCTCGGGCCTCCCGCTCGTCCTTACCGTACTTGTGAAGCAGGTACTCGAAGTCGGGCTTCCCGCTGGGCGTCACCCAGTGCCTCCTGCTGCCCCAGCCCTCGGTGAAGGCGCTGGAGAAAACACACGGAACATTGGGGAGCAGGTAGCCCTTGAAGAAGTCGGCGTAGGAAAAGGAGTCTGGCTTCTCGATAAAGTCCACCTGGCCCGGGGTCGGGAAGACCCTGCAGGGGAGACATCCCCGGAGGCCTCGGAAGTGGCTCTCTGCGAACATGCGCGTTTCCCTGTCCATCCCGGGCGAGGCTCCGCGTCCATGGGGTGCGGGGGTGCCGAGGCTGGAGGGGCTGCCGGGGCGAGGAAGCTGCCGAGCGGCTGGGGGTGTCAAGTGTGGTGGCCCCGCGAAGGGCGGGAGCCGGAACCGGGGCCCGGGATTCTCACCGCCTGACACTTTACCCTGGGAGGTGACGAGGAAGTACTTCCTAAAACTACTTCCGGCGCAGCAGACGCTGTGGCCACCTTCGGCTCACAGTCTCCGCGCCGGCCGGAGCGAAACCGCGAGGCACACGCACTCAAGCGCGCTCGCCGGACGCAGACGGTGGAACCAAGAAGCCGCGGGCGGAGTTCCTGCCGGAGCGCACACCCCAGCGCGCTGGGGCCTGAGCGCATGCGCCCAACGCGGGGCCCGCAGGCGCAAGCGCCGGTGCGGCGCGCTGCTCATCCGACCTGCTTCTGGGCCCACAGAACGTCGAAGATCGTCACCCAGCGCCCGTGTCGACTCTTGCAGTCATCGCGCCTCAGGACTCGGAAAGGCGTCGTCCCTTGTCTGCGGCTGAGCCCGCGTCGCGGTGAGGACCCCTCCATCCCTGTGCCCCAGGGCCTGGGGTAGGTGGTGGGTTGTGGTAGGAAGGGCCAGGACTGGTGAAAGGCGGAGGAGGGAAGAACCGGGAAGAAAATGAGTTTGGGAGAGTCCAGGGTCCCGGTGGAGAGGGATCCAAGGCGGGAGTAGGGAGCCGCAGTGGGATGACGTGCGACAAGCCGGGGGTGGGAGTGGAGCGGCCGGGGGTATTACGGGATCTGTGCTCCATCAGCTCCTTTGTCTGTGCGGTCAACGTGTGGCATTGTTCACTGGGCCAGCGTGGGGGGAACTGAGGACACACTGGGAGGGCAAGATGGAGACGCATCGCCACCCATCCTCCCGGCTGGAGATGAGCACGTTTTACTCTTTGATGTGGAGCTCTCCTTCCAGGCATGCATTCGTGTGTTCACATTCATTCATTCATTTCCTCTCCCTCCCTGGACACACAGTTGTGGTGAATGCAGATCATGGGGGCAGGAGTGGAAGGAAAAGTGTGGGCAAAGTGTTCATATTTATATAATTACCTAAAGATGGGAACTATGGTCAAAATTTGCCCCATGGGAGACATGAAATTCAGGTGGGTATTGCCCGGGAGGAGTCCAGCTCCTGAAGTTGTGTGGTTGAGAGTAAATTTCTTAAGAAAGGGGAGGCTTTGGGCCGGCAGGTCCACGTCCATATGCTCCCTGAGATTGTCACTTGGGGTGGGAGATGGGGTCTCCTTTCTTGAGCACTGGCTGGCCCACGCATTTGTGCCGTTTCCCCAGTCTCCATGGTGGCCCTCTGGCGTTGGCCGCATCCCCACTGTACTTGCCGAGCTCTGACAGCAGAGTGAGCAGGACTGTGTCCCTCAAAGGCCACTAGACGGCAGCCTTGGCATCACCTGAAAGCCTTGAGAATGTGCACTGCTGGGCCCCACCCAGACCTCCTGCGTCACAACCTGGGGCGGGCACTGCTCTAAGCCTGGTCACTTCCCAGTGACACAGCCCTCAGAGGGCCAAAGGGAAAACAGCAGAGGGGAGTTTAAAAGTCAGCACTTTGTAGGAAATGCAGTGAGAATTACGTAAAATCCCAGTTGTCTGCTCTAAGAAGTTAGAACGACAGTGCATACCCTATGAATAGGCCATGTTGTTGTAATGAAACACCCCAAACAGCATGTTTGAACCTCCCAGGTCGAAAGTGGGCGCCTCTGAGGAGCAGGAGGTGAAGGTAATGGAAAAGGCGGGCCACGGCGCCTGGGCACACTGCTCCCACTGTTCTCGCTCTAAGCCTGCTTGTGGTCAGGAGTTACTGGAAGGTGTGTAAAATGTTGCTGCTTCTGTCACTCTGGAAATTAACTAAAAATAGGTGTTTACTTGATACTGAGCCTCGCTGCAGGTACAGGTCTGATGCACGGGCTGAAAGAGATCCATTATACTGATTGCCGTGCGTCGGCAGTGCTGTCCAGTGACCGAGAGCATCACTCTGGGGACGTCCCAGACGTCCTTGGGCTGCCCCAGCTCTGTTTCCAGTGTCCACACAGGTCTGTTAGTCTTTCACTGGGTTCCAGGTGACAGCAGGTGAGGATCGAGTAAGGACTCCAGAACTCAGCGTAGATCGGAGACCTGGGTCAGCATGTGGAAGGAAGAAAATGGTCCACGTGGCCCGTCGATGGCTTCTGCTTGTGGCTTGGGGACCACTCAGCACGTACTTCCTGGGTGCCTGGAATGTCCCGGCATTGGGCACAAGGTGTTTGCTTCTCCAATGTGTAGACCGACTTGGTCCTCACGTAAGCACATCCACGGGCTTCTTGGAGTGGTGACCACAGATTTCTCTGTTGCTTTTCCCTGATGTCAGTCAAACCTGAGTACTTTCTCATTTTTCTTACATACGGTAGTGAGAAGTGTTTGGGTTCTCCTAATTTTTCTTTCCGTTTTCTTTTCTCTCATTGTGAATATTAGAACATTGTAGAGCTGACGTTGTCCTTAGGTCTTCTAGTTGTTTTAATGGTAGATAAACAGGCTCAGAGGGTGAAGTAACTTCTCCGCAGTCATAAAGCCGGTGGCAGCTGGAGTTGGAAGGACAGCATACTCCCTCGGAGGCTGCAGGGCCAGGCTCAGGGATTCTGTGGGTATTTGTGCATGGCCTCCCTTAGTGCTCGCATGTGGTAGCTCAGCTCAGGCGATTGGTAAAATTCAATTTCCATGCTAAACCCAGCTCTCAAAGTACTGGGCAGTGGTGAGCAAGGTGTGTCCCTCCCCAGTCTCTCGAGGGATGGGTGACAGTGTGTGGCCGGCACGGGGTATCTGGGTGGTGGGGACTGCTTTCAGCCCCAAGGTCCACGGTCTAGCCAGGTTCAGTGCTGTCCAGGGCTGCGAGCTCATTGTCGTGATGGAGGCCCAAGGTGTTTGGCCCTCAGTGTTTGTCTTAGACTTGGAAACACTGAAAACCATGGTGACGCTGATGTCACTAGTCGTTCCCTAATTCTGAAAGTGGAGAACTTTCTCGTTTTTCACTGTCACTAGCGTGGTAGATGTGGGGGTCACGACAAGCTGGGGTCTGTGGCACCTGCTTCCTGTCCTGTGAGGCCAGCCCTGTCCAGCCGTGCTCTGCCTTGTGTCTGTGGGTGTCTCAGTGTGCTCACGTGAGTGCTTCTTACAAGGGAGGAAGGTCTGATGAAGACACGTGTGCTTTAGGGTTACCTCTGTTCTGCGTGAGCCATTGTCACAAAGGAAAGGCAGCGCCCAGCTGCTCTGCCCTGCAGTGAGCTCCCGCAAGGTCTAGTGTGTGCGAAGAGCTTACAGGTCAGGCCCCTCAAGAGGATGGTCTCCTGTTCTGAAGGTCAGGGATCAGACGGCTGAGGAACTCCTCGCTGGCTTCCCAGTGGCTCGAGAGTGGGGACTTCCTGGCTCCTTCACAGAGCCTCCCAGTGAGAGTGTGAGGTTGTCGTTGGCTGCATTTTTAGTGTAGAGATTCCCCTAGGTCTGGCATTCATTGTTGTCCTGGCTAAGAAGACGATTCTTGGGGACCTGTCTCCTTGGAAAGATTTCTGACCCTGTCAACCTCAGGTTCTCTGTGGCCTGGGGCCATCACGCCCATCAAGGCCCGAGAAGGTGGCACCGGCCCTGCTGCTTCCTCATCCAGTCCTCCCACATTCTTCAAGTAGGAGGCTCACCTTCCCTGTAGTCTTAATCTGCAGCAGTCTGTTCTAGAATGTTCTCACCACATACTGTCTTTGCTCTTCAGCTCAAGTATGTGCAGTCTTACTGTTGCTTATTTCTAAGTGTTCTTCTGTCTGCTCACCTACATACTCTTCTGGTATCTGAGCTATATTGTATTTTCTTAAATATCCAGATTCTAAGGTTGCTACTTTCTCAGAATGAATGCTCATGCAAAACACTTGACGATGTTAGTATTCTTGAAAGACTATTGGCCTGCCTGTCAGAGGACGACTAGGGCTTATGCCACGACATGCTGTGTGCATTCATTCGTCCGTGAAATGAAGTGAGTTGGACAGATGGGCTCTGTGGTCCCTCTAGCCCTGAAATTTTTATATTTATTACTTCTGAGTCCCATACCTTATTTTGCACTGGTGACAAAATTCTCACCCTTAATATGCCAGATCTCTTTTCGGCTTGTCCTAACTTCACGTATTGGCAATCAGCCCAGTTGGTGATCTGGACTGGTTTGTGGGACTGAATAACCAGCTGTTTGTCGTGCGTGCCTATCCCGAGCTGCCGGCCTGCTTTTGATGTTTGATGAAGGAAGTTTCCAGAATACATCCAAATATGTTAATGTATTTGTCCTGGGGTGGAATAGAGTTGTTTTACTTTTACCTGGCACCTTAATTTTGTGTTCACTGGACACATTCTCTGTCTTCTCCTCTTCTTCATCATCATGTTTGTGTATCTATGTCTTTGTGGCCAGGTGCTGTCTGTCGCTAACTCTGATCAGATGATGAAAACTAATGATGAGGGATGAGCTGGGTCAGTTCTCCCAGATACTCTGTAGCATTAAATGTGACCGTAATACTGTATATACTGTATATCCAAGTGTATATTGGAGCCAGGTCCACTTCTGAGAGCCTTTGATACGTCAGTGCAGTTAAACCTTAGCACTGCACTGTGGGAAACGGGCAGTTTTGGCCCCACTGACAGATCAGGCAGTGGAGGCAGGGAGGCTAAGTAACTGGCCAGGGGTCACACACAAACGAGTGGCACCTCTTCTCGTCAGTGTGACAGCCTTGTGGTGGCTTGTGTTCTGGCTGGGCTCCTGCCTAAGGTAGTAATTTCAGGTGTTTGTGAAATTGTAGCACTCAGCCGAAATTCAACTCTGGTATGCCTTTCATATGTACATTGATTATTAATTTTTAATACAATTTATATTGTTAAACATTCAGTGAACCTTTCATTGAAGTATTAATACTGAAAAATGAACAAATCATACGAACAGAAAATGGACACATCTTGAATTACCACGAAATAAGTACACCCAGGACAAGAAATGGAACGT
Organism: Rhinolophus hipposideros; assembly: GCF_964194185.1. Lineage (NCBI taxonomy): Eukaryota > Metazoa > Chordata > Mammalia > Chiroptera > Rhinolophidae > Rhinolophus > Rhinolophus hipposideros. The sequence goes on along the minus strand of NC_138069.1, from coordinate 2,528,746 downwards.
CACCAGGAACAGAGGTCCCCACAGGCCCCCTCTCTCCTCCCCAATTATAACCAGCATTCTGACTTCCTATTTCTGAACTTTTCATATGCTTATTTTTTAAGTGAATTAAAAGTTGGGGAAAGTTTTGATATTCCCTAAAGTCGAGTAGAAACATCCTAGAGTGTTAGGAATTGACAGAGTGGGTTTCTGGAGTTTGCTTCTGAAATATTTCGTTTTATTAGGGAGAGATTCTGGTATGAAGAACCCATACCCCGAGCAGCATGACGTTTCTGGTGCACGTCACTCAGGAACCGTGATGGCTCTGAGACTGGCAGGCTAGCAGTGAGCCCGCTGCTGCTTTTAGATATGGCGGCAGACAGGAGATCCTGGGTCAGAAAGAAAGGGTGTTACGCCTGGCACAGCAGGCTACGTGTGTCTGTTCCCCTGTCCCCCAGGTTCCGAGGGCCTGAGCGCATGCTGCACACAGCGTGGGTTTGTGTCACAGCTAAGGAACCCTCCAATTTTTTAAGGGGGCTGCTCACAAACCTGCCTAACCCTTGCCTTCAAACACACAGTATCCTGCTATCTAGGTGGACCAGAAGGGAGATACCATCTACAGCTACGAGAAAGGCAGTCTGCGACAGACGCCAACACCAGACGTGGAGAACTGCCTCCCAATAATGGCTGCCCCTTGTTTTCATATCATCTTGCCTCGGTGAACTTGCCCCCGTCACTTCTTTAGCCACTGTAATAGTTTGGCTGGGACGAGATCTGCACGGTGTGTCTGACAGTGTCCAGGCTGCCATCGGTGGGACTCCGAGCAGCCGGGTGAGGCCAGCCTGCGGCCTCAGCTGGGCCAAAGGACCCTGCTAGACAAACACCATAGACCAGGAGTGCGTGTTCCGTTCATTCAGTCACAAAGTGTTCCTTGAGTTAGGGTTATGAGTAAAATACTTGCCCTCTGAGAGCTTACAGTGACATAACCAAGCGGTCATCCTGCCACGTACAGGCATAGTGAGTGTGCCAAGAATGTACTGCCTCACGAGGTGGGAGAAGGGAGAGGTAAGGGCTAGGCGGGCCCTCCCAGTCTGGAGAAAGGGTGCTTTGGGGTGCCAGGTGCCAAAGGCAGCAGACACAGTAGGCTGCTGCCATAGCCCTGACTGAGCCTGCAGCTCCATGAACTTCGGGGTCCCATTTGCGTCAATTCCCTGTGTATTTGATGACACATTGCCTTTTCTCCTTCACTTATTTCTGAATAATTCGGAATCTCAGGTCTACACAAGCTCTTTGGGTGCAGGATCCCCCTTTCTTGGTGTTCTCCCTTGTGTTGCTTGATGTCTTTGTAGCTCTGAGGGGATCCGTAGGCTTCCACTGGGCGCCCAGCTCCAGGAGCTGCGCGCTGTAGCAGGCTCGGTCCTCTCGTCCTTGCAGCCACGCATGACGTGGTGGCTTCAAACTTGTTGACCAAATGCAGAGTCCCTGTGGCCTCTAGCTCACACTTTTCAGTATTCTAAGAGATAATATTAGTTATTCTCCTATTTTTATAAGGAAATCACCTCATCGTTGAAGTGTGAGAGAGAGAAAGAGAGAAGTGGGAGACACGCCACAGGCAGGTGGACCTGCTGAGAAGAGCCTTAGCAGGCCTTGTTCAAGCCATGTCACGACCTGGGATTTGACCTTGTACAAGGTCCTCATCCTTTCTTGGCCTTGTATTCTTTATTAGAAGGTTGGACAGAATGTTCTGTAAGAGTTATGTCATTCATGACTTTTCAGACTGCATTGATAAATGCTAATTATAGATACGAATAGTACCCTTCATTACTTATAACTATAGAAAACTAAATATATACATATAATTACATAATTGTGTGGAACTCCATAAGCATTATTTGTGATTACAAGAAGGGAAGTTTGTAGGGTTATTTTCTCTGAAATTCAGTTTATAAAAGTTTCCAAAGGAGACTGTTAGTTTAGAAGGTTGTAAAGAATGTTTTGTGATAAGGGTGATCACAGCCAAAGCAGTATTTCTGTGAAGGACCCTGGGGTGCTGGTTTCCAGCAATTTCCTTCCTTCAGTCACGTCCAGCTGTGGGCCCTGGTCTGAGTCGGGGTGCGCTGGTGGGCACAGAGCCCCGGGGGCCCTCCCCTCTTTAAATAGGACAAGGACTCTCCTGCCTGTCACCTGGGGATGTGTGAGCCCTTGCTAGGTGAGGACCCATCTGCATGCCACTGTGTCTGGTGTGCTCTGAATCCAGACCATTCCCTCGCTGTTGGTGTATTAGTGTCTAATCCTAGTGTGAAGACACATTTTAGCCTCATGCACCCACTAATTTGTCCCGTCTTCTTCAGAGGCAGAGTGACCTTGGCTGTGGTGCAAACCGACCCAAGACCCAGATGAGCAGAGACATCTGCGTGCACACCTGGCCTTGCTCCTACTATTTAGAACTCGAGAAGCGATGGATTCCGGGAAAACTTTCATTAACTTCTCTCTCACTAAAATTTATGACTGATAAAACTGGAGATATTCTTGTCAACTTTCCCCTTTCTAGTGTAATTGAGATCAAGAAAGAGGCTTCTCAGTTTATCTTCAGTTCTCTCACCATCCTGGAAAAGGACCATGCCAAGCACTGGTTCAGGTCCTTTCAGCCTGGCCGCAATGTTGTCTTCCACGTCATCGAGCACTTCTGGAGGGAGTTGCTGCTGTCGCAGCCAGGAACCGCCATGGATGCCTCATCCTCCCACGTGACCAAGGGGCAGGAGCTGACTGGGCTGATGGCCTGTTCCCAAAAGCGTCTGGAAGATGCAGCCACAGTCCTGCACCACCAGGGCGAGCAGCTGGACAGCATCGCGAGCGGCCTGGACAGGATAGAGTGTGACCTGGACGTGGCTGACAGGTAGAGAAAACCGCGTCACCTTCCGTGGATCCTCGGGTAGCCGGGGTGTCTTGTCATCCCGTATTTCATGCACACCCCGCATTCAGAACACATGGGTATGCCTGTTGTGGACGGTTAAGCTGGGCTGGCTGCTCTGGGCATGCACATGGTAAGGGCTGGCGTTTGTCAAGGGTGCACTGTTGCCAGGTACCATTGAAGTATTCAGTGAAGGTCACCGCATTTAAACATCAGACAAGCCAAGAAGGGCATGTTGTTCTTGACTTCATTTTACCAATGGGGAAACTGAGGCTGAGAGACCAGGGAATTTGTTCAAGGTCACACACGTTAAGTTTGTTAGCACAGTTTATTTTTTTGCACAGCTGAAGAGCAGTCAGGTTTGAACTGAAGTATTCTGGTTCCAGAAGCTGCCACCTGAGCTGCTGTACCAGCCACTCTCAAACCTTCTGTCTTGGGCCCCTCCACTCTTAAAGATTGAGGACCCCAAAGAGCTTTGTTTATGTGGGTGATGTGTGCCAGTATTTACCATGTTTTGTTTTAAAGTAAGAAATTAAAAAGTTATTCATTTAATAACTTAATAATGATAATAAACCCATGACATAGTAACATGAATAACTATTTTATGAAAAATAATTTTTACAAAGCAAAACATGTTTAGTGAAAAGAGTGGCACTGTTTGAAACTTTGCACATCACTTTAAAGTAAGGCTTAGTAGAAGACAGTGGATTCTCGTGACTGCTTCTGCAGCAAGTCCACTGTGCTGTCCTCTGTGTCACGTGGCCTCTGGGGACCCCATGTACAGTTGTGCTAGGATGAGAGTGGCAAAGCCACAGTATCACGGTGCTGTTAGCAGTAATTTCGACCTTCACACTCTGAAAAGTGCTGCCCTGGCGCTAAGACATGCAAAGTCCATCAGGGGTCTTGGAATCGAGAAGAAACATCCTCTCTCCCACATATGGGAGGGCTGTCGGGGCACAGGACGAGGAGGCATCCTCTTGGTGATGGGCCCTGAATGCAGCCTGCATCTCTCAGATCAGGGCTGTGTGGGTGGCATGGGTGGGAACCCTTGGCCCTGAGGGTCCCCAGTTGCACTCACCACCTGCTTCTGCTTCCTGAATACATGCATGAAGGGCGTCCTACAGCAGATGCAGGGGACAGAGCCCCAGATCTCAACCTCAAGAGGGGTGCTTGTGGCAGATGACATGAAGACACCAGACCTTTGTCAATGTTCCTGTTGCGGACACAGTCTGTTTTCTACCTTCCTTGCAGTTGGGGGCTCTTGTGACTGAGTGGTGGGCAGAGTGATGGGTCACTTCCAGGCCTGGTCCCTCCCTGTCACTTGCTGGCTGGTGCAGAAAATCCTCACAGGGGCTCTAAAGCCCGAGGGCAAAGCACAGAGACACCAGCAGAATGGAGTTGGGTCCCCAGGTGGCATCCCTGAGCGATGACGAGCCCTGGCTCCAGCCCTCAAGTGGACTGGGACATGAACAAGAAACAAACCTCTCCTGGGCTAGGCCTCGAAGATTTGGGGGTTGCTCATCATGGCAGTCAGCCTCGCAGACTAATGCGACATTCCTGCAGAAGAGGGAGGCAGCTGTTTTTGGAGAGCAGTGCGTACAGAACCGACTTAGAATGTCCACTGCACTGGCATGGAAGAATGCACACCACAGTAATGGAGCTCTAGCTTTTAGTGAGCAAATTAGGAAACATTAAAATTAGTGGGAGTCCACAGTACCAACGTGCGGATAGTGAATACGCATTTTCATACATGGCTTATTAGGAACGTCGGTCGGTATAATCTTTTTGGAGAACAACCTGGCCATTTGTAAATCTTCTTTTGACAAAACACAGAGTGAAAAGATGAACCTGAAGCTGGGAAACAGTATCTGTAATACCCAGATTCCCAACAAAGGCTTAACATTCAGCTAGTTAAGGAGGTTCTATGACAAAATGAGAAAAAGACAATTCAATATAAAAATGGCACAGGATGTTGATTGGAGTTTAGGCTAAGCTGCTATAACAGACATCCAAAAATAACTGTGCGTGTGCATGTCCGTGTGTACCTCCCTCTGCACCCCCCAACCCCTCTCACCCCCGGCAGGTGGAGAACTCTACTGTGGGTCAACACCAGCATTGGACCCTGTTACCACGCGGCTGTAGCAGGAGCTGCAGGTGCCACACTCGCTCTCCCAGGGAGCCAGGGCTGTGTCTTGGAGTTGTACATAGGCTGTGCTCACACCCTGCGGCAGGACTTAGTCACAGCGCCACACTCAGGAGCAGGGAAGCGGGATGGATGGTCCTGGGAGATGACCCCGTGTTACACGGGGAAAGGAAGGAGAGTGACCCGGGGTCAGCAGCTGTCTGTGCCTCCCAGAAGAGAAATGCCAAACACCAGTGGCCTGCGAAAGGGGTCCAGCATACTGTACTTAGGGAGGTACATTAAAGAACACGTCTAGGATGCGGGATGATGCGACCCATCCGTGCGGGGGTGCACAGACCCACGGCCAAGCCTTTCCCTGCTCGGGTGTGTGTCCCTGTGGAGCCTGGGCACAAGTGCACAGCATGTGTGGACACGAGCAGCCTGCAGGCTCGTGGACCAGGGTGAGCAGCTGGAGTCAGTGGCTTCTCGGGGTGGGCTCTTCAGCTCTATTTCAGTCACATAGTGCACGAATTCTTTCATGCTAAACTGCTGTAGAGATCTGCACGTACACTTTGGTAGGATCATTTCAAAGCAGTGCTAGGAAAACAAAAGCAAGTTGCAAATAGGTGTGTACAGCATGATGCCGTGTATTATGTACGAGGTTTTAAATCTACAAAAAAGTGCTCTAGGAAAACGAGAGTGAAAATAGGACACGTGGCCAGGCCCTGCGGGCCAGCCTGCGCTGCTGGAGGCTGTGCCACAGCCTGGGGGTCCCGAGCCCTCTGCTCTCATTTCTCCCTCACACCTGGGGAAAGTTCTGCCATTATTTCTCTGATAAGTTCTTCCCCTCAGTTTAAAATGTGTTCCTTTTGGTTGGTTATCTGACTCCCTGGGCTTATCTTCTAACAGCGTTCTTATTTTTCTGCTTCCTTGTCCTTTTGTTTTACTTTACATTTCTTGTATTTTATCACCTTACCCTTCTATTGTTTGTATACTTTTAATTTCCAAGAATTATTGTTTGTTCTCCAAGCATTCTTGCTGCTGCTTTGGGACGTCCTGTGCTGTAGGTTATGGGCAGCCTCCTGGTTTATTGTGGAGAGTCCTCCCCTCTCAGCACCTCCCCCTCCCCTCCCGCCTCCCCACCCCTAATGCACAGACCCCCTCCAGTGGGCTCCCTCTTGATCTGCTTCTGGGAGAGGTGGGGTCCCCGCAACACAGGGGTGGATCAGGTTGGAGGCCCTCACCTGCTCTTCTGTGTCCGGCCCAACCTCATCCATTTTCAGAGATTCCTGGCACCACCCAGTTTCCAGTTGGGGTTCTGCAGTGCGGCCTGCCACATCTCAGCGGCTCATAGGGCTGCCTTAACAGTTTACTTTCTTGCATTTGCTAAGTCTGTTCTTGAGTTTCCAAAATGATGCTGCTGTCTTTTCTCTTTGCGCTTGGGGAAAAATGTTTTCAGTTTGCCATCTGTGATATTGTGGTTTATAGTACGAAATACATATTTGGTCTTCATTCCCAGTTCCTGGCACGGAGCTCATAAAACCCTCAGAATTTCCAGTGATCAGAGCCTTCAAGGTGTCTTGTTATGTTAATGAAGGATTTTGGAAAACCCCTAAGGATGGGGTCTGGTCTCCAGGGAAACCAACCAATGATTAGAGGGTGGAACTTTCAGTCCCACTCCCTGGGGGGAAAAGGAGGACGGAGAGGGGTGGAGGTTGAACCAATCACTAATGGCCAGTGATTTAATCAACAGTGCCTGTGTAATGAAGCCTCCATAAAAACCCTAAAGGACGCGTTCAGAGAGCTTCGGGTTGGTGAACATGTGGAGGTGCTGGGAGAGTGGTGGGCTCAGAGAGGACGTGGAAACCCCTCGCTCATACCTTACCCTGTGCGTCTCTTCTTTCAGGCTGTTCCTGGGTTACATTCTTTATAATGAACTGTTGATCTTGTAAGTAACATGTTTCTCTGAGTTCTGTGAGCTCCAGCAAATTAATGGAACCCCAGGAGGAGATTGTGGGAACCTCTTATTTATACCAGTCAGTCAGAAGCACAGGTGACACCTGGACTTGGAATTGGGGTCTGAATGGGATGGGAATGGGATCTTGTGGGGCTCAGACCTTAACCTGTGGGGTCTGATGCTATCTCCAGGTAGGCAGTGTCAGAACTGAGTGTATTGTTTAGAGGTGGGGAAGAACTACACCTTAGAACTGGTGTCAGAATCAGAACATTTTCAACCATTGTCAACAAAAAAAAAACATCCAGCCTAAGAGAAAGCTTATACGTGTTTATTTGAGCCAAACTAACGACAATTGCCAGGAAGGAAGGTCTCAACGGATTGAGAAAATGCTTCGGAAAATGGCTGTTTTGCAACTTATTCTATACATTAGAATCAAAGGAGGAGAGTTACATGAAATCCATTGGTTGTAGATTAAGTGGGTGGGGGAAAGCAAAGCAGGGAAATCTCTGGGATCAGATAAAAAAATGGAGACACACTTCTTTTATATTGGTGGGTACAGGACAGTTACTAGTATTTTACAGCACATAGAAATAGTATTTAGGGAATAAGATAGCAATGAGGGATTTTGTAGTTTCCTGCTCTGGTGTGGTGGGTTGTGCCCCCTGGAGGGTCCGGAAAAAGGGATTACTCTGACATTTCAAGGGTATGCTATCTTAGATGGAAAAAGACGACAGACAGGCTCACTTAAGGTAAAGACTGACCTTTGTCAAGGAAGCTACAGGCCAAGGATGTGACTTCCCGCCATGGCACACCTTAATTAGGAATTTGTATGTTCACACCATCCTCTGTGGTTATTTTCAGTCTCCTGAGCTTGTCAGGTTTAACATGTGGCTTCTTTTCCACCCACTCCAGCCCTCTCTGATCATTTACATAAAGGCATACCCTTGAATGTCCTTTTTGTTTTTTTTAAAGGAGGGCGCAGCTCAAAGTGGCCCATGCGGGGATCAAATTGGCAACCATGGTGTTAGTAGCAACGCGCTCTAACCTACTGAGCTAACCGGCTGCTGGTTGAATGTCCTTTTTGGGCACACCCAGCTGAAGTTTATCGAAAATTCTGTTTTGAATTTTTATCATTATTTTTTTAAAAATAGTTTTGAGATGTGTACTTTCTGAACTTTGTCATTATTGGTAGGACACCCAAGGCAGATGCAGTAGGTAGAATGCTCAGTCTCCTGCAACACTCTATTGGTGGTGGCAGCCCCTGCCACCCGGCTCTAAACCTGAACTCAGGTTGGTACTCACATCTGTGTTCATGTGGTTTGCTGGGTAAGGTCAGGCCTTCTCCTTACTAAGCCAGAGGAGTTTCTGTCAGTCTGACAGTATCACTGGGGACCTGGCAGTGCCAGGCGCTGTTCTGGGAGCTGGGAGACAGCAGAGCCCTCGGCAGACCCCAGGTTCCCTTCTGTATTTGTCAGAGTTCTCCAGAGAAACAGAACCAACAGGATGTGTGTATTGCACCTGTAGAGGGAGACTTCCTGTAAGGAATTGGCTTACATGATTGTGAGGCTGGCAAATCCAAACTCTGCAGGCCAGGCCAGCAGCCTGGAGGCGCTGCACAAGCCGGCGTCACAGCTCCAGTCGAAGGCGTCTGCTGCTGAATTCCTTCTTTTTCTGGGAGGCCTGTCTTTATTCTACTAAGGCCTTTAACTGCTTGGACGAGGGACATCTGCTTTACTCAAAGTCCATCTCATCCCCACATCTCAGAAACATCCAGAATACTGTTTGAGCAAATATCTGGGCCCCGCGGTCCAGACTCGAGATGCACTATCACACCCGCCCTCAGGAAGTACATGTGCCAGTGAACGTGGAGGGTGCTCACCACCCTCCTGACAGGCTTCCATCACTGTGCTCTTCCCTGGGCTCCTGGGTCCGCCAGCTCCTGCGAGGTGTGTCCTGGCTTCAGCAGAGGAGGGAATGGAAGGGGCCCTCAGTGAGGACAGCTGACTCCTCTGCTCACAGCTGCACCTGCATCGCGAGCAGAGGCTGTCCGAGGCAAGTCCAGTTTTTCCTGCCATTTTGGAGTGTTGTCCTATTTCCGTTCACAGGATGAAATTCAGACATAGTTGGGGAAGGCACCTTCATCCAATAAGTCAAGCTGTAGCATTTGTTCTTTTGACTTGCCATGTTGTTATCAGTTTCTGCCTTTGTCTATATTTGGATATTTTAAAGAGAAATTGGCAAGCGCTAGATAAGCCTGCTTTGTCCTCTTCTATATGCTTTTGATTCCTGCTAGGAAATGATGTTAAAAACTACCTTGAAATATCTGAGCTGTTGGTCCATTTTACATATTTGTTCTTTTCCCTGAAAACTTACTGATGACCCAGAGAAGTGCTGAATCAAAGAGAAACAGAGTGTAAATGTTGTAGGGTCAGCCCCATAATGTTGTAGGTTGTCAGTCCAGCCTTCCCATGCCAAGGTCTCGGCTCTGCAGACGATTGTCCTTCCACTTCCAGCAGAGCCCGCGCTCTCTTTAGAAAGGCCAGTGCTGTGTCGATTGGCTATGTCCCTGAGCACCCACCCTCACTCCTTACTGTCCTTGCCTAGGTTGTCTCCAAATACAGCCCTGCCCTGGGGCTGCTGGACTCAGCTTTTGTGACACTTCAGTCAGCACCTTCAGACTTGGTAGAAGGAGAATAAATGCTTTCCTGTTAGTGCCCCCTGCTGTGTTGCTTGCATTATTATATTTCTTTAGTATTCATTGTCTTTCCTACTGGAAGTCTGGTTCTGCTGAAAGGGACGTGGTCACAGTGGTGAGACTGCCGTGTGGTCTGGGAGCACATGACCTCTGCTCATGACAGCCCTTCTTACCTTAAGCAGCTGCAGTGCCTTTAACTGTCTTCACAAAGTGTGCTTTCCAGCCTCCAGAACGTGCAAGAAACTAAAGTAGATGTGAGGAAAAATCAGGATCTGAGTCAGGATTTTGAAAGGCAAGTCAGAAAAACAAATTGCCAGGGAAACAAACGGCTATTCTATAAAGACTTCAGACCTTGTGTTTGAATGCCAACTGCATTGTATGGTTGGCAAAACAACCTTACCTGATCTTAATCAAGGAGTTGGTGACCCCATCCTGCTCTTTGTGGGGAGAACAAGAGTATTGCATGCACATTTTAGAGGAACACTGATAAAGTGAAGAGTGAATAGGAAATCGAGGTGACTTGAAACTACCCGTGAGAGAATGAAAGGTGTTAGCTGGAGCAGAGCAGAAATGGAAGGTGGGTCAGACTGCCTTGAAATAACCGAACGGCTGTTTTGCAAAATGATGAAATATTTTCATCTGGAAAGTTAAATGAGGTCCTTTAGTTGCTAGGTATTGGGAAACAAAATTTGGCTTAATAAAAGGAGCTTTTCTGACTGCACAGTTGTTGAAAACCTGTTCGTATCCAGTGTCATCCTATGAGGGGCTGGATTACAACCTAAGTTGAAATCCCAGCTTTGCATGGTAGCTGCTGTTAAACTCCTGGGGGCTTGCTTGATTGGAAGAAGCGGGATCCTGAAAATTGAAATGTGGGCTTATGGGAAGATTCTGATGAGGCTGGGGACATTGGACCCCTCAATTCTGATGAGTCTTCTCTGTGGATGGAAGCAGCCATCCCACCCCTGTCTGAGGAGGTAAGCCGGACTTTGCCAGAGGATTCCGTATGGCCTCCCCTGAGGTGTCACTTGCAGGACTCTGCTGATTCTCCTCAGGATGGAGACCCTCATCACCTCTTTGCTTCTAGATGTGTTGCCAGTTGTCCTCAGGTCCCAGCATATCCCAAAAGATGAGACAAAAAGTGTGACCCACAAGGATGTGCGCTACACTCGAAAGAACTGTGATTTTTCCAATTTGCACAGACGGAAATCTGGAGAATATGTGTGGGGGTACATAGCAAGTGTGAACGGAATCAGAAGTTGGATCAGGCTGAATTTACTGCAATGGGCCCACTAAGCAGAGACTCTGGAGTGAGTGCTATGGCTGGAGGGGTTAGAAAGGGCACTAGCGGTTTGTTCGGTTGGCCGAGATAGGGACTGAAAGGTGGCATACACTAGATGAAGTCTGACACGTCAGGACTGCGTTGGTTACTCCAGAGAAGGAGCCAGGGCTGAGGGTGATTGGAGTGGCACAGGGGACTTACATTTAAGACCTGGTCACCCGCCTGGCAGGGTCCAGAGAACACACTTTTCACCATGACTGAAGGGAGCCCTACCATCCTTGAAGAGCTGTGTGCTTGCTCGCCTCCGGAGGCCGGAAATTAGTGGGAACCGCTACCACTGGGGATAATTGGATCCTGGGTGTTGGGGCCAAGAGGTGGCACTGAATCACCAAAGACACGTGGGGCTGATTACCGTGATGGGGCACAGAGTCAGGCAGCCAGCAGTCTGACTCCCAGGCCTGTGTGCTGGCTATTTGGTCGTGTGCCCCAGAAGAGAAGCAGGTGGCAATCTACTCAATTCTTACTTGACTTGTGTAAGCAGAAAATTTCAGGTCAAGTGTGCATGCATCTTACTTGAATTTGAAAACACTGAAAACAGTCATAGCCCCTCAGTCGGTTCCCAGATTTGAACCAGTGTACAGACCCAGAATCTCTTGAATGAGAGGAAGCCCTTGAGGAAGGATCCCAGTATGCTACCAAAAATTGATACTGTTAATATTTCTCCTCGCCTTACCCAGAGGGACCTATGGCATTTTACCAGGTAGCTGTGTCCTGAGGAAAAAGAAGACCTCAGGGACACAGGCTCTGAACTGACACTGATTCTAGGAAACCCAAATGGTCACTGTGGCTCCTCAGGTCACTTGTGGAGGCCAGGTGATCGATGGAGTCTGAGCTCAGGTCCATCTCACAGTGGGGCCCCCAAGCCCATGCTGTAGTGATTTGCCTAGTTCTAGAATCCATAACGGAAACAGACATATTCAGCAACTGACAGAATCCCACAATGGGTCTCTGACCTGTGGAGGGAGGGCTATTCTGTTGAGAAAGGCATGGGGAAGCCACTAGAACTGCCTGTAGGGAAACAATGAAGCAGAAACAATACTGCATTCCTGGAGGGACTGCAGAGTTCAGGGCTGCCACAGGATGTGAGGGACACGGGGGCTGTGACTCCTACCCCATCTCTGTTCAGCTCACTTTTTTGTGCAGAAAAAAGGTGCATCTTGAAGGACAGTGGATTGTCTTTACCTTAACCAGGTGCTGACAAATTGCAGTTGTTCCAGACGTGGTTTGATTGAGCAAATCCACCCATCCCCGGTCCCTGCTATGCAACAGTTGATCTGGCAAATGCCTTTTCTCCAACCCTGTTTGTAAAGATTACCAGAAGCAGTTAGCTTTCAGCCATCCCAGGAATAGGGATGTCATCTAGTTTACAAGGATTTTTTTTTTTTTATCGCTTAGGTTTTTTTATTTATTAGTGTGACACTGGTTTGTAAAATTATATAGGTTTCAAGTGTACAACTCTGTATTACATCATCTATATATCACATTGTATGTTCAGCACCCAGAGTCAGTTCTCCTTCCATCATCATATATTTGGCTCCCTTTACCCACTTCTACCTCCCTCCTCCCCCTTGACTCTCTGGTAACCGCTAATAAGTTTTTGCTTGTTTGTCTTGTTCCTTTGTTGCTTTCAGTTTTATATCCCACAGTATGAGTGAAATCATTTGGTTCTTGACTTTTTCTATCTGACTTATTTCTCTTAGCATACAATCTCAAAATCCATCTGTGTTATCTCAAATGGCAGTGTTTCATCTTTTCTCATGGCTGAGTAATATTCCATTGTATATACTGGGGGTGCCAGAAACATGTCCACAAGTGGGTACTTGTCACCGTGGCTCAAGCAGTGGTTCACTGTGATCAGAAGTGTCTGGATACTGACGGTAACCACTTTCAGCACCTCTTGAAATTGCAGAAGTAAAATGTGACTTGCATTCATCATTTGTTTTCGGTATATATTGAGTATTACAATTTTAATAGTTTTTCCTTTTTTAAAATGTGTATACATTTTTTTGGCATCCTCCGTATATACCGCGTCTAATTTATCCATTCATCTATTGAAGGACACTTTGGTTGTTTCCATGTCTTGGCCACCTTGAACAATGCTGCAGTGTACATAGAGGTACCTATATCTTTATAGATAAAAGTTTTCAGATTTTCGGGGTAGATACCCAGGAGAGCGATTGCTGGGTCATATGGTAATTCTATTCGTAATTTCTTCAGGAACCTCCACACTGCCTTCCATAGCGGCTGCACCAGTCTGCATTCCCACCAACAATGTATGAGGGTTCCTTTTTCTCCACAGCCTCTCCAACACTTGTTACTATTTGTCTTGTTGATGACAGCCATTCTGACTGGGGTGAGGGGGATATCTCATTGTGGTGTCAATTTACATTTCCCTAATAGCTAGTCAAGTTGAGCATCTTTTCATATATCTGTTGGCTGTTTTGTTTGTCTTCTTGGGAGATGTGTCTGTTCAGATCCTCTGCCGGTTTTTCAATTCGGTTGTTTGTTTTGTTGTTGTTGAGTTGTATGAGTTCCTTGTATATTTTGGATATTAGCCCCTTATCGGAGGCACTGTTCGCAAATACCGTCTCACATTCAGTTGATTGCCTCTTTATTTTGTCGATGGTTTCTTTTGCTGTGCAGAAGCTTTTTAAGTTTCATATAGTCCCATTCATTTATTTTAGCTTTTACTTCCCTTGCCTTTGGAATCAAATTCATAAAATGCTCTTTGAACCCAAGGTCCATAAGTTTAGTACCTATGTTTTCTTTTATGCAGTTTATTGTGGCAGGTCTTATGTTTAAGTCTTTGACCCATTTTGAGTTCATTTTTTGACAGGTAGCAGTCTAATTTGATTGTTTTGCAGGTGGCTTTCCAATTTTCCCAGCACCGTTTACTGAAGAGGCTTTCTTTTCTTCATTGTATGTTTTTGGCTCCTTTGTGGAACATTTTCTGCCCATACATAAGGTCTGACAATTAAGTTTGGGAACTTGTTGCAACAATGTTGCTAACCTTTTTTTGATATCAGAGGGATTATTCGTTATGAATTTGTACCAACTGGACAAATCATTAACCAGGTTTACTATTTGGGAATTTGGAAAAGGCTGTGTGAAAAAATTAGATGACCTGAACTTTTCACCAACAATTCGTGGCTTTTGCATCATGACCATGCACCAGCTCACACGACATTGTCTATGAGGGAGTTTTTAGCCAGGAAACAAATAACTATGTTGGAACACCCTCCCTACTCACCTGATCTGCCCCCCAATGACTTCTTTCGTTACCCAAAGATAAAAGAAATATTGAAAGGAAGACATTTTGATGACAGTCAGGACATCAAGGGTAATACGACGACAGCTCTGATGGCCATTCCAGAAAGAGTTCCAAAATTGCTTTGAAGGGTGGACTAGGTGCTGGCGTCGGTGCATCGCTTCCCAAGGGGAGGACTTTAAAGGTGACCGTGTAATATTCAGCAGTGAGGTGTGTAGCACTTTTTCTAGGATGAGTTCGTGAACTTAATGTCTGACGTCGTATATGTAGGTTTGTTTCTGGGCTCGTAGTTCTGTTCCATTGGTCTGTGTGTCTTGTTTTTCTGCCAATACCATGTTGTTTTGATTATTGTCACTTTGTAGTGTAAATTGAAGTCAGGGAGTGTGTTACCTCCAACCTTGTTCTTTTTTTCTTTGTCAGGATGGCTTTGGCTATTCGGGGTCTTTTGTGATTCCGTACAAATCTGATGATTTTTTTGTTCTATTTCTTTAAAAAATGACATTGTAATTTTGATGGGGGTTAGTTCACAGGAACCTTGATCACCATTCCCTTTTACGAGACAGCACACTTGTCCATTGCATTGATGACATTTTGCTACCTGTACCTGGAGAGTATGAAGTAGCAATTCCTCTCGACTTAATGGCAGGACATGTGCATTTCAGAGAGTGGGGAGTAAATCTGACAAAATTCAGGGCCTGCCTGAACCTCAGTGAAATTTCAAGGGGTCCAGTGGTGTGGGGCTCATTGAAGTGAAGGGATAAGTTGTTGCATCTGGCCCCTCCTACAACAGCAAAGAAGGCCCAATGCCTCGTGGCCTCTGTGGATTTCAGAGTCCACATGTTCCTCATTTGGGTGTGTTACTCTGGCCTGAATGACTCCAAAGCTGCTGGTTTTCGGTGGGTGCAGAACAGGAGAAGGCTCTGTAGTGGCTTCAGGCTGCCATGCGGATTGCTCCGCCCTTGGGCCATGGGATCCAGCAGACCCACTGGTGTTGGAAGCCCAGTGGCAGACAGGGATGCTGTTTGGAGCCTTTGGCAGACCTGTAGGGAATTGGGAACTTGCAGCAGCCCTCCATCCTCTGTGGATAACTACTTTCCTTTTGGGAAACAGCACTTAACCATGGGCCACCAAGTTACCATGCGACCTAAGCTGCCTATCATGAAGTGGGTGTTCTCTGACCCATCGAGCCATGAAGTGGGGCACACACAGCAACACCCCATCATCAAATGGAAGTGGGGAATAGGAGATGGCGCTCAAGCAGCCCCTGCAGGCACGAGTTGGTCCCACTCCTGTTACATTGCCTTCTCGCTCCCGGTTGCACCCATGGTGTATTTCCTAAGTGGGGACTGCCCTAAAGTGAGTTGACTAAGGAGGGAAAACAAGGGCCTGGTTTTACAGATGGTTTCACGCAATATGCGAGCAGCACCTGGAAGTAGACAGTTGCAGCACAACCGGCCCTCTCCTTGACAGCCCGGAGGACAGTGGTGAACGGAAGTCCCCACAGTGGGCAGACTTCAAACAGTGTACCTGGAGGCTCATGTGTGCTGGGAATGGCAGTGTCCTTCAGGCAGTCTTTCTACCCCCCCTCAGCCTCATAAGAATGGGCCCTGGAGCTGGAGCACTTCCTCACCAGGAGGAAGCGGTATTCCTTGTTGTGTGTAGTCATGCAAGTTTCTCTTGCATTGTCTGTCCGCATTCAGCCAGTGAATCAACAGAGTTGCCTTAAATGTCTGGTTCCCATGAAGGGAAAAAGAAATAGGTCCTATCACTTTCAGTTCCCTCTTCGTGGGGACGCCGCTTCAGCTCGAGGTGGTTAAACAGCAGCCAGCTGGCCTCTCCACGATCCAAAGCAGCCATCAGCCATCGGAACTCACACAGTTTTGGAGGACAGGTCTTTCTTGCCCACCCTGCTTTCTGGCTCCAGCAGGCAGCACGAGGAGCACCTGCTGTCCCCATCTGCTGGCTGCAGATGTGGGGGGGAGGCGATGGTAGCCTGTACTTCTGGGAAGCACAAGTCGATGGACAGCGACTGGCCTCTCTGACTCTCCGCTGGATGCTGCACGTGTTTTCCTGGGCCCAGGCTTCAAAATAGTTGCTTCAGACCATTTCTGCTAGTTGAGTCATTTTACTGGAGTGACACACGCCTGCAGCTTTCTATCCCGCCATCTTCCTTGCTGTCGCTTCCTAGATGACTTTTATAAATAGAGCATTTCATTCTTGGGCAAATTTCACAGATTCTTGCTGCTTTTCTGTACTAAACAGTTTTCAAGATATTGAGTTTGTTTCCTATCCTCAAAAGATGTTTAATTATTATTTTTAATATCTTTATGACTTCATGGATTTTAACATATATGATGGGTTTCAATCCATTATACTTAGTATCCTTTGAACCTTAAATTTTTCCATCTTTGAGCATGTTGTGATACTTATAATCCACTAATTTAGTGGGGAGCAGTGTCCAGGATTGTAAACCTCAAATTCTATAATGTGGATTCCTGGACAGCTCATAAATATGACTGTGTTATGGGAATGTTCTGCAAACAACTTCCAGGCAAAGTGCGGGGAGGGAGGCCAGAGTCACTGCAGAAAGTGTCATCAGTGAGGTCAGCCTCCAGAGGGTTAGGGTTGACAGCTACCTTTTGGGAGGGAGGTAAGAGCCCTGGTTCCCTGATGGACATTCATCAGCCATGCCACTGTGCAACCAAGTCTTTATTTACCATTTCCTCCCACTGGGGCAAAATAAGGACTACATAGTGACTTTTTAGAAAGAAAATTTATTGACATGTGTTAAGATTCTGGGATTATGTGCTCCTATTTTTTGGTGTTACATATCTCTATAAATGAAAAGAAGACAAGTTGGTAACCCAGTGTGACCTCAGGGGTTTGCGGGACTCTATCTCCTTGCTGAAGTGATTGGTACAGTTGTGTTTTCATCGGGGTCCATAAACGAGTAGTATTGTCTCCGTCTTTGTCTGTTGGAAAAACCTTTTTTTCACTGGCACTACTCACCATCGAGCCAAATGTAGCTCCACATTTTGAAGATGTTTTCCTATTGCCTTCTTTGCCTGTATTATTGCTAATGAGAAGTTGTTCCTTTGTGGCTAATACTCTTTTCTCCCTATGGTAGATATTCTGATGTTTTATTCTGATGTGTCAGTGTTGACACCTCAGCTTTCAAATTTACATACCAGAGAATTCACTTATGTGAGCAATTCAGTGATTATTTTTTAGTAAATTTAAACATTCCAATTTTAGGACAATGCTTTGGCCCAGAAGGTTGCCTCAGGCCCTGTGCAGTAACTCTGTTGTGGCCCGAGCCCCAGGTCACCCTTCATCCACTCTCTCTCTCAGCCTCAGTCACCACGAATCTACTATTTCTTTATAGATTTGTCTTTTCTGGAGAGTTAATGTAAGTCTGGCTTCCTTCACCTAGCATCATGTTTTTGAGATTCATCCCTGCTGTACGATATATAAAAAGTACTTTGTTACTTATTATTTCTGAGTAATATTCTTATTGAATCACATTTTGTTTATCCATTGACCAGTTCTGAAGGGCTGTTTCTACTCTGTGGCTATGTGAACATTGTTTGTAAGGACATGTTTTCATTTCCCGTGGGAGGAAAATTGCTGGATCTCTCTCACATTTTAAGAAACTCAAAACTTTTCCAAAGTGGCTGCACCGTTTTCCATCCATGCCAGTAAATGTTGTAAGGGTTTCAGTTTCTCCACATCCTCACCAACACTTGTTATGTATCCTTTTCATTGTAACTACCCTTGTGAGTGTGAAGTGACACCTCATTTTGGTGCTGATGTTCATTTTCCTAATGATAATGAGCATCTTTCCATGTGCTTTGTGTCCATATGTATATTTTGTTTTCAAATACTCTGGCCATTTTTTTATGTGGTTATTTGACTTTTTATTATAGAGTTGTAAGAGTTCTTTATATATTCTGTATTCAAGTCCCTTTATCAGATACAGGATTTGCAGATATCTTCTCCCAATCTGTGGGTTGTCACTTTACTTATCAATGGTGTTGTTTGATGTGCAAAAGATTTTAATTTTGATGAAGTCCAGTGTATCTTTCTTTTGTCACTGCCTCTTAGTGTTAATATCTAATAATCCATTGCCTACTCCAAGGTTACAAGGATTTACCCATGTGCTTTTTATCTAAGAGTTTTAAAGTTCAGCACTGATATTTAGGTCTGTTGTCCTGATCCATTTTGAGTTCATTATTTGTGAATGGCCTGAAGAATGGGTCTGACCTTTTTTGTTTGCATGTGCATATGTCCAGTTATCTCAGCAACATTTGTTGGAAAGACTTATTTTCCCCCATTGAATTGTCTTGTCATCCTTGTTGAAAACCAGTTGACTGTAAAAATACAAAGGTTTGTTTCTGAGTGCTGACTTCGATGTCATTGACCATGTGTGTAACCTCAGGCCAGCAGCATACCATCTTCACTTCTGCAGCTTTGGAGTAAGTTCTGGCGTCAGGCAGTGTGAGTCCACCAACTTTGAACTTCTTTTTCAAGGTTGTGTTGGCTATTCTGGGTCCCTTGCATTTACATATGAATTTTAGGATCAATTAGCCAACGCATGCACAAAAGCCAAATGGGATTTTTGATAGAAATTGGGTTGAATCTGTAGATCATTTGGGGAGAGTTTTGATATCTGAACAATGTAATTATTGATGTGACGTAAATAAAATGGCTCAACGCTGCTGTTTCATTTATGTGTTGTATATTCCCTTTGTTGTTCATTTCCGGATTTCCCCCCTGCCTTCCTATGGACTACTTGAATATTCCAGAATCCCATTGTGATTTATTTGTAGTGTTTTGCATACAGATCCTTATGTACATTCTTCCTTGGTCACTCTAGGTGTGACATTATACATGCTTGTCACGTACATTTCCTTGACATATTTTGAAAAAATCGTCAGTATTATAATTTTTACTTCAGCCATCATCCGTGTTTTAGCAAACTCAAGAGAGTCAGGCAAGTCTCTTTTATTTCCCTATATTTTTACTTTTTCCATTTTCCTACCTTCCTTCCTGATGTTCCATGATTCCTTTGTTAATCAGCTGCTCTTTGATTCAGCAACTTCTGTGAGCTATTCTTTTAGAGCAGAGCTGTTGGCAGAAAATTCTCTGTAGTTTTCCTTTCTCTGAGAAGAACTTGATTTCTTCATTCCTGAAGGATAGTTTCACTGGATGTAGAATTTTGAGTTGATGTTTCTGTTTTTTCCAGTACTGAAAAATGTTATACCACTTCCTTCTAGCCCCCATAGTTTGTGGTGAAAAATCCACTAGACTTTAAGGAGCTTTTCTCCTACAGGTGAGGTATCCTTTCTTTTGCTGTCAAGATTTTTTCTTTGTCTATGTAATGTATTTTAATATTGATTTGTTTTCATCCTGTTTGGGGGTCAATTCAGTTTTTAGAATCTATAGGTTTATGTATCTTTGCCAAATTTGGGGAATTGTCAGCCATGATTTCTTCAAACATTTTTTCAGCCCCATATTCTTTTTCTTCTGGAATGCCAGTGATACGAAAGTTAGATATTTTGTTTAGGCCCTCACCCTCCAAAGCTCTCTACTCTGTCCTTTTTTTAAAAAAGTATCTTCTCTCTGTTTTTCAGATTGGGTAATTTCTATTCTTTGATCTTTAATTTAACTAATTCTTTTCTCCAACATCTCATGTTGCAGTTTTCCTCATGTGGTTAGTTTTGTGTTAGTTTTTTTGTTTAAATGGGTTACTATATTTCTGAGTTCTCAAATTCCCATATGGTATAATACTTCCTGTGTCATTTATTTCTTTGCTGAGACTTTATGATTTGTTTTGTTTTGTTTTGTTTTCATTGGTTTCAAACATGTTCATAATTGCTTGTTGAATAATTTTTATGATGCCTGTTTTAAAATTATTGTCATAATTCCATCAATTTCATCTTGTTTTGGGCATCTGATGTTCTTTTTTATTCAAGTTGAGAGTTTTCTGTTTCTCAGTAGGGTGAATGATTTCCATTGAATCCTAGACATTTTGGGTATTGTGTCATGAGACTCTGGGTCTCATATTCTGTTTTAGCGGACCTCCACTGACTTGTGCCACTGGGAGTAGAAGCTCATTCAAGTCCAAGCTTCCCCACGTGGCCCTTCCCCATTTATGCCTTGGAATGGGAACAGATACATGTTGCTGCTGGAGTGGAATTTCAGGCTTCCCCAGGGCCCCTGCTAACACCACTGGAGCTCGGAGGATGAGTGCTGTCTTGTTACCATCTCTTCCTGTCCTCTCTGGACCCTGTAAGATTCCCTAGTTACTGCTGGCCTCCTCACGTGGCCTTCTCTGACCACCCCAGTTAGGTGAGGGTGACATCTAGGCTTCTCACGTGGCCTCTCTGCCACTGTTCCAGTTATGGGAGAAGACCATGCAGCTAGGTCAGGGTGGACATCCAGGCTTCTCACGTAGCCTTCTCTTGCACTGCCCTAGTTAGGGGGAGTACCCCTCAGGGCAACCATACGGTGCTGGACTTCTAAGCATCTCTCATGGCCTTTTCTGAGACCACCCCATTAGAGGAAGGACCACTCAGGGCAGCTAGGTGAGGGTAGACGTCTGGGTTCCACACTTGAGGTTTTCTAATGAGGGTGGGAGTGGGCTGCACTTCTTTTTGGGAAATTGGCTGGTGTAGAGCAAATATTGTCTACAGTTCTCCGTCGTGGCGAGCTGCTCCTTTTCTGCAACTTGGAGTAGAGAAAACAGGTTCCTTTTATTTTATTTATTTATTTTTTTGTCTATACCCATGGCTATGCAGGTTCTGGCTTCTTTAGCAATCAATCCAGGATATATTAAATAAGAAGAAAACTCACTTCAAATTCCCTGAGTCCTGAGGGACCTAGCTAGTCTGATTTTTTGTCTACTGTTCATAGTCTTATTTTTGTTTCATTTATAATGTACAGGGTTTTAAAGCCATAGTTCATGGAGAGAATAGGGACAAGTCTCTTGTCCTGGGACCAGAAGCCCTACGATTGATCTTCGTATCTTGGTCTTGTATCAGGCTACCTTGCTGAAGCTGTTTATTAGTTTTAGTGGCTTCTCTGTGGAGCTATAGGATTCTCTATCTACAGAATCATGTCTTCTGTGAATAAATACTGTTTTACTTTTTGCTTCTGATCTTCATTCCTTTTATTTCTTTTTCTTGTCTAATTGAACTGACTAGACTTTGCACACAGTCTGGGCTAGAAGTGGTGAGAGCGAACATCCTTTATGTGGTGTCAGGAGAAGGCATCCAGATTTCACTAAGTTTGATGTTAGCTGTAGGTTTTTGGCAGATGACTTTTATCAGGTTGCGGAAGTTCCCTTCTATTTCTAGTTTGTTTAGTGTTTTTATCAAGAATGAATACTGGATTTTGTCAAATGCGTTTTCACCATCTGTTGAGATGGTCATGTTATTTTTGTCTTTGAGTCTCTTAATGTGCTATAATACATTAATGGATTTTCAGATATTAAACCAACCTTTCATTCTTGAGATAAATCCCAGTTGGCAATATGTTGTATAATCTCTTTTGGGTTTGTTTTGCCAATTTTGTTGGGGATAGTGTGTCTGTAGTGATGAGCTATGTTGGTCGGTAGTTTTCTTTTTGTGATTTCCTTGTCTACCTTTGGTTTTGTGTAATGCTTGCCCTTATCTTATGTTCTGGAGGGATTTGTGAAGGATTAATATTATTTCTTTAAATATTTAATGGAATTTACCAGTGAAGCCAACTGGGCCTGCTCTTTTATTTGTGTGGAATTTCTTTTTCTTTTTTTTTCTTACTCTTTTTCTCTGTGTGGAATATTTTTCATTATCAGTTCATTTCTTTATTTGAATAGGTACATTCAGATACTCCTTTTCTTTGAGTCAGTTTAGTAGTTTGTTGTTGTAGAAATTTTTCTTTTGTTTTTTTTTTGAATTTTCTAATGTTTTGGCATAAAATTATTTGTGATTTCCATTATAATCCTTCTAATTCGTGTAAGGTCAGTGTTAATGTTCCACTTTCACTCCTGATTTTAGTAATTTGTATATTTTTTTCCTTTTTAGTCTAACTTAAGAGTTTGTCAATTTTGTTGATATTTTCAAATAACGAACTTTTGGTTTCATTGACTTTTCTTTTGTATTTATCTTTTCCATTTCATTCCTTTCTTTCCCCCTTTATTTTGTTCTGTTTTCTTGTTTCTTAATGTGGAAGCTTATATTTCTGATTTGAGATCTTTTATAGTCCAGGCATTTATAGCTATAAATTTCCCTCTAATTACTGCTATAGCTGCATCCCATAAATTTTGGTATGCAGTGTTTTTGTTTTTATGTAACTAAGACGGTTTTCTTTTTTAAATTTAATTTAATTTTATTATTAGTTTCAGGTGTACAAAACAAGATAATGATTAGACATGTATACCCTTACAAAAGTGATAACCCCACCAAGTCTACTACCCTTTGATAGCGTACAAAGCTATTACAATACCATTGACTATATTCCTTATGCTGACTTTACATCCCATGACTATATATACTTGTATATATATTTAACTATAGTCGACATTCAATATTATCTTACATTAGTTTCATGTGTACAGTGCAGTGGTTAGGCATTTATATAATCTATGAAGTGATCCCATGATAAGTCCAGTACCCATCTGACACCCCACATATTCTTTACAATATTATTGATTATATTCCCCATACTGTATTTTACATCCCTGTGACTATTTTGTGACTACCAATTTGTATTTTCTAATCCCTTCACCTTCTCATCCATTTCCCAACACCCCGCCTATCTAGCAACCATCAGGTTTTCCTCTGTATCTATGAGTCTATTTCTGTTTCGTTTGCTTGTTTATTCTGTTGTTTACATTCCACAATATAAGTGAGATCATACGGTATTTGTCTATCTCAGTCTGACTTATTTCACTTAACATGATATCCTCTAGGTTCATCCATGTTGTTGCGAATGGTACAATTTCATTCTTTTTTATGGCTGTGTAATACTCCATTGTATAAATGTACAACAATTTCTTCATCCAATCGTCTATTGGTGAGCATTTCAGTTATTTCCATATCTTGGCTATTTTAAATAGCACTGCAGTAAACATAGGGGTGCATATATTTTTTTTCAAATTAGTGTTTTGGATTTCTTTGGGTAAATACCCAGGAGTGAAATTACTGGGTCCTAAGATAGTTCTATTTTTGATTTTTTGAAGAACCTCCATACTGTTTTTCATAGTGGCAGTACCAATCTGCAATCCCACCAACAGTGTACGAGGGTTCCCTTTTCTCCACATCCTCACCAACACTTGTTGTTGATTTATTGATATAGCCATTCTGACAGGAGTGAGGTTGTATCTCTTTGTTTTTTATTTGCATTTCTCTGATGAGTAGTGACATTGAGCATCTTTTCATATGTCGATTGGCCATCTGTATGTCCTCTTTGGAGAAATGGCTCAAACCGTTTTCTAATTGTTCATGGGATTCCTTCTTTAATCTATTGGTTTAATTTCCAAATATTTGTGATCTTCTATTTCCTTCTGTTGATTTCTATTTCATTCCATCATGGTCAGGGAACAAAGATACTTTGTGTTATTTAAATATTTTTAAATTTATTGAGGCTTGTTTTAAGCCTTACAGGCGTTGGCAAACTACCACCTGTGGGCTAAATTCATCCCCACTCCTCTTACAAATAAAGTTTTATTGGTACACAGCGCTGCCCATTGAATTCTGGTTGTTTTCACGCTACAATGGCAGAGTTGGGTATTTGCAACAGAGACGGTTGGGCCTCAGAACCAAAATATTTACTGTTTGGCTCTTTACAGAAAAAGTTTTCTGACCTCTAGTCTAGCATATCGACTCTGCTGGAGAATGTTCCATTTGCCCTTGAGAAGAATGTGCATTCTGCTATTGTATTTAGATGCCAGATAGCTGGAATTGCTTGATAGAGTTGTTCAAGTGTTCTGTATCTTTGATGGTTTTCTATATGGTTGGTCCATTATTGAGAGAATGCATTGAAGTCTCTAACTAATATTGTTGAAGTATTTATTTCTTCTTCAGTTCTGTCCATTTTTCTGTAATGAATTTGGGGGCTCTGTTGTTTGATGTGTATACAAGATCAGACAATTAAGTTTGTCTGATCTCTGTTGTTTGATGTGTATACAAGATCAGACAATTAAGTTTGTCTGATCTAGATAAAGTGCTACCTACCTCATCGCTGAATATCACTGTGGTCACCTTGGAAGAACTCCCCTTAGGAAGCTATGCACTGATGCCAACGACTAGTCCTTCAAAGCAATTCTGGAACTCTTTTTCTGGAATGTCCATCAGAGCTATCATCATTATTACCCTTGATGTCCTGAATGTCATCAAAATGTCTTTCAATAGTTCCTTTATCTTTGGGTAAAGAAAGAAGTCGTTGGGGGCCAAATCAGGTGAGTAGGGAGGGTGTTCCAATACAGTTATTTGTTTCCTGGCTAAAAACTCCCTCACAGACATTGCTGTGTGAGCTGGTGCATTGTCGTGATGCAAGAGCCATGAATTGTTGGCAAACAGTTCAGGTCATTTTCGTCTAACTTTTTCACCCAGCCTTTTCAGCACTTCCAAATAGTAAACTTGGTTAACTGTTGGTCCAGTTGGTACAGATTCATAATGAATAATCCCTCTGATATCAAAAAAGGTAGCAACATCGTTGCAACAAGTTCATGAACTTAATTGACCTCGTATGTTCATAATTATTGTTTCTTGAATTGACCCTTTTACGGTATCATTATGAAATGACTGTATCTGTATTAATTTTTTGTAACTCTATTCTGTCTAATATTTTTTTTGTTCCTCTGTTTCTCCTTTACCACCTTTTCTGTTAGATTTTTTTCAAATGTACCATTTAAATTCTTTCAGTAATATTTTAATTATATTACTATTTTAAAAATTATTGTCTTAATTGTCATGCTAGATATTGCAGTACACAACTTATGATCTGCAGATTAATACTAATTTAGCGTATTCTTTATAGCTATATTCCCTCCCCCACATTTATGCCATTATTGTCATTTATATTATATCTTTATATATTTTTAAACTTAATACAGTACTGTCATTAATTATCACTTTACTTTGTACAACCTTATACCTTTTAAAGCGAAGAAAGAAAAATATAGAGAGAATATTTTATCCTAATCTGCATGCTTACTGTTTTCAGTACACATCATTTCTGTCTGTGAAGTTACTATCTGTTGTTATTCTCCTAACCTTCATTTGTGGTATTATATATATGTAATATTTTATGTGTTATTAGTCCTACAGTATAATTTTTAAAGTAGTGTTTTATGTAGTTGTCTTTTAAATGAGTTAGGAATAGTAAACAAAAATATAATAGTAAACAAAAATAGTAAAACAAAAAAACATGATTCCCCTCAGCAGTGCTCTTTGTTTCTTTGTGTGGATTTGAGTTTCCTTTTGGGGGTGTTATTTCCTTTCAGCCAAAGAATTCCCTTTAGGTTTTTAGTTTAGTTTAGTTTAGTTTTTCATTTTTTGTTTTTAGTTTTAGGTTTTAGTTTAGTTTAGTTTTTCATTTTTTGTTTTTTGCAGGAGGCAGGCCTGCTAGCAGTGAATTTGTTTGCTTGGGGATGTCTTTATTTTGTCTTATTTTTTGAAGGGTATTTTTTCTGGATATAAAATTCTCCACTGGCAATTTTACTTCATTCAGAACTTGCATATGTCACCCCACTGACTTCTGGTCTCCATTATTTGAGATAGAGGTCAGCTGTTAATATTATTGTGATTCCCTTGTTCATGATAAATCATTTTTCTATTGCTGCTTTCAAATTTTTCTTTCCTTCTTTGGCTTTCAAAAGTTTGGCTCAGATGTATCTACATGTGTATCTTTTTCTGTTTCACCTGCTTGGGGCTTGTTTAGATTTTTGGGTGTATATAGGTTAGGGTTTTTTCATCAAATTTGGGGTTTTTAAGAGTTTATTTCTTAAAATCACTTTTATATCCCTTTCTTTCTTTCCTGTCTATGTCAGCCATGTTATGTGTATGTTGGCGGTGTGTTCAATAATATCCGCGAGGTCCCTGAGAGCTCTTTATTTTTATTCATTCTCTTTTCCTGATCTTCAGATTATATGATTTCTTTTTTTTAATTTTTTTTTATTATTTTTTATTTATTTTTTTGTTGAGAGCTCACTGGCCCATGTGGGAATCGAACCCGCAACCTTCAGAGTTAGGAGCACGGAGCTCTAACCGCCTGCGCCACCGGGCCGGCCCCAGATTATATGATTTCTATTGCTCTTTATTCAAACACTGATTCTTTCTTCTGTCATTTCAAATCTGCTATTGAACCTCCCCAGTAAAGTTTTTATTTCCGTTATTGTACTTTTAAAATTGAGATATAATTTACACATAATACTGTATTAGTTTAGGTGTACAATATAATAATATGATGTATGTATATATTGTGAAATGATCACAACGTAAAATTTAGTTAACATCCATCACCACCCATAGTTACAGTTTGATTTTTGTGTGTGTGTGTATATATGGTAACTTTTAAGATTTATTCTCTTAGCATCTTTCAAATTGTATATAACAGTATTGTTAACTATGCTTACCATGCTGTACATTACAGCCCCTGACTTATTTGTCTTATCACTGTAAGTTTTGTGTCTTTTGACCATCTTCACCCATTTCACTTATCCTCCAAATCTCTGCTTCTGGCAACCACCAATTTGTTCTCTGTATATGAGTTCAGTTTTGTTGTTTTAGATTCCACATAAGTGAGATCATACAATATTTGACTTGTTTCACTTAAAATAATGCCCTCAGAGTCCATCTGTGTTGTCTCAAATGGTGGGATTTCCCTTTTTTTATGGCTGAATAATATCTACATATCTATATCTGTATATATCACATTTCTTTATCCATTCATTGGTCAACACTTAGGGTATTTCTGTGTCTTGGCTATTGTAAATAATGCTGCTCTGAACGTGGGGCTATAATTATCTTTTAAGATAGTTATTTTGTTTTCTTCAGATATATAACTGAAAGTGGAATTGCTGGATTATATGGTAGTTCAGTTTTTTGAGGAACCTCTATACTGTTTTCCATAGTGGCTGCACCAATTTACATTCCCATCAGCAGTGCACTGGGGTTCCCTTTTCTCCACATCCTTGCTAACACTTGTTATTTCTTGTCTTTCTGATAATAACCATTCTAATAGGTGTCAGGTAATATCTCACTGTGGTTTTGATTTGCATTTGCCTGCTGATTAGTGATGTTGAGCACCTTTTCATGTGCCTGTTGGGTATATGTATGTCTCCTTTGAAAAATATCTATTCGGATCCTTTTCTCCTTGTTTAATCAGATTGGCTTTTTTTTCCTACTGAATTGTTTGATTTCTTTATATATTTTGGATATTAACTCTTTATCAGTTATATGATTTGCCGATATTTTCTCCTATTCTGTAGGTTGCCCATACGTTTTGTTGATGGTTTGCTTTGCTGTGCAGAAGCCTTTTAATTGGATACAGTCCCACTTTTTCATTTTCGCTTTTTTTTTTTTTTGGCAGATGAAAGCTATTGTATTGAATGATCGATCCATACACTGGACAATGGCTAGAAAAGCTGAGTTTAAGTACAGGCCACTATGTACAGGTAAAAGAGATGGAGCTTTATTTCTTGGTCTCTTCTTCCTTGGGCAGAGTCTTGATGATTTCCTCCTTCTTGGCCTGGAGTCGCTCTTCACGGCGCTTGCGTGCTTCCTTGGTCTTAGACCTACGGGCCTCAGCCTGGTCAGCAAGAAGCTTCTTGCGAGCCTTGTCTGCCTTCAGCTTGTGGATGTGTTCCATGAGAATCCGCTTGTTTTTGAACACGTTGCCCTTCACTTTCAGGTACAGGCTGTGATACATGTGGCGGTCAATCTTCTTAGATTCACGGTATCTTCTGAGCAGTCGGCGAAGAATTCTCATCCTTCTCATCCAGGTTACCTTCTCAGGCATTCGAGCATTGGCAGTACCCTTACGCTTACCTATGCCCATATGCCTGCCTTTCCTACGGGCCAAAGTGTTTTTTCGGCATTGAGCTCGGGAATGCACAGTCACAGGCTTCCGGATGATCAGCCCATCTTTGATCAGCTTCCGAATCTGCTGGCGGGAGTTGGCATTGGCGATTTCATTGGTTTCATTGGGGTCCAACCAGACCTTCTTTTTGCCACAGCGGAGGACACTGGAGGCAAGCCTCTTCTGAAGCCTGAGCATACTCATGGCTGCAGCCGCAGCAGGGACAGGAAAGCTCATTTTCGCTTTTGTTGCCTTTGCTTTTGTTGTCAAATCCAAAAGAATCATTGCCAAGGCAATGTATACTGTGTTTCCCTGAAAATGAGACCGAGCCAGACCATCAGCTCTAATGTGTCTTTCGGAACAAAAATTAATATAAGACCCGGTCTTATTTTAATATAGTATAAGATTGGGTATAATATAATATAATACCGGGTCTTATTTTAATATAAGACCAGGTATAATATAATATGGTACAATAATGTAATGTAATAACCTTATATTTTTGTTTCAAAAGATGCATTAGAGCTCATGGGCCGGCTAGGTCTTATTTTCTGGGAAATCACGGTAGGAGCTTGTTACCTCCTGTGTTCTTTTCTAGGAGTTTTATGGTTTCAGGTTTTACGCTCAAAATGGATTACACTTTAATCTATTTTGACCTGATTTTTGTGTATGATGTAAGAAAGTGGTCTAGTTTTATTTTATTTATTTATTGTTTGTATCTGTTCAGTTTTCCCAGCACCATTTATTGAAGAGACTGTCTTTTCCCCATTGTATTTTCCAGCTCCTTTGTTGTAAATCAATTGACCATATATGTGGGTTTATTTCTGGGCTCTCTATTCTGTTCCACCGATCGATGTATATGTTTTTATACCAGTACTGTATGGTTTTGATTCCTATACCTTTGTAATATGGTTTGACATGCCTCCATCTTTGTTTTTCTTTCTCAACGTTGCTTTGGCAATTGGGGTCTTTTGTGGTTCCAAACAAATTTTAGGATTGTTTTATTATAGGAAAAATGCCATTGGAATTTTGATAGGAATTGCATTGAATCTGTAGATTGCTTTGGTTAGTATGGACATTTTTAACAATACAGTAGTTCCCCCTATCCATAGGGGATATGTTTCAAGACCCACAGTGATGCCTGAAACCACAAATAATAATGAATCCTATATATATTGTTTTTTTCCTATGCATACGTACATATGATAAAGTTTAATTTATAAAGTAGGCACCATAAGAGATTAACAATAATTACTAATAAAATTGAACAATTATAACAATATGCCGTCATAAAGGTTATGTGAATGTGGTCTCTCTCTCAGAATATCTTACTGTACTGTATGCTTACGATGCATTGGTGGAACCATTCCATCAACAAGATGGCTGTCACCACGCTTTCTGATTATGTTGTCAGAACACAGGGAGATAAATTTTGTTTTTGTTTTTCAGAGCACATGAGTTCTTTGCACTGTACACTATGCCTGGCTTTCTCATATGTCCTGCAGTGTTGCCACCACATAGTACTGGAGTTAACCGATCCTTCCATGCTGGTGCCTTCTTTTCATTTTTATGACTAGGTTCTACTGGGTATCTTCTTCCTGAAGAGCTTGGTTTCACTGCAGTTGAAGACTTGCTTTGGATGGTATCCTTTTTCCTTAATCAGTTTTCAACTCTGCCGGCAATGTGGCCGCAGCTTCTTCATTGGCCAGTAATTTTTATATTTTCGGTCCAAACCTATTCCTGAATCTGTGTAACCATTCCTTACTTGCAGTAGTAAACAGCTGGGGTTTCACTCATTGCAGGGGGTTTCTTGCCGAAGTCTTCACTGAGGCTCAGGTGCCTTCATTTGGAACATGTTTTCTATTCCTGTCTTCCACCCACAAATGTTATGCTTTTGCTATCTCAACTAAGCACTCATCACATATTGTGGTCGTAACTTTTGCAGTTTGAGGTGGGACAGCAAACTAGCACAAAGTTCTTTTTTCTTTTTCACAGCTTTGGGAATAGAAGACTCGTTCTTACTGTAGTTCTTAGCAACCTCAGTGTGTGTGTGTGTGTGTGTATATATATATATATATTTTTTTTTTTTTTTCTTATTAAGTGGAAAAGTTTCACCTTCTCACTTAAAGGGAGTACTTTACAGCTTCTCAGCATACCCAAATTGTCAGCATCACTCCTCTTGTGCTTTGGGGGCCATTTTTAAGTAAAACAAGAGTTACTTGAATTCAAACACTACAATACCATGACAAATGATCTGATAACCTAGACAGCTGCTAAGTGGCTGGCGAGCAGGTAGCGTATACAGTGTGGATATGTTAGATATAGGGATGATTCATGTCCCAGGTAGGATGGCTTTAGGTTTCATGACACTATTCAGGACAGCACACAATTTAAAACTTACGAATTTATTTCTGGAATTTTCCATTTAATATTTTCTGATTGCAGTTGACCACATGGGTAACAAACCACAGTAAGTGAAACTGTGGATAAGAAGGCTTTGTTGTATTCTTTCAAACCATGAGCATGGGCTATCTCTCCATTTAGTTGTGTCTTCAGTTTCTTTCATCGCTGTCTTATAGTTTTCAGTATACAGGTCTTTCACCTCCTTGGTTAAGTTTATTCCGAGGTATTTTATACTTTTTGATGCAATTGTAAATGGGATTGTTTTCTTTATTTTTTTGACATTTCATTATTAGTGTCCAGAAACAACTGATATTTGTATATTAATCTTGTATGCTGCAACATTACTGAAATAGTTTATTCTGTTTTTTGGTGAAGTCTTTAGAGTTCTGTGTATGTCATGTCATCTGCAAATAGATAGTTTTACTTCTCCTTTCCAATTTGGATGCTTTTTATTTCTTTTCCTTGTCTGATTGCTGTGGCTAGGACTTCCAATACTACATAGAATAAAAGTGGTGAGAGTGGACATCCTTGTCTTGTTCCTGACCTTAGAGGGAAAGCTTTCAGCTTTTCACTGTTGTGTATGCTGTTTAACTGTGAGTTTGTCATACGAGTATATGGCCTTTATTATGTTGAGGTATGTTCCATCTATTCCCACTTTGTTGAGAGTTTGTCATGAATGAATGTTGAATTTTGTCAAATGCTTTTCTGCATCTATTGAGATGATCATTTGATTTTTATCCTTCATTTCGTTAATAATGGTGTATCACATTGATGGGTTTTTGGATGTCAAACTATCCTTGCATCCTGGAATAAATCCCACTTGGTCTTGGTGTATGATCCCTTAGTGTATTGTTGAATTTGGTTTGCTAATATTTTGTTGAGGCTTTTGCATCTATGTTCATCTTGGGTATTGGCCTAACAATTTCTTTTCTTGTAGTATCCTTGTTTGGCCTTGTAAAATGTGTTTGAAAGTGCTCTGTCCTCTTTGAGTTTTCGGTATATTTTAATAATGATTGGTATTAATTCTTCTTTAAATGTTTGGTAGAATTCACCAGTAAAGCCATCTGTTCCTGAACTTTGTTGGGTTATTGTAACTTTTTAATTTGAGGATTTCTGTTTAATTATTTTTTATATAATTTCTATCTCTATTGAGTCTCTATCTGATGAATCATCACCATGCTTTCCTTTAATCCTTTCAACCTGGTTTCCTTTAATTCTTTGAACATTTATAATAACTTCTTTAAAATCTTTATCTGTTACATCCAACATTTGAATGCTCTCAAAATAGGTTCTATTGATTGGTTTTTCCCTGCTTGTATAGGTCACATTTTGGTTTCCTTGCATACCTCATACTTTTTTGTTAGAAAACTTGGCATTTTATAATATATATTGTTGTGGTTCTGGATTCTGATCTTATGCCTCACCACAGGGTGGTGCTGTTGGTTGTTTTTTTTGTTTGTTCATTTTAGTAACTTGCCCAGAGTAATTTGGTGGAGTATATTTCCACTTTCGTGTGCAACATTTGTTGTTTGCTCAGCCTTTTTGTTTTCGGTTTTCATGTTTTAATTTTTAAGCTTGGCTTGGCTTCTATGAGTTGTCCCTGCATCAGCATAGCTTAGTGGTCAGCCATTGGTTAGAGGTTGTGCTTCAACACCCTGTGCTGACAAGGTTCTGCCCTTTGCCATTAGATCTGTGTGTGACTTTGGGAATGCTTTCAAAATTCAGGTAGTTTAGAAATCTGCCTTTGTTTTTTACTTTGTTTCTGATCTTAGAAGGAAAACAATTGACTTTTTCAACATTAGACATGGTGTTACTTGTAAATTTTTTATAGATGTCCTTCAACAGAGGAAATTTCCTTCGATTTCTACCTTGCTGAAAGTTTTAATGAGTGAATGTTGAATTTTGTCAGATTCTTTGTCTGCATCTTTTGTGATGTTCATCCAGTTTTCCTTCTGTTTTTCTGCCAGTGAGATACATTGATTAATTTTCAAATGTTAAACCAACCTCAATCTCCTAGGATTAATACCTCTTAATCATAATATAGTATTTTCTATATATTGTTAGATTTGACTTGCTTATATTTTCATGTGTATTTGTGTATCTGTGCTGACTGAGGACTATTGCTATGTTCTTGTTTTCTTGTGATGTCCTTATTGGGTTTTGGAATAGGTGTTAGGGTGGTCTTGTGAACAGAATGGGCAAAGCATTCACTCTTGGCTCTATTCTTTAAAAGGTTGGTGTACAATTTTTATTTTTTCTTATGTGTTTGGCAGAATTCATCAGTGAAGCCACCTGAATCATAGATTTTTTCAGTGGCAAGATCTTTTCAATTTCTTTGTAAGGCTATCCATATTCTTAAACTTTTTCTTGCTTCATTTCAGAATGTTGGGTTTTTCAAGTGTTTTGTCTATTTCATATAAGTTGCTCGATTTACCGGCGTAATATCCTCTATAAACCTTTCAAGGGCTGAAGAATCTATGGTGATGCCCCCTTTTTTATTCTGGATTGGTAATCTGTATTTTCTTTATTTTATTTCTTGGTCATTTCTTGGTAGGGATTTAATTTTTTAAATTACTTCAAAGAACCAACTTTTGGCATATTTTATATATTTTCTGTTTTCAATTTCATTGATTTCCGCTTTTCCTTTCTTCTACTTACTTTGGGTTTAATTTATGAGTTTTTGAGATAGAAGCTTAGATCACTGATTTTTAAAACTTTCTAAAAAGTTTTCAAATATATGTATTGAGAGCAAAAATTTCCCTTTCATGACTGCTCTATTTGCTTTCCACCATTTTTTGTGTATCATTTATTCACTTCACATATTGTCTAATTTCCTTTATTTAGAATTGTGTGTAATTTCCAAATATTTGAGGATTTTCTAGTTAGCTTTTTGTTATTGATTTCTAGTTTCATTTCTTTGGAGACAGACATGCTTTGTACAGTTTCAGTACTTGAAATTTATTGAGGCTTGTTATACTCCTTTCTTTAATGTTCTGAATATACTTGAAAAGAATGTGCATTCAGCAGTTGGATGCTGTTTCTATAAATATCAGTCAGGTTGCATTGGTTAAATAGCGTTGTTCAAAATTTCTATATTACCAATTATTGTCTTCTAGCTGTATCAATCATAGAGAAATTTCTTGAAATCTGCAACTGATCTGTTTCTCTTTTTGGTTTTATCAATTTTTCCTTAATGAATTTTGAAGCTCTGTTATTAGATACTACATATTTAGCACTGTTATGTCTTTCTGTTGGATTGAGCCTCTTACTATGCGTGGTCCCTCTTTATCCCTGGTAACACTCCTTTACTTTTGGCATATGTCTTTTTTCCAATCCTTTTGCTTTTGATGTGTCTGTGTCCTTATATTTCACAGTGTCTCTTGTAAACAAGATATAGCTGGGTTTTGTTTCTTTACCCAGGCTAACAGTCTGCCTTTTAATTAGAGAATTCAGTCCATTTTCATTTAGTATGACTACTAATATGGCTTATGTTTAATTCTGCCATCTTATTTGTTTTCTGTTTATTTAATCTTTGTTCCTTTGCTTTTCCTTTCCTGCTTCTATTCTTTTCCTCTTATTGACTGTTTAGATATATCTGTTGGTGTCATTACTAGTTACTTAAGAGTTGTTTTGTCAGGTATGGTAGCTATGAGCCACATTAAAATTGTTTAAAATTCACTTTCTCGTTGTATTCGATACATTTCAGGTCCCCAATAGCTCGCTACATGTGCCTATCACTGTATATTAGTCAGTACAGATTACTGCCCAAAGTTCTGTTCATTCTCTAGAGATTAAGACCAGGATTTATTTTGAGTCAGAAGTACCCAGGGTCAAGTGTGGCAAGAGTAACATTCTAGTCGGAAGATATGTGCTTTTGTTATTCTGCGTCCAATACTCATTAGCTTTATGTCTCTAGGCGAGTGCGCTACTGTTCATGGCCTCGGGTTTCATTTCTTAACTTGGGTGTAATAAATGCTGCTCCTTCTGCTTCATGGAGTGCTTACAGTAAAATTATAAAACAGTAAAGTGCTTTATAAAGACTAAAGTAGTTTTCCAAAAAAACCCCAGTAATCACAATTGATTGACCCAGTTTTCGGTGTTTTGTTTGCTCTTTTAGGTTGCTGACAGAACTAGAATCTCCTTCTTGGTGGCCCTTTAGCTCCAAGCTTTGGAAGATGCCATCAGACACAAAGCCCAGTGTAGACTCCTCAATGGCTAGTTCCAAAGCTCTTGGAAAAGAAGGGATAGTGATCAGAGTTCCTGCTGTTATTTTCCAAAGAACAGACTCACATGTTAAACCTGGAAGGCTCACTGTCCTTGTTTCTGGGTTGGAAATCCATGACTCAAGTTCTTCTCTTATACACCGATTTGCAAAAGAAGATGTGGATGACATTAAAGTTCACACACGTTACGAGGTCAGCATCCGCCAGCGGTTCACTGGGAAGCCAGACATCGCTTTTCGTTTGATATCTGCCAAGATGCCAGAGGTTGTCCCCATTTTGGAAATGCAGTTCAGCAGGAAGGTTGAGTTGTCAGAAGACGCCTTGATGCTCAGAAGCACTAGAGCCTCTTCCCCAGAAGAGAAGGACTGCTCAGTCTGGCATGCAGGTGAGTGACCATCAGAATAGTGTGTGCACAGACGGCTGAAACGCCCACCTCAGCACGCCCGTGGTACACACTTCACGTGGTGCGGTATGTGGACAGTTCCTGGTTTCCGCTCACTGGCAGCCACCCACTGGTTGGTAAATAATTTCAGACTGTTTTCTTTAGTGCTTGCCATCTGTGACTCTCAAATCACTCAGGTTTATCGCGCACTAACGAGCTGTGTAGGTTTCCAAATAGGTCACAGAAGGTTTTGGTGACTCTATCAGAGTGAAGGGAAGGACTTAGTTAGGTGTTTTCACTCTTGAGAGCCAGCACCCTCCCCACCTGGTCTGGTGGGTCTCTATTGCCACCAGCCCCGACTCTGCCTCAGTCGTTTCCCTTGACGTTTCATTGAGTTCTTCCAGTCTACCCTCCAGATGTGCATTTGGATAGCGCAGTGTATGAAGTGGTTCTTGTGGTTTGTGTTGCATCCGTAAGGTACTGCGAAGCGCTTGCTCTCCTGGCAGTGAGGCCACAGTGTCCTCCTGAAGGTCTCCATGGGATGTGGAGGGGGTCGCTGGGCGTGGCCGTGGGGTCGAGTGTGGGTAGCAGGATGTGCGGATATGTCACACGTCCACATATCATGAGGTCCTCGGGTCCCAGCTTCCTCCCGAGCATGGGATAACTCCATGTCACTGATTTCTCAGTTTTGCCATTTTGACAGGTGTCCTGTGGCATCTCAATGACATTTTAATTTCTTTCATTGATTATGAGGTGGAGCATCTGATGCTTTTTATTTGCATTTTGGTCCCACAGGTTTTGCTCTATGGATTGCCTGTTCTGGTTTTGCTTTTTTGTTTGTTTGTTTTCTGATTTGTAGGAGTTCCTTGTATATTCTAGACATTCATTCCGTATTGACTTTAGAAGAAGCTACCAGTACTTTCCCAGACTGTCGACTTCCATTACAGAAATCTTTAATGTTGCTGTGGTCAAATTCACCACTTTTCCCCTTAAGTTTGTTTTTGAGCCCTGCTTAAGAAATCCCAAAGTCATAAAATATTCTGATATTTTCTAATACTAGAATTACAGGTGATATCACGCCTATACTTAATGTGGTTTTTCTGACAAGTAATAGTCTTTCTTTATTAACTTTGATTCCTCGATGTCTATTAAAGTAAGAGATGTTTGTTACCATTCCAGTCCCTTTTTGTTTTCTCTTAAGTGATTGATTTTAGTTCCAGTGAGTAACCTGTTTCCCTAACACATGGCTATGTTGATGTTATTCTAGTTGGCTTCAGTTTCAAAAAGAAATATAGTTGACAATAGAACTGGTTTTATAAGATCCAAAATGTTAGAAAGAACTGTTAATGTAAAAACCCAATTTAACACCTTATTTTCTTGGCATTTTCAGTTTTTCTTTGGCCCCTCACTCAAGGCAGGACTCAGAAGCTGGCCCAGAAGAGGGCTGCGAAGGGCGGGCGGTACCACCCAACATGGTACCCTGACCAGACGTAAGGCCATGTGCAAGCCCAACTGGGCAGCTGCTCTGATACCCCAAGTTTCAACTGAGTCTCCCACTGCATTTTCCTCCTGGGAGGGGCCTCAGCAGCGAGAGGGGAGCCCCTGGCTGGAGGAACTAGACACAGAGCGCCATCAGTCACTGGTTCCACCAGTGCTGATCGCAAACCCCACGGTGCCAGAGCCTGGTGCCAGGGCACCCAATCCTGAAAACGAAACTAAATAAAACGCACAACCCTTCTTCACACACAGCTCCACCATGTTCGTGGGTTGTTAGGCATGGTGGTTTCCAAGAGAGACTGTGGCACAACATATAATGAATGAGATGGCAGATGTGTGCATGCCACATGTGGCACAGAGGTCACACTGCACAAGCTTGCTGGGCCTGCTGTCAGGGGCGCCATGGAAAGGGGGATGGTCGGCTATGACCCCTCCGCATCCCGGTGGCAGACAGGGCTGGAGAGGAGCAGGAGGCGAGTGCAGGGCCTGTGTGGCCATGGGCAGACTGCAGGAAACTAGGTGAGTGGGAGCTGCATGGCCGCCCATCAATCGTCCTCTGTGAAGCCATATCTACTTTAAGGACTCGCCACTGATTGAGCCAGGCCCACCACGTCAGTAGGATAGTCTCCCGTACCTCATCAGCCAATTATGGGCCTTCTCCGTCCACAGCTACAGATACCTTCCGGACACCACCTAGATTAGGCTTGGATTGAATAGCTGTGGTCTCTCTTGTCACACTCTTGGATCACATGTATGTGGAATGAGCTGAGCCGTGTCCGGGGTGACAGATGGGTTTTCATCTCGGTGCTAACTTTAGCCTGTGGGTGGGATCCCTGCAGGGTGTCTGAACCTGTACTGAGCAAGAAGTGCCACCCTCCCTTCGGGAGGTCACCCTGCCTCCCGTGGCAGGTGCACCTTATAACTGTGGGTTTTGAGAGGCTCAGGTGACGAGGAGTGATGAGTTTGGAAAAAGCCAGCATTCTGACTTTAGTAAGCAAAATGGTCTGCTGCTTGCTAAGAACTTCTTGGTGTCCTGTGCAAGCCCAGCAATGAGAGCCTACTTCTCACTGTCGCCTCTGTGTTGTGTCTGCCAGCACCTCTGCCTTTACTTCCACATTGGAAACTACAGGACAGTGGAAGTGGAAACCATGGCTGACATCTCAGACATGGATTCCTCTCCTTGCTGAGGTATTTGGGTAAAATATGTGGCCAGAAGGTGGCAGTCTAGTAACAGGGCACCAGTGTTTACCCTGAGTGAGTATCTAGAACTTTCCAGAGACCTCTATAGGAATGTATAGTGTGGACAGTTGAGGACTGGGGAGCAGAAGCATCTCATGGGGCTGGGAATCACCGGTGGGCAGTTTCCCCCTTACTGGAAGAGCACTTGCAAATTGCTGTTTTTGTGCTTGGCACCTTTTTAAAAACATTTTTCAATTTTAGAATAGTTTCAGTCTTGCAGAAAAAGTGAGGCTAGTTCAGAGTTCCCATGTCTCCCACACACACCTGCCATTAGTGCCTCTCACTGTTGTAAGCAGCAAACTCCCGTGGACACATTGACATTCTCGTAAGTTCAGATTTTATCCCAATTTCCTGACATTTGACTGTTCCGGGATCCAGTGTCAGAATTCAGTGTCACGTCCCCTTGGGCCCTTGTTGACTGGGACAGTTGCTCAGACTCTCCTTGTTTTGGTAGCCTTGA
The DNA here is from genome assembly GCF_964194185.1 of Rhinolophus hipposideros. Taxonomy (NCBI): domain Eukaryota; kingdom Metazoa; phylum Chordata; class Mammalia; order Chiroptera; family Rhinolophidae; genus Rhinolophus; species Rhinolophus hipposideros. The sequence continues at coordinate 2,490,210 of NC_138069.1, read as the reverse complement.
CGGGTTTAGGAGCAGTGGTCAGACTTTGTAGCATATTCCCAGGTTATCTTGTGGTCCCTGGGGTGACACGGGCAGGAGGAAGCCCCCAGAATTTTGTCTCTTCATCAGAGCAGGTTCCGAGCCTGGCTAAGGGTTTTGGTGCTGATTTTTATCTTTGTTGTTTGCTGACTGTTAACCTTCAGAGAGAGGCCTTCCCTGACCCCCCAGTTTAAGGGCCCTCTGTCACCCGCTCACTCACCCCTCATGGGAATTTTGTGTCACAGTTGCCCACGGTGTCTCCCCAACAGCCTAGCCAGGACCCTTCAATGGCTCCTCCTTCCTAAAAGTGAAGTCGTCTGTAAATTCCCTTGTAGCTTGAACAATGTGTGCTTGTGTTGGTTAACTGAGATAATTAATGACTTTAGAGGCAAAAACCATCTTATACTGAACCAAATTAATTTTTCTCAGAAGATATTTCAAAGCATTGAGATAACTGAGTCAGCAACACTGTCTCAACACAGAGCACTGGGGGTGGCCAAAGCCCTGTGCTCAGCTGACTTAGTGTTTTCCAGGAAGAAGTATCGTCTATTTTGGCTTTCTGGTTATTTAAGTAACATCCTTTTGTTAAATGTTTGGAAATAGCATGTTTCTCTCTGCAATACTCGTATAGATGGAGGTGTTGAAATGGACACCTGAGCACAGTGCTGGGCACCAGTAGGCGTGGATGGGCGCTGCTTTCAGAAGCTAGTCGGGGAGCCCCCAGTTTGACAGATGCTGAAAAGATAAACAGCAGGGCGGTACCAGGCAGGTTCATGTCAAAGTTATGAAAACGGAATGATAGTAGGATTACTGCTGATGGGAGGGTCGAGTGGAGGATGTTCTCCAGACGTGGTGCTGGGTACGTCCCTCTGCATGACGCGGGGCATGACGCGGGCAGATGGGCAGAGGCCAGTGTGCCTGGGACAGGAGGCAGCGTGCTGAGGATGGGGTGCCGGGGAGCAGGAACAGGAGCCCATGGGTTCAGGGAGCGGACTGAGGAAGGGTGCAGGCTGAGCGAGGTGCTTCCTCGGCCCTTAGGCCTGGGGAACCGCTGTTCACATAGGCGAATAAAGCCATCGCGTCAGCGTGGATAACGCAGCTTCCACGTCACGGCCTCAGCTGGCCTCTCCCTTAGGCTAATAAAAACTGGTAGGACACACCCTCTGTTCTGAGGTGATAGCTTCCGGCCCAGCTCTGACGGTGCTGTGCAGTTCACTGACTTTAGAAAAGGGCTTTTCATTACGTAACATCCCAGTGGGTGACACTGACCGAGAGGCGCTGAGCTGCATGCCGTGGAAAGTTCCGTGCTGGTTAACAAGCCCCAGGATATTGGAGTAGGTGGGGCTTTAGCAAGTCTAGAACACACATTGTGAAATTAGGGGGTTGCAACCAGCTTTTTCACAAAGAATGGAATCGAACTGCAATCTGAGTACGTGGGGTACGGGGTATGTCTTGTCTAGTGAGACTTACTGACTACAAGATGCAGTGAGGTGCAGCTGCTCTGTAGGATGCGGCTCACAGTCCGCAGTTCGAGGCGGGCCTGGGGGAGGGGTCGCAGGCCTCCAGCAGCCTTGCTCCACTGACTGGTTCCTGAGCTTACTTCATCTGGCCTTTTCCCCTCTGGACCCCTAGAAACCTGCTTTCTGTCCTCATCCCAAGCAGCATTTATCCTGGCCAAAGCCAGGCACTCTCAGGGACTGTTAATCTGTAAGAGTTACTTTAAGACATAGAATAGAGGGGTGGGTGCGTGCGTGCGTGTGTGTTCAGGATGGCTGGCCTCTCCCACCCTGCAGTCTGCATGTCCCAGAGGCTGAGGCGACCCGCTGGGCTCTGGCCTGTCAGGCCCAGTGAGAGCTACCCCCCAGCAGATTTCCTTCTCCTTTCCTGAGCGGGCACTTATCAGCTGCTCCGGGCGGCTCTTATGATAGGTGGTTCTGCTCACCACCAGTAGGGTCCTGGGAAGGATGTGGGTGTCACCTGTCAGCCCCTGGCGCCCCCCCATTCTGCTAGAGCAGAGAAGCCTGCTCAGAGGAGCTGGTGCTGATTCCCAGACCAGTGTGCATTTTGCTATCTGCTCTTCTCTCCAGCCTCCTACCGTGTTTCTCCGAAAATAAGACCTAACCAGAAAATAAGCCCTAGCATAATTTTTCAGGATGACATCCCCTGAACATAAGCCCTAATGCATCTTTTGGAGCAAAAATTAATATAAGACCCGGTCTTATTTTGGGGGAAACACAGTAATAAATAAACGTGCTGCATAGCTGAGGTGGTCTGTGTGATAGAGAAGGGCCAGCAGCAGACTAATCAACACCCTTATCTGGGCCCTGCGGCACTAGGGTGCAGGTGGAGCCAGCTCTTTAAATAAAGGACAGGTGGCCCGCCACAGGAGGGGCCGTGAGCCACCTGATTAGCACAGTCTATCCAGCCTGCCCTTCTGCTCTTCGGGGAGATTGCTCAGGCACGGGTACTATCCAGGCAGTGACGGGCCCTGCAGCTCACAGACTTGCCACATGTCGTGGCTCCACAATCACCTTTGCGTGGCCGGGCAGCTGGCCATCCTGTGTTCCCCAGACCCACAGATCCATGGGGTTCATGAGGGTTCAACAAGTACTGTGTGAAACAACAAACCTATAGCTTTTTTCTCAAAAAGAAAGTGGGCACGACTGGATGGGAGCCTTTCTTCTGAGAGCGGCTTAAAGCAGACCCCAGGTATTTACAGTGTTGCACTCGGACGAGGGCGGAAGCGTTGGCAGGCCCCCTGGCCACTCAGCTTAGCAGAGGCTAGGGGCAGGGGCCAGCATGAGCAGAGGCTGCAGACCTGCAGACTGAGAGGTGCCTGTGAGATCACTTCGTCGGTCCAGAGAGCTAGGATGGTCTTTGTAAAGTGCTCTTGCGTGGTGCACCCTCTGGAACAGTCATTGCTGTTTGACTTTCATTTCAGCATCCAGGCTGATGGACTGTGCCAGGCTCCAAGAGCCCTCGGGGAGCCAGGAAGGAGGGCCGCTTCAGCTGCAGATGAGTGAGCCACTCATTTCCCAGGGGGACACCCAGGAACTGAGACAGGTAACATGCATTCGGGGGCTTTGTCCTCCCTGCAGGTGATTCCCTTCTCTTTCCTTCCTGGAAACACCTCTCCCTGGCTTGTGCTTACCCTCATCCACAGGACGCTGCTGGCACACCCTCCGGGTTTGCTCTGCTCCCTGCAGCGGGAGAACAGGGAGAAAGGCAGTGCCCATCCTGCCCCCTTGTGCCATGTGCACACAGACACGCTCAGCCTTCCCGGGCTTCTGCCCGTTGTACGTGTTTGTTTCTGTGCACACATGTGGCCTGTGTGTGTGCAGACATACATACATGCATGTGGACTATGCACGTGTGTGCTGTGAGTCTACACCTGTGTGTATGTGTAAGCTGTGCGTGTGCTCTGAGTCTGTGGACATGTGCTATGCCTGTACTGAGTGCGCATGCGTGGACATGTGTGTTGTGTGTGTTGTGAGTGTAACATACATGTGCGTACTACTGTAGGTGTGCTCCACACGAAGGCACTTGCCCTGTCATCTCACTCTCAAGTACTCAGTAGGATTCTGAGGAGGCTTGCCACTTTGTGTCCAGGAAGTTGAAATTTAAACAATATTTCATAGAAATACTTTTAACTTGTCTTCCTGTGTTATTCCTGGACTATACAATGGCTTTTTCTTTTTCCTTTTTTAATAATTTTAAAGCAAGTACATAGACATTATCTGATTCATATTTTAGTATGTAGCTTTAAAAGATAAGCACTGCTTTTAAAAACCAACATCATACCATACTCACCTTAAAAAGTAAAAAGTAACTCCCTGCTGTCCTCAGACATCTGTCTAGGGGGTGGGTGCTCAGCTCTGCCCGCCGCCGCCCCACCTAGGGAAGCGCACCACGCAGCTGGTGTTCAGGAGCCCAGGAGGCACTGCGCTTGATGCAGCACCTTCGTGCATGGCTTCCCTCCGTCATCTTCTCTTCCCTTTGCAGTTTATTAGTTGAAATCGAGATTTTGCTGTTTTCATCTTCCTGACTTGATTTCCCCAAGAGTGAGTGCATGCACTCTGCCCCTGTTCCCCGTAGGTCAGTTCGTAGCTCTAAGGCACCATCAGGCCCGACTCGGCTTTGGAGAGCCTGGCTCCCTGGTGCCCTGCACGTTCATCAGCAGTGAGCCTGTTTTCTGTGTCTGCCTACGAAGACTCCTTAAGCGCAGCCCTTTCCTTTTGGGGAAAAAGAGTGCTCATCTTTCCTGTGGGGTATTTTAAATGTACGTAATTTGTCACTTTTTCCTCCTGGCCTAAATTAGTCACTTTTGTAATGACAGAAACACTTTCTAGCTGCAGCTAGCAAATGCGGCAGGTTCCTAATTGCCTGCAGAACATGAGGGTCTTGTCTGCTTTGGGGCTTGAGAACCCCTGTCCTATAAAGGCCGTAATGTACCCATTCTCCTGAGAGTGGCTGAGACAGCATCCGCCTTAGGCTGGTGAGATCTGGGACACCCTCCACACACACGTGAAGGTGTTGTGGCTGAGACATGCTTTTCTGGGCCCCGTGGCTATGCTGAGGCTGAGCCAGGAACACGGCTTTGTGGGGGGGAATGTAGGGGTTTTCTCTGTTCAGTCTGGAGATGACCGTGCATTCTGAGAGGGCCCTGCCCCTAAAAGCCGTGGAGGGAACGGGAGACGTCAGGCTGTGTGCACCTGACACCGACACCCTTCCCTTGGGAGCGGCTGTCAGGTCCTGCGCATCGTCACCAAGTCTTAGCCTGTAGTGTCCATGCTGGGAACAGCAGCCACTAAGAGTCAGGACTCTGGCTTTGGGGATAGAGAAGTGCTGACTGCGTGGTGAGCTGGAGAACCGCTGCAGGAGGGGCCAGTGCCCGCCTCACCCTCCCTCCTGCAAGGAGAACCCGGCTTCACAAGAGATGCTCTTTCTGAGGTCAATCGCATGTTTCCTTTTAATGAAGAAATCTTACTGTGCAGTGAAGCTCAAGCATGTGTAGGAAAGGGTTAAATGTCTGGGGAGAACAAAATACAAGCGCCTCTCAATTCAGCTGTGGTTTCTGTTGCAGATGCTATTAAAGTCATTATGTGGAAATGGGTCTTGGTGACTTAAAGTGCAGTCGGTGCTGAGGGAAGATGCGCCTGATTACCCCAGGAGCCCGCGGCTGCCCGCGTGTGCAGTACGGGGCGTGCAGTGGGCGTGCCCGCGGCCCCACGCGCTGGCGCATGCCTGCCCTCGGGCTGCAGCCGGCAGCAGGTCCGCGTCTCTGTGGTAGGGCGGGCTGTGGGGGCCGGGCAGCACCGGCTTCCCCAGGACGGGCTTGGCGGAGCGCCCTGCCTCCCTCGGAACTGCGGCTCTTTGTTACCAAGGCGGTGGCTGTCACAGACTTGATGCAGCTTTTGGAGATGACAAAACCAAGCGGCATTTGGCTTTTCCCTGAGGGCATCTGGGTTCTGTGGACATTTTCTTTAGAACTTCTGAACCTCCACTTCTCTGCCTTAGCCTGTGTTTGGTTTGTATTTCTCCTGCCTCCCTCTTTCACAAAGAAGGAGCCAGCTAAGAGCTGGCATGGGTCTGTCTGGTTGGGGGTTGGCACCGGCGGGTGCGGAGCTGGTTGCTACCCGAGGGGGTTGCATGTTGGTGGTGGGTTTGCCCTGGAGCGGCGAGCCTGGGAACAGCAGCGACGGGACACCTGAGCTGATGCCTTGTCATTCCCAGTAAAGAAGGTACGCTGTGGATTCATAAGATATTTTTAGATCATAGTGTCCCGCGGGGCGGCCTGCGGGGTCTCTGCTCCCGCTCCCCACATAAGAACGCAGGATATGGCTAGGCCAAAAAGGAACACCCAGGGAGCCATAGGTAGGGGAGTCAGACCACTATGGTCTCACTGGAGGCTGGATTCACACGACGTGCGACCTGCTGTCTGCTTTTCTGCCAACCGACCGACTCGACTCCCCTCAACTCCCCTCCCCAGCGCAGCCGCGGCAGTTATATTAGTGGTCAATGGCTCAAGTGTTACAGCTGACGGCCAACCAGCCACAGCTGACGGCCATCTACTACCCGAGCCAGCACCCTTCCACATGCGGCCGAGAGCCTGGAAACTGCTCTCTGGGGCTCTGTCCCCACACATAGTTTTGAACTTTGTGTTTGTTTATATTAGGGCTTTTAGTCTGCCTGCTGTATCTGATGTCTTTATAAATAATAAACACAAAACGCAAAAATTAAAAGAAAAACTGAGGTCACACATTCAGTTCAATCACTGGAAAACCTAGACCACTGGTGGGCTGATGTGAGGAGAAGCCTTTAACTGCAAAGGCTGCCCCTCCACGCGTGGGGGCCGTGGGTGAGAGTAGAGCTGGGCTCTGCTTGCTGAGCAGAGCCATGTTCTGCTGAGACCCACCAGCAACTGTCAGGAACTTCCTGAAAAGATTCTAAGGAAGAAAGTTGCTGTGGTTCCCTGTGTGAAACCGTCTTAAGAAATTCATGTCCTTTTCCCTCTTTTTTAGAAATTATACAGTACATTTCACCTTCTGTGACTACGGTCCTGGTCTTTTTCCCCTCTTCTCTGTTCCCTGGTACTGAAACTGGTCCTAATTCATCGGTCTCCTCTCATAGTCACACATACAAAAAAAACACATACAAAAAATCAGTCAATTCTTATAGACCTGATCTGTGTAAGATCAATAAATGTCTGAGTAGTGAATGATTTATCCCTGGTTTAGTGATAACTCAGCACACAGTCACACAGTGACAAGCAGGGTGTCCGTGGGCCTTGCATCAACTGTGTGGCATGCCGGGCCATGCTCCAGGACTGATGCATTAGGAAGAGAGGTGCTAGACTGCGGGGCCCTCAAAGTAGACAGGCACAGGAGGGCTTGCAGCAGCCCATATTGTTTGTGGCAGTGGTTGGTCAGAGTGGGAGGGCCGGTCCTGGCATGTGGCTATGTGTCCCCTATAGCTAACGGAAGGCTGTGCAGGTGCACGGGACCTCCCTCGCACAGAAGCCACAGCTAAACCTGGACTGCACGGAGGAGACCTCTGCCCTGGTCCAGATGCCCGTGCACATGAGTCTTGGGGACGTGCTCTGTCCCTTCTCCTGCCCCGGATTCTGAAACATGCGAGCATTGCAGTGAGCGTCTCCTGGAGCAGGCTGTAGGTCTGTTCAGCAGGTGGGCCTTGAGGACAGGAAATAGGCTCCGGCATTCTGATTGGAAGGACGACTATTCTCGGAATATTGTCCTGTCTTCTCAGTCAGCATTTCAGTGACCCTCAAGTCTTAAAATTAAGTGTCTGCTTATTGTGTTACTGACTGGCTCGCTGTGGAACGTTACATATGTTATTATATTATAACCATGTTTTTATTGTGGTGAAATATTTATAATACAAATTTTGCCATTTTAACCGTTTTCAGTGTACAGTTCAGTGGCATTAATTACATTCAAAATGTGGTGCAACCATCCCCACCATCCGTTTCCAAAGCTGTTCCATCACCCCAGACAGAAACTCTGAACCACCTTCCCAGCCTCTGGATCCTCTCATGGCTTGTCTCTGAGTCTGCCCTCTGAGTGGAACCGCACATTGGTCCTACATGTCTGTTTTTTTTCACTTAGCATGATGCATTTTGTAGCATGAATCGGTACTTCTTTCCTTTTCTGGGGTGAATAATATTCTGTTGTGCGGATGGACCACATTTTGTTTATCCATTATCTGTTGGTCGGTACCAGGTTGCTTCCACCTCTGGCTCTTGTGACAGCTGCTGTGGACGTCCACATGCAGTGTCTGTCGGAGTCCTGCTGTCAGATCTTTGGCGCGTATTTCTAGGAGTAGAATTGTTTGGTCTCAGGGAAATTCTGTGTTTAGCCTTTTTAAAAAAAAAAAATAAGATTTTTTAGTGGGGAAGGGGAACAAGACTTTATGGGGGAACAGTGTGTACTTCCAGGACTTTTTTCCAAGTCAAGTTGTTGTCCTTTCAGTCTTAGTTGTGGAGGGCACAGCTCAGCTCCAGGTCCAGTTGCCGTTGCTAGTTGCAGGGAGCGCTGCCCACCATCCCTTGCAGGAGTTGAACCGGCAGCTTTGTGGTTGAGAGCCCACTGGTCCATGTGGGAAACGAACCGGCAACCTTCGGAGTTAGGAGCACGGAGCTCTAACCGCCTGAGCCACCGGGCTGGCCCCTGTGTTTACCTTTTTGAGGAACTGCCAAACTTTGCAATAGCTGGTGCCCCATTTTCTGTTCCACCAGCCGTGTATGAAGATTCCAATTTTTCCGCATCCTCGCCAACACTTATTTTACCTTTTGAAAATTTTCAAATGATTCTAGCATCCTGGTGGATGTGAAAGACTGTCTCATTGTGGTATTGACTTGCACATCCCTGATGACTAGTGATTTCCGGGGCTTATTGGCCATTTGTATGTCTTCTTTGGAGAAATGTCTGTTCAGTTCTTTTTCCATTTATTAATTGGTTGTGTCTTTTTTTAAGTTGTGCGAGTTCCTTATGTAGTCTAGATATTAAACCCTTATCGGATCTATGATTTGCAAATACTTGTCCCATTCTTTAGGTTGTCTTTTGACTTTCTTGATAATGTCCTTTGATCCAGTTCTGCCATGAAGGCCAAATGGTATACTGCAGTTCAGTCTGGCACCCATTGTTAGTGCACACCCCACGAGTAAAAGGGCCTGGTCCCCAACAGGACTGCTGCTCCTTGAGACACCAGCCGCATTGGGGTCCCCAGGCCACCCTGCACTTCTGACTAACTGGCTACAAAGCTGAGGGGTTCCCGTGACCCCTCTCAGGTTTGGTCGTTCGTAGGGTGCCTCACAGAACTCAGGGATGCGCTCTAGTTATGATGACAAAGGATGCAGAGGAGAAACAGCCAGTGAAGAGATACATGGGCTGCAGCACATGTTCAGAGCTTGGGGCCGGCCCCTGTGGGACTGGTGTGTCGCCGCCCTGGCACAGCAGTGTGACCACCAGCCAGGCGTCTTCACTGAGCATTGGGTGTCCAGAGTTTACACTGAGGTTCATGAAGAAGTTCTGGGGCTAGTTTTCTGAGTATCTTTATCATGAAAAGATGTTGTTGATGCATTTTCTGCATCAATTGAGATGATTATGTGGTATTTTTATCCTTGTTCTAGTATTGTGGTTTATTACATCTGTTGATTTTCTTACACTGAACCACCTTTGTATTCTGGAATAAAGCCCTGTATTTGGCTTGCTAGTATTTTAGTGTGTTGTGTTTTCATTTCTCCTTAAGAATTTTTCTAATTTCCCTCTTTGACCCATTGGTTGAGTGTGTTAATTTATATGTATTTGTGAATTTTATAGTTTTCCAGATTTCCAGTTTCCTTCCACTGTGGCCAGAGAAGGTACTTTCTATTACTTCAGTCTTCTTTACGTCTGAAGTTGTTTTGTGGCCTGCCGTGTGGTCTGTCCTGGAGATGTTCTGTGTGCACCTGAGAGGGGTGCGTGTTCTGCTGAGCTGGTCGGAGTGTTCTGTATACATCTGTTAGGTGTAGTTGGCGTATAGTGTTGTTCAAGTCCTCTTTTTCCTTACTGCTCTTCTGTCTGGATGTCTTACCCATGACTGACATCATTTTATTAACTTTTGTAAAAAGCAGGTATTGGGTGGTTTGGGGTTCAGGCTGGGAAGTCAGTTTTTGTGGTTTTAAGTGTGGAACTGAACTGAATGCATGAGTCAGTGTTGGGAGGCTGCTTGGCCGTGTGGCCTCAGCAGCAGGTCTGTCCGTCCCGTCTGTAGCATGAGGGCTGGGGACTGGTTATTGGAATTTGGCTTTAGGTGGCCAGTAAGTGCCTTTGCCTCATTAGCCGTGTGGCCTTCAGCAAGCTGCGGCTCCCCAGTGTTTCTGTCGAGCGTTCCACAGGACAGGGTCCTTCCTCGAGGTTTGCATAGGGATGAGGTGAGGAGGAGGCCTAAACTTTGGGGCAGAGTTATGGCATATCGTTTAGTGAGCTGTAGACAAACGTGCCGGTGGGGCTTCGACTGGATGTGACCCTTTCAACTCTGAAGAGCCACAAACTTAATGCGTTTTTCCATTTTGTTTCATACTCTGAGAATTGTCCCACTGAGGGAGACATTGACTTGCACATGGAGGAGGGACCTCCAGTTACTCGAATGTCTCACTTACTGGGCATTCTTTGGCTCTCTTAAAATCCTGGGTCTCTTCATGGGGAGCTGTTTAGGATCCTGGTCCTGGGAGGTGCTCACCTGTGCTTTCCCTGTCTGGACCATTGGTAAGTGAGGGCTGACTGGCCCTTGCTGTGTGGACTCAGCCCTGGTGTGTCAGGTGGGTTTGTGCTCAGCTCCTCTGCCCTGTGCACTGAGGGGGATGTGAGGAGGGGAGTGTACAGGGCCCCCTAGAAGAGAACCCTGTGCCGGGCCTCAGGAATGCAGCAGAGGGGACTGGGAAAGGGGGGGACGACGCGGGGGTGGTCTGTGAGTGCTGAATGTGACAGATTGTAGCCTAGAATGTTCTTTACAGCCTCCAGAGCTTTGGCTGTGCTGGAAGCCAATTTTTCCCTCTTTACCTTCTCTGTAGCATATTAATGGCCCCAACTGGTAGAACTATTTGGAGTTGCAGACAGCTTGATTTATCCCAGCTCTGTTCTTAAATGGTTGCTAATTTCTCACTGCAAGAAAATTCACAGTTTTGCAGTGAGTCAGCTTAATAACAAGATGAGGGCAGACAGTCCAGCTAATATTAAACTCACTCGAGGTGCTTAACATTAATATAGTAGTAGTACTCTGAAACCTAGAGTTTTATCATGAGGTGGAGTGAAACATTTTCTTTTTTTTCTGACTGTAAGTTGAGACAACAGCTAGAATTTCATAAACATTTTGGAAACATCAAGGCCAGTACTTCTGTGTCCTGTGTCCCTCCCTTTACGCAGTGACACTGACGTTTCAGGGCCCCCTTGAAGATACAGCTCACAGCAGAGCTTGGGGTCCCGATGGCTCAGGTGAGGCACAAACGCTTAAAACATGTCTGTTTTGGTAAGTGGACCTACTCTGCTGGATGAGCTATTTTTCCGTAATTTATTTCCTGTTTTTATAAACAAAATGAAAGTTATTGGAAGGCTAAAATGTCCGTTCTTGTGTTGATCCAGACAGCACCGATGCCCCTGTCCTGGGGTCTGTGGTGTTGGGGCCTGGAGGACAGGGTCTTCCCTTCCAGAGAGGACAGCAATGTCTGCTCTGTCCTGGGGGCCACATGCTGCCTCCCACTTCCTGCCTGAGTTCTGTCAGCTGCCCCCTTCCCGTCACTGACGCTGGCGAGTGGGCCCAGTACCTGCCTGTGGGACCAAGCCTCCGGTGCTGGCTCTGTGGGGCGCCTGTGACCCTCTGAGCTGAAGAGCACCGAATGTTCCCGTGTTTCCTCATGGTCCTGTGCCTAGGTGACACCGGCACACGTGCTTTTGTGTCTTCTGTGCTGAGTGCACTGTCTAGTTCTTTGCAGTTTATAAAAGTTAGTTTCTTGTAAAGTTCAATGCACTTTTAATCAGGTAATTTCTAAGTAGGTACAAATGGGGCTGTTGAGAACGCTCCTAGGTTTATTTATCGTGTAGCAGGGACTCGGAGAAGAGCCTACTTGGAGCCTGCTCTTTGACTCGGAGCCCAGTGAGGGCTCATCTGAGAGGCCAGTTGATATTTCAGAGGCTGGCAGCGTCATCTGTTGATGACTAGACAGCTTGTCATGCTAGGCCACAGAAGTAACAACTGTTTTTAAGGTTTGGCCAGACTTCATATTCTCCATTCTTTCCATTCCATGTTATATGGAATGCACACGATGCCATTTAATTACTTCAATCCCTTTCTTAAAGGAAAAAGACCCAGTATTAGTGATCTGGAGGTTTGCTCAGTGATTGTGTCTGCATACTTAGTAGCTGTGAAGACCTCTGTGGTGTTTTTGCAGGATTAACGTCCAGTACACTGTTGGCAGACCAGCCCAGGACGTCAGCAGGCTGCCTGGGGAGTGAGTGCTGTTGTTCAGGTTTTCTTCTCGGACAGACTTTTCCCAAATCAAAAACTTCAGCAGGAACTGGCCCTTGTTTGGACTATGTATTCGCTGAAATGCTCAACTTCTGTTGGCATGTCAGCTGTTCTCGCTCACAGAATAAGTTGTATGTGCCTATTATTATGTGCTTATTAAACATGGCCTCAGGAATGTAGGTGTTCTTGCTTTTACCACTGTTTACTTGTAGGCTGGGAAAGAGGGAGTCGATTCACCCTCCTGAGGAAAGTGTAGGACATGCAGGGACTGTCACGGAAAGTGGCCCTTCGTGGGAGTGCTGTCACGTGGCCATGTGGTCCTGTGCTATGTGGCACAGTAGTCACTAGCTACATGTGGCTACTGAGCACTTGAAAAGTGGCTGGTCCACGTTGAGGTGTGCTGTAAGTATAACATTCATACAAGCTTTCTAGTACTTCACATAAAAAAAGAATATAAAATATCTCAGTATTTGTTTATATTGATTTCATGTTTAAATTTGGGGTTGATTGAGTTAAGTAAAATACATTATTAAATTAAATATTAAAATACATTATTAAAATTAATTACGCTTATCATTTTTTCCTTTTTAACTTGTGAGTGTTAAAAAATTGAAAATCACAAGTGTGGCTCTCCGTACACTGGACGTCTTGCCACAGTCTCCAAGGCTCTCTGAGCTGGCACATGCCTGGGTCCCAGCCTCCCTGGGGGTGTGAATAGGCTGCCAATCCCTGGGGGTGGCCTTTTTGCCATTTTTTAAGGGACACTTGCCATTTCTCTCCGTGTCCTGGTGATGGGACCTCTGAGTCGTCGCACCGTGACATCTGTCGTCTTTGAGCAGCCACCCCAGGAGATGCAGCCTGGGAAGTGGGGAGCCAGACAAGTCACTCAGCGCCCCCCGCCTGCTGTGTGAAGCAGAGTGAGTGTGAGGATTAATGGAAGAGCAGTTCGGGCACATCACAGGGGCCCTGTGACTCAGCCTCATCCAGGACGGCTGGGGGTGAGGACACACACGAACCTGTACACGCTTTAAGCCCACTTTCACTTTCTGTGCACGAATGGCTATTGGGATGGAAGGAAGCAGAGGGAAGGCACCACCATATCACCAACAGCGCTCATTCAACAGCCCTGGTCTGGATTTGGATTTCAGGGGACTTTCTATAAGTTCCGTTTCCTTACCTGCTCTGAACAGAACAGCGGCTGCCTGCTGAGAACCTGTCTCTTCCATCAGTGCTGACGATTTACAGTCTGGGGCCTGGTGATCCTGAAAGACATTTCAACTGGAAATGAACTTGACCACGTTTTGACGTGATTGACAAGGATATAGAGGGTGCAGAGAGCAGCACCTCAGGGGTCTGTGCAGCCTGGTTACTCGACGCAGGAGAGAGACCTTGGGGGTGTCACATCAGGTGCAGATGTGTGGCAAAGGCCAGTCTTCCAAGGGATTTTTGTGTCAGCTTCTGGTGGAACGGCCTTATTGTCATACCAAAAATGGGCGTAAGTTAGCAGGAAATATTGGCCAGAGAAAATGGCATGGAAGGGCCTGTCTGACGTGGTGAGCACTGACTTTTATCCTGATATTTGGGCCTCAGCCATGTGAGATCATAGAAATGAGAGATGGAAAGCCCTCCTGTGTGAGGTCATCCAGCCTGGCCCCTCCAGAGCCGGCTGACCCCACTGCGTACTTTCCAGAGCACCATCCAGCTTTTCAGGTGACTCAACTGATGGAGTTTCCACCAACTCCCAGAGGCACAGAAAGGTGGCAACTGAGCCTGCTGACTTGGATCACGATTCACGCGCGTCTCATGACGAAGACCCAGTGATGCTGCCGTGTTTGGAGAGAAATGTGGGATGAGTCGTGCCTCTGCCACCAACTTGTGTGTGTGACCGTGCATGGCCGACCTCAGCTCTCTTCGCCTCTGTCCCCGCCATAGAGTGGGGGATGGCACTGGGCCCCTGCAGTCCGAGTGTCCTGAGACTTGGCGCAGCCCTTCACGTAGCACTTTACAGTTTTCACAGCTTGTTCCCATTCGTGATCTCATTTGAGCCTCATCGTTTCTGGGGAAGGAGCTGATCTTATTCTCCTCCTGGCAGTCATCCTGCCTCTATTCTGTTTCTTGTTAATCAGACGAAGCTGCTCCCCCAAGCAGTGGGTGACGGCCAGGTGTCAGGCATTCCTTCTGATTCCAAGTGCAGAGCTGCCATCTGACTGCACAGGCATTGTCCTGCCTTCTGACACCACACGGTTTCTCCCCCACGTGGTAGCACTGTCTCGGGCCACCTGACGGGACCTGGGGTGATCTCCTTGTGGGGCAAGACATTATCAGTAGATTGGACTTGGGTTTCTTTGGGGTGGTCGCCCAAGCTTTTCTCTGCTGACATTCACCCCTGTGTGACGAGGGACTTTGAATGGGTCTGTAGGTGGGCCGACACCCTGGAAGTGAGTAACAGGATTCCCGGGCCCTTCGTGATGCATCAGTGCTGCAGATCCTGCTTCTCGACCTAACCCAGGATCTGAAACTTTCCCTAAAAGAGGTATTAACATTTATTGCAAGTCCTTGGTCATTAAGATTTCTCTTAAAACCATTCCTTTTTGTCAGCTTGAGGATATTAAATTTTTCAACCCAGGCTCAGTAAGAATGTAGTTAAAGTACATTTCACAATGCAATTAGTCTCAGTAGACTTGTCATAAAAGGCTGCTCTTACTGGTTTATGAAACTATATGAAGGATGACATGAGTCACAGGCGTGGGGGAGGGGCCGTCCAGCCTGGTTGCTTCCTCTACGTGGCCACGCTGGAGCAGCCTCCACCCGCGGGCGCCTGCCAGCCTCCCCTGCGGCGTTGCCGTGGTTTGTGGCATTTCTGTTCCCTCCATGTGTCCACACCCCAGTCCCTTCCCCACCTCCTGGAGCCCCAGGCTCTGTGCTTCCTGGTTGGCTCCCTGCATTTCTTATGCTCAGGGTGCCGTACAGAGTTACTTTTGGGTTATTTATGCTGTGTTTTGTTCTGCCTTTTGAAATATTTCAAACATACAGACAAGAAAAGGGTTTTGCTTTCTTTCTTAAATAGTGTTTCCGAGCTTCAGTTTGCAGTGGGGCACCTGGGTGCAGGCAGGTAATGAAAACCACAAGTGGACAGGAGCTGGGACTCAGGTCCCAGTGCTGGCCCCAGATGGCGGCTCCTCCTGTGCCAGCTGCCCCACTGCTGCGGCCGGAATTCCTCATGGATGTGGTAAGGCATCGGCGACACAGCAAACCATGGGTTGGAACAGCAGGCACTCGTGGTCAGCCTGTGGCCTGGAGCAGGCTGGGCAGGCGCGCCACCTCCCGACAGCCCTGCAGTCAGCGGCCGAGCCTGGGCCCAGACACACGCTGTGGCTCTGGGCTGCATCTTGAGCACAGGGTGCGTCACCCCGGACTCACGGAATTCCTTAGGTATTGTAAGAATGAGAGAGAGAAACACTCTGGTTTTGAGAGTTTTAAGAAAAGGCAGCCCATCCTGTCTTTGCGCTTTTCTCACAGATCCTGGGGAAGCTGAAGGGTCTTGCCTTGGATGCCCAGACGGAGCTGGAGAGACAGGACGAGGCCCTGGATAGCATTGCCACCGCCGTGGACCGGACAACCATAACCATCGACAAGCAGAATCTACGAATGAAGAAACTGACCTAGAAGGACAAGAATGTGTAGAGGTGACTGCTTTTGATGAGAATCCTCTCTCAGCATGTTGTCCTCCTCCCCTGCTTGCTTCCTTGAGGTGAAGACCATAGTGCGTCATTCCCTGGGCCCCAGGAGGTGCACCGACGCAGGACCAAGGGCTGCTGTGAAGTCTCCGGGCAGTCCCCGGCGATGCCAGGCAGGGAGCTGCAGGGGAGCAGCTCCGCCTGCAGACAGCCAGTGGCATTCCGTCCCTACCCCATCCCCAGGCACTCAAATTCAGGGCTGAGCCCCACTGAGCCGTCCTTCAGAGGCTGGGCCACAGCCATGCTCAGTGACCACTTCGCATGGCCCCTCGCAGGTCTCCAGCATGACAAGTAGCTGCATTTGCATCCGTTCCCATTCTTGCTAAGCACAGAAAGAGAGCTTACGTCTCCATGAGAGAAACCTGCTTATTTCTGACGCTCTGCCTATCTGAGTGGCGGGCCCAGCCTGCATGGGCACAGGCCCTCCCCAGGGACCATGTGTGGCCTGAGCCTGCTCCCAGGGCCACTCTGCTTGTACCCACACCTCTGCTTGTACCACCTCTCTGGTGGATAGGTGGGTTTCTTATTGGTTCTGTTGTAATTTTCTACTGAAGCTAAGAAGCTAGTATACCTTGAGGTCATCATATAAACATCTGAAATATTATTTCACGGCCCAGTTTTTAGCCAAATGTGAAAATAGTACATACTGTACCTGTTTTTAAAAATGTTGCTTTTATGGCCCCATTTCTATCCAGAAACAAAAGAGAAATACTAGTGTCAGAATATTTTTTGAAGATACACATTGCTGCATTTTGCTTGGTTTTAGGTCTCTGAGAAGGCCCCTGGGAGGACGAGGGGAAAGTGGAGAAGTGGGAGACCCCATTCCCTTCTCACAACAGGCGAATCCCAGACTACTTTGAAATAGCGTCCCCCCTTAGACCTCAGGGGGTATTACTTTGAGGTGCCTTCCCTCTAGCTGCTGGGAGGGCACCCGCAGGTCCCACGCTGCCCACTTGCGTTTGGGGTCCGGGGGGCGGTTACGGGTGAGTGCACAGGGGCAGTGTTAGATTTCTGGGCTGCCCTAACGAAGCACCACAGAGGGAGGCACGAGCACCAGCAGGGTGCTCTGCAGGTCTGGAGCCACAAGTCCAAGATGAGGGCTCGCAGGGCTGCGCTCCCTCAGCAGACCCAGGGAACGTCCTCCTGCCTCTTCCACCTGCTTGTGCCCCAGGTGTCCCTGGGCTTGTGGCCTATCACCCCTCCTCCATCTCCATCCTCACGTGGCCGACTCCCCGTGTCTGTATCTCACATCTCCCCTTCTTTTCTCTGTAAGGACCCTTGTCGTTGGATTCAGGGCCCGCCTAATCCAGGGTCCTCTCATCTCCGTCCTTACCTTGATGGCATGTGCAGAGACCCCACTTCCCCATGAGGCAACATTCTGAGGTTCCTAGTGGGAGTGGATTTCGGGTTGCCCAGGGATGCCTGCCTTACCGGAGCTGAGCTGCTCCAAGGAGACATGGGAAGTCAACTTCCATGAGGGTCTTCCTGTTTTTTCTTTTCTTTAATTTGGTAAATTAAACTCCTGGTCTCTCTGTGTCTTACTTGGTTTGTACATCCCAACCTCCATGGTCCTTACTCTGATGCAGACGTGTGAGCAATAGCTCCTGACCCTTCCTGCAGTAAGTGATGGGCCTCTTACAGGCGTTCTGGGCCCCATGCAGCCGCTCCCCCTGTCCCCCTGTGCTCGAGGCTGGGGACAGGGCAGGGATTGCACAGCGGATGTGTAAATGTGTCAGCAAGGACAGTTATTGAGAGTGCACACTGTGCCTGGAGGCGGCAGCAGCTGGAGTGTGTTCTCATGGAGCTGGAAGTCACACTGGAGGAAAGGCAGGCTGTGCTCAGATGCTTCAGCTTCTCACAGCAGCTCATGAGGAGCATGGTTCTCATCCTCAGCCACATGCTGGGCTCCCCAGGGACTCAGAGCACACACACACACACACACACACACACACACACACACACACACCACACCACACACCACACACACACACACACACCTGAGGACTCCGAAAATACAGGGACAGGCATGCACTGACACCCCCGCCCCCAGCCTCTCAGTCAGAATCGCGGGGGTGTACATGCTCCCCAGGTGTTTTTAATAAACAGGTGTTGGGGAGCCACAGACCAGGTGACTTGCTGCCACTACACCTGCTCCCTCTTCATGTCCAGCTCTGGAGAGCCCTGAGCAGGGGGATTGAAAACAAACCTGCCCCGCACAGAAGGGTGTTTTCAGGAGCCCTACTCAGCCTGCAGTGCCATTTGGGATCTGCTTGTTCTGAAACGGGCACCACCCAACACCCACGTGGCATCTGGCTGCATACAAGTGGGATGCTGACAGGTCTCTGGAAGCGGGCGCCAGGACTGCCAGCACCTCCTCTGTGAGCCGGACCTGAGCTCTGCTTTTCGATCACCTGGGGATGCGTAAACTCCAGACACTGTGGCATGAAGGTGCATGGGTCCCAAAAAATACCGTGCCCCTGGAGGCTAATCCTACCTTTTCTCTCCCACCAATAATTTGATAGAGACTATAGTGTGTTTATATGGAGACTTAGAAAGTGTAAAAACAAGCCAGCAAGAATCATATGCTATTTTTTAACTTTGGCCCCACAGTGAACTTTTTACATCTTAAAGCCTTCCAGGAGCAGAAAATCCATCTGCCAGATTGAGTTGGTGACTGGAGTGCAAAGCACAGAAACCTACCTGTTTAAACCGGCTGTTAGTTGCCAGCTGAGATGAAAGGGCCAAGAACCAGATGAAAACAAGAACTCCCACAGTCCACTGCTCCCCATCCTGGTGCTCACCTACACTCCTTCACTGCTCCCGCCTAGGTGCACTGACTCCACCCCCTCGCTGCTCCCGCCCAGGTGCACTGACTCCACCCCCTCGCTGCTCCCCCCCCAGGTGCACTGACTCCACCCCCTCGCTGCTCCCGCCCAGGAGCACTGACTCCACCCCCTCGCTGCTCCCGCCCAGGTGCACTGACTCCACCCCCTCACTGCTCCCGCCCAGGAGCACTGACTCCACCCCCTCGCTGCTCCCGCCCAGGTGCACTGACTCCACCCCCTCGCTGCTCCCCCCAGGAGCACTGACTCCACCCCCTCGCTGCTCCCGCCCAGGAGCACTGACTCCACCCCCTCACTGCTCCCGCCCAGGTGCACTGACTCCACCCCCTCGCTGCTCCCCCCCAGGAGCACTGACTCCACCCCCTCGCTGCTCCCGCCCAGGAGCACTGACTCCACTCCCACAGTGGCACATCTGACTCCTGGGTGATCTAACCATCCACTCTTGACTCCCACCCCAGTTGTCTAACTTCACCTCTTACTCGTGCCCTCTCAGGGTGCACTCTCTTTGCCTTACATTGGGGACCCAGGGAAAGACCTGAGGTGGAGTAGACATGCTGCTGTTCTGGTGCTCGACCAGAGGAAGGAGCTGAGCAGGCAGGATGCTGATCTCGTACCACCCTCAGCATCCAGTGCCGTGATGGCTCATACCCAGGGATTACATCAGGTGAGTAGACCCTCTGGAGACCACACGAGGGCTACAGTGAGTCTGCTGTCATTGTCATCAGCTGGCTGTTTGGATAAGGGGCCTGGTGTCTCCGGTTTTGCGTTTTCCTTTCCTGATGTGGATCTTGTCATCTGGTGCTGACGTTTGGTCTGCATTTTGGGTCAAGCTCTCCGTGTACTTCATTCCCGCACCAAAATCTCTGCCCTTTAACCTGTGAGTAATGGGAATGGATGTATTTTGTCAGTGGTTGTCACCCCGTAAGGGTTTGCAGGTCTTATAACATAATGCTGTGAGCTCAGTTTACACTCCGTGTGAAGGTGGGCACAGTGCAATGCCCACATCAAATGCAGCTGTGAGCACATTGAGCCGGAATGAAAGTGCTGGGACATTTCATCAGAAAGGGCTGGTTCTTTTGTTTGTTTAGCGAAGGGGTCGGCAGACTTTCTGTAAAGTACATGTAGTAACTGCTTCATCTTTGGTGCCGTGTGGTGTCGCAGCACCTCAGATCTATTTACATGAAGGCAGCCTGGACTTTGAGCAAATGGGTGTCTTGTGTTCCAACAAAACTACTTGTGAAATCAGAATTTCAAGTGTTTCATGTGTCACAGAATGTTCTTGTTTTGATTTTCTTTCAACCATTCAATGTTCAAGCAGGTCCCTAGCCAGCAGTCCACAAGGCTTCGTGGTGGCTGCAACGCCCGCCCAACTACCCACTGGGCGTATTCCTTACAAGGCTGTAGCTGCCGTTGCCCAGCGCTATCCGTCCTGGAGGGCGACTCACTGCCCTCCTTGGCCCCATACTTGAGAGAGGCCTTAGTCCTCAACATGACTCTGCGGCTGGTGCCAAAGCCAGTCCAAGGTGGTATGTGGGAGGCCCCACCACGACATTCCCTGACTGTGCTCAGCCCTCCAGAGCTCTGTTCCTCAAAGACAGAGCATGGAGGAGGCACACAGTGGGAGGGGAGGGGAGGGAAATGGGAAAAGACGGGTGCAGGTTTCCACAAGTGATTTTCTCTGGATGCCCAAAATCAGCACACACAGATTCTAGGAGAGAGGAAAAAACAAAAATCCATCAGTCCTAGAGACACTTTCACACACCACAAGAAACTTGTCTGTCTGTATGCAATCGGTCGGGGTGGGGGCTTTGGTTTGGTTTGGTTTGTTGGTTTGATGGAATGCCCTCTTGGAGGCAGCCGTAGTGCTTGAGGCATCAACCCTGGCGTGAGACCACGTTACCAGGAGGCACCTCTGAGGCCCCACTGGCCTCATGAGGAGCCCCCTCCCCCTCACTGCTGCCAGGTTAATTATTAGCTATGGGTTTGAGTAAAACTTGAAAGACAATACAAATGTAGTCAGTTTTCACATTTGCAACTGATTTCCACATCTACATCCGCATAATATTTCCAGCTTTTGGCACCCATCTGTAAACTTGGAACAGCACTGGGCTTGCCGAGGAGGCAGTTCTCCCTGATTCATTTTGAAAGTGAAAAGCCACAGGGCTGGTCCTCCAGCAACAGCTCTTCTGAAGGCAAGGGTGGTCCTGCTTCCCAGAAGGGCCGCTCCATCTCATCCATCCCTCAGCTTCCTCAGCGAGGAGCAGGCAGCAGGGAAAGTGGGAAAGGCATCCATCCATTTGCAGGCACCAGAACTGCTCGCCACGCGCCCTGGGACAGCCACGCAGGGACCATGTGCAGTGTGCAGAGTGCAGGCCCTTGGCCCAAGGCGGGAGCCCTGGGCTGCAGCACAGGGAACTACGAGCAGGACCAGGTCGAGGCTGTGCCCTGGGGGCCTGACCACGTGTCCGGGCTCCCATTGATGTGGGCATACATGTCCTGAAGCTGTGGTGGCCAGCCCATCACTCACGGCTGCTGTCCCAGGCTACTGGTGCCACTCGACACTCCAGCATATTTTCCCACCAGGTCTGAAGCAGCTCCCAGTCCTCAGGCCCCTTTGGATTTTACTCACCATTTCCTCTCACTATGGGGAAGGAACTGAGCTGACAGACAGGGGACTCACTTCTCCCAACTGCCCCTACTACTCAAGCAGGCCTAAGGGTCAGGGAAGAGGCGTGTCCATAGTATGGTTGTGTGGTACAGAGGCCCAGCTGGACATAAAGGAGGGTCAGGGTCCAGCGGGTGTCCCAGGATGTGCACAGACAGCCCAAGGCACTGCCCTTGGGATCTCCGTCTGCCCCACCATCTTAGCAGCCACTGTTCCCATGCCTGGCACTTGCAGCTGGTGCTTGGAGATTAGTGAGGCTGACCCTTGTTCACAGGCACTGGGGCAGATGCCCTGGAAAGAGGAAACAGCCATCTGCAGGGTTCCCAGACAGTGCGGGGAGGATAAGCAAGAAAGCCTGGCTTCCTGGGGTCCTTAAACTGCGTTTTCCAACAGAAGTGACACTCCAGAGGGTGGTTTAGTTCCAAATGGGGGACGGTGGTGGCATTGAGATGCTCCTCTTGGGAATGAAGAATGTTAGCAATGAAGATGGGAGCGGGTCAGAGGGCAAGACCAGGGCCCATTCCTAATGCTCAGTAAATGCTGCATCTGAGAATGAGATGCTCCTGTGTTCTCCAAAGCTCAGAGCGACCCCACAAGGGAGCTCACAGTAAACTGGTTTCCTAATGGAAGCAGGACCTTCTGCTGAACTCAGAACACCTTCCCTTCAAGTGGGCCTGTCCACGTGGATATTGCCCTGATGGGTGGGGCAATAACCGAGGGGGCAGACCGAGATGCCCACTGTGGCACACGGTAGCCTGATCTCTCCAGCACAAACCAAAATCAGAGAAGTACCAGAACCTACAGCCTCCTCACTTTGTTCATTGCTGGAGTGTGCCAATCCCGAGGAGAGACTCCATTGCATCTGTCCAAGCTCTGACCTCCAGATCCTGCAGCCCCACCCACTACTGCCTGTTCAACTCTGCCTTGTCACACTGCCCAGCACTGGAATATCACCATGGATGAGGTCTCAGCATCACACAGCTCTCACTGTACACCAACCTCAGAGCATGGGTGGGGTCCCCCCACCACTCATTCCTCACTGCACTATCCTCAGGATTTTCCTGCCCACCCGGTAATCCCTCATGATCATTTCATCTCAAGAACCTTGGTGCATCTGCAGAGACACTTTTTCCAAGTAAAGTGATGATTTTTTTGTTCTTGAAATTAGGATTTGTACATACCTTTTGGGGGCAACAATTGTGCCTATGATAGTCCTCTATTCCTGCCAAATTCACATCCATCCCACGTTTAAATATATTTCTCCATCCCAGCATGTCCAAAAATCTCAACCATTACACATGAGATCTTTGTCCAAAATCTCACCTAAATGTCACCAGCTTCAATCTCTAAATCCAGAACTGGTGAGAATAGAGTTCATTCTGGAGTAGAATTCCTCTCTGTCTCTGACTGTGAGACCAGAAAACAAATTAGCTGCTTCCAAAATACAGTCATGGGACAGGCATATGATAATAGTGATAGCCTGTTCCTACTTCAAAGAGAAACAATAAGGAAGTTAGGGCACCAGAGTTCCTGTTGTCTTCTGACATGGGAGGAGCTAGGAAGTTGCACTCCATCCTAACAAGTTAAAAGCTGTACAGCATGAAAATCACACATTAGCCAAAATCACATTAGCCAAAAGGCTGAGAAGTGATTGAAAATCAACAACTCTGTTTTGGTCCTTCAGAGAAGTGAAGTTGCAGAGCAAACCTCCAAAATTGGAGAGACAGAAGTGAACCCAGAGAATCACATCAGAGCAGAAACCCAGAAGCAGAAACATCCTTGGGGGCAGGAAAACCTGAACTGTGACAAATGCTGGAGGCTCAGTGTGGACAAGACTGAGTTAAAATCTGGTGGGGAGGGGCACACTTTTGTGCATTTTACACCCAGTAGCCACACCAGGTTCTCACACTGAAGATGGGAGAAAAATCCCCTTCTGCTTCAGATGAAGCGTGGGCCGAAGTAGCCATTGTAAATAGGCCAGAGCATCTGTTCTTCTTAACAAGGCCAGTCCTTAGGAGAAATTATTCCACGAGAGCCTGACCAACCTGGGGAAGGAAATGCCCACCACAGCCCCTTTATCTTTCTTGTCTCACCTAAGGAGGAGTGAGGAGCACGTATGAGAGTCACAGCCCAGGGCACAGGCCCACAAATACTGAGAACTAATCATTGGACTATAAAATGCTTCCCACCTCCACACCTCACAACCACATTACTAAAGGTCTATTTGCTGCAGTTACTTTTACTCAAAACGTCCTTCTATCAAAAAGTTAAAGACATATCAAAAGACACAGTTTGAAGAGACAGGCCAAGCATCAGAACCAGACATGCAGGGATGTTGGAATAATCAAACCAGAACTTAAAACAACTGTGATTAATATGCTGAGAGCTCTAATGGATAAAGTAGACAGCATACAAGAACAGATGGTCAATGTATGCAGAGAGAGATGAAAATTCTAAGAAAAAGAAATGCCAGAGTTCAAAAGGACTGTAACAGACATGAAAAAATGCTTTTGATAGGCTCAGTAGATTGGACGTGGCTGAGAGAACAATCAGTGAGCCTGAAGCTATGTCAACAGAAACTTCCAAAGTGGAAAAACACAGAGAAACAAGACTGAAAATAAAAACAACCCAGAACAATATCCAAGGACTGTGGACAACTACAAAAGGTGACATATGCGTGCAATGGGAAGACCAGGAGGAGAAACAAGACACAAAGTACCAGAAGGACTATTTGAAGTAATAATGACTGAGTATTTCCCCCAAATTAATGTCAGGCACCAAACCACAGATCCAGGAAGCTCAAAGTACAACCAAGAAGGATAAATGCCAAAACAAAAACAAAAAAAGTACACCTAGGCATATTCAAACTTCAGAAAATCAATGATAAAGAAAAAATCTTGGAAGGAGATAAAGGGGGAAAAAATCACCTTATAGACAAGCAGATCCAATAAACATTAAAATGATGATAAAGGAATATTATGAACAACTCTATGCTGCCCACAAGTTTGATAACCTAGATGAAATGGTCCAACTCCTGGAAGTACACCATCTGCTAAAACGCACATAAGACAAAATAGACAATCCGAATAGACCTGCATCTGTTGAAAAATTGAATCAAGAATTAATAATTTCCCCAAACAGAAACCACCAGGCCTAGGTGGGTTCACTGGTGAATTTTACCAAACTTTTAAGGAAAAACTCATATTAATTCTCCAACCTCTTTTAGAAAATCAAAGGAGAGGGAATATTTCCTAACTCATTCTGTGAGGCCAGTATTAACCTAATAAAAAACAAACAATGATTTTACCAGAATATTACAGACCAGTATCTGTCATGACCATAGATGTAAAGATCCTCAAAAAAATATTAGCAGATCAAATCCAACAATGCATAAAATATAAACAATGACCAAGTGGGATTTATCCCAGGTATGCAAGGCTAGTTCAGCATTCAAAAATCAATCAACATAACCCATCAAGTCAACAGACTAAAGAAAAATTATATGATCATATTAATAGATGCAGAAAAAACATTTGACAAAATCCAACAGCTATTCATGATGAAAACCAGCAAACTAGGAACAGAGGGAATGTCCTCAATTTCATATCTAAAAAAAAAAAAAAAAAAAAAATTAAAAAAAATCTATGGCTAACATCATACTTAATGGTGAGAAACTGGAAGCTTCCTCACTAAAATCAGGAACAAGACAAGGATGTTCCTTCTCACCATCTCTTTCAACATTGTACTGAAAGTCCTAGCTAATGCAACAAGACAAGAAAAAAAAGTAAAAAGTATACCGACTGGGAAGGAAACAATATTGCTTGCAGATGACATGATTGTCTATGTATAAAATCTGAAAAAAATCAACAAAAAAACTGCTGGAACTAACAAGTAATTAGCAAGGTTGCAGGTGCAATGTTAATATACAAAAGTCAAGAGCTTTTCTATACCATCAATGAAAATGTGGAATTTGAAAATAAAAACAATATCATTTACATTCGCACCCCCCAAAATGAAATACTTAGGTAGAAATGTAACAAAATATGTACATAGGAAACCTATAAAGCTCTGATAAAAAAAAAATCAAAGGACAAAATAAATAAATGTTCTATATTCATGAATAGGAAGACTCATACTGTCAGATATCAGTTCCTTCCTGACTTGATCTATATAATTTCAATGCAATCCCAATTAAAAGCCCAGCAAAGTATCCTGTGGACATCAACAAACTGATTCTAAATTTTTATATGAACAAGCAAAAGACCTGGAATAGCCAACTCCAATATTAAATGAGAAGAACAGTCAGAGCACTGACACTATCTGTAAAGCAATAGGAATCAAGACAGTGTGGTGTTGGTGAAAGAATAGACAAATAGATCAGTGAAACAACAGATGGCCCAGAAATAAACCCACATAAATATAGTCAACTGATCTTTGACAAAGCAGCAAAGGCAACACAATGGAGCCGCGATAGTCTTTTCAACAAATGGTGCTGGAATACACGTCATCATCATCATCATCTAGACCCAGACCTTACATCCTTCACAAAAACTAACTCAAGATGGATCATAAGCCTAAATTTAAAACACAAAACTATAAAAGTCTAGAAGACAACATAGGAGAAAACCTACACGACCTTGGGTATGATTATGACTTTTTAGATAGAAAACTAAAGGTATAATCCATGAAAGAAAGAATTGATAAACTAGACTTTAAATTAAATTTAAATTTGAATTTTCTGCTCTGTGAAAGACACTGTCAAGAGAATGAGAAGACAAGCCAAAGTGTGGGAGAAAATATTTGCAAAAGATACATCTGATAAAGAACTGTTTTCCAAAGGACTGAATGAATAAATAAACTGAGGTACATCCAGAAAATGGGATATAATTCAGTTCTAAAAAGGGATATGCTATTGAGCCACGAAAAGACATGGAGGAACCTTAAGAGCGTAAGACAAAGTGAAAGGAGCCAATCTGGGAAGGTCACATACTACATGATTTCAATATGGCATTCTGGAAAAGGCAGAACTATGGAGACCTTAAAAGATCAGTGGTTGCCAAGGGTTCAGGGGAGAAAGGGATGAGTTGGCGAAGCACAGAGAATTTTTAGGGCAGTGAAACTACTCTGTATGATATCACTGTAGTGGTATGTATATTTGTCAAAACCCATAGAATGTACATCATCAAGAGTGAACCTAATGTAAACAATGGACTATGGGTGATAATGAGGCATCAGTATGGGCTCATTTTTGTAACAAATGTACCCGTATGGTGTGGGATGTTGACAGTGGTAAACGCTGTGTGTATGTGGAGACAAGGAGTATATGGGAAATCTCTGTACCTTCCACTCAATTTTGCTGTGAATCTAAAAATGTTTACTTTAAAAAAAGAAAGAAAGAAAAAAAGGAAAGGATGGATGTAAAGAAGGAAAGGAGTCTCTAGGCCCAAGCAATGTTAAAACCGAGCAGGGCTAATTATATTTGCTTTCAAGGCCTGAGAAGAATCCTCTGTGATCAAAGCTTTGCCCTTTGTACCCAGGACTCCACTCTCGGAGTCATTTTTTTCCTTTTCTTGAAGGGTAGAACATGTTCGCAGCTCAGTAGCTCTATCAGCTTATTTCCTTCCTGTGGAATTTTGGAAGTCCAACAGCCCTTTTTCACTTCATCCCTTTCAGTCTAAGCCAACAGTGTTTTTGCTGATAGAACATTCTCAAAAACCTTGTGTGTCTCCTGTTTGTCATGGGGATGCACACCGTCAGAGAAGAGGGTTCTCCACAGCTCTTTCCTGGGCAGCCCCATCCCATTCCTGGATTCTGCTGAGATAGGTGGCTGAGTGCAACCACGAGTCACACACTTAATCTCTTCTGCCACGTCGGTGGCTTTCTCTCCCATGCATGCTTTGCCACACA
Source organism: Rhinolophus hipposideros (assembly GCF_964194185.1). NCBI lineage: Eukaryota > Metazoa > Chordata > Mammalia > Chiroptera > Rhinolophidae > Rhinolophus > Rhinolophus hipposideros. Next base: position 2,463,019 of record NC_138069.1, on the reverse strand, counting down.
CGAATCTCCTAATGTTAGCATCTTTTGCAATCTGGACAGGCTGAGAATTTCCCAAATCATCTAGTGCTGGTTCATTTTTGCTTGACAGTTCCTTCCTCACTTTATCTCCTGCCTCTCACATTTTACCATACACAGCAAAGAGAAATCAGGCTGTACCTTCAACGTTTTGCTTAGAAATCTCCTCAGGTTCATTGTTTACAACCAATAGTAGTAGAACACAATTCAGCCAATTCTCTGCTGCTTTATAACAAGTTTCCTCCAGTTTCCAACAACATGTTACTCATTTCCTTCTGAGGGCTCGCTGGCAGAGTCTTTAACATCCATACTTCTACCAATAGTCTATTCGAGGCAGTCTAGGCTTTTTCTGTCCTGTGTCTCAAAATTTTCAGGCCTTTATCTAATTCCAAAGCCACTTCCATATTTTTAGGTATTTGTTGCAGTGACACCCGCATCCAGGTAACAGAATCTGTATTTGTTTCATGGAGCAGCCATAACAAATTTCCACAAACTGGGTGGCTTGAAACTAGAGAAATTCATTCTCTCACAGTTCTGGAGGCCAGAATTCTGAAATCAGGGTGTTGGCCGGGCCGCGTCCTCGTCTGGCCTCATCTGGGGCTCTTCCAGGTTCATCCAGGCTGTTGGCAGAATTCAGCTCTTACAGCAGTAAAATTGAGATCCCCGTTTCCTTTCTGGCTGTCAGCTGGGCCACTCTGAGCTCCCAGAGGTCATCCACGTTCCTTTCCCTATGGTCCCCTCCATCTTCACATCTGCAGCAACAGTCAAATCCTTCTCATGCCATGACTCTTGGACTCCCCTTTTGAGACTGACTGGAGAAAACTGCTTTTAAAGGGCCTCATGCAATCAGGTCAGGCCCACCCAGGTATCCGTCTTAAACTCTGTTGATCTGGGACCTTGAGTCTATCTGCAGAACCCCTTGGCCTTGGTACAGCACTTAATTAGTATTTGATGGAATAACTGGGAGAAGCTGTGTACAGCAGGCAGGATGTTGGGGCATCTGTGGATCTGTTTCTCTCTGTCCCACCATCCCGGGAAGCGGGAGTCCGGCCCTCACTCCTCACCCACAGAGCATGGATGCGTCAACCCCTGGTGCTGGCCCTCCTCACTGTCTGTAGGGCCTCAGAAAGTTACTTCCCAGCTCTGCACATCCATTTCCACATCTATAACATGAGAATCCTGAAGACCCAACGTCATAGCCACGCAGAGCCCAGGCCGTTACTGCCTTTCTGCTTGTCATCTGCATCCTACGGAGGCTTCAGGAGCTGGGAGACAGTTAAGCCGCTGCTCTTTCAAGAGCCCCTTAGTTCTGTGGCCCTGGGAGAGTCCCCTTCCTCTGTGTGTGAAGAAACCAAGGGAGCAGATGAAGCCCATCGTGAGGGCCGCAGCTGTGGAGACGAGACCGCCCTCGCCTCTCGGCCTGGTGCTCCAGGTGAGTGGGTGCCTCTGTTGTCTCAGCAGGAACGTCTTGCTGTAGTTCCAGGCAAGCTGATTGCAGGGTGACAGCCAGACCAGAGTCTGCAGCGGACTAGGGAGGTGTGGCCGGGGACTTCCAGTGAAAGTGGCCGGGTGGACACCAGCCCCAACCGCAGAAACACTGATTGGTTCCACATGCTCCGCATGTTTTTAATTTAATGATTTCTATCTTGGTGCATGGTGTTTACAGCAGTGAAGTCAGGACAGACAGGAGGTAATGTGGCCCAGGACCCCCGAGCAGCCTGTGGGATGCTGCCACTCTGCCAACCAGGGGAGGGAGTCAGGGTCCAAGAGGGAACATCACAGTTTGCCCCTGTTCCTGGGTGCAGCAGTGCAGAGGGAGGGGACAGTGGGAAAGATGGAGGCATGAGGGGCTGGGCCTCTACAGGGTCCACTCTGCTCCACGCTGCAGATATATGGGTGAGACACAGGCTGGGGAGCTGGCCCACCTGGGCAGAGAGTAAATCTGGGGCAACTCAGCCTCTGGGGTCAGAATCTTATCTGTTTGGAAGTAGGTCTCCCATGTTTAGTTCCTCCCCACACATTTCAGTGCAGTACATATCAAGCATTTCTGATCGTCATCCAGCACAGGTGCTGAGCTCCCCATCACTGAACGTGTGCCAAAAATCAGGGTGCTTCCAAATAATTACTGTGTGAGAGATGGCCTGGCATTCGCCAAGGGGACCTCTTAGGTCTTTGTAATGCTGCAGTTCAAAGCCCGCCTTCCTGATTTCTTGTTATAAAAGGGCCCCTGTCAAATTGTACACCTTGGGACCTGAGAGAAGTCTAGCCCTCCCAGCTGGCCCTGAGGTCATCGCTTTGTTCAATAAACACCTCCCAGTCCCTAGAGGGGCTCAGCATCCACAGAGAGAGGGGCTGAGGCCCAGAGGGGGAGGGGCTCCATCTGACTGAAGCAGCAGAGGAAACAAGCCAGGGATGTCTGAAGTTCTGCAGTGTGACAAGGACTAAATACTACTGATGGCTATCGTAATGGATCAAGGGATTGCATGGAGCAAAGCCGACCTGTCCAATACCTGGGAGTCTTTCTGGAAATGGCCACCGAGTCTGGGAGACGCAGACAGAGGTGCTCAAGGTGTCAGGCCCCCAGGTCTCTTTCTCTCTTCTCTTTGCATCAAAGCTTCAGGAATCGCCTGGGAAGGGACCCCAATGCAGGACACCTGGTGAAGGAGGCCCTGTCTCTGCCCCAGCTCTTCTAGGGAGAGGGGAATAGTGCAGGCAGGACAGAGCAGGGCAAGTGGCTGTAGGTGACTTCAGTGCCTTCTCATCCAGAGTAAGCCCCAACCAGGCCCAGAGGTGACACTGGAGTTTCAATTAGGGCCTGGATGTGTTGGTGAGCCCCATGTGTGGCCGGGCTCCTCCACCCTTCCAGGTGGGCCCACGGGGGTCAAGTGGTTGCCATTTGTACCTATAAGGTACAGTTTCAGGGACACCATCTGCACAGGACCCCATTCAGGGCCGTGGCTGCATAAGGCCCAGGTGAATAAAGATGAAGGGCTCCCGAGGGTGTGCCTGTGGGGGTGGGGTGACTTTTTATTGCCCTCAACCCTGAAGCCCCAGCTTGGGTGTGTCTCACAGGGTGGGAGGGGGGCGAGGAGGAAGAAAACAGAAAGCCTGGGGAGGGGTCCTGGGGAGAGCTGGGTGGTCAGCGTCCTGTGGATGCCGTCCACACCTGGCCTGCCTCTGCCCAGTCTCTTATTTTAGAAAGAGGGCCGGGCACTCTAGTCGATGTGCCCGAAGTTGCAGTGTGCTGGGCATGACTAAATGGCAGACTCGCATCAAAAGCAGATGTTTATCTCCAGATGCCATCCCGGCAAGCGCACAGCCTGAATAAATAAATAAATTACTCTGCAATTTCAGAAGAAAGCATTCCTGTCAGTATTGGCTTTCCGTGATTTTCAAAGGAGAAGGTTCCCAAACAAAAATCTGCTTAGATTGGAAATGATACCTCCTTCAAGCTTAATTCTTTCCTTATGTTCAGAGCCTGATAGAAATGAGGTACAGATTGAGGCCCTGCTACCCATATGTTGCTGAAAAGGACCAAGATAAATTCTGTGCCAGAGGAAGGTTTTCGCTCATTTGTTTGCTGAGCGCACTGAGCTGTGAGTGTGGGCGCGCCTGCATCCCGCCCTCCTGACCCCCAGAGGTGACAGCCAGCAGAAGGCCAGGTGCTGAGGGATGGAGTGGTGTGGGCCGGGTACAGAGGGACAGTAGGAGGCTGGTGCACAGCCTGGGTGGCATGTCACTGCAGCTGGAACCCAGAGTGTGTGGAAGGCTGAGCCATCTTTCTTTATGAGGGAGGTCTTCAGGAAGCATCAGAGTGGGGAGAGCAAGGACCCACAGCCTTCAGGGGCCAGGCCTCGGCAGAGAGACGGTGGAGCCCTGATGGATGACCTGGAAACAGTAACTGAAGTGGCACAATGCTACCTGCCGACACTGTGAAGCCCTCCAGTCAAGCGTGTCTGCACACGGGCCACCCACAGCCTGGGGGGACATCAGCCAACCACAGGAGGTTCCTGGACCCTCGCCGCAGGCCCCCACTTCTGACCCGATCTGTAGCCTCCTCGATCCCTAACGTGTGGCCACCGGGATTTGCACAGGAGAGTGATCAGGAGCCCTACCCAGGCCTGGCCTCTTCCACTCTAACTCCAGAGTTATGTTTGATCAGGGGACGCATGCCTTGGTGCCATGCACAGGTGCAGTGGGGACAGCAATGTGGGGTGGGAGGGATGGCCGGCCCAGCTCCAGGGCAAAGGGCCAGTGGGAGAGAATGTCCTGCCCTGTAGCTCACCAGGCTCCCTGGGTGCAATTGTCAGTGATCCCTGTGCTGGCTGGGGACACATCACAGGACATATGGTGCGTGCGTGTGTGTACAGGCTGTGTATGGGTGGGTATGGGTGGGTATCAGGTGTGTGTGATGGAGGGTTGTGAGTATATATGAGTGCCTACATGGTGCGTGTGCATGATATGTGGGTGTTGGTTGTATACGAGTGTGTGTGGTGTCAGGTGTGTGTTGGAGGGTGTGCAGGAGGGTTTGTGTGTGTACATGAAGGTATGTGGTCATATGTGAGGGTTTGGGTGCGAGGGGTTCGGTGTATGTGTGTTTATGGGTGTGTGTGTGAGGGTTTGGGTGTGCACGTGTGTTTGGCTGTGTGCCTGGGTTTGTGAGTATAGGGTAACGCATGGCAGGGACTGGGTGGGTGGAGAGCCTGGGTGTGCTGTGCCAGGTCCCACCTCTTGGAGACCAAGGCCTGGGCAGGGGTGGTTCTGAGACCATCTGCTCCGAATGGTCCCCTCATTGCCCACAGGACATTAACTGCTAGATCTGAATCAGGAAATGTGAGTGTTCTCAGTGAGGACAGTCAGGGAATGGCGCTGGTCTGGTGACATGTGCCCCAGAATGTAGTGCACTGCTCGGCCAGCATGTGGGAATCTGTTAGGGAGCAGGAACCTGTGAGGGTGGGAGCGCGGCGGCCTCAGTGGCGCTGGAATATGACAAGCCCTCTCCTCAGCCCTGCAGACCCAGCCCCGGTGCCAGCACTCCGTGTGGGCTGTGGGTCCCCTTTCAGGTGCAGCCCTTCCTCTGACTTGAAGCCTTCCTTCTGGCGACACCCAGTAGCCCTGACCTCATCATGCTGTTTCTTCCTCCTGAAGCAACAGTTAAATGTGCCGCCTGCACACAGCAGGGACTCTGCCGCCTGGCACACGCCATCCGAGTGGCTGCCAGCACGAGCCCAGGCCAGGTGGGCAGTAACTACGGGCAGCAGACAACCCACACTCTGTCCACTGGACACTGGACAGTATGGCTTCCACCTAGGCTTTCGCCTGCATTGCTAAGCACCTGGCCTTTTACACTTGGGAAGGAGCTACAGGACAAGGGACTTTGGCAGGAAAACCAGGCCGGTGCTTCCCAATCTTGGACCTGAGGAACCATGGTGAATGCAGGTCCACACAGTCCCACCAGAGGGGCCAGCGGTTTCCAGACCTTCCACCTGTGTTTCCCAGATGAATGAGGGCACGCACAGCCTTGGGGGGAGGAGTTCCTGTGCCCGCCCAGCCCCACCCAGCTGCGTCCTCCCTCTGCAGGAATGCTGGCATTGAGCACACCCAGGGAAACGGGGTGAGCTCTGGGTGGATGGAAAGGGCCAGGTCAGACATGAAACAGGACCTCTACCTTGCCCAGGGACCCAGACCCATTCCCGCATCCTCCAAAGAATTTCTGGAAGGACAGAGGCTGTGGACCCACATTTGCCACCTCTCCCACATTGCCCCACTCTCAAGCCCACCTCCCTGCCCCCTAGGCTTCCTCTCTGAGAACCCACCAGGTGTGTGTGGTGTGGGGTGCCTCTGGACTTGGCCTTGTGTGGAGGAGGGGAGAGGTGAGGTGGAATGGGAGACCACACCGGCTTGCTCAGGCACAGGTTCCAGATGGGGACAGTGGCTCCCACAGGTGGCCTGCATCCCCACCCCGAGCCCCGAAGGGCAACAGGACTCCTCCCTGAGTGCTTGGGCCCCACTCCCCACAGCAGAACGCAGTGTTCTCACACTATAGGAAGGCTTTGGCCAGTTTTCCACACAGGATGAATAGCTGTTGTCTGTCCTGTGGCCAGGAAGGTTTAGGTGGAGGACAGGCCCCTGGTTTAATCCCCATCTCTTGTAGACAGGAGGGAAGCTGAGACCCAGCCCCCAACCCCCAACTAATCCCCAAACCCCAACCCTAGCCGAGCTGAGAGTGGGGGCGGGCAGCAGGCTCTGAGAGCAGCAACTTCTGAGTCCCCCTCTGAGGACAGCTTACCTGCTCAGGCGGGTGGGTAGGGAGAAAGCTCCATAACTCTGGCCCTATGTTTCCAGGTCCTCACTGAAAGAGGTCAAACAAGTTTTAAAAAGTTTAAGAAAATCAAAATTGAAAAGGAGGAAAAATCACAAATACAGAATCTGCAAATTCTGTATTCACTGGATATACATCTGTAATGATCCACTGTAATTATCGAATATACCATCAGCTAATGGTTTGTGCTCAGAAAGGATCATACTGGCTCAAAATTAAACATGTCCATGGCACACTTAAAATTGGAATAAAGGCGAGGGAGCTCTCACTGTCTTGTGGAGGAGACAGACCAGGGAAGTGGGCAGAGACACGGGGGGAGGCTCTTTACCAAGTCCTGGCAGACGCCACATGTGGGCGTGTGATGTCCTTGGTCAGGGAGAAGCAGGCTGTTTCCAGGTACCTCTGCCCTGCGAGCTACTTGGGCCAATCTTTGAGGTGGGGGCAGAGCAGGTGCCCCTCAGGTTGCTGTTGGAACCCACCTGGTGCTTCTGTGATCCACAACCTTGGAACTAAATATCTGCATAGATTAGGGAGGGCTCCAGGGTCCTCACAAGCCATGGGTGCTTCTTGATGACTTTTATCATTTATAGGTAAAAATGCAAGCAGTTGTGTTAAGCTTTGCCACAGTTTTCCTTCTGAGCTCCTGGATCAGCTTAATTAATGTGTCTTGATATTGCAAGGCAACCTTAGAAGCACACCACTGAATTTCCTGCAGGTCCAATGAGGTCCACTGCAGCTGAGAGTCTGGAAGGCAGTGGTGTGAACACACCCGAGTGAGTATACCAATCGTCTGCTTTGAAATCCAGTTTGAAATGTAGAGCTCCATCCTGGGGCTGTTCTTCACCTGTAACCTTTATCCAATGGAAGGGTTCACAGTGGAACATGGGTTTCTGTCAGGAACAGCTGGTCCTAAAGAACCATTTTCAGTACTAACTGTGCAGACACACCCTTACTGGGGCCCCCCAGAGCTGACATCTGGGGTGACGTTCCCAAAACTATAATATGTGAGGAGATATTCTTTGTGAGAGGAAAGGGGGGAATTAACGCTGGAAAGCAGTTTTCTTCTCTAGCTATTTTTAATTTATAGAAGGAAAGGCAGCTTGTTCTCAGGCCCACTCTGACTTGTACACAGGGAGAGAGTGTGAGTCCGGAAGCCCATACTCCTAGAGCCATGGAAAGAGGTCCCCAGCCATGAGGCCTGGAAGCAATGCCCACCGGGCTGCTGCTGATCAGTTTCATGCCCTCCTGCGAAGACAGCTTCATTTGTAATGTTTGTGTTGCCACACAAACTTCTTTCCCGTGAAACTGGGCCCAAGAGGTGGAGGCCGCACCTCAAACATCTTTGGTGGCCACTTCATGGAAGCGAACCTTTCATCTCAGGGCTCCTGGGGCAGGCGCCTACCGACTAAAACCAATGTGGGAGAGTAACCTAGGACTTCTCCACCCCTACCAGCTCAGATGTAATTATGCAGTTACTTATGCATGCGTGTGCACACAGAGGCACACACACAAACACACACATGCAGACAGCCTCAGGCATACGCAACACACATGGAGACATACATACATTGGAAGACCTACAGACCCACATGGAAGCACAAAGACATGCAGGAAATGGACCCACATGGAAACAAGCAGAAACATGCAGACAGGCACACGCACAGCATATACTCAATGCAGCTTCCAAAAAATTTTAGAACAGCTTATAAAGGACACATAAAGTTTCTCTGAAAATAGGTTAGTTACAAGGAAGAAAATGGAAAGGACAGTGACTTCAGGTGGGGCTGGGAATAAAAGCGAACAGAAAACATGCAGATGACCATGTGGTGACAGGCAGCCCTCCTGCGTCAGTCCGCATGTGCCTGGGCTGATAGACATGATTAGTCCACGTGTCATGGCTGAGGAGCCACATGCAGGCATGGCTGCCTGTTCTGCCTCAGTTGATGGCCCTGAGCCTTCCAGCAGGAACTTCTCTGAGCCACGTTGATGACTGGCACATGTTGGGACCGTGGGTGACAGAACAGGCCTCCCTCCTGAGGCTGCTGTGCGTGCTCTGCTGCCACAGCTCTGTCAGCATCTCTCATGCCCCAGATGAATGTTGCAGCTTTGGTATTGACAAGGGTCACCATTGGGCCACTGGGGACTGTCTTCTCAAGGCTAAAGATTGGGGACCAGAGCAGGTGCTCTGAGAAGGGGCAGGGAGTTCGTGTTTGGACACTCCTTTGTGTCACCATTTCTGCCTTTTATTGGGACAGAGGAAGTCTGGGCGGACAAGAGATGGTCCCAGCTGTGCAGCCATATGGTCACAGTCATTTCCCTCCCTTGCCAGGCAGCCTTCTAGCTTGGCCATCTGGTCAGTGAGGGTAAGCCTGCTGCTTCTTTGGCCCTTGCAAGGGAGCATGTGACTCTGGTCAGGCCAGCCTCTGCACTCATACAGTGGGAAGGGAAACCACAGCTGGGACATCAGTCTAGAACAGGTGCGAATGCTCGACTGGTGGATGCCACTGGCAGCCGAGAAAAGCTAGAGTGGACGAGAAGCAAACAATGAGGGGAAAAGCCTGCCTAGCATCCAGGCTGCTCATGGGGCAGGTGCACGATCAGGATCTTGCAGAGTCCCCGTAGGGTGCACACCACATAAGGTGTAGAATCCTTGTCCGTCCCCACCCAACACACGGAAGGCAAAACCCAGTAGCCTCGGGCTTTATCCCAAAGTATCTAACGAGTGAGCTGGAGGATCTACTTCATTTGACAGCCTGGTATGAGGGACCCGCCATGCCAGAGGGAGCAGCCTGGGTGAAGAGAAGCAGCCTGGGTGAGAGAGAGCAGCCTGGGTGAGAGGGAGCAGCCTGCTGAGAGGGAGCAGCCTGCTGAGAGGGAGCAGCCCACTTAGAGGGAGCAGCCCGAGTGAGAGGGAGCAACCTGGGTGAGAGGGAGCAACCTGGGTGAGAGGGAGCAGCCTGCTGAGAGGGAGCAGCCCACTTAGAGGGAGCAGCCCGAGTGAGAGGGAGCAACCTGGGTGAGAGGGAGCAGCCTGCTGAGAGGGAGCAGCCTGCTGAGAGGGAGCAGCCTGGGTGAGAGGGAGCAGCATGCTGAGAGGGAGCAGCCTGTTGAGAGGGAGCAGCCTGGGTGAGTGTAGCAGCCCGCTGAGAGGGAGCAGCTTGAGTGAGAGGGAGCAGCCCGAGTGAGAGGGAGCAGCCCGGGTGAGAAGGAGCAGCCTGCTGAGAGGGGGCAACCTGGGTGAGAAGGGGCAGCCTGCTGAGAGGGAGCAGCCCGGGGAGAGGGAGTAACCCGGTGAGAGGGAGCAGCCTGGGTGAGAGGGAGCAGCCTGCTGAGAGGGAGCAGCCTGCTGAGAGGGAGCAGCCCGGGGAGAGGGAGTAACCCGGTGAGAGGGAGCAGCCTGCTGAGAGGGAGCAGCCTGCTGAGAGGGAGCAGCCCGCTGAGAGGGAGCAGCCCGAGTGAGAGGGAGCAGCCCGGGTGAGAAGGAGCAGCCTGGGTGAGAGGGAGCAGCCTGCTGAGAGGGAGCAGCCTGCTGAGAGGGAGCAGCCCGAGTGAGAGGGAGCAGCCCGGGTGAGAAGGAGCAGCCCGAGTGAGAGGGAGCAGCCCGGGTGAGAGGGAGCAGCCTGCTGAGAGGGGGCAACCTGGGTGAGAGGGAGCAGCCTGATGAGAGAGAGCAGACCGGGTGAGAGGGAGCAGCCCGGGTGAGAGGGAGCAACCTGGGTGAGAGGGAGCAGCCTGCTGAGATGGAGCAGCCTGCTGAGAGGGAGCAGCTCACTTAGAGGGAGCAGCCCGAGTGAGAGGGAGCAACCTGGGTGAGAAGGGGCAGCCTGCTGAGAGGGAGCAGCCCGGGGAGAGGGAGCAGCCTGCTGAGAGGGGGCAGCCTGGGTGAGAGGGAGCAGCCTGCTGAGAGGGAGCAGCCCAGGTGAGAGGGAGCAGCCTGCTGAGAGGGAGCAGCCTGAGTGAGAGGAAGAAGCCAGGTGAGGAGAAGAAGGCGGGTGAGAGGGAAACTCCCCAAATGCCGATGGAGCATTGATGAGGCTGGGCCGTGATGGAGGACCCCCACATGGTGGGGGTAGGGGGTGCCACAGTAGCCATGTTTTGGGAAGACATTCTGTAGCTTCCCTGGGCAAAGGCAGCAGAAAAGACCTGGCCAGGGTCCAGGAGGTCACCCTCAACCCTGTCCCCCTTGGTGAAATCTAGACTCAGGACCTCAGACCCTGAGAGGCGTTGAGGGCCCTGCTGGACAGGGCAGCCTGGGTGGAATGTTGGGTCTGGGTTGCCCACAAGGGGAAGGCAGGCGCAGCTCCAAGCCATTTCCTCCTTGCCTGCTCTGACCCACTGACAGACCCAGAAACCTAATTTAGAAAATCTTTGACCTCACCAAAACTCAACTGGCCTGCTGCTTCCAGAAGGGTGGAGCCACCTTTCGGTCTGCCCGCCTGTGCAGAGTGGGACCACAGGGGCCACCAGAGGTCTCACAGGAGCGCCAACGGCCAGCAGCTAGCTCTGCTTTGGGTGCTGGGTGTTCTGGACCCCGAGGACGTCATCTGTTCAGGCAGTCAGGGCTTGGCTTGTTGGAGGGATTTTCCTCCTGCTGAGCTGTCTGGGACTTCAGGTGTCTGCACTGGCCCTTCTCTACCACAGTGTTACCCACCGTGTTTCCCCGAAAATAAGACCTGGCCAGACCATCAGCCCTAATGAGTCTTTTGGAGCGAAAATTAATATAAGACCCAGTATTATATTATATTATTATATTATTATATTATATTATTATATTATTGTATTAAAGACTGGGTCTTATAGTAAAATAAGACCGGGTCTTATATTAATTTTTGCTCCAAGAGACACATTAGACTGATGGTCCGGCTAGGTCTTATTTTCCAGGAAACGGTATGTCTGTCCTGGAGGTGACCCCACTCATGGGGGAGCACTGGCTCCTACTCATCTCCCTCTGCCTCCATGAAAACCCACATGGCTCTGTCCATGCTATGACCCAGAGCACTGGTCCAGTATCCCTCACCCAGGGGCTATCCTGGCTGGGAGTGCAGCACCATCAAAGCTCTGGGTCCGCGGGGCAGCCCAGCTCCCAGCATGTAGCACTTGGTGCTGAGCCTGTGTGTGCAGGTGTGAAGGCTCAGCTCCAACACCCACAGCCCAGGGCTCCGATCCCAGCTCTACTGCGTCTGTGGCCTGACCCTAGGCTGGCCGCCTGCCCTTGTAGTGGAGAGTAACCTAGTGCAGCGAGGGACTGAGCCCGTCTTTCCTGCTCCCACTTGAACCTGGGCCCCTAGAGTTCTTGGGACGACCGCAGCCAGGGTGAGTCACTGCCCACTCATCTGGGCGGGCATTTGCTGGGGCTGGGGTTGATGTCATGGAAGAACCCTCCCCTTAAGAAGCATACAGGCACAGATGACTACTGCCCAGGCCACTGGGTTCACCTGAGGGGCTGGGTGCTACACAGGGCAAACTCATGTGAGCTGGAGCGTGAGGGTCAAGTGAGAGCTGACCAGGTAGGGGAACAGAAGGGTTAGTGACAGCTGAAACTCAAAGTCCAGAGAAGGAAAGGGGGTGAAGATGGGGACAGCCAGTGTGGCTGGAACACGTGTGCACATAAGTGCTGTGTCATTGGAAGTGTGCAAGTGTGCCAGCACTTATGCAGGTGTGTGCATGTATACACTCACGCACATGTGTGAGTGTCTGTGTGTGGTTGCATATGTGCCAGTGCACGTGCAGATATATGCGTGTGTGGACATGCCTGCACATGGGCAAGTGCATGTGTGAGTGCTCATGTGTGTAAGTGCATGTGTCCTATGGTGGGGCAAAGCTGTCATGGGCACTGTAACGAGAAGGTATCTTAAGAGCCACAATGAAGCAGGCAACTCCACAGAATAGGACCAAATTTATCGTAGGGTAATTTACTCTACCCTTCCAATGGGAAAATTGGGTCAGAGCCGACAGATGAGCTGCGCGGATTATTCTCCACTCACAGACCCCGGTCACAGTACCTCTTTTTATAGTATATTGTATATAGTATACTGTATATAGTATAGGGTACTGACAAGACAAAGGGACAAAGAATGCAATATGCACCGGAGGCCGTACCTCCTCGTGGTCTTGTGATAGATGATTGTTTATAATCAATATTATCACCAGTTTGATATTCATCTCTGTTGTCATGCCATTCGGCTGTTGCTAACAAAAATATTTATGGCTACATTTTAAGGAACACAGATAATCATCAACTAGAAGGCTTTGATACGCTTGCTAAGGACAGTGGGATTGGTCCAAGGTCACAGCATGAAACTAAAGTGAAGTGAAATCTGGGACACAGAGATGGAGTTTGTTCACATCTCCATCTATACAGCATGTGTGCAAGTGTGACAGTGCATGTGCAATGTATGCATGTACACGCAAGTGTGCACATGTGTTCAAGTGTGAGGATGAAAGTGCTTCTACGTGTGTGTATGTGTGTGTGCTTGTGTGTGCGTGTGCATGCATGTGTATGAGTGTGTGTGTATGTTCCTGGTGCCTGCATGTGTCTGGTGTGGACCAACGAACGCCCTGGATGGTTGACAGAGAGCAGGGGTCTGGCAATATCCTTGAGGTGGCCATCCTGCAGCCTCAGTGAGGCCTGCCGGGGCATGGAGCAGAACTGCAGTGAAATGTTGCAGACAGGCCCTGGTGCCAGGTGGCAGAGAGCAGGGTCAGATAGAGGCTGAGGGGCCATGGTCCAGGAAGTAAGGGGACAAACACAGAGTACAAATGTAACAGACAGAGAGGTGGGTATCTGAGGGGAGATGGATATTTGGGCAGAATTCCTGGGCAGTGGTGACCCATAGCTGAGGGTCGAGAGATTTCAGAACCTGGGAGCAAGAGACCCTGTCCCTCCAGGCTTCAGGTATTCTGGAATCATAGAACCCCGGGCCAGGCTGGACCTGGGCCCTGAGAGTCCCACTGGGGAGGGGTCCTGGCTGGCTCCCAGAGTGAGAAGCACGGTGGACTGAGGCCATTGCCACTTCCCAAGTGCTTGTTGGTCTCCCCTGGGGTTGGGCCACTTCTCCAGCAAAACCTGGCTGACACTTGTCCCCTCAGCCCATGACTGGGACCCTCTAGGCCACCAATCACCCAACCTGTGCTACCTTGGGGTCTCCTCTCCAATGGTGAGAGTCCCAGGACCTGACGGTGGACTGTCCCCAGGACCTGGATCAGTGTGGGGACAGAATCCTGGAGAGCAATTTCCAGGCTCTTGGTCTCATGTGGAAAGGTGCTGGCTCGGGTAGTGGATGGCCATCAGCTGTGACTGGTTGGCCATCAGCTGTAACCAGTTAGGCAATTAGCCCCTGATATAACTGCCGCGGCTGCGTTGGTTGGTTGGCTGGTTGGCAGGCAGAGAAGTGGACTGAGGATTGCAGATCATGTGGATCCTACTGCGTGTCTCGCCCGGCCGCCGGCGAGAATATAGTGGTATGATTCCCCTATATTCTGTGGCTCCGTGGGTGTTTCTTTTTGGCCTCACCATATCCTGTGTTCTTACGTGGGGAGCAGGACCAGAGACCCCGCATGACACGCACATGACAATCAGTCTCCAGCTTCATCAGCCAGCCCCAACACCACCTGCAGGCCCCTGTTGGGAACACCGGGGAATGTGCCGCAGTGCAGGAGGAGAGTGAGGAGGCTGGACCTGGAGCTGCAGCTCAGTGCTCCCACCCCCGCCACCCTTCTCCCAATAGTGCTCCACTGAGAGGCCACAGAGCCAGGAGTGGGGCTGGGTCCCAAGGAGAAGCAGCACATCTGGCCAGGCGCAAGCATCATTTCCTGTTTTAGAGAGCGAAGAGTCACAGCAGCTCCCTGCATGGTCCTAGGGGCTTGGCTGAGGCCCCAGCTCTCCAGACAGACATACCCAGTTAGCCTACCCTCCCCAGGGCCAGGCTGGGGATTGAGAACCAGGCTGAGGCTTTCTGGTTCCTTCATGGTGTCCCCAAGGAAAGTACACAGGGCATGACTCCTACACAACACACGGCACCCACACATGGTGCCCATACACACATACACAGCATGGCCACGGTGACAGCACGTGCCAAGGACAAGCTTGCCTGGGGGTCAGTCCTTTACTGTCATGCAGGGGATCCTGCTCGCTGCGCCATTTGTCGTGCGAGGCGGCCTGCGGGGTCTCTGCTCCTGCTCCCCGCATAAGAACGCAGGATGTGGCTAGGCCAAAAAGGAACACCCACGGAGCCATAGGTGGGGGAGTCATACCACTATGGTCTCACTGGAGGCAGGATCCTCACGACCTACAACATGCTGTCCGCTTCTCTGCCTGCCAACCAACTAACTGACCAACCAATGCAGCAGCGGCATTTATATCAGTGGCTAATTGGCTAACTGGTTACAGCTGACGGCCAACTAGCCACAGCTGACGGCCATCTACTACCTGAGCCAGCACCTCTCCACATGAGGCCGAGAGCCTGGAAACTGCTCTCTGGGACTCTGTACCCACATTTACTGTACCTTCAACCTTCACCTGTATGATGCCAAGGAGTCTACATGGTGGCATGGGGAGCACACAGCCATCCCCAATCAGGGAGTCCTGCAGCAAGCAGGGACACTGGGACCTGGTCATTCCAACTGGTGTCTCCAGAGACAATGCCCCCAGGGCTCTGTTAGGCTGGGGGCAGACACGACCAAGCTGGAAAATAAGGAGAGAAGATGGGCTAGGGCAGGTGGAGACGTGGGACCATAGCAGTGCTCAGATTATCACTCTGGGGGCAGAAGCAGGGTGGGTTCCTGGGCAGCTTCCACCCACCTTCTCACTAGTGGGTCTTCAAAGGGCAAGGGCATGGGAGCATATCTTCTGACCTCTCAGAGCCCCACCCACTGTGCCAGCATCAGAGGACAGGCTGGTTTCTGGCCCTGGAAGGGTGGCAAGCAGCCCGGCCCCACTCAGGGCCACAGCCCAAAGCCAATTTCTCTCCAAACAGCTCACCTGATGGAGAGGGCCACATCCCAGCTCCTAGCACTGGAGCTCTCTCCATCTAGAGCTTGTGGAGAGTGAGGGTCTCCAGGGCTGGCTGAGGAGGCAGGAGTGCTGCTCCGCCCACTCCCAGGGCTGGAATGTGAGAAAAGGGACTATCGGGTTTCCTCATTTGCCTGACAAGTTCACTTAACCAGGGGCTGAGTCCTGCTCTAATGGGAACCAGCTGTGGGAGGGGAGGCTGTCTGGAAGGGGAACAGGCCACATCTCCCTGCTCACATCATCTCCCAGGGAAGACCTGGGTAGCTTTACAGTTGGGGAAACTGAGGCCCACAGCGGCCTGTGCCCAGGGCTCCTCCAGGCAGACTGCAGCTGGGGATCCTTGGGCCAGCGGCACCCCTCACAGTTACTGCCCAGAGACCTGTCCTCAGGCCCATGCAATCTGCCTCCCCGCCTGGCTTTCCCTGCATAGGAGCTCCCCATCTGTCCCTGCACCTAGTGAGGCCTGTGCAGGTAAGCCCTCATTTGACACAGCCACAACACCCCTCAGACCGGAGTGCTCAGGAGTGAGAAGGGATTCTCCCTACCCCAGGGCTCCCAGGAAAACAGGCTTTGTACCTTGTCAGTAATTCTCAGGCCCAGGAGCTGAGGGGTGCTTCTGGGAAGGATTAGTGGGGCCCATGTGAAGAGTGTCATACAGCATCCTGCCACCCAGACAGCAGAATCCAGGCTTACCTGGGCCGGACCTAACCTGCCAAACTAGCTTAGTTAGCATGGGACACACTCTGCTCAGCCTCTGGGTCTGGGCTCTGAGGGAGGGGAATGGGTCACATAGGTCAGGCCTGGGGGGCAGCAATGACCACACCTGGGGCTGACGCCTATACCCAGGAACCCATGGCCTCTAACAGTCAACATGGCCTATGGTGACCAGGCCTCCTCCCTCCTCACCTCCCAGGTATGGTCTGGCCCCACTCAGCATGGAGCTCATGGGGGAAAGGCAGTTCCCCATGGCAGGGTGAGTGACAGGGAGTGCAGAGGAGATATGGGGTGGAAGGAGCAGGCCTGTGGGGGAAAGTTGGGGTACAGGAGGGGCTGGAAGTAAAAGTCCCAGACCAGTGAGGTGCATTTGGGGTACTGAAGGGGACATGGGAGTGGTAGGGGCCAGCCTGTGGGGGCCATTGGCATACAGGAGGGAAGATGGCGGCTGAAGGAGCTGGTCTTAAGAGCAGTTGGCATAAAGGAGGGCACGTACTGTCTGAAGGAGCAGGCCTGTAAGGCAGTTGGGTTATAGGAGTGGACTGGGGGTTGAAGTAGCAGGTCTGTGGGACTGTTAGGGTACAGGAGGGCACATGGGGGGTGGAAGGAACCGGTTTTAGGAACACTTGGATTATAGGAAGGGACGCTAGGTGGAAGGAGCAGGCTTGCGGGGACAGTGGGGAGTATGGGCTGGAGCAGGTCTTTGGGGGACATATGTGGTACAGGAGGGACTTGGAGATTGAAGGAGCGGGTCTTAGGAACAGTGGGGTACAGGAGGGGACGTGGGAGTGGAAGGCGTAGGCTTACTCTGGTCCCACCTTCACAACAACAGTGACTCACCCTGATTCAGGCTGTTCTGGGATCAGCGCAGTTTCCCTGAGGGAGAGCTCTGGCTGTGCAGTCACACTTGCACCTCTGTTGTGCCTCAGCAAAACCCCAGGATGATCTGTAAACAAGTGAGCACGAGTAAATTCCAGTGAAACCCTACTCATTCTCACTGATATTTGAGTCTATAATTTTCACATGTCGGAAAATATTCATTTTTTTCAACCATTTATAAATTTAAAAGTCTTATCTGAAAGGACACTGAAAACAGGTACAAATATGAGTCTGCAGACTCTTGAGCTAGACTGGTGAAGCTTTTAAAAATAACATGCAGAAAACACTAAAATGCAATACTGAGCAAGCTTTGTGCATTGCTGGTAAGTGCTGTAAATCAGCTCAGATTCTTCTAGAAAACGCAGTGGCATTGTGTTTGTGGGATTTTAAGCTAGTATAGCCTTTTTAGGGGAATCCATCCACCAACCTTTAACTGTGCTGACACTCCCACCAGCCATTGTATTTAAAGAATGCATTCCACAGGAATACACACTGATGCCCAGCATGGGGCATTATTTGTAAGAGGGGGAAAGTGGCTATTTTATTAGGGGTTGCTGAGATAGTTGACGTCTGTGGAAGGATATGTCGGTTACGCAGAGCAACGCTCTGTGTTGGGTGGGTTCTCACCCGTTTCCACCTGCGCTTACACGTACCACCCCCACCCCCAGCGGAGGGCGTGAAGGGGGGCCTCGCCCTGGTCACACATCCACTGGTCCAGGAGCTGCGGTCCCGGGAAGCCCTGACAGTCCCGCTGTGCGCCGGCGGTAGGGCGGAATGGCAGAGGGGAGTAGGCCCACCCAGAGCTGGGCGTGGGACTGAGCTTGGGCCACCCCGGCTGGGGGAGGCTGGGAACCGCCCCCTGGTCGCAGCCTCCCCAGGCCCGTGGCTGACTCGGCTTCTCCGCCGAGGGCAGAGCGCAGCCCAGGTCAGAGCGCACCTGGCCAAGCCAGGCCCTTGCTCAGCACTCTAGCCTGAGAGCCGTAGGGGAGGGGGTGGTGCCGCCCCGGGGTCTTCAGGGACTGGGGGAGGAGAGCCGAGCGGCCCTCAGGGACGGTAGTCCCGACCCTCCCTGCAGCGGGCGGGCTTCTTGGGCAAGCCAAGTGAACGCGCCAGGGGGAGGTCAGCGCGGCCGGCCTCTAGGATCCCACCAGCAGACAGTTTCGCCGCAGGAATCTGCCTCCGGTTTTCCCAAGTTCAAAGGCAGACGGCTGGTGTGGGCGTGTCTGTCCCTGCTCCCGGCTGGCCTGGGAGGTGAGGGGTTCAGCTCTATGCTTTCCGCTGCTCTGCTCTGCCCTCTGACCAGGGGAGCCTCTGCGAGCTCCTTCTCATGGGGCCTCCGCAGCATACTTGATGTGCTTGCTGTTGGTGCTGAGCTGAGGGGCGAGTTCAGATTCAGCTGGCCGCCAGGACGTGCGGTTCTGTGCAGACTTGGCTCCCGGCTTTCCCACATTCAGGGCCTCCGAGGGCTTCTCGGCGGATCCTCCCACAACTTCGTGCTAACCTAGGGGTCAGACTTCAGGCCTCCACAGTCCTTCCCACACAGTGTCCCCCCACCCAGTACAGGACTTTTATCAAGTGTCCCCGTGTGCTGGGTACAAAGACCTACAGGCTGTGGATTGAATGGCCTGCATTCCCCCCACCTTTTCCTTTCCCTTTCTCTAAAGTCCCTTGTTGTGGGCATGTCCTGTCTGTTACCACTGCTCCCAGTGTGCTGGCCTGGTGGGGTTGGGGGGGAGAGTAGGTGGCTCAGCATCCAAACAAGCGCTAGCTGCCACCCAGGCGAGTGCTAAAGCTCCCGGCCCCACAGGTCAGCCCTACAACCCTCTGTCCCCACCTGTCCTAGAACCCCCTGCCCCCTTGCTCATCTTAGAATCCTCTACACCCCACCCCCCATCAAGACTGTCTAGAACCCTCTTCCCCTGCACAGGGCCAGGCCATCTGGCTAGAGTGTCTCCTGCCCTGTGTCAACGCAGAAGGCCACAGTCCCATTGAATTTGCTGGTCTCCATAGGGACAGGAGTGAAGTGACAGTAGGACCTTGTGTGATAATGGAGGGTGGTCAAGGAGCCCTGGGTGGCTTTGACAACCCAGTGGACAGCTGGGTGGCCTCTCTGCTGGTGGGAGAGACTGAGAATTCACTTTGAATTCAAAGCTGTGTGATTCTTCAGATGCCTAGATTCTGAGTCAGAGTTGGTTTCGATCCCCAGAATCTGTGACTGAGGTTGCTGCTAGTGGATGTCGTGAGGCTCTGTGCTGACACTGCTTGGGGTCTGTGTGAGGTCCACATGGGATAGCTTTCTGGTGGGAGCAGATTGTGGCAGGCACTGCAGGTGCAGCTGAGTGATGTTACCAAGTCAGAATGGGAGACTGCTGCAGATTCTCCACCGGTTACAGGTGAAGCAGGTTGCAAGCACCTAACTTTCTGGAAGACTTTGGAGGTGACGTGGCCACAGTCAGGACGGGGCATCATGATATGCTCGTCTGTCTTTGTGTCCGGCTGTGGGCCACTTCCCCATTTCATCAACAAGGCCGGTTGCACTGCATGGGGCTGTGCTGTGAGCAAAGCAGGGCACAAGGCACAGGGTGGTATCCTGCAGAGTACCTGTCCTCAGCTCAGGACTCAGTGGCATGATGAAGCACCACCAGACTGATGAGGCCACAGGAAATAAAGTGCGTGCTCTGACCCAGAACCCCGGAGGACCTGTGTG
This sequence comes from Rhinolophus hipposideros, assembly GCF_964194185.1. NCBI lineage: Eukaryota > Metazoa > Chordata > Mammalia > Chiroptera > Rhinolophidae > Rhinolophus > Rhinolophus hipposideros. The sequence continues at coordinate 2,443,372 of NC_138069.1, read as the reverse complement.
GGGGCTTAGGCGTAGGGCTGGAGTCCGAGCTGCTGAGGAGAGACCAAGGTGACCAGTGGCTGAGAGGTCTGGTCAGTGCCCCTCAGGGTGGTATAGAGCAGATGTGGATCAGAGAATGGCTGAGGAGACCACAACCCAGGCCAGGTAGGACAGAGAGGTAAGGGGCAAGACTGGGGTCTGAGGTAGTGCAGGTATTACCGGGGACAGATGTGAATCAGGCCAGGTGAGGATGGGAAAGATTGGGGGGCACGGGTAATGTCAGGCCCGGATGTGGATTGAAGCGGGAGGCCCGACTCCTGGGGTGAGGCTAAGGAGTGAACCTGGAAGATGGGAGACAATGCAACTTTCAAAGTATTCCAGAAACTCATTTGTCAGATTTCATCAAAATTTTCAAAAATTTTGCATCAAGGACATTATCAAAAGAGTGAAAAGACAACCTACAGAATGTGAGAAAATATTTGTAAATCACATCTCTGATTAGGGGTTAATATCCAGGATATATTGAGAACTCCTAAAACTCAACAATCAAAAAAAAACAAACCCATTTTAAAAATGAGGAAGCACTTCAATAGACATTTCTCCAAAGAAGATATGTGAATGGCCAACAAGAACATGAAAACATGCTCAACATCACTAATTAGGGAAATGCAAATCAAAACCACAGTGAGATAGCACCTCACATTCATTAGGACGGCTGTTTAAAAAATAAAAAAATACACGGAAAATAACAAGTGCTGGCGAGGATGTGGAAATTGTACATCACTGTTCAGAATGTACAATGATGCATTTGGAAAACAGTTTGATAGTTTCTCAAAAAGTTAAACTTAGAATTATCATATGATCCAGCAATTCTACTTCCAGGCATATATTCAGAATTGAAAGCAGAGAAACAAACAGGCATTTGTACACCAATGTACATGGCAGCATTATTCACAATATAAAACCTGGAAGCAACCCAAGAACCCATGAACACACGAATGGATAAGTAAAATGTGGTCTATCTATACAATGGAGTTCTACGTAGCTTTAAAAGGAAGGAAATTCTGATACATGGTACAGCATGGATAAACCTTGAAAATATGAGGTGTGATTAAAAAACATGGAGAATGCTCAACTTAAAAAAAATTATTACAGTAAAAGACACATTGCCATTAATCCTCTTCAAAATACTCCCCCTCGCTTCGAACACACTTATCCCATCATTCTTGCCACTTTCTGAAGCAGCTCTGCTAGTCCTCTTTCATTCTTTTGTTGCGCTATCCTGGCTGCCTTGATGTCCTGAATCTATTTAAAACATTTTCCTTTCATAGTCATTTTGACTTTGGGGAAGAGCCAGAAATTGCACCCTGCCAGATCTGGTAAATAAGGTGGATGAGGACACACTGTAATTTTCTTATTTGACAGAAATGGCGGTACCAGAAGCGATGTGTGACACAGAGCATTGTCATGATGGTGGATGAAGTAAAGACACTCACAAAAGAGGACTTCCAGAACTGCTTCAGAAAGTGGCAAGAATGATGGGATAAGTGTGTTTGAAGCAAGAAGGAGTATTTTGAGGGGCATTAATGGCAATGTGCCTTTTACTGTAATAATTTTATTTTTAATTTAAACATTCACCGTATCTTTTGATCACATTTTATGTGTACCACCTCTTCTTTATCCATTCATCTATTGATGGACACCCAGGCTGCCTCTACATCTTGGTTATTGTAAACAATACTGCAATGAACATATGGAGGCACACATCCCCTCAAAGTAGCATTTTGGGTTTCTTTGGACAAATACCCTGAAATGCAATTACTGGGTCCTTCATAGTCCCTTCTTATAGACTTTGTTTTAAAGTCTATTTTGTCCTCTATAAGTATTGCTACCCCAGCTTTTTTTTTAATCATTTCCATTTTCTTTTTTTCTCATTTTAACAGTTTGTCATGAAAGCTGTATATAAGATTACTTTACTCCTGCATCTTCTTAATTGTTTCTTATATTTGCCTTTTTCCTTTCCTACTTGGTGAGATTTGGCTTTCCGTTCAAGGATCTTTTCGCAGTTCTTGTCCAGCTTTAGTCTAGTGATAACCACCCTGCTGGGGTAAATGCCTACATGAACAGTTGCGTCATAAGCCTTCTCCTGCTGCATTTATTCAATGTAAATGATATATTTCTTCCTGTAATCCTGGACTATTTTGCCAATTTGCTGCCCTTTGTAGTGTCCTCATACAACCTGAACTTCATCGTCCTTTCAGATGGGCATGGATCAAACATTGTACTTCTGTCTCAGCTCTTGAAGATATAATCTTCCTGTGAATGTGGGAAGGTGCACTGGAATGCTTTGTATGGTTTTGCTCCAGTCTGAAGTCACAAAGGGGCACTTCAGCAATGGCCACAGAATAGAAGAGTCATTTCCATTTTCATGAAATAACTTTTTACATCCCTTTACTTTCTGTCTCTCTGTGTGTCTTTTGAACTGAAGTGAGTCTCCTGTAGGCAGCATATGTAAGGGTTTTGTTTTCTTATCCATTCAGCCCTCTTGTGTCATTTGATTGGAGCATTGAAAGTAATTGTTGATACATACGTAGCTATTACCATTTTATTATTCATAACTTTGTTTTTTTCCATCTTAAATAAGTCCCTCTAATATTCCTTGTAATACTGGTTTGGTGGTGATGAACTCTTTTAGCTTTTTCTTGTCTGGGAGGCTCTTTATCTGTCCTTCAATTTTAAATGATAACCTTGCTGGGTAGAGTAGTCTTGGTTTCAGGTCCTTGCTTTTCATCATGTTGAATATTTTGTGCCCATCCCTTCTGGCCTGCAAAGTTTTTATTGAGAAATCAGCTTATAGTCTTATGGGAGCTCCCTTGTAGGTAACTGCTTTTCTCTTGCTGCTTTTAGGATTCTCTCTTTGTCTTTAATCTTTGCCATTCTAATTGTAATGTGTCTTGATGTGGGCCTGTTTGGGTCCATCTTGTTTGGAACTCTCTGCCCTTCTTGGATTTATATGTCTATTTCCTTTGCCAGATTAGGGAAGTTTTCAGTCATTATTTCTTCAAATAGGTTCGGCCCCTTGTTTTCTCTCTTGTCCTTCTCGTACCCCTATGATGCAAATCCTGTTACTCTTGATGTTGTCCCAGAGGTCTCTTAAACTCTCCTCATGCTTTTGGATTCTTTTTTCTTTTTGTTCTTTTGAATGGGTTTTTTATGCTACCTTGTCTTCCAAATCACTGATTCGATCCTCTGCTTTAATCTGCTGGTGATTCCTTCTAGTACATTCTTCATTTCATTTCATTCTTCATTCTTCACTCTGACTTGTTCTTTATTATGGTTTCTATGTCCTTTTTTATGCTTGCTATCTCTTTTTTGAAGTTCTAAGTTCCTTGAGCATTCTTATAACCAGTGTTTTAAACTTTGTATCTGGTAGGTTGCTTGCCTCCATTTTGTTTAGTTCTTTTTCTGGAGTTTTCTCCTGTTCTGTCATTTGGGATGTATTTCTTTGTTACCTCATTTTGGCTGCCTCTCTGTGTTTGTTTCTCTGTATTAAGTAGGGCTGCTATGTCTTCCAGTCTTGTCAGGTGGCTTACATAGTAGGTGACCTGTGGAGCTCTGGTCACCTGAGCCGGGTGCTCCAGGAGTGTCCCTTGTGTGGGTTGTGTGTGCTCTCCTGTTATAGTTGAGCCATGATTGATATTGGCATGTCAGTGGGTGGTACTGACCCTCAGGTTGACTGGCTATGGGGTTTGGCCATGTCCACAGCTATGGGCTGCTGTGTGGGGGACTTACTCCACTGAGTGGGATTCACCGTAGTGGGCTCTGGTGCCTGTTGAGACCACCCTATATGTATGCCACTTGTGGGGCTAATTGGATGGTGATCTGCTGTGGTCTGAAGCCAACCTCCAAGTATGTTGGTTCTGGAGCCTCTTAAGAGGGGCTCCAGGGCAGGCCCAGGTCAGCCACTGTCTGTGACTAGCTGGAGAATACCTGGTAGGAGCTACAAAGCAATCCATAGTTGGTCATTGCTGTGCTATTCCTGGAGGTGTGTGTGAGAGGACGCACTGTGAACTGAGGATGGCTGCCACCAGTACTGGGTGTTGGGTATCTCTGCAAAAAGTCAGGACTCTCTGAGGCCTGCTGCCACCTGGTGGCTCCTGTAAGATTCAGCTGCTGATAAAGCCTCATGCAGTATTCAAGTTGGGTGAGGCAGGGTCTCAATGAGTCAGCAGTGTGGAGCAGCAGAGCTCACAGGCCAATCAGATTCAGATTTGCCCTGTGGGTGTGGGCTCAACACAGGAAAAATGGTGCCCACCTGCCAGCTGCTTGGGAACAGGACTCCACACAGGGAAAATAAGGACTGTCCCTCCAGTCCTTGCCCTGAAGTTATACAACTCAGTCTCTCCCCATATGTCTCCATTGCCCCCAGAGTCACCATCCCTCCACTGGAGCCCAGGGTGAGTGCCTATGCAGGCCGTGAAGAGGATATCTGGGTTTCCTGCAGCCTTGTGTCCCACCTGAACGTTCAGAATCCCCACTGTTTTTCACAGTCAGAAGTTGTGAGGGTTCTTCTTCCCAGCACCAGTACTCCAGGCTGGGTAGCGTGGTGTGGGGGGCTGGGGTCCCTAGCTCCTCCAGGGGAAACCTCCATGGCTGAGATATCCCTCGTGATTCTCAATTGCCACATGGAGATTTGGGGCCCGTACTGTGCCTTCGCCCCTCCTACCAGTCTCAACATGGCTTTTTAATATTTTTAGTCATAAGATTTCTGTTTGGCTAGACTTCAGATGGTTCTCCAGGTTGATTGTTCTATAATTTAGTTGAAACTTTAATGTGTTCACAGAAGGACACAGGCACAATGTTTATCTACTCCACCATCTTGGACCTCTCTTCTTGAAAGGCATTTAAATTTTGTTTTATTTTGAAATAATTATAGATTTGCAGGAATAATTATAGATAACTGCTAAGTACAGTTATAGAGTCCCAGACATCTTATATAATTGTAGTATGATGTCAAAACCAGGAAATTGATATTGGTATAATACACAGAACTAGAACACAACTTTAGTCAATTTTCGCCTTTGTGAAACCTACATTCATGTGTGTGCACACACATGTATGTTTGTGTGTGTGTGTGGTTCTATGCAAATAGATGCCATGAATAGGTTCGGTTAACAACCACCATCAGGGTATAGAACTGCTCCATCACCACAAGGGAACTCTAATGCTTCCCCATTAGAATTATTCCTCCCCAAAACCCACTTCTCCATAAAGCAACTTCAAAAGTTGTCCTGATTTTGTTCATTTGAATCTTTTTTTCATTGTCAGTCTAGCTAAAGTCCTGTCAATTTTGTTGGTACTTTCAAAGAACTTCGGGATTTGTTGATTTTCTCTATTCTATTTCCTATTTCATTGATTTACCCTAACTTTTGTTATCTACTTCCTTCTGTTTGCTTTGAGAATAGTTTCTGCTTCTTCCTGTTACTTAAGGTGGAAGGCTAAGTTATTGATTGGAGAATTTTCTTTTTTAAAGCTATGAAGTTACTTTTAAGATCTGCTTTAGCTATGTCTCTTATGTTTTGACATGTCATGTTGTTACGTTTTCATTTTATCTCAAAGTATTTTCTAACTTACCTTGTGATATTTTTTTAAGCCATTGATTATTTAGGAGTGTTTAATTTCCATATATTTGTGACTTTCACAGATTTTATTCATTCATTCATTTCAGATTTCATTCCATTTGACTAGAGGACATCATTTGTGTGATTTCAATTATTTAAGTTCATTGAGTTTTATTTTTTGACCTAGCATATCGTCTATTTTGGAGAATATCCCATGTGTCCTGGAGAAGAACGTGTATTCTGCTGTTGGGTGAGTGTTCTATAGATCATTGTTTTGTCTAGTCGGTTTATATCATTCCAGTCTTACTCATCATTGTTAGTCTTCAATTTAGTTGTTTTATTCGTTATTGAAAGCAGGTTACTAAAGTATCCAGATTTGTGTTATTTAACTATCTATTCTCTCTTCAATTCTGTCAGTTCTTGATGAATGAATTTGGGGACTCTGAATATATGTCTATAATTATTGTGTCTTCATGATACATGATACAATTCTTGATGAATTGACCCTTTTATAATTTTTAAATGTTGTTATTTATCTCTAGTAATGTTTTTTTGTTTGTTTTAAAGTCCTTATAATGCCCCGAGTAGAGAATTCAGCCACACCATTCTAGACTTCTGACCTATAGAACTGTAAGATAATAAATACATGTTTTTATGTAAGCTGATAGGTTTCTGGTAATTTGTTATGCACAAATAGAAAACTAATACCGATTAGGCTGAGCTGCTGTCTTATTAAGTACCTAAAAGTGTGATGGCTTTAGAATTTGGCAGGGGATGGTGGCTGGAAAAATTTTGAGGAACATGATAGGAAAAGCCTAGATTGCACTGAAGAGAACAAAAGTAGAAATATGGATGTTGAGAATGCAACAGGTGACTGGCAGAAGGGGAATATTTATTAAGTAGTGGAAGGATGCTTAGAAAAGATTGCTTCCAAACAAATATTCAAGGGGAGGCTTGGTTTCTTCTTGCTGTTACAGGAAAAATTCAAGAGGAGAATCTGAGGGAAGATCTGTTAAACAAAAAAGCACCAGAGCAGAGATTCTGGAAATTTTCATACATGCTGTTGCTTTTACCAGGAGTTTTCCCTTTACATTTGGCAGTGTGTTCCATTGTGTCAATGTACCACCATTTGTTCATGTCTTTCTGTGAATTTATCTTGCCGTCTGTGTGATTGCCTTACCTACTCACCACCTTTGTACTGTTATTATCAAACATATTACATTCTTCTCTTATTGACCCCCAAAATACAATTATATGTGTATTGCTTTATGCAATTGCTTTTTAAATAAGTTAAAAGAGAGGACATATGCATTACACTGTCTTTTATACTTATCTATATAATTACCCTTACCAGAACTCTTCATCTATTTTTCAGTGAATTCAGATTGCCATCTATTGTCACTTGCTTTCAATCCAAAGAATTTTCCTTAATAAATCTTATGAAGTAGGTGTGCTAGCAGCAAATTCTCACAGCTTTTGTTTATTTGGCAATGTTTTTATTATGCCTTCCTTTTTTTTTTTTTTTTTTTGAAGACAGGTTTACTTAATATAAGATTCTTGGTTGATAGTTTTCCTCTTTCAGCACTTTGAATATTTTATTCACTGCCTTCTGGCTACCATTGTTGGCTACTGTGAATAATGTTTAAAATATTTTATTTTACCTTCATTTACTCCTCTAAAGTTCTCCCTTTCTTTATGTAGATCCATGTATCTGAACTAAATCATTTTCCTTTTTTTCCCCAAAGAACTTTTTGCAAGTTAGATTGACTGTTGACAAAATTCCTAAATTTTTGTTTTTCTGAGGAAATCTTCATTTCTGTTTCACTTTTGAAGGATAACTTCACTGAATACAGAAATCTAAGAAAATGGTTGGTTTTTTTCTTTCAATGTTTTAAATATTTTCCTCCACTCTCTTCTTGCTTGCATAGTTTTGAGGAGAAATTTGATGTAATTCTTACCCTTGCTCCTCTATAGGTAAGGTTTTTTACCTCTGACTTCTTTCAAGACTTTCTCTGTCTTTAATTCTATACTGCATTGAATGCAATATATCTAGGTGTAGACTTTTTTGGTATTGATGTTCTTTGGGGTTCCTCAATCTGTGGTTTGGTGTCTATCATTAATTTTGGAAAATTCTCAGTCATTATTGCTTCAATTATTTCTTCTATTCTTTTTCTCTCTTTTATTTTCCTTCTGATATTCCCATTATGTGTATGTTACAATTTTTTTTGATTGTTTAAACTTCTCGTGTATTTTGTTTCTTTTCATTGTTTTTCTCTTGGCATGTCAGTTTTGGAAGTTTCTGACATATCTTCAGTTTTGACATATCTTCAGGATCACGGATTGTTACTTCAGCCATGTCAGGTCTACTAATGAGCCCATCAAAGGCATTGTTCATTTCTGTGTTTTGATCTCTAGCATTTCCTTTTATTCCTCTCTTAGAACTTCCATCTCTGTTTATATTGTCCATCTGTTCTTACATGATGTCTACTTTATACATTAGAGCCCTTAAAATATTAATCACAGCTATTTCAAATTCATAATTCCAACATTTCTTGCACATGAGTCTGGTTCTGATGCTTTCTCTGTCTCTTCAACCTGTCTTTTGCTCGTTAGTATGCTTTGCAGTTTTTTGTTAAAGCTGACATGATGCATGAGTAAAAGGAACAAAGGTTCATTGGCCTTTAGTGTAAGGTTTGGTCATCTGGATGTGTCCACTGTTTGTATCAGAGGACAAACTTTCCTATGGGGTGGGGGAGTCTTTGTTTAGTCTCTCATATTTGAGTTTCCCTAGAGACTTCTTAAATATTATCTGAAAAGTGCAATTTTTTTCAACTGTATTTCCATTATTATCCAGGAGCCCTGTCAATGTGGTGGTGAGGTATGGGGCAGGGAAGCATTCTATAGTCTTATGAGCAGGTTTCAGTATTTGTGGGCCTGTGCCCTGGGCTGTGACTTTCATATGTGCTCCTCACTCCTCCTTAGGTGGGACAAGAAAGGTCAAGGGGTGGGCATTTCCTACCCCAGGTTGGTCAGGCTCTGGTGGAATAATTTCTCCTGAGGACAGGCCTTGTTAAGAAGAACAGATGCTCTGGCCTATTTACAATGGCTACTTCTGCCCACATTCCATCTGAAGCAGAAGGGGATTTTTCTCCCATCTTCAGTGTAAGAACCTGGTGTAACTCCTGGATGTAAAACTCACAAAAGTGTGCCTCCCTGGAATTTTTAACTCTCAGTCTTGTCTACACTGAGCCTCCAGCATTTGTCAGTTACAGTTCAGGTTTTCCTGCCCCAGCACTGGTTCCCAAGGATGTTTCTGCTTGTGGGTTTCTGCTCTGGTAAGTTATGACTCTCAGGGTTCACCTCTATGTCTCCAATTTTGGAGGTTTCCCTTTGATCTCACTTCTCTAAAGGACCAAAAAAGAGTTGCTGATTTTCACTTTGTGCAGCTTTTGTATCATTGTGAGGATGGAGTGTGAATTCCTAGCCCCTCACATGACAGACAGGAAATCAAAAGTTACCCATATAAAAAAATTAAAGGACGATGTGTATTCTTTTTTTCACTTTTATTGAAAAATAATTGACATACATCACTGTCTAAATTTAAGGCATACAGCATGATGGTTTTATTTACATATATTGTGAAATGATTATTACTATAGGTTCAATTAATGTCCATCATCTCATATAGATACAATAAAAAGAAAAGAAAGAAGAAAAAACTGTTCTCCTTGTGATGAAAACTCTTAGGATTTACTCTCTTAACAATTTTCCTATATATCATACAGCAGTTAACTATATTCATCATGTTGTATATCGCTAGTATTTATTTATCTTATAACTGAAAGTTTGTACCTTTTAACCACCTTCCTATAATTCCCTCATCACCTCAACCTTCACCTCTGTTAACCACAAGTCTGATCTCTTTTTCTATGATTTTTTTTTTTAGATTCCACATATGAGTGAAATCATACAGCTTTTCTCCATCTGACTTATTTCACTTAGCATAGTGCCTTCAAGTTCCATCCATATTGTCACAAACGGTAGGATTTTTTCACTTTTTATGACTGAATAATATTGCATTATAGATTATATAGATATATTAGATGGTGCAAAAGTAATTGCAGTTTTAGTAATTATTTTTAACCTTTTAAACTGCAATTACTTTTGCACCAACCTAATAGATATAGATATACATATAGATAGATGATATAGGTATATATCTCACAATTTCTTTATCCATTCATCTATTGATGAACACTTAGGTTGTTTCCATGTCTTGGCCATTGTAAATAAGGCTTCAGTAAACATAGGGGTACAGATATCTTTTTGAGTTAATGTTTTCATTTCCTTTGAATGTATTCCCAGAAGTGGAATTGCTGGAGCAAATGGTAGTTCTATTTTTAATTTTTTTAGGAACTTCTTTCCATGGTTGCTGCACCAATTTACAATCTCACTAACAGTGTATGAGGGTTTCCTTTCTCCACATCTATGCTAGCATTTGCTATCTCTTGTCATTTTGAAAATGGCCATTCTAAGAGGCCTGAAGTGATGTCTTATCATGGTCTTAAAAGCTTCTGCACAGCAAAAGAAACCATCGACAAAATAAAGAGGCAACCAACTGAATGGGAGAAGATTTTTGCAAACAGTGCCTCCAATAAGGGGCTAATATCCAAAATATACAAGGAACTCATGCAACTCAACAACAAAAAAACAAACAACCCAATTGAAAAATGGGCAGAGGACCTGAAGAGACATTTCTCCAAAGAGGACATACAAATGGCAAATAGACATATGAAAAAATGCTCAACATCACTAATCATCAGAGAAATGCAAATAAAAACCACAAACAAATGAAAACCACAATCCCTCTTCTGGGTACCTACCCAAAAAATCTGAAAACATTTATACATAAAGACACATGTGCTCCAATGTTCATTGTAGCTTTGTTTACGGTGGCCAAGACATGAAAAGAACCAAAATGTCCTTCAATCGATTAATGGATAAAGAAGTTGTGGTATATATACACAATGGAATACTATTCAGCGGTAAGAAAAGATGAAATAAGACGATTTGTGACAACATGGATGGATCTTGAGAGTATAATGCTAAGGAAATAAGTCAGACAGAAAAAGCAGAGAACCCTATGATTTCACTGATATGTAGTATATAAACCAAAAAACAACAAAAGAACAAGGCAAACAAATGAGAAACAAAAACTCATAGACACAGACAATAGTTTAGTGGTTACCAAAGGGTAAGGGGGGAGGGGGGAGGGAGATGAGGGTAAGGGGGATCAAATATATGGTGATGGAAGGAGAACTGACTCTGGGTGGTGAACACACAATGGGATTTATAGATGATGTAATACAAAATTGTACACCTGAAATCTATGTAATTTTACTAACAATTGTCACCCCAATAAATAAAAAAATTAAAAACTGAAAAATAGTACTCTCTGGTTACAACTAAAAAACAGAGGTATCTTAGCAGCACATGTTAAAGGCTAATGAGTGGTACAGGAATATACCATACTTAATACACAAGCCTAGCTTATATGTTCCTATTCAGTTTCTGTTCTAAACAATGAAAAGATGAGACATAGAGTGACTGAGGCTTTTAACATTCTCCTGGAAAGATTGATTTAAAGAAAAAACTATGTCAGGATTTTTATCGGAATTGCAGAAAATGCATAGATTAATGTGGAGAAAATTATATTTATGACATTATGTCTTCATAGCCAAAACACTGGATATCTCCATCTTCAACATCTCAATAAAGTTTTATTATTTTTCTCATCCTACGTTAGGTAATCCAAATTTGGGAATAAATTTGTTGTATAGTAAGTGCTGTCGTCTCTTAAACTTTGTGTCCTGGATATTTGTTGCTTGTGTATACACATATGAATGTTTATGTTTTATCTCAAATCAAACCAACTTAATAAATTCTCCTATTACTGGAATAATTTGTCATTCGATTCTTCTGGATTTTAAACTAAATTTAAAAAGAAGAGTCCTCTACATAGGACACACTTACTTCCTCTCTTTCACTCCTTTTCCTTTGAATTTTTCAGTTTCTTCATTGTAGAAATGTAATGATAGGATCATATTATAATATATATATACCGGGGGTGCCAAAAACATTTATACACGTGACTTGTATTCATCTTTTGTTATCAGTATATATTGAGTATTAAAATTTTAATATAGTTTTTTCCTGTTTTAAAATGTGTATATATTTTTTGGCACCCTCTGTACATGTAATTCACATTAATAAAAGAGAGACAATCTGATTTCAATACAGTAGGAGGGTATTTAATAATGATCATTATAAATATATGATTAGAAAACTTAGTAAAGTGGAAAAGTTTCCTGACTTGACAGAGAGTGTCCAAATCAAATAAACAGAAAAAAACAAGAGAGCCTGCACCCAAATCATCACAACTAGAGATAAGCTCGGAGCATCACTAAATCAGGAACAGGAGGGTGCGCTATCATTTTATTTGACATTGGTGAGACTCGAAGCATCACTCTAAAATAGAACAGGCAAAAGTACGATCCCCTTCTATTTGACATTGGGGAGTAGATCAGAGCATCAGCATAAATCTGGAACAAGAAAGGATGCTTCACTGTTTTATTTGATATTGGAAAAGGCTCGGAACATCACTCTAAATCAGGAACAGGAAGGGGTGCTCTCCCCATTCTATTTGACATTAGGAAAAGCTTGGACTGTCACTTTAAATCGGAAACAGAAAGGGTGGTATCACAGTTCTATTTAACATTGGTGATAAGCTCAGAGTATCACTTTGAAGTTGGGACTAGAAAAGGGTGCTGACTATCACACCCTTTGCAGCTCCTCCCCAGCTCTGTCTGGGCAGTGACCAACTTCAGTTTTGCCTTTTCTTATGCTTGCTGGTGCTGTTATGTTTGAAAAGTAAGAATATCAGCACTTGTGTCTTCGTCACGAATCACAAACGCACAATGAAACCTTGGTCCACAAATGCATGTGGTCCTAGCGTGCTTTACATCCATTCCCTGTTAATGACACATTTTTTAAAATTAGTTTCAGGTGCACAAAACAAAGTAATACTTAGACGTTTATCATTTATAACCCTCACACTGTGTGAACCCCCCTCCCCCATCCACTATCCCTCTGATATCGCACACAACCATTACATTTCCACTGTCTCTATTCCTAATCCACCTCATGTAAGTATATGCGCGCGCACACACACACGCACATAAACTTGTAGTTGACATTCATTATTGTTCAGCTTCAGCTTCAGGTGTACAGTGCAGTGATCAGGCATCTACATCATCCCCGAGGTGGTCTCCCTAATGAGACAAGTGTCTATCAGATACCCTACAAAATCTTTACAACATTATTGATTACATTCCCCAAATTAACTTTCGTAACCCCGTGGCAATCTTGTGGTTACTGACTGCTTTCTAATCCCCTCACCTTCCCCCTTATCCCCACTCCCCCTCCCATCTAGCAACCCTGTTTTTCCTCTTTGTCTCCAAAACTGTTTCTGATTAGTTCATTCACTTATTCTCTTCTTTAGATTCCACATATAAGTGAGATCATATGGTATTTGTCTTTCTCTGTCTGACTTATTTCACTTAACATAATGTTCTCTAGGTCCATCCATGTTGTTGCAAATGGTAAGATTTCTTTCTTCTTTATGGCTGCGTAATACTCCATTGTATAAATGTACCACAGCTTCTTAATCCAGTCATCCACCGATGGGCATTTTGGTTGTTTCCATGTCTTGGCTACTGTGTATATTGCTGCAATAAACATAGCAGTGCATAAAGTTTTTTGAATTAGAGTTTTGGATTTCTCTGGATAGATACCTAGGAGTGGAATTTCTGGATCATAAGGTAGTTCCATTTTCAGATTTTTGAGATACCTCCATACTGTTTTCCATAGTGGCTTCACCAATCTGCAATCCCACCGACAGTGCACAGGGTTCCCTTTTCTCCACATCCGCACCAGCACTTGTTGTTTGTTGATTTATTGATGATAGCCATTTTGACTGGGGTGAGGTGGTATCTCATTGTGGTTTTTATTTGCATTTCTCTGATGGTTAGTGAGGTTGAGCATTTTTTCATATATCTGTTTGCCATCTGTGTGTCCTTTTTAGAAAAATGTCTCTACATGTCCTCTGCCCATTTGTTAATTGGGTTATTTGTTTTTTTGGAGTTGAGTGAGTTTTTTATAAATTTGTGATATTAACCCCTTATCTGATATATCATTGGCAAATATCTTTTCCCATTCAGTGTAAGGAGGTGGTCCAGCTTCATTTTCTTGCATGTGTCTGTCCAGGTTTCCCAACACCATTTACTGAATAGACTGTCTTTACCCATCGTACATTATTGCTTCCATTGTTGTAGATTAAATGGCCATATAGGCATGGATTTATTTCCGTAGGAGAACTCAAAAAGTCCATCCCACTGCCACCAATGACACATTTTTATGTTTTGTTGATTAGAGGTCACAGTTTCCATTGGGGCTTGAAGAAATAATAGGAAGCATTCCTCTAGTTCACTAGCCCTGAGAATTTTTCCAGGAGATTGAAATTCATATGTATCCTGGTGCTCATGTATCAGCATTTGGTCCTCATCTAGGAAAAGTCCAAGATGACCTGTTATGTGCCAAGATGATAGAACAAAGTTTCCCTGTGAAGTAAGTGCCACCATTGAGTGTCAGTGATTTTGGCAGAAATGAGAGGTGAAAGCTAATGGTTTTTAAATGTTTTAACTTTTAAGGGAATGTCCTCACCAAATAGGAGCTTGCATTTGAGTCCAAGTATGGAACAATGGGCATTGGCTCCAAGAACACCACTCCACACTCTGGTCTGGATGATGAGAAAGCATCCACAGGGACTCGCTTTGGGCAAGGAAGCCCCCACATCCCAGCCAGTGGTGCCCAGAGTCCTGAGGCCACAGAGTTAATGAGAACAGCCCAGAAGCTACAAGCTTTGTTAGATCTTAATGGACTAAGGGAAGAGGAAACTGCAGTGAGGGCACCCCCAGCCTGCTGGGCTGCAGCAGAAGGGCTTCCAAGTATCCTCTCTTCATCAGCTCTCCTGTGTCCTGTGGGGCTTCAGATCTGTACGCAGAGGAACATCACTCCTGGGCTCTGTGAGCATTAGGTGAGGTGTTGGAGGGGTGAGACATGTCTCTAGAGCAGGAATGACTGGAGAACAACACCTGCATGGGCTAGCCAGATCCAGACTTTTGTCAGTTCCCGACATAGCCAGATGAGGCACTTGGCCGTGAAATCCTGGGGACTGGGTTGCGGGTGCAGGAGACAGGCAAACTCATTCCTTTCCTAGCTCAAAGCAAACTCCTTCCTTCTTCCCAGGGTGCTGCACTTAGAAAAAAAAAAAAAGAAGGGTGGGGGCTAACAAATTAGAATGAGGATCTGGCCCAAACTGCTTGGAGATAAATGGAAACATGCTATATACGTTTCATCTGTATTGCCAGCCATACAGACAGGTCAGTATGACTCTGTAAGAGTTGTCACCCTGTCCACCTCCTGCATCCAACCCAAAGAGAAAACAGGCCTAGGCACTGCAGGAAGCTCAGCCCTTGGCAACTGCACATGTCTCTTCACCATGATGTTAGAGGAGAGGCTTACCCACCTTCCTCAAGACTCTCCTTCCCATGCCATTTCCTCACCCGATTATGCCCTTGCCTTTTCAAGTTGGGCAGCATTCTTCTCCAAATGGTCTTTGCCTTCTGCCAATTACATGGACTGTCTGAGGGATCAGGACCATTTAGGGCATATGTGCTCCAACCTGGGGGTCTGAGGAGGGTTCAGTGAGAGAGTTCAGAGTGTCAGACTCCCTGAAGGCAAGACATGGGTCTGACAAGCCTCAAAGGGCAGTGGTCCTGAAGTACACTGGTGGGATGTAACATATTCAGGGATTGTATGCCAAACAGAACAGTCTTATTTGATGGTAATTATCTCTGAGCTACTAACAGAGTCCTTAAAAGTTTATGAAATGAGAGATCCTAGGATTCCTGCATTTGACTTGTACCAAGAGGACTCCATGGTTTCTCTGTATATATGAATGGAGCCACAAGAGCCACTCCAGAACTGAGCACTGTAGCTTGAAATGAGAAGAGGGCTCTGTGCAGCAAACCTAAATGACGCCACAGTGTGTTAGAACGGCAGCACTAGCTTCCCTTACCACTTAAAAGGAGGAGCCAGGTATGTATTTTGTCTCCCATTGAAAAGGTGAAAGAATAAATGCCAACCAAAATTTCATCAGTATAGAAATAAGGATAATGAAGACATTGCATTACATGCACAATGCATTTCTCATTAAAACATTTAAAACAGGAATTTATGGATGCATAATATTCATGATGAATATATATTCTCCACCCCCAAGTCATCATATTTCCTAAGGGAAAGACCCAGATTCATTCCCCATGAAGCAGTTAAGCCTCCTATCACCCACTATTGAAATTATTAGCCTAACATCAGACAGGAGAAAATAACCTGAAGAACTGGGAAAGAATGGTTTCAAATGGTCTGTTGTCGATACTTTAAATATATAGTTCAACCCTAAAGATTCAATAGATTTAACTAGACTGGCCAAGAAAAACAAAAAGAGAACATTCAAATTATTAAATGCAGGAATGAAAGTGGAGTCATCACTATAAATCCTAATGAAATAAAAAGGATCATAAGGGAAACCAAGAACAACAACACCAACAGATGAGATAACTTAGACAAACTGGACAAATTCTTTAATTGCCTCAAGAAAAAATACAAAACATGAACACACCAACAAGAAAAGAAATTGAATTAGTAATTTAGAAACTTCTCACTATTAAATACCCAGGCCAAGGTGGCTTTGGTGGTAAATTCTACCAGACATTTAAAGAAAATTTAACCCCAACACTTCACAAATTCTCCCAAAGAATAGAAGAGGAGGTAATTCTTCTCAACTCATTCTTTGAGGCTAGTATTTCCCTGACACTAAAACCAGAAAAAGACATCACAAGAAACTACAGACCATTACCTCTTATGACACAGACACAAAAATCCTTAACAAAATGCTATCAAAGTGAATCCAGTAACATATTGAAGTATTATACACCATGACTAACTGGGGGATGTGTCCCAGGAATGCAAGGTTGAGTTAACATCCAAAAATTAACTAATATAACTAATGTATTACTAGAATAAAGGCAAAAAAACCTTACGTGATTATCTCATAGATGCAGAAAAAGCATTTGACAAAATTCAACACCCTTTCATGGTTAAAAAAAACTTCAACAAATTAGGAATATAAGGAAACTTCCTCAATCTGATAAAAGGCATCTAGGAAAAACTCACAGTTCACATTATAGTTAATGATGAAATACTGGAAGCTCTCCCCCTAAGATCAGGAACAAGACAAGGATGGCTGTTCTTGCCACTTCTGTTCAAAATTAGGCAAGAAAAAGAAAAGAAAGAAAATTAAAACTTTCATCAAAATTGCAAAGGAAGTAAAATGATCTATACTTGCAGATGACATGATCTTCTATATAGAAAAATCCTAAGGAATCCAGTAAAGAATGTTATCACTAATAATAGTTGTAGGAGATAAGATCAATATACAGAACTCAACTATATTTCTATACACTAGCAATAATAAACCAAATGAAATTAGGAAATTACTCAATTTACAATAGCATCAAAAAGAAAAAAATACTTAGGAATAAATTTAACAAAAGAAATGCAAGATTTACAAGAAATCTGGAAAGAAATTAAAGATCTAAATAAATGAAAAGACATTCATGTTCATGGATTAGGCTTAATATTGTTAAGATTGTGTGTTAGTTTCCTAAGCCTGGTCCAGAGGTCTTAGCTCATAGGGAGGAATGCTTCCACAAGGAGACACAATAATGATGCCATCAAATTGGAATTAAAGGCTGCCACCCAGCTAGTTTTAGCTCCTCATACTTCTGAATGAACAGGCAAAAAAAGAGAGGAACTGTGCTATTGGGTGATTGTTCCCGACTACAAAGGGGAAATTGGGTGCTGCTCTACAGGGGAGGTAAGGAATACAAGAGATCCCTTACCATGCCTCTTAGTATCACCCTGCCCTGTGACTAATGGTTTCTTAGATATTATACCCAATGGAAAACTGCAACAACCCAATGCAAGCAGGACCGCTAATGACCCGGATCCTTCAGGAATGAAGGTTTGAGTCACCCCACAAAGCAAACAACCACAACTAGCTGAGGTGCTTGCTGAGGACAAAGGGAATATAGAATGAGTAGTAGAAGAGGGAAGTTATAAATCCCAATAGGACCTGTGACCATTTGAAGAAACTAGGACTGTATTGTTATGAGTATTGTTTCCTCACTTTGTTATGAATATGTGTGTGCATGTGTATGTGTGTGTGTGTGCACACATGCATGCATGTGCGTGATTTACAGGATGTCAAAAAGAAGAGCATACATCCCCCAAGGACTCTTCATCCTCTCCTGGGGAAAGGGTTAGTGCATTTTTGGTTGTTCAGGATGGCTGTATAAAGTTGCACAGAAGAATGACTTTGTTATTGTCTTTATTTGGAGATTAAATATGGATTAGGAGATGTGTATGGGTACCAAGTTGACAAGGGAGGACTGTCATGCTTAATTTTATGTATCAACTTGACTAGATAATGAGGCTCAATTGTTTGTTCAGATATTGTTTAAATGTTTCTGTGAAAGTGTTTTATAGAAATAATTAACATTTACAATTAGTTGACTTTAAGAAAAAGAGATTACCCTTGATATGTGAGTGGGCATAATCCAGTCAGTTGAAGGCCTCAAGAGCAAAAACTGAGGTTTCCTGGAGAAGAAGACCTCAACCCTAACATAGAAACACCACATGAGTTCGGGCATGCCAACCTGCCCTACAGATTTCAGAGTCAAGACTATGACTTCAGCTCTTGCCACAGTTTCCAGGCTACTTTGGACTTGCCGGACCCCATTCCTGTTAACAAAATCTGTAATGGTTTCCTAGGGCTGCCATAACACAGTACCATACACTTGCTCGCTTAAAACAACAGAAATTTATTCTCTCACAGTTCAGGAAGCTGGAAGTCCAAAATCAAGGTGTCAGCAGGGTGGGCCTCCTTCTAAGGCTCTCAGGAACTATCCGTCCCATGTCTCTTTCTTAGTTTCTGGTGATTGCCAGCAATTCTTGGTATTCCTTTACTTGTAGATGCATCACTCTAATTTCTACCTCCATCTTCACATTGCGCTCTCTGTATGTTCACAAGGCCATCTTCTTTCTGTATGCCTCTCTATCCTCTTCTTATAAGAACACCAATTATATTAGATTAAGGGCCCACCCGATTCCAGTTTGACCTCATCTTTCATTATATGCGTATCTGCAATAATCCTATTTCAAAAGAAAGGTCATTTTTTGAGGTACTGGGATTAGGACTTAAACATATCTGTTGGGAGGGATGGTAATACTCTCCAAGTTAATCTACAGATTCATTGCAATCCTTATCAAAATTCCAGCTGTATTTCCTCCAGAAATTAACAAGCTGACCCCAAAAAGTCATATGAGAAAGGACTCAAAATAGCTAAGACAATCTTGAAAAAGAACAAAGTTGGAAGGCTTACATTTCATGGTTACAAAGTTACTACAAAACTGTGGTGATAAAGACAGTGTGGAACTGGCATAAGGATAGAAATATATATCAATAGAATAAAGAATCCAGAAATAAACCCTTATATTTATGGTAAGTTGTTTTTTGACAAGGATTCCAAGACAATCAATGGGAAAAGATTAGTCTTTTCAACAAATTGTGCTGGGACAACCAGATGGCCACATACAAAAGAAAGAAATTGGATCCTCACCTCACATCATACACAAAATTAAACTCAAAATTGGTCATAGACCTAAATGTAAGAGCTAAAATTATAAAACACTTAGAAGAAAACACAGGAGTAAATCATGAGCTTGGGTTAAGCAATGGTTTCTTAGACGTGATACTCAAAGCATAAATGGCAAAAGAAAATAGATAAATTGGACTTCTTTAAAATTGAAACTTTTGTGTCATGGAACACATTCAAGAAAGTGAAAAGACAGCACACTACTGTGAGAAGATTTCTGTACCCCATACATCAAGAATTTATAATACTACAACTCATTAACAACAACAAAAAAATCAATGTGAAATTATCACAAGTTGAAAGAAAATTCAGTAAAGTAGCAAAAACAAAAACAAACAACAGCCTTCACATATAAACAATGACCAGTTAGAAGTTACCAATATCAGGAATGAAGGAGGGTCATTAATACAGGTATTTAAAGGATAATAAAGGAATATTTACTAATAACTTTATGCCCATAAATTCAACAACTCAAGTGAAATGGACAATTTTGTTGAAAGATACAAAATACCAAAACTCACTCAAGAAGAACCAATAACCTGAACAGTCCTATATGTATTACAGAAGTTGAATTCATAGTTAAAAACTCTTCAGAAAATAAAATTCCAGGCCAAGTTGGTTTTACTGGCCATCATATGGATGAATCTCAAATGTGTTATGGTAAGTAGAGGAAGCGAAACTCAAAAGACTACATATATGACATTCTGGAAAAGGCAAAACTATGTGGGTGGAAAACTAGGTAAGTCGTTTCAAGGGGTTAGGGGTAGGAAGGCTTGACCAGAAGGGGACATGGAGTAAGTAGGGGCAGTGAAACTCTTCTATAGCTTGATTGTGGCAGGAACGCGACTGTAAGCATTTGTCAAAACTTGCATGATAGGATAAATTTTACCATGTAAATTACACCCTAATAAAAAAAGAAGTTTTGCAGCTGGATGACAGATCTATAAATAATAACCTAATAGAATTGAGTGGGACATAAAACTGAAAACATCATGATCTATAGCACAGAATTCTCAAAAAGAACCAGTACATATGGATCTGACTATGGAAGAGAATGTTAAACCTAGGAGTACCAAGGGAAAACTATTCAAAAGCAATTATACCCCTAAGTCTTCTCCCCATTTCACACCTCTGGACTAAATGGCAGGGTTCTTACTGAAGGGTTCTGGCAGCTTAGATGGAAGGTGTGGAATCATTTATGAAGCTGACAAGCCCAAGAGGGATGTCATAAAGATGCTGATATCAGCAGCTCCCCATGACTCACCCAGTTCTCTCACTAGGAAGCTCAAAGTAAATAAGCCATGTCCACACCCTGGATTTTCTGATCACTATCCCAACAGTCTTAATTTCAAATAGAAGACAAGGGAATGCCAGACATCTAAGGAAAGCATACAACATGAAAAATAAACACCAAATCAATCAAGTTTAAAATACCAGTTTGTGGGAAACAAACAGCTGGCAGAAGAAAAAATTAAAAGTTATGAAGTACTTCCAATTCCTTAAGGTTTAGACAAGAATGATGAACACATTCCATTTTATTCCTGCCACTAATCACACCACCAGTAGTCACCTACCAAAAGACTTTGAAAGATGGATTGAAGGAGGTAGACTAGCTAGGGACCTCGGGACTTGAACAACCCAGTAGGGAGGATCCTTGGGGTATTTCTTTCCTCTGTGTGTCCAACTTGGGGTCAGAGAAGCCTGCAACGCAGAAATGCAACACACACACACACACACATACACACACACACACACGCCATAAGAAAAGCCAAAGTCCAGGAAAGGGTGGCCCAACATGACAGAAACCTTTCCACCATCCTGCCTTTTCTCGAGGCAAATATGAAGAAAGTTGCATTTCTGTCTCCCAAAAGGCACTGAAAAAGCTGGCTTCATTGGTGCAGGGCTATGTACCAACCCTTTCACCTACCGTAAGTTGGTTCCTGTCGAGCCTGTAGGCCAAAATATTTCAACCCCAGCCTAATATTTGGAGCTGGCGGATTCATTGCTCTGGAAGGTGTCCTGTGCATTGTAGAATGTTTAGCAGCATCCCTGGGTAACCCACTAGATGCCAGTAGCACACTCCCCCAATTTCAATAATCAAAAAAGTATCTGAACATTACCAAACGTGCCCTAGGAACATCACCCCTAGTTGAGACCAATGCTATGTGTCTTCCACACCCCTCTGCGTGAAGGATGCAGTACCAAGGTTGACACATGGTAGAGCCATGCCGTAACTTCTCTTTTCATCTGGAGTAGGAGGCAACACCCTGCCCCAGCCCAAAGCCAGCACTGAGGAGACCGTGAGATGGAGTCCTGTCATCTGGGAAAACATGCAAGCAGACAGACCAGAATAGTCCTGCAGAGACTTTATAAACTCAACAGCCACTGGCACCACAGTCTACTAAAATGAGCCAGGATGCACATTCTGAACCAAACAGGTTGACTGCCTGCTAAAATATATTTAAGTGGGAACCAGAGCCTCATAAAGTAATACCCCAAAATTATACAGTCCAAAATTACTCATCACACTGGGAACTAGGAAAATCTCAACTCCAATAAGAACAGACCATAGACATCAAGCTAACACATTGTTTGAATTATTGGACAAAGATTTTAAAGCAGACATCATAAAAATTCTCCATTGAGCAACTATGAAAACACTTGAAACACATTAAAGTGCAAGTAACAGTGAATGAAGAGAGAAATTATTGGCAATACATCACAGATGTTCCTTAACTTACAATGAGGTTATATCCCAATAAACCCATTGTCAGTTGAAAATATCATAAATCAAAAATGCATTTAATACACCTAGCCTACTGAACATCATAGCTTAGCCTAGCCTACCTTAAACATGTTCAGGAAACTTACCTTAACCTCCATTGGGGCAAAATCATCTAACACAAAGCCTATTTTATATTGAGGTGTTGAATGTCTTGTAATTTATTGAATACTGACAGTGAAAAGCAGAGTGGTTGTATGGGTATCACTTTGACATCATTCTAAAGTCAAAAAATTGTTAAGTCAAACCGTTATAAGTCAGGGTCCAGTACAGGGAGTTCCCAACATCTCCTGCCCCCACACATGCATAGCTTCTGCCACTATCTTTTCCCATTATTGACCTTTGTACCTTCTAATTAATTTTGCTGTGAACCAAAAACTTCTATAAAAAACAAAATCGACTTCACACACACACACATATGAAACACCTACAGCAGAAACTGAAAAACTACCCATTTCTGTATAACTCATGAACTAAGAATCGTTTTTACATTTTCTAATGCTTGGAGAAAAACAAAAGACTATTTTATGAGATGTAAAGACTAAATGAAATTCAAAATTCAGTGTCTGTAAATAAAGTTTTATTGCAACACAGTCCTGTTCATTTGTGTACATTTTATCACAACAGCAGAGCTCTGAACTTTTCACTGGGCTTAAGTGGTATAGTGCATTTTTCCAACACTATTTTTCTCTGACAGTCATATAACTTGCTTTGTTCCATGTCACATTAGTAAATATGATCAAGATGAGGTATGAACAGTGCTTGCATATTTCCAGAATGCTGTAATTGTGACATGCAAAGTAGGATAATTGTATGTTCACAAACTTATTGCAATGATGTTGCTAAACTTTTTTGATACCAGAAGAATTATTTATTATGAATTTGTCCCAACTGGACAGTTAACCAAGTTTACTATTTGGAAGTGCTGAAAAGGCTGCATGAAAATGTTAGATGACCTGAACTTTTCGCCAACAATTCATGGCTCTTGCATCACGACAATGCACTAGCTCACACAGCACTGTCTGTGAGGGAGTTTTTAGCCAGGAAACAAATCACTGTATTGGAAACCCAACCTACTCACCTGATTTGGCCCCCAATGACTTCTTTCTTTACCTGAAAATAAAGGAAATATTGAAAGGAAGACATTTTGATGACGTTCAGGACATCAAGAGTAATAAAATGACATCTCTAATGGCCATTCCAGAGAAAGAGTCCCAAAATTCCCAAGGGGAGTACTTCAAAGGTGACCGAAGGTGACCATAGTGATATTCAGCAATGAGGTATGTAGCACTTTTTCTAGGATGAGTTTGCCAACTTAATTGTCAGATGACCTGGTATAACCTAATCCTTACCTGCTGGCAGGATGCTGGGAGACACAGGGTGAAATTATTCCCACTCCATCAGCCAACAATCAACCAGCTGAATCTTGAGCAAGACCACTGATTAACACCCCTCCAGGAAGCAAGACTACTGCAGACCACCGACCACAGCCACCTCCATGCTAGGAAGTGAGTGAGCGGTGACCTGCCATGGGCGCTGGGGTTCCTTAGTATCCAGATAGAAGGGTGGGGTGGCGGGGAGACACCGTCATACGTCTGAGATGCAGAGGCAAAACTCGTGTTCAGAGTTCCATCACACGCGGGACACTACCTGGGTGGTGCCGTCACACGTTGCGTGCCCTGACGCTGTCGCGCTTTTGCGCCGTCAAGAGTCGCGCTTTTTCGCCGTCAAGAGTCGCGCTTTTTCGCCGTCAGGAGTCGCGCTTTAGCGCCGTCAGGTGGGTGCTGTCGTGAGTCTGGCGGGCTCCAGCCCTCGCACCCCTGGGGCTTCCAGCCTCATGGCCGCCTCACTCTCCCGCCCTTGCGCTGGGCCTAGAGCTTCGCAGTGTGCGGCCTCCAGCCTCCTCCTGCTCCTGCTCCTTCTGCACCCCGCCCTGGCTGTGGCAATGGCCCACAGACACCCCGACATTAAGGGGGTCTCCTTGAGCCATGACGTAGGTAGGACCCCTCTGGGCGGGGTTGGAAGTGGTCCCGGCGGCAGTTGAGTACTTACTCTCTTCGCTGCCCTCCCTGCGTTGGAAACCCCTTCCCTAGCCTTTTCTCCCGTCTCCTCCCGTCATCCTGCCCCTCCCCGATGCTCCCCTTTCCTCCTTGTCCAGGGCCAGTTTCTCCCTCCCATTTGCCTGTGGCCTGGCCTGCCCCCGCGTGGTTGCTACTCAGACACTCTGCCCCTCTCCCCTCAGCCTGTGGCCAGCGTCACGTGCAGGGGAAGATCATCGGGGGCACGGATGCCCCTGAGAAGAAGTGGCCATGGCAGGTCAGCGTGCACTACGCGGGCTTCCACATCTGTGGCGGGTCCATCATCCATGAGTACTGGATCCTGTCGGCTGCCCACTGCTTCAGCAGGTGAGTGGATGGTGCCAAATGCTATTCCCATGGATGTCTAGGTCCCATGAGGCTGACCACGCAAGACACGCCAGGCTAGGACTTCTCAGAATTAGAGAGAGAGTAGGGTCCAGCACACAGTCTCATCCTCTATACCTTCTCTTGCACAGGGCTGAGGGTTCTTAGTCCATCTGCTCTTGGATCAGATTAGTGTGGAGCCAAATCATAGGATGAGAAGTGAGTAGAGGAGACAGACATATCACAGGAGGATAGGGAAGAAGAGGACACACATCACAGGAGAAGAAAGGAGACATCACAGGACAGGAGAGGAGACACATCAAAGGGTAAGAGTGGGGAGAAAAGTGACATAACAAGGAAAAAAGACATCACAGAATGAGGGGTAAGGAGAGGAGAAATATCACAGGAGGAGAGGAGGGAGAGGAAACACATCACACGATGAGAGGGAAGGAGACACATCATAGGATGAGAGCTGAGGAGAGAGTGGGCAGCCCACTGTACACTGACAAGCTCACTATTCTGGGCTGTTGGTGGCCAGCAGGTCCTCGTGGTTCCCCAGCCCTGGTGTCAGGACTTATTTGGGGGCAATCCTGACTGTGCTGGATTGCTTTTCCACATCCTGACTGATAGCCTGATACCAGATTGCCATGATCCAGTCCCCCCTGTGTCTGTGAACTGATGGTAGCTCCTCTCCCCAGGTCCAAGGTTCTCAACCCACCATGCCTTTGTTCTCTCTCTCCACAGGAACATGGACAGTGCAGTGTTTGATATGTATGTGGGCCTTGTAAATCTCAAGGCTGCAGGCCGTCACACCCAGTGGTTTGAAGTGAATAAGGTGATCCTGCATCCTACATATGAAATGTACCACCCTATTGGAGGTGACGTCGCTCTGGTGCAGCTGAAAACCCGCATTGTATTTTCTGACTCTGTACTCCCCGTCTGCATTGCACCCCCAGATGTGAACCTTCAAAACCTCACCTGCTGGGCTACAGGATGGGGACTCAGCTCCCGAAAAGGTAAGAGAACGAACTTCAGGGTCAATACCTTTATTGGAGCTTGTAGAAGCAATGATGGTTCTATGGCACTATAGGAAAGAAAGTGTTCTGTCAGTTACAGGGTTGCAGTTATCTAGGGACTGGAATTTCAACCCATCAATCATTATTTCTCTGTCACTGTGGGGTTTTGTGTTTTGTCCCTGGCTGGCTTTGTTGTATGCAGAGTAGTTACATCTACTTTCAGTGTGGAATTAATATTTAGTATATCAAGACCACAAGCTTCAAAGAACAGATTTCCTTAAGATTTTAAATTCAACTTAGAAATAATCTTTTTTAGCCTATTAAAAAGCCTATTAGTATAATTTTCTCCATAAAAGCCTTGTATTTTCTTTCTAGGTTTGTGCCTGGGTACGTTAGAATTTTTATGGCTATTTAGAAGATTCTTTTAAATTGTATTTTCTGGTCAGTAATTGATTTTTGCACATTGATCTTGTTTCCAGTCACCTTGTAGAACTCATTTTTAATAGTTTGCCAGTTGATTATTTGACTGTTCTAGATTTTAAAAATAATATTTTTTCAAATAAAGATTGTTTCATCACTTCCTGTCCTATATTTTATCTTTTATTTCTTTTTTTTTTATCTTATTGCAATGGCTTGCAACTCCAGTAGAAATGATGCTAGGTCTCCTTTTATTTATTTATTTTTATTTTATTTTAATGGAAATGCTTCTAATGGTTTACTATTAAGTTTGTGACCTGGTCTGGAGATTTTAGATATCTTACACCAGATTAAGAAAGTTTAAAATCTGGTTTACTTAATTAAAAAAAAAGTTATTGAAGTTAAGCCGATATAAATTCAAATTATAATGTTATAACTTTAGTATGTTAAATGTAATCCTCATGGTAACCACGAAAATAGCTAGAAAATATACACAAAAGGAAATTAAAAGTGAATTTAAACATTTCACTACAAAAAAATCAACTAAACACAACAGAAGACAGGAATACTGGAAATTAGGTACAAAAAAGCTATATGCCATATAGGAAACAAAAAGCACAATGATAGAAGTAAGTCCTTCCTTGTCAGTAATTACTTTAAATGTAAATGGATTAAACTAATCAAAAAACAGAGACTGGCAGAATAGATACAAAAACATGGCCAACTCAATACTGTCTACAAGAGACTCAATTGAGATCCAAAGACACCAAAAGGTTGAAAGCAAAAGGATGGAAAAAGATATTCTATGCAAATAGTAACCAAAAGAGAGCAGGAGTGGCTATACTGATATCAGAAAAAATAAACTTTAAATTTAAAAAGGTTATAAGGGAC
This sequence comes from Rhinolophus hipposideros, assembly GCF_964194185.1. Lineage (NCBI taxonomy): Eukaryota > Metazoa > Chordata > Mammalia > Chiroptera > Rhinolophidae > Rhinolophus > Rhinolophus hipposideros. The sequence continues at coordinate 2,416,366 of NC_138069.1, read as the reverse complement.
AAAGAAGGATATTATATATTAATAAAAGGCTCAATTATCAATAAGATATGACAATTATAAACATTTACACACATAACAACAGATCATCAACATATATGAAACGAAACCTGACAGAATTGGAGAAATACACTGTTCTACAAAAGTAATTGGAGAGTTTAATAACCTACTCACAATAATGGCTAGAACAACCAGACAGAAGATAAGTAAGGATGTCGAGGATTTAAACAGCACAATAAACCAGCTAGATATAACAAACATACAGAACACTCCACCCAACAACAGCATACAATTATCTCAAATGCACATGGGGTATTTTCCAGGATAGACTATGATAGGCCACAAATTAAATCGCAAGAGATTTTAAAAGATAGATAACATACAAAGTATCTTCTCTGAAGTTAGAAATCAATAACATAAAACTGGAAAATTCACAAAATTTTGGAAACTAAACACACTTTTTAAACATATAGTGCAAGTTTATTGATAATAAAATGCTTTGTCAAATTCTATAATCATCTCCATTCTACAAAATGAATGGAGAATAAACAACACACTTTTAAACAACCAATGTGTTGAAGAAATACATCACGAGGGAAATTAGAAAATAGTTAAGAGATAAATAAAAATTAAAATACAAGGTAACAAAACTTACAGGACACAGCAAAAGTGGTACTAAAGTGGTACTAAAGGGGAAACTTATAACTATAAATGTCTACGTTAAAAACCAAGAAAGATCGCAAATCAACAACCTAACTTTACAACTTAAGAAACTAGAAAAAGAACAAATTAAACCCAAATTTAGCAGAAGAAAGCAAATAATAAGATTAATAAATGAAATAGAGAATAGAAAAAAACTAGAGAAAAAAAATTAATGAAACCAAAAGTTGGTTCTTCAAAAAGATCAACTGAATTGATAAACCTTTAGCTAGATGGACTAATTAAAAAAGCAAAAACTCAAATTACTAAAATCAGAAATGAAAGTGGGCACATTATTACCAATTTTACAGAAATAAAAATTATAATAGAGGGGACTATGAGCAATTGTACTCCACCAAGTTGGATGACCAAGGTGAAATGGACAAATTCCTGGACACAAAACCTACCAAGACTAAATCATGAAGAAATAGATAATGTGAATAGACCTGTAACTAGAATGGAGATTAAGTCAGCAATCAAAAATCTTCAAACAAACAAATCCCTGGATCTGATGGCTCCCCATGAATTCTTACAAACATTTAAATAAGAACTAATCTCAATCCTTCTCAAAATTTTTTTTTTTAAATTGAAGAGGGAACTCCTCATTCTATGAGGCCAGCATAACCTTGAAACCAAAGCCAAACAAAGAGACTACAAGAAAATAAAACTGCAGATCAATATTTTTTATGAACATTGATGCAAAAATCCTCAACAAAATACTAGCAAACAAATCCAGCAACATCTTAAAAGGATTATACACTATGACCAACTGGATTTTATTCCTGCAGTTCAAGGATGGTTCAACATATGAAAATTGATCAATGTATACACCACACTAACAAAATGAAGGGTAAAAACCACATGCTCATCATAATTATGCAGAAAATGCATGTGACAAAATTCAACACCCATTCATGATTAAAAAAAATCAACAAAATAGGAATAGAAAGATACTACCTCCACATAATAAAAGCCATATATGAAAAATCCACAGCAAACGTAATACTCAATGGTGAAAGACTGAAAGCTTTTCCTTCAAGATCAGGAACAAGGCAAGGATGCTTGCTTTCAGCACTTGTATTCAACACAGTACTGGAGGTTCTTGCAAGAGCCATTAGGCAAGAAAAAAACAAGTCATCCACATTGGAAAGGAAGAAGTAAAATTACCTCTGTTTGCAGATGACGTGCTCTTATGTGTATAAGATCCTAAAGACTCCTCAAAACAGCTGTTAGAACTAATGAATGAATTCAGCAAAATAGGATACAAAGTCACAAAAATCAATTGCATTTCTACGCAGTGAAGGTATCTGAAAAGAAAATTACAAAATCAATTCTATTTACGATAGCATCAAAAAGAAAAAATACAGTTGACCCTTGAACTACATGGGGATTAGGGGCACTGATCTCCTGCACAGCTGAAAATCCTCATATAACTTTGACTTCCCCAAAATTTAACTACAGTCATTCATCAGTATCCACAGGGGATTGGTTCCAGGACTCCCATGAATACCAAAATCCATGGATGCTCAAGTCTCTTATATAAAATGGTGTAGAACAATGCATACAGTCAGCCCTCCGCATCTGCAAATTCCCAATTGCAGTTTGAAAATACTGTTTTTCATCTGCAGTTGGTCTGAAACCCAGGGATATGTAAGGCCAACTGTATATTTATTGAAATAGATCTGTTTATGAGTGGACCCCAGTTCAAACCTCTGTTGTTCAAGGGTCAACTGTACTTAGGAATTAACCAAGAAATTAAAAGATTTGTACAATGAAAACTACAAAACATTGCTAAAAGAAATTAAAGAAGACATAAATTAATGGAAACACATCCCATGTTCATGAATTGAAAGACTTAATATTATTAAAATGTCAATAGTATCCAAATCAATTTACAGATTAAATTCATTCCCTATCAAAATCCCAATGACGTATTTTGCAGAAATAGAAAAATCCATCCTAAAATTCATGTGGAATCTCAAGGGACCACAAATAGACAAAGCAATACTGAAAAAGATGAACAAAACTGGAGAACTCACGTCATGATTTTAAAACATTCTAAAAGGTAGAGTCATCAAAACAGTGTGGTATTGGCATAAAGACAGACATAAAAAAATGGAATAAAATAGAGAAGCCAGAAATAAATGCTCACATATACAGTCAAGTGATTTTTGACAAGGATGCCAAGACCACTCAATGGGGAAAACAATCTTTTTGACAAACGGTGCTGGGAAATTGGATTCCACATGCAAAAGAATGGAGTTGCACCCTTACTTAATTAACTCAAAATGAAACAAAGACCTAAAACAATAAAATTGTTGGAAGGAAGCATAGGACTAAAGCTTCACAACATTGGACTTGACAATGATTTCCTGGTTATAACAACAAAGGCACAGGAAACAACAACAAAAATAGACAAATTAGACTTCATAAAAAGTTTTAAATTTTGTGCATCAAAAGATACTATTTACAGAATAAAAAAGCACCCTACAGAATGGGAGAAAATATTTGCAAATCATATACCTAATGAAAGGATTAATACCCTGAATATATAGAGAACTTCTATAACTCAACAACAACAAAAAACTCCATTCAAAAATAGGCAAAGGACTTGAATAGACATTTCTCCAAAGAAGATATATGAATGGCCAATAAGCACATGAAAATATGCTCAACACCACCAATCATTAGGAAAAAGCAAATTAATACTATGTGATAGTACTACCTCACACCCATTAGAATAGCTACTATCAAAAAACAGAAAACAAGTATTGGCAAGGATGTGGAGAAATTGAAATCCTTGAAAACTGGCAGCATGGAGGTTCCTCAAAAAAAATTAAAAATAGAATTAATTACTATTTGACCCAGCAATTCCTTTTCTGGGTATCTACTCAAAAGATTTGAAAGCAGAGTCTTGAAGAGATATTTGTACACTCATGTTCATAGCAGCATTATTCATAATAGCTAAAAGATGGAAGCAAACCAAGTGTTCACTGACCAGTGAATGGATTACCAAAGTAGGGCATACACATACAATGGACTACTATGTAGCCTCCAAAGGAAGCAATATGCTACAACAAGGATGAGCCTTGAGGACCTTGTGCTAAGTGTAAAGATCAGCTTTATTGTATGTTTTGACAATAATCATTAGTCCTAGAATTCCGTACATTGTTAGCTTGGCTTGAAGAGTTTTTGAGAAGTGCCTACCACTTTACCAGCCTGAGTTCTGAACTAGATGAAACAGAGATGAATGCCTTGTGTCAATTCTTCCCGTAACCTTCAGACAGATTAGGGCAGACATACAATAATTTGCAAGTAAGTTCTACTTTGCTCCTTCTGGAACCAGAAGGAGCAACATGGGCTGAGAACATGGGCTTCCCTCTTCAAAGCTGCCACTACACTGGGGAGGGGGGAGGGAAAGGACATGTAAAAATGCCACAAAGTTTTTCTACTGTGTGGAAGATGCCTTTTTCTTGAGTCAGTGTTTGCCTGATTTCTATGAACCTTTGACTGTTTTTCCAGAGTTCTGACAAAGTTGGTTTTGACACTTTCTGCTTGTTTTTCAATGTTTCTGTGAGTAACAAACACTTAAGTCTGCCTTCTGTTTTGCTCACCTCCTGAGATTTTAATAGGGATGACATTGAATCTAAATGAATTGGAGAATATTGACATCCTAAGAATATTGAATCTTCTAATCCATGAGCATTGAATGGGTCTTCATTTATTTAGATCATCTTAACTTTAGTAATATTTTATAGATCTTGTTGTATAGATCTTGTACATCTTTTGTTAAGTATACTCCTAAATATTTTATTCTTTTTAACCTATTTTGAATGGAATCGTTTTAGTAATTTTCTTTTTAATCGTTCACTGCTAATATACTGAAATACACTTCATTTTGTATATCTCATATTCTGCAACTAGTTTTAATAGTTTTTTTTCACTTTAAAAAAATCGTCATGATTTTTTTCATATGATATTATGCTGTCTGTGAAAAAAGATAGTTTTGCTTCTCACTTTCCAGTCTGGTTCCCTTTCTCTTTTTTGCCTCATTGTACTTTAATAACCTCCAGTGCAATGTTAAATATACATAATAAAAGTGAGTATCTTTGCTTTGTGTGAGGTCTTAAGGGGGAAAACATTTAGTCTTTTCATCATTAAGAATGTTATTAGGTGTAGGACTTTTGTAGATTCCCTTTAACAGATTGAGTAAGGTTCCTTTTCTTCCTAGTTTATTGAGTCTTTAGGAGTCATGAATAGGAGCCAGAATTTTTCAAATGCTTGTTATGTATCTATGAGATGTTCATGTAGATTTCGACTTCTACTTTATTAATAATTTATATTACATTTATTAATTTTGGGATGTTAAATGAACCTTGCATTCCTATGAATTCCTCTTGCTGGAATCAGTTTGCCAATAACTTGTTAAAGATTTTTGAATCTACATTTGAGAGACATTAGCTGTATTTTTCTTGTGATTTTGTCTTGCTTTGGTATCATGATAATACTGGGTCTTGTAGTATTGGTATTGTTTCTTCCTTAAATATTTGATAGAATTAACTAGTGAAGCCATCTGAGGCTAGGCTTTCCTTTGTGGAAGGATATCTATCTATTTATTATTATTAATTTTTGTCCTTATATAGGTCTATTCAGATTTCCATTTCTTCTTGAGTTAGTGTGGGTGTTTTAAATTTAATGGCACACAATTGTTCAAAATATTCTCTCATAATCCTTTTAATTTCTAGAGTCAGTAGTAATGTCTCCTCTTTTTCCTGGTTTTGATAATTTGTGTTCTTTTTATCTTGGTCATTGTAACTAATGGTTTATCAATTTGGGTGGTCTTTTCAAAGAACCAAATTTTGGTTATTGATTTTCAAGTTTAGGTTTTATATTTCATTGATTCCCACTTTGATATTTATTATTTCTTTCTGATTGCATTGAGTTTAACAGTTCTTTTTCTCCTAGTTTCCTAAGATGGGAGCTTAGAATGTTTTGGTACCTTTCTTTTTCCAATATAAGCATTTAAAGGTGTAAATGATCCTCTAAGTACAGCTTTATATGCATCCCATGCATTTTGGTGTGTTGTCTTTTTGTTTTCACTCAGTTCAATATATTGTCTAATTCCCTTCTTGATTTCTTCAAGTATGTTGTTTACTTTTTAAGTGATTAGTGAATTTCCAAATGTATTTTTATTGTTAATTTCAACTTTAATTCTATTGTGCTCAGAAAACATTTAAATTCCGCATATAAGTGAGATCATATGGGACTTGTCTTTCTCTTTCTGACTTATTTCACTTAACATAATGTTCTCAGTGTTACCTTGTCTTGTACGCCTGAAACAAATAAATGAAAAAAAAAAGAAAACATATTTGGTATGATTTCATGCTTTTTGAATATATAAAGACTTGTTTTATAGCCTACATATGATCTGTCCTATAGAATGTTTCATGTGTGTTTGAAGAGAACATGTGTCTTGCTGTTATTGGTGTGGAATTTTTAATAAATAACAGGTCAAGATGGATGTTAGTGTTTTCAAATCTTCTCTAGTCTTACTGACTTTCTGTCTATTCTATCAGTCATTTAAAGTGGGGTATTAAAATCTATAACTGATTGTTGAATTATCTATTTCTTCTTTCAATTCTGTCAGGTTTTCCTTCATGTCTATTCAGGCAGCAACTGTGTGCATATACATTTGTATCTTCATATTGATTGGATCTTTTATCACTATGAAATGTCTGCCTTTATCCCTTATATTATTGCTTGTTTTCAAGTCTGTTTTCTCTGGTACTCGTCCAGCCATTTATTTGGTTCTCACACAGTTACTTTTTGCATGGTATATCTTTCTTCATCCTTTTACTTTCAACCTGTATGTGACTTTAAATCTAAAATGTGTCTTTTGCATGCAGTATATAGTTGGGCCTTCTTTTTCATCCAGTCTGGAAATTACTGCTTTTTGATTGAAGTATTAATTCATTCACATTTAATATAATTATTAATATGGTTGGATTTATAAATGCCATTTTGCTAAATGTATTCTATATATCATATGTATTATCTATCTTCTATTTTTCTTTCATGTCTACTATAGGTTAATAAGTAAATGTTTTTAGTATACCATTTTAATCCTTCTCTCTATTTTTTTTTAATTAAAGTTTATCGGGTTGACAATTGTTAGTAAAGTTACATAGATTTCAGGTGTACAATTCTGTATTACATCATCTATAAATCCCATTGTGTGTTCACCACACAGAGTCAGTTCTCCTTCCATCACCATATATTTGATCCCCCTTACCCTCATCTCCCACCCCCCTCTAACCTTACCGTCTGGTAACCACTAAATTATTGTCTGTGTCTATGAGTTTTTGTTTCTCATTTGTTTGTCTTGTTCTTTTGTTGGTTTTAATTTATATACCACATATCAGTGAAATCATATGGTTCTCTGCTTTTTCTGTCTGACTTATTTCACTTAGCATTACAATCTCAAGATCGATCTATGTTGTCACAAATGGTCCTATTTCATCTTTTCTTACCGCCGAATACTATTTCATTGTATATATATACCACAACTTCTTTATCCATTCATGTATCGAAGGACATTTTGGTTGTTTCCATGTCTTGGCCACCATAAATAAAGTTGCGATGAACTTTGGAGCACACGTCTCTTTATGTATAAATGTTTTCAGATTTTTGGGGTAGTTACCCAGGAGAGGGATTGCTGGGTCACACGGTGATAATTTTGTAATTTTTTGAGGAAACTCCACACTGCCTTCCATAGTGGCTGCACCAGTCTGCATTCCCACCAACAGTGTATGAGGGTTCCTTTTTCTCCACAGCCTCTCCAATACTTGTTACTATTTGTCTTGTTGATGATAGCCATTCTAACTGGGGTGAAGTGATATTTCATTGTGGTTTTTATTTGCATTTCTCTGATGATTAGTGATGTTGAGCGTTTTTTCATATGTCTATTTGCCATTTGTATGTCCTCTTTGGAGAAATGTCTCTTCAGATCGTCTGCCCATTTTCCAGTTGGTTTGTTTCTTTTTTTGTTGTTGAGTTGCATGAGTTCCTTGTATATTTTGGATATTAGCCCCTTATGGGAGGCACTGTTTGCAAAAATCTTCTCCCATTCACTTGGTTGCCTCTTTATTTTTTTGATGGTTTCTTTTGCTGTGCAGAAGCTTTTAAGTTTCATATAGTCCCATTGGTTTATTTTAGCTTTTACTTCCCTTGCCTTGGAATCAAATTCATAACATGCTCTTTGAACCCAAGGTCGGTAAGTTTAGTACCTATGTTTCTTCTATACAGTTTATTGTTTCAGGTCTTATGCTTAAGGCTTTGATCCATTTTGAATTGATTTTGGTATATGGTGACAGATAGCAGTCCAGTTTCATTCTTTTGCACGTGGCTTTCCAATTCTGCCAGCAGCATTTATTGAAGAGGCAAGGCAGTCTTTTCTCCATTGTATGTTTTTTGCTTCTTTGTCAAAAATTATCTCTCCATATTTATGTGGTTTTATGTCTGGGTTCTCAATTCTATTCCATTGGTCTATGTGTGTTTTTCTGCCAATACCATGCTGTTCTGATTATTGCTACCCGGTAGTACAAGCTAAAGTCAGAGAGTGTGATACCTCCAGCATTGTTCTTTTTTCTTAAGGTTGCTTTGGCTATTCGGGGTCTTTTATGGTTCAAAACAAATCTGTTGATTTTTTTTTTCTACTTTTTTAAAAAACGCCATTGGGATTTTGATGGGGATCACATTAAATCTGCATGTTGCTTTGGATAATATGGCCATTTTAACTATGTTGATTTTTCCAATCCAAGAGCACGGAATGTCTTCCCATTTCTTTCTGTCTTCTTTAATTTCTTCTAAAAATGTCTTATAGTTTGCAGCATACAGGTCTTTCACATCCTTGGTTAAGTTTATTCCTAGGAATTTTATTTCTTTTGCTGCAATTGCAAAAGAACTGTTTTCTTTTTATTGCTTTTTCTGAGATTTCACTGTTAGTATATAGGAATGCAATGGACTTTTGTACATTGATTTTGTAGCCGGCAAATTTGCTGTATTTGTTGATTGTTTCTAATAGCTTTTTGGTAGAGTCTTTAGGGTTTTCTATATACAGCATCATGTCATCTGCAAAGAGTGACAATTTAACTTCTTCATTCCCAATTTGGATGCCTTTTATTTCTTTCTCTTGCCTGATTGCTCTGGCGAAGACTTCCAACACTATGTTGAAAAGCAGAGGTGGTATGGGACAGCCCTGTTGTGTTCCAGAACGTAGAGCAAAGGGGCTTCAGTTTTTCACCTTTAATTATGAGATTAGCTGAGGGCTTGTCATAGATGGGCTTTATTATGTTAAGGTATTTTCCATCTATTCCTATTTTATTAAGTGTTTTAATCATAAATCGATGTTGTATCTTGTCAAATGCTTTTTCTGCATCAATTGATATAATCATATGGATTTTGTCTTTTATTTTGTTTATGTGATGTATCACATTGATTGATTTGCATACGTTGAATAATCCTTGTACCCCTGGGATGAACCCCAATTGGTTGTGATAAATAATCTTTTTAATGCATTGTAGCATTCGATTTGTTAGAATTTTGTTTAGGAATTTTGCACCTGTATTCATCAGAGATATTGGTCTGTAGTTTTCTTTTTTTGTGTTGTCCATACCAGGTTTTGGTATCAGGGTAATGTTGGCCTCATAAACTAAGTTAGGGAGTACTGACTCTTCTTTAATTTCTTGGAAGAGTTTCAGTAGGATTGGTATTAGATCCTCTTTGAAGGTTTGGTAGAATTCACTAGTGAAGACCAGGACTTTTGCTTATGGGAAGGTTTTGGATGACTGATTCAATTTCATTACTGGGGATCGGTCTGTTTAGATTTTCCAGTTCTTCATGGTTCAGCCTGGGAAGGCTGTATGTTTCCAAGAACTTGTCCATTTCTTCTAGGTTATTGAATTTGGTGGCATATAGTCCTTCATAGTATTCTTGGATGATCCTTTGTGTTTCTGTGGCATCTGTGATAACTTCCCCATTTTCATTTCTGATTTTGTTAATTAGTATCATCTCTTTTCTTATCTTAGTGAGTCTAGCCAAGGGTTTGTCAATATTGTTAATCTTTTCAAAGAATCAGCTCTTTGTTACATTAATTTTTTTCTGTGTCTTTTTGTTCTCTATTTCATTGAATTCTGCTCTGATTTTTGTTATTTCCTTTCTTCTGCTGACCTTGGGTTTCACTTGTTCTTCTTTTTCTAGTTCTTTAAGGTGTAACATGAGGTTATTTATTTGGGATTTTTCTTGTTTCTTGAGATAGGCCTGTAATGATATAAATTTCCCTCTTAAAACTGCTTTCGCGGCATCCCAAAAATTTTGGTAGGATGTATTTTCATTGTCATTTGTTTCTATGTATCTTTTGATGTCTCCTCTAATTTCTTCTTTGATCCAGTTGTTCTTTAAAAGAATGTTGTTGAATCTCCATGTATTTGTGTTTTTCCCTGCTTTCTTTTCGCAGTTGATATCCAATTTCAAAGCCTTGTGATCAGAGAATATGCTTGGTATGATTTCAATCTTCTTAAATTTGCTGAGGCTGATTTTATGCCCCAATATATGGTCTATCCTTGAGAATGTTCCATGTACACTCGAAAAGAATGTATAGTCTGATGTTTTAGGATGAAGTGCTCTATAAATGTCAATTATGTCCATTTCATCTAATGTGTCATTTAGGGCTGCCATTTCGTTATTTATTTTCTGTTCGGATGATCTATCCATAGCTGTCAATGAAGTATTTAAGTCCCCTAGTATAATTGTGTTTTGGTCAATTTCACCCTTTATTTCTGTTAGTAGTTGCTTGGTATATTTTGGTGCTCCCTGATTGGGGGCATAAATATTGATGACTGTTATGTCTTCTTGTTGTATAGTCCCCTTTACCATTATGAAATGTCCATCTTTGTCTCTTGTTATCTTTTCCACCCTGAAGTCTGTTTCATCTGATATCAGTGTGGCTACACCTGATTTTCTCTGGGTACCATTTGCTTGGAGTGTCAATTTCCACCCTTTCACTTTGAGTCTATGCTTGTCCTTGTAGCTGAGATGTGTCTCTTGGAGACAGCATATGGTTGGGTTTAGTTTTTTGATCCAATCTGCTACTCTGTGCCTTTTTATTGGTGAGTTCAGTCCATTTACATTTAGGGTGATTTTTGAAACGTGAGGATTTCCTGTCATTCTATCTTTAGTTTTCTGGTAAGGCAGTGTCTCCATTGTTTCTTTGCCTTTTTGTTGTTGTCTATTATTTCTTTGTGGTGGTATTCTATGATGTATTTCTCTGTTTCTTCTTTTATTACAGTATATATTTCAGTTCTGGATTTTTTGAGTGGTTACTCTTAAGGTTATGTAAAAGAAAGTTTGATATTTAGAGTATTCCATTTTCTTCAGCACTCTTACTTTCTCCATTTCCATATTCTGGTTCAGGCGTTTACTCTCCCCCTTTTTATGTTTCGGTTGCCACAAATTGTCCCTGTTGATGGTGGTCGAATAGCCTCCTTTAGTATTTCTTTTAGTGCAGGTCGTGTATTAGAAAATTCCCTCAGTTTCTGTATGTCTGGAAAGGTCTTTATTCCTCTTTCGTATCTAGAGGATATCTTTGCTGGATATATTATTCTTGGCTCATAATTTCTCTCTTTCAATAGTTTGAATATTTGGTTCCACTCCCTCCTGGCTTGTAGAGTTTCTGCTGAAAATCTGATGATAATCTAATGGGCTTTCCTTTGTAGGTTACCATCTTCTTTTCCCTGGCTACCTTGAGGATTCTTTCTTTGTCGTTGATTTTAGACAGCTTCAATACAATGTGCTTTGGAGAAGGCCTGTTGGGATTGAGGTAATTAGGTGTTCTATTTGCTTCTTGGATTCGAGGATCCAGTTCTGTCCAATAATTTGGGAAGTTCTCATTCACAATTTGTTTGAATATATTCTCTGTTCCCTTCTCTCTTTCTTCTCCTTCTGGTATGCCCATTATACTTATATTGCTCTTTCTGATAGAGTCAGAAAGTTCTTGTAGAGTTCTTTCATTTCTTTTCAAGTCTCAAGTCTCTTTCTTCTTCCATCTGTGTAATTTCCAGGTTTCTATCTTCAATGTCACTGATTCTTTCCTCCACATGGTCAACTCTACTACCTAAGCTGGTTATTTCATTCTTAATTTCTTCTATTGAGTAGTTAATCTCCAGAAATTCCATTTGGTTCTTTTTTAAAATTGCAATCTCTTTCGTAAATTGCTCATGTTGTTCTTTGATTGCATTTCTGAGTTCATTAAATTGCCTTTCTGTGTTTTCTTGCATCTCTTTGAGGTTTTTCAGAACAGCAATCTTGAATTCTCTATCATTTAAGTCACATATTTCCATAGCTTTAAGTACATTTTCTGGAGATTTTTCACTTTCTTTCTGAGCTGTCTTGTTGCCTTGGTTATTCATGGCAATTACTGATTTATTATTTCTCTTCCTAGTTATCTACAGGAGTGGCTTCTGCAACAGGTTGATAGGAAGAGGTCTTTCTTTTGTTTTCCAATACTTGTTGGTAGAATGTTTTATTTTCTCTAAGACTGTAGCCTTTTTATTCTCTCTGACACAGTAGTGCTATGTTTTCTCTGCACTATTCCAGCTTCTCACACAATTGGGGGATTTTCTGAGAGACGGGCCTCTCCTCTGTTAACAGTTCACCTGGGTCATAGGGCGCCATGTCCCTGTCGGTGTGCGGAGAGCTTTTGAAGTTCCAAAGCTCTTTCTGCACTAAATTCAGAGCCTGTATGTTTCACCAGTTCTGTTTACTCCTGCAGGGATCCGCCCAGATAGGTGGGGCCAGGGGCGGGGTGAGTTGTGAGAGGTGGCCCAGAGCAATGGCTGCGACCACCACCACAGCTGGTCCTGCTTCCACAGCTCCCTCCCCTTTGCCGGAACTAGTTGGGCTGTGAATCTGTGTCTGCAGTCCACAGTTCTCAGAACAGCAAATATCCTGTCCTTTTGATCTGACACTCCTACTTTATCGCTTCTAGCACTGGGCAGTTGGGGCTGGGACAAGCCCTGGGAGGGTAGGCAGGGGACGGCTAGTCTCAGTGCCTAAGGCTTCCATTCTCTGCTCGGCATTGAGGGCTTAAACCACCCTTTTCAGCCTTCTTCCCTCTGTCTTTGCTCCGAGGTCTCTGCCATGAGCGTTGGGTTCAGCCGTGTTATATGCTGCCCCCTCAGCCCTGTGGGCCGTAAGCGGAGCCCTAGCAGTCCGAGTTCTTCCCTCTCCCACAGCTGCGGTAGTTCCGGGATGCAGCGATCTCGGAGCACTGAGCTAGGTTTGCGTCCTGCACCTGCCCAGCTCTGTCCCTGCACTTCTTCCTTCTCTCCTCCCCCGCTCACGCAATTCGCCCACCTGGAGGTGAATTCAGTAGTGGGCCTCTTCGTCTTGCCTGTCTGCTGTGCAGGGAGTCCTTTGTGGAGTTATTGTTGTTCGATTAGTTGTAAATTTCAGGGGAGCTTTACAGAGGCTCACCTCATGCCGCCATTTTGATGACGTATAGAGCTAATTTGTACTTTCTAATCCCTTCACCTTCTCTGCATTTCCACTCTCTCCCATATAGGAACCATCAGTTTTTTTCTCTATATCTCTGAATCTATTCCTGTTTTGTTTGCTAATTTATTCTGTTCTTTAGATTCCACATATAAGTGAGATCATATGGTACTTGTCTTTCTCAGTCTGACTTATTTCACTCAGCATAATATTTTCTAGGTCCATCCATGTTGTTCCAAATGGTAAGCTTTCATTCTTTTTTATGGCCGAGTAATACTCCATTGCATAAATATACCAGTTTCTTTATCCAGTCGTCTATTGATGGGCATTTTGGTTGTTTCCGTATCTTGGCTATTGTGAATAGCGCTGCAATAAACAAGGAGTGCATATATTTTTTCGAATTAGTGTTTTGGATTTTTTTGGCTAGATATCCAGGAATGAAGTTGCTGGGTCATAAGGTAGTTCCATTTTAATTTTTTTTAAAGTAAACTCCATACTGTTTTCCATAGTAACTGCACCAATTTGCAATCCCACCAACAGTGCGCAAGGGTTCCCTTTTCTCCACATCCTCGCCAACACTTGTTATTTGTTGATTTATTGATGATAGCCATTCTGACAGGAGTGAGGTGCTATCTCATTGTGGGATTTTTTTGCATTTCTCTAATGATTAGTGATGTTGAGCATTTTTTCATATGTCTGTTGGCCATCTGTATGTCCTCTTTGGAGAAATGTCTCTTCATGTCCTCTGTCAATTTTTTAATTGGGTTGCTTGTTTTTCAGTGTTGAGTTACATGAGTTTTGTTTTGTTCTGTTTTTCTTATCAATTTTGGATATTAAACCCTTATCCGATGTATCATTGGCAGATATCTTCTCCCATTCAGTAGGATGCCTTTTTATTTTATTGATGGTTTCCTTTGCTGTGAAAAAACATTTTGATGTAGTCCCAAATGTTTATGTTTTCTTTTGCTTCCTTCGCCCAAGGGGATATATCAGTAAAAAATATTACTAAGGGTAACGTCTGTGAATTTACTTCCTATATTGTCTCCTAGGAGTTTTATGGTTTCAGGTCTTACAGTTAGGTCTTAAATCCATTTTGAATTTATTTTGTATATGGCATAAGAAGGTGGTCCAGTTTAATTTTTTGCATGTATCTGTCCGGTTTTCCCAGCACCATTTGTTAAATAGACTGTCTTTACCCCAATGTAAATTCTTGCTTCCATTGTCATAGATTAAATGACTATATAGGCATGGATTATTTCTGAGCTCTCTATTATGTTCCATTGATCTATGTGTCTGTTTTTATGCCAATACGATGCTGTTTTGATTCCTATAGCCTTGTAGTATGATTTGATGTCAGATAGTGTGATACTTCTCACTTTGTTCTTATTTCTCAAGATTGCTGTGGCTACTTGGGGTCTTTTATGGTTCCATATTAATTTTAGGATTATTTGTTCTAGTTCTGTGAAAAATGCCATTGGTAATTTGATAGGGATTGCACTGAATCTATATATTGCCTTAGGTCATGTGGACATTTTTAACTATATTAATTCTTCCTATCCATGAGCATGGTATGTGTTTCCATTTATTTGTATCTTCTTTAATTTCTCTATTCAATGTCTTATAATTTTTGGAGTACAGATCTTTTACTTCCTTGGTTAAATATATTCCTTAGTATTTTATTGTTTTTGAAGCAATTGTGAATGGGACTGTTTTCTTAATTTCTCCTTCTGATAGTTTATTATTGGTGTATATAAATGCAATTGACTTCTGAATATTAATTTTGTATCCTGCTACTTTACTAAATTCATTTATCAGTTCTAATAGTTTTTTGTGCAATCTTTATGATTCTCTCTTTATATTGTATTATGTCATTTACAAATAATGACCGTTTTCCTTCTTCCTTTACAATTTGGATGCCTCTTATTTCTTTTTCTTGCCTGATGGCTAGGTCTTACTATACTATGTTGAATAAAAGTGTTGAAAGGGACATCCTTGTCTTGTTCCTCATCTTAAGGAAAACACTCAGCTTTTCCTTGTTGAGTAGGTTGGCAGCTGTGGGTTTGTATATAGGGCCTTTATCATGTTAAGGTATGTTCCCTCTATTCTCACTTTGCTGAGAGTTTTTATCATAAATGGATGCTTGATTTTGTCAAATGATTTTCTGCATCTATTGATATGACCATGTGATTTTTATTTTTTTTTATTTTTATTTTTTATTTTTATTAATTTTATTGGGGTGACAATTGTTAGTAAATTTACATAGATTTCAGGTGTACAATTCTGTATTACATCGTCTATAAATCCCATTGCGTGTTCACCACCCAGAGTCAGTTCTCCTTCCATCACCATATATTTGATCCCCTTTACCCTCATCACCCACCCCCAACCCCCTTACCCTCTGGTAACCACTAAATTATTGTCTGTGTCTATGAGTTTTTGTTTCTCATTTGTTTGTCTTGTTCTTTTTGGTTTATATACCACATATCAGTGAAATCATAGGGTTCTCTGCTTTTTCTGTCTGACTTATTTCACTTAGCATTATTCTCTCGAGATCCATCCATGTTGTCACAAATGCTCCTATATCATCTTTCCTTAATGCCGAATAGTATTCCATTGTGTATATGTACCACAACTTCTTTATCCATTCATCTATCGAAGGACATTTTGGTTGTTTCCATGTCTTGGCCACCGTAAACAAAGCTGCAATGAACATTGGCGTACACGTGTCTCTATAGAGAAATGCTTTTATATTTTTGGGGTAGATACCCAGGAGAGCGATTGCTGGGTCATATGGTAATTCTATTCGTAATTTCTTGAGGAACCTCCACACTGCCTTCCATAGCGGCTGCACCAGTCTGCATTCCCACCAACAGTGTATGAGGGTTCCTTTTTCTCCACAGCCTCTCCAACACTTGTTACTATTTGTTTTGTTGATGAAAGCCATTCTGACTGGGGTGAGGTGATATCTCATTGTGGTTTTCATTTGCATTTCTCTGATGATTAGCGATGTTGAGCATTTTTTCATATGTCTATTTGCCATTTGTATATCCTCTTTGGAGAAATGTCTCTTCAGGTCCTCTGTCCATTTTTCAATTGGGTTGTTTGTTTTTTTGTTGTTGAGTTTCATGAGTTCCTTGTATATTTTGGATATTAGCCCCTTATCAGAGGAACTGTTTGCGAAAATCTTCTCCCATTCAGTTGGTTGCCTCATTATTTTGTCAATAGTTTCTTTTGCTGTGCAGAAGCTTTTCAGTTTCATATAATCCCATTTGTTTATTTTAGTTTTTACTTCCATTGCCTTTGGAGTCAAATTCATAAAATGCTCTTTGAACCCAAGGTCCATAAGTTTAGTACCTATGTTTTCTTCAATGCAGTTTATTGTGTCAGGTCTTATGCTTAAGTCTTTGATCCATTTTGAATTAATTTTGGTACATGGTGACAGATAGCAGTCCAGTTTCATTCTTTTGCACGTAGCTATCCAATTCTGCCAGCACCATTTATTGAAGAGGCTGTCTTTCCTCCATCGTATGTTTTTAGCTTCTTTGTCAAAATTTATCTGTCCATATTTATGTGGTTTTATTTCTGGGTTCTCAATTCTATTCCATTGGTCTATGTGTCTGTTTTTCCGCCAATACCAAGCTGTTTTGATTATTGTAGCCCTGTAGTACAAGGAAAAATCAGGGAGTGTGATACCTCCAGTATTGTTCTTTTTTTTTAATATTGCTTTGGCTATTCGAGGTCTTTTGTGGTTCCAAACAAATCTGATGATTTTTTGTTCTATTTCTTTAAAAAATGCCATTGGGATTTTAATGGGGATTGCATTAAATCTGTATATGGCTTTGGGTAATATGGCCATTTTAACTATGTTGATTCTTCCAATCCATGAGCACGGAATGTCTTTCCATTTCTTTGTGTCTTCTTCAATTTAATTTTTTATTTTGTTAATGTGGTGTATCACATTAATTGATTTGCAGATATTGAGCCAACCTTGCACACCAGGAATGAATCCCATTTGATCATTGTGTGTGATCTTTTTAATGTATTGATGAATTTAGATTGCTAATATTTTGTTGAGGACTTTTGCATCTGTGTTTATTAGGGATATTGGCCTATAGTTTTCTTTTTTTGAAATATCTTTGTCTGGTTTTGGGATTAGGTTAATAGTGGCCTCATAAAATTAGCTTGGGAGCCTTCCCTCAGTCTAGATTTTTTGGAATAGTTTGAGGAGAATAAGTGATAATTCTTTTTTGAATGTTTGGTAAAATTCACCTATGAAGCCATCTGGTCCAGGACTTTTTTTTGTGTAGAGCTTGTTGATTATTGATTCAATTTCATTGGTAGTAATCAGTCTGTTCAGATTTTGTGTTTCATCTTGATTCAGCCTTGGAAGATTGTATCCTTCTAGGAATTTATCCATTTCTTCCAGATTGTCTAATTTGGTGGCATGTAGGTGCTTGTAGTATTTTCTTTAAATTTTGTATTTCTGTTGTCTGTTGTTACATCTCCTCCTTCATTTCTGATTTTATTATTTTGGGTCCTCTCTTTTTCTTGATGAGTCTGGCTAAAGATTTGTCAATTTTGTTTATCTTTTTAAAAAATCAGCTTGGTTTCATTGATTTGAGGTTTTGTTTTTTGAGGGGCTTTTTGTCTATATTTTTTTTTTAATTAATTTTATTGGGGTGACAATTGTTAGTAAATTTACATAGATTTCAGGTGTACAATTCTGTATTACATCGTCTATAAATCCCATTGTGTGTTCACCACCCAGAGTCAGTTCTCCTTCCATCACCATATATTTGATCCCCTTTACCCTCATCACCCACCCCCCACCCCCTTACCCTCTGGTAACCACTAAATTATTGTCTGTGTCTATGAGTTTTTGTTTCTCATTTGTTTGTCTTGTTCTTTTTGGTTTATATACCACATATCAGTGAAATCATAGGGTTCTCTGCTTTTTCTGTCTGACTTGTTTCACTTAGCATTATTCTCTCGAGATCCATCCATGTTGTCACAAATGTTCCTATATCATCTT
This sequence comes from Rhinolophus hipposideros, assembly GCF_964194185.1. NCBI lineage: Eukaryota > Metazoa > Chordata > Mammalia > Chiroptera > Rhinolophidae > Rhinolophus > Rhinolophus hipposideros. The sequence continues at coordinate 2,398,089 of NC_138069.1, read as the reverse complement.
TCCTTAACGCCGAATAGTATTCCATTGTGTATATGTACCACAACTTCTTTATCCATTCATCTATCGAAGGACATTTTGGTTGTTTCCATGTCTTGGCCACCGTAAACAAAGCTGCAATGAACATTGGCGTACACGTGTCTCTATAGAGAAATGCTTTTATATTTTTGGGGTAGATACCCAGGAGAGCGATTGCTGGGTCATATGGTAATTCTATTCGTAATTTCTTGAGGAACCTCCACACTGCCTTCCATAGCGGCTGCACCAGTCTGCATTCCCACCAACAGTGTATGAGAGTTCCTTTTTCTCCACAGCCTCTGCAACACTTGTTACTATTTGTTTTGTTGATGAAAGCCATTCTGACTGGGGTGAGGTGATATCTCATTGTGGTTTTCATTTGCATTTCTCTGATGATTAGCGATGTTGAGCATTTTTTCATATGTCTATTTGCCATTTGTATATCCTCTTTGGAGAAATGTCTCTTCAGGTCCTCTGTCCATTTTTCAATTGGGTTGTTTGTTTTTTTGTTGTTGAGTTTCATGAGTTCCTTGTATATTTTGGATATTAGCCCCTTATCAGAGGAACTGTTTGCGAAAATCTTCTCCCATTCAGTTGGTTGCCTCATTATTTTGTCAATAGTTTCTTTTGCTGTGCAGAAGCTTTTCAGTTTCATATAATCCCATTTGTTTATTTTAGTTTTTACTTCCATTGCCTTTGGAGTCAAATTCATAAAATGCTCTTTGAACCCAAGATCCATAAGTTTAGTACCTATGTTTTCTTCAATGCAGTTTATTGTGTCAGGTCTTATGCTTAAGTCTTTGATCCATTTTGAATTAATTTTGGTACATGGTGACAGATAGCAGTCCAGTTTCATTCTTTTGCACGTAGCTATCCAATTCTGCCAGCACCATTTATTGAAGAGGCTGTCTTTCCTCCATCGTATGTTTTTAGCTTCTTTGTCAAAAATTATCTGTCCATATTTATATGGTTTTATTTCTGGGTTCTCAATTCTATTCCATTGGTCTATGTGTCTGTTTTTCCGCCAATACCAAGCTGTTTTGATTATTGTAGCCCTGTAGTACAAGGAAAAATCAGGGAGTGTGATACCTCCAGTATTGTTCTTTTTTTTTAATATTGCTTTGGCTATTCGGGGTCTTTTGTGGTTCCAAACAAATCTGATGATTTTTTGTTCTATTTCTTTAAAAAATGCCATTGGGATTTTAATGGGGATTGCATTAAATCTGTATATGGCTTTGGGTAATATGGCCATTTTAACTATGTTGATTCTTCCAATCCATGAGCACGGAATGTCTTTCCATTTCTTTGTGTCTTCTTCAATTTCTTTCAAAAATGTCTTATAGTTTTCAGCATATAAATCCTTCACATCCTTGGTTAAGTTTATTCCTAGGTATTTTATTCTTTTTGCAGCAATTGCAAAAGGAATTGTTTTTTCTATCTCTTTTTCTGAGATTTCATTGTTGGTATATAGGAAAGCAATGGACTTTTGTACGTTGATTTTGTAGCCAGCAACTTTACTATATTCATTGATTGTTTCTAATAGCTTTTTGGTGGAGTCTTTAGGGTTTTCTATGTATAGCATCATGTCATCTGCAAAGAGTGACAATTTAACTTCTTCATTCCCAATTTGGATGCCTTTTATTTCTTTCTCTTGCCTGATAGCTCTGGCGAGGACTTCCAACACTATGTTGAAAAGCAGAGGTGATAGGGGACAACCTTGTCGTGTTCCTGAACGTAGAGCAAAGGGCTTCAGCTTTTCACCATTAATTATGAGGTTAGCTGAGGGCTTGTCGTATATGGCCTTTATTATGTTGAGGTATTTTCCTTCTATACCAATTTTAGTAAGTGTTTTAATCATAAATGGATGTTGTATCTTATCAAATGCTTTTTCTGCATCAATTGATAGAATCATATGGTTTTTGTCCTTTATTTTGTTTATGTGATGTATCACATTGATGGATTTGCGAATGTTGAACCATCCTTGTGCCCCGGGGATGAACCCCACTTGGTCGTGATGAATAATCTTTTTAATGCATTGTTGTATTCGATTTGCTAGAATTTTGTTTAGGATTTTAGCATCTGTATTCATCAGAGATATAGGTCTGTAGTTTTCTTTTTTTGTGTTGTCCTTACCAGGTTTTGGTATCAGGGTAATGTTGGCCTCATAAAATGAGTTAGGGAGTACTGACTCTTCTTCAATTTTTTGGAAGAGTTTGAGCAGGATTGGTATTAGATCCTCTTTGAAGGTTTGGTAGAATTCACTGGTGAAGCCATCTGGTCCAGGAGTTTTGCTTTTGGGAAGGTTTTTGATGACTGATTCAATTTCGTTACTGGTGATCGGCCTGTTTAGATTTTCCACTTCTTCTTGGTTCAGCCTTGGAAGGCTATATGTTTCTAAGAACTTGTCCATTTCTTCTAAGTTATTAAATTTGGTGGCATATAGTCCTTCATAGTATTCTTGGATAATCCTTTGTATTTCTGTGGTGTCCGTGATAACTTCCCCTTTTTCATTTCTGATTTTGTTAATTAGTGTCTTCTCTCTTTTTATCTTAGTGAGTCTAGCCAAGGGTTTGTCGATTTTGTTAATCTTTTCAAAGAACCAGCTTTTTGTCACATTAATTTTTTCTATTGTCTTTTTGTTCTCTATTTCATTTAGTTCTGCTCTGATTTTTGTTATTTCCTTTCTTCTGCTGACCTTGGGTTTCGCTTGTTCTTCTTTTTCTAGTTTTTTAAGGTGTAACATGAGGTTATTTATTTGGGATTTTTCTTGTTTCTTGAGATAGGCCTGTAATGATATAAATTTCCCTCTTAAAACTGCTTTCACGGCATCCCAAAAATTTTGGTAGGATGTATTTTCATTGTCATTTGTTTCTATGTATCTTTTGAGCTCTCCTTTAATTTCTTCTTTGACCCAGTCGTTCTTTAAAAGTATGTTGTTTAATCTCCATGTATTTGTTTTTTTTCCTGCTTTCTTTTTGCAGTTGATATCCAATTTCAAAGCTTTGTGATCAGAGAATATGCTTGGTATGATTTCAATCTTCTTAAATTTGCTGAGGCTGATTTTGTGTCCCAATATATGGTCTATCTTTGAGAATGTTCCATGTACACTAGAAAAGAATGTATAGTCTGATGTTTTAGGATGAAGTGCTCTATATATGTCAATTATGTCCAATTCATCTAATGTGTCATTTAGGGCTGCGATTTCGTTATTTATCTTCTGTTTGGATGATCTATCCATAGCTGTCAATGATGTATTTAAGTCCCCTAGTATAATTGTGTTTTGGTCAATTTCTCCCTTTAGTTCTGTTAGTAGTTGCTTGGTATATTTCGGTGCTCCCTGATTGGGGGCATAAATATTGATGACTGTTATGTCTTCTTGTTGTATAGTCCCCTTTACCATTATGAAATGTCCATCTTTGTCTCTTGTTATCTTTTTCACCCTGAAGTCTGTTTCATCGGAAATCATTATGGCTACACCTGATTTTTTCTGGGTACCATTTGCTTGAAGTGTCAATTTCCACCCTTTCACTTTGAGTCTATGCTTGTCCTTGTAGCTGAGATGTGTCTCTTGTAGGCAGCATATGGTTGGGTTTAGTTTTTTGATCCAATCTGCTACTCTGTGTCTCTTTATTGGTGAGTTCAGTCCATTTACATTTAGGGTGATTATTGATATGTGAGAATTTCCTGTCATTCTGTCTTTAGTTTTCTGGTAAGGCTGTGTGTCTCCATTGTTTCTTTGCCTTTTTGTTGTTGTCTGTTATTTCTGTGTGGTAGTATTCTATGATGTTTCCCTCTGTTTCTTCTTTTATTACAGTATATATTTCAGATTTGGATGTTTTTTGAGTGGTTACCCTTGAGTTTATGTAAAAGAAAGTTTGATATTTAGAGTATTCCAGTTTCTTCAGTCCGCTTACTTTCTCTATTCCCATATTCCAGTTCAGGCCTTTACGCTCCCCCTTTTTATGTTTCGGTTGCCACAAGTTGTCCCTGTTGATGGTGGTCTAATAGCCTCCTTTAGTATTTCTTGTAGTGCAGGTCGTGTATTAGAAAATTCCCTCAGCTTCTGGATGTCTGGAAAGGTCTTTATTCCTCCTTCATATCTAAAAGAGATCTTTGCTGGATATATTATTCTTGGCTCATGATTTCTCTCTTTCAATAGTTTGAATATTTGGTTCCATTCCCTCCTAGCTTGTAGAGTTTCTGCTGAAAAATCTGATGATAATCTAATGGGCTTTCCTTTGTAAGTTACCGTCTTCTTTTCCCTGGCTGCCTTGAGGATTCTTTCTTTATCATTGATTTTAGACAGCTTCAATACAATGTGCCTTGGTGAAGGCCTGTTGGGATTGAGGTAATTAGGTGTTCTATTTGCTTCTTGGATTCGAGGATCCAGTTCTGTCCACAAGTTTGGGAAGTTCTCATCGACGATTTGTTTGAATATATTCTCTGTTCCCTTCCCTCTTTCTTCTCCTTCTGGTATGCCCATTATTCTTATATTGCTCTTTCTGATGGAGTCAGAAAGTTCTTGTAGAGTTCTTTCATTTCTTTTAAGTCTCAAGTCTCTTTCTTCTTCCCTCTGTGTAAATTCCAGGTTCCTATCTTCGATGTCACTGATTCTTTCCTCCATCTGGTCAACTCTACTACCTAAGCTGGATATTTTATTGTTAATTTCTTCTATTGAGTTCTTAATCTCCAGAAATTCTATTTGGTTCTTTTTCAAGATTTCAATCTCTTTTGTAAAATGCTCATGGTGTTCTTTGATTGTGTTTCTGAGTTCATTAAACTGCCTTTCTGTGTTTTCTTGCATCTCGTTCAGTTTTTTCAGAATTGCGATCTTGAATTCTCTGTCATTTAAATCACAAAGGTCCATATCTCTAAGTTCCTTTTCTGGAGACTTTTCACTTTCTTTCTGAGCTATCTTGTTGCCTTGGTTATTCATGGCAATCACTGATTTACTATTTCTCTTCCTAGACATCTACAGGAGTGTCTTCTGCAACAGGTTGATAGGTATGCGAAGAGCTTTTGGAGTTCCAAAGCTCTTTCTGCACCAGATTCAGAGCCCGTTTGTTTCAGCAGTTCTGTTTACTCCTGCAGGGATCCGCCCAGATAGGTGGGGCCAGGGGCGGGGTGAGTTGTGAGAGGTGGCCCAGAGCAATGGCGGCGACCACCACCACAGCCAGTCCTGCTTCCACAGCTCCCTCCCCTTTGCCGGAACTAGTTGAGCTGCGAATCTGTGTCTGCGGTCCACAGTTCTCAGAGCAGCAAATATTCTGTCCTTTGATCCGACACTGCTACTTTATCGCTTCTAGCACCAGGCAGGTGGGGGCGGGGCGAGCTCTGGGAGGGTAGGGAGGGGGCGGCTAGTCTCCGTGCCTGAGGCTTCCGCTCTCCGCTCGGCAGTGAGGGCTTAAACCACCGATTTCAGCCCTCTTCCCTCAGTCTTTAGTCCGAGGTCTGCCGTGAGCGAGCGTTGTGTTCAGTGGTTTTGTATGCTGCCCCCTCAGCCCTGTGGGCCGTCAGCGGAGCCCTAGCAGTCCGAGTCCTTCCCTCTTCCGCAGCGGCGGTAGTTCCGGGCGCAGCGGGCTCCGAGCACTGAGCTAGGTCTGTGTCCTGTGCCCACGCGGCTCCGTCTCCGCACTTCTCCTCTCCCTCCTCCCCCGCTCGCGCGATTCACCCACCTGGAGGTGAATTCAGTAGTCGGCCTCTTCGTCTTGCCTGTCTGCTGTGCAAGGAGTCCTTTGTGGAGTTATTGTTGTCCGATTCGTTGTAAATTCCAGGGGAGCGTTACAGAGCCTCACCTCACGCCGCCATTTTTTTTTTTGGGCTTTTTGTCTATATTTTTATTTCCACTCTAATCATTATTATTTCCTTCCTTGTACTCACTTTGGGCTTATTATACTGTTCTTTTTCTAATTCCCTTAGAGGTAAAGATAGACTGTACATTTGAGATTTTTCTTGTTTCTGTCGGTAGGCCTGCATTGCTGTGAATTTCCCTCTTAGAACTGCTTTTGCCACATCCCATAGATTTTGGGTATTGTATTTTCATTTTCTTTTGTCTCGAGATATCTTTTGATTTCTTCCTTGATCTCATGCTTGACTTATTCATTATTTAGTAATAAGTTATTCAGCCTCCATGAATTGGTGTGTCTTCCAGTTTTTTTCCTGTAGTTCATTTCTAATTTCATAGCACTGTAGTCAGAGAAGACAATTGGTATGATTTCAATTTTTTTCTTAAATTTATCAAGACTTGTTTTGTGGCCTAACATATGTCTATCTTGGAAAATGTTCCATGTGCACTTGAGAAAAACGTGTATTTTGCAGCATTGGGGTGAAATGCTCTGAAAATATCGATTAAATCCAAGTGGTCCAACGTATCATTTAAGGCTGTTGTTTCCATATTGATTTTCTGTCTGGAAGACCTGTCCCTTGTTGTCAGAGGTGTGTTGAAGTCCCCTGCTATGATAGTGTTACTGTTGATCTCTGTCTTTATGTCAGTCAGTATCTGTTTTATATATTTAGGTGCTCCTATGTTAGGTGCGTAGATGTTTACTAGGGTTATGTCCTTTTGTTGTGATGTGATGACTTTCTTTATCTTTTATTATGGTCTTTGTTTTAAAGTCTGTTTTGTCCAATATAAGTATTGCTATGCCAGCTTTTTTCTTGTTTCCATTTGTGTAAAATATCTTATTCCATCTTTTTACTTTCAGTCTGTGGGTGTCTTTTTATCTGAGGTGGGTCTCTTGTAAACAGCATAAGCATGGATCTTGTTTTCTTAGACACCCAGCTACCCTATGTCTTGATTGGAGCATTTAATCCATTTACATTTAAAGTGATGATTGATAGGTACATAGTAATTGCCATTTTATTCATATTTCTGGTCTTTGTTAGTTTGTTTTCACCTTTCTTCTGCTTAAAGAAGCCTTTTAACATTTCCTGCAATACTGGCTTGGTGGTAATGAATTCCTTTAGCTTATTTTTTTCTGAGAAGCTCTTTATCTCTCCTTAAATGATAGCCTTGCTGGGTAGAGCAATCTTGGTTGCAGGTCTTTGTTTTTCATCACTTTGAATATTTCCTGCCACTCCCTCGTGGCCTGCAAAGTTTCTGTAGAAAAGTCATCTGATAGTCTTATGGGAGCTCCCTTGTAAGTAACTAGTTGTCTTTCTCTTGCTGCTTTTAGGATTCTGTCTTTGTCTTTAACCTTTAGCATTTTAACCATGATGTGTCTTGGTGTGGGTATGTTTGGGTTCAACTTGTTTGGGACTCTATGCTTCCTGGGCTTGTATGTAATTTTCCTTCACCAGATTAGGGAAGTTGTCAGTTATTATTTCTTCAAATACGTTCTCGATCCGTTGCTCCCTCTATTCTTCTGGTATTCCTATGATGCGAATGTTGTTGCACTTGATGTTGTCCCACAGTTCTCTTAAACTATTTTCATTGTTTTTCATTCTTTTTCCTTTTTATTGTTCCTACTAGGTGAATTTTGCTACCCTGTCTTCTAAATTGCAGATTCAATTCTCTGCTTCATTTAATCTGCTGGTGATTCTTTTTAGTGTGTTCTTCATTTCCGTTATTGTGCTCTTTATTTCTGACTGGTTATTTTTCATGTTTTCTATATCCTTTATGCTTGCTATCTCGTTGTTGAAATTCTCACTAAGTTACTTAAACAGTCTTATAATCAGTGTTTTAAACTCTGTCTTGGTAGATTGGTTGCCTCCATTTCATTTAGTTCCATTTCTGGAGGTTTCTTCTGTTCTTTTAATTGGGACATGTTTCTTTGTTTCCTCATTCTGGCTGCCATACTGTGTTTGTTTCTATGTATTAGGTAGATCACCTATGTCTCTCAGTCTTTGCTGGGTGGTCTTATGTAGTATGTGTCATTTGTAGTAGAATTGTGCAATCCCCCTAATCTCTTGTGCATGTGTTCCAGAGGTGTCCCTTGTGTTGTGTGCACTCTCCTGTTGTAGTTGAACCTTGATTGCTTTTGTCTTGTCAGGGGGTGGGACTGCATCCCAGTCTGACTGTGAGGGTGGGCTATACCCACAGTGTATGACCTGCTGTGTAGGAGCTGACCCCTCAGAGGAGGCTTCACCTCTGCGGGCTTTTGTGTCTATTGAGAATTCCCTTTGGATGTGCTGCTTGTAGGTCAAACCAGGTAGCGCTCTGGTGTGGTCTGATGCTGGCCTCTGGGTATGTTGTTTCTGGTATCTCTTGGGTGGGGTTCTCATGCTCGGCAATTTCAGCCCTGCCTGTTACTGGCCTGTGGCTACCTGGTAGGTGCCTCAATGCTGTATGTGGTTGGCTGCTACCTGTGCTGGCTCTGGAAGCATGTGGGGGTGGCCTTGCTGTGAAATGAGGCTGGCTTCACCCATATTGGGCCTGAGGCAACTTAGTGGAAGGCCCAGGGCCCCATAGGCCTGTTGCCCCCTTTCAGCTGCCTGTAAGGCCCAGCTGTTGAAAGAGAGTCCTTAGGAGCATATGTCTGGCTGGTTGACCTGGTGCTGAGCGTGACCTCAGTGATACAACACTAGCTGGGAGGGATGGAGTTCAAGTGAGTCATGAGATGTGACCAGTGGTTTTTACAACTTTAATGCAGATTCAGATCTTATGCTGGTACATGACCTGTTACCACCTTGTACAGTGCCTCAAGGACACTGTAGCCAGCCTCCACCTCAGGCTCACAAATTCCCGAGAGCTGGTCCCAAGTGGTTGTGGTGCAGTTTTGGAGTCTCTGTTCACCACCAAAATCTCCCCAGGTTGTTTTGGATTGTCCACTGTTGTAACAAACCTCCTCCGTGGTTTGTTGCGGTGGGGCCAGTTACCCAGGCTCCCAGAGTGCCCCGGCAATGCAGCTGTAGGTAGACAGTGCAGGGTTACGGGGGTAAAGGGTGTGGTCAGTGGCTTCTACAAATTCAGTGTAGTCTCAGCTCTTGGACGGGTGCTGGGCCTACAACCACCTCAAAAAACAAAACAACAATACAAAAACCCAAATACACACACACAGGAACAGCCAACAATCAAAGCAAACAAAAATACAGAAAAACAAAACAAAGCAGAAAAAAACAAAACCAAACAAACAAAAAAAAAGGGGAAAAAACAGTAAAAAGGGGGGAAAAAAGAAGAAATTAAAAAAAGAAAGAAAAGAAAAAAATGCTAAGTCCAGCCACTACCCATCTATGCCCTCCAGCAATCTCACCCAGCCATTGTGGGTTGTCTGCTGCTGTAAAAAACCTTCTTCACAGCTTAGGGAGGTAGGGCCGGCCACCAGGCTCCCAGAGTGCTTGTTGATAGCGCCTGTGAATGACAGTCACCACATTTTCAGTCTATTCCTGAAAGCCAAGGGGACATTAACCCCTCGGCAGGGCCCTACATCCCATGAGTGGGGAACAAAGCTCCGACACTCAGGTTCAAATAGAGTGAGTAACACAGCTTTATTTGGGAGCTAATGTCCCTCCAGAGGCCAAAGCTCTGGTAAGCACAGAAGGTTACACAGAATAGAATAGAACTTAATAACGAACCAAGTCCCAGAGTCAATCAAACTGAAGAAGGTCCCTGGTCCGGGAGAGATGACTGGGCCCATGACAGGTATGAAGTGAGCTGGTCTTGCAAGGAAGAGCTTCAGATAGTTCCGGAGTATCAATATCGCGGCTTGCACCTCGCAGAGGACTTTGTCAGATAGTGTCTGGCTCAGAGCCTCACGGAGGGTCTTAGCTGAAGTGCCCAGCGCACTACTCCTGGCATTGCTCTGGAGTTCTGCTTTTATCCTCTTTTCCTTGGACCTATTTACCTCTTAGGAGATAACCAGAAGTTGTTTGGTAAATGTGTTTATCACTCAAGTTTGTTATGCTCAAGTTTCACACAAAAACATGTTTTTTACTTTACTCTTATCGGTCTCAAACATATGTGGCCATAGTTCTGTCCCTACTAGTAAACAACTTGTTTTGCAACCTCAATCCACATATATGATACATTTTATATGCTCTATACAGTGCCCCTGGCAATGCAGCTCTAGATGGGCAGGGCAGGCTTCCTCGACGCTATGGGGTATGATTGGTGGTTTCTACAAAATCAGTGCAGTTTCTTCTCTAGCCTGCAAAAACTCGCTAAGAATACCATGGCCAGCCATTGTAAAGTGGGCTGCTCTTCTGTGAGCAGGTCGCCTTGGTCTCAGGGCACTGCTTCCATAGTAGGATGTAGAGGGTGAAAGAGTTCTGAGCTTCTGAAATCTCAATGCTGCCCCTGCAGCCTGATGTTGAGCCTTTGTGTCTCAGTGGCTCTGGTTGCCCTGCAGGGATCCTCCCAGACAGGTGGGAGCGGGGTGGGCTGTGAAAGGCGGCTAGTGCATTTGTGGCTCTGACCACCCCAGATCATTTCTTTTATAGCCCGCTTCTAACACTGGGAGCAGGGGGTCAGGGTAGAGGGATGAGCTCTGGGAGGGTGGGGGCAGAGGTGGCCAGGCTCCATGTCTTTATTTTCTGTTTTCTATTTAGCAATAAGGGCATAAACCACAGTTCTCACCCGAGGTCTCTGCCCCAAATGCTGGGTTCAACAGTCATATGCTGATCCCTCAGGCCAAACTCTAGGCCACAGGGAATGCTCCTGAAACCGGGATTCTTCCCTCTCCCGAGGCTGCAGCGAGCTCTGGTATGAGTCCTGGGGCCCCATGACCCACGTGTCTGCACTTCCCCCTTCTCTCCTCCTCCACTCGCCTAATTTGCCCACCTTCAGCTGATTTGATTTGCCGGTCTCTCAGGCACTCCTCTGTGACACGCAGGGAGTCCTTTGTTGAATTATAGCTGTTCGATTTGTTGTAACTTCCAGGAGAGATTTCAGGAAGCACTCCTCACACTGCCATTTCTATGTTGTCCTCTCCGCCACCCTATCCTTTTGATTGGAACATATAATCCATTTACATTTAAAGTGACTATTGATAGATATGTAGTTATTTCCATTTTATTAATGGTTTTCTGATTGTTTTTGTACTTCTTTTTTCTTTTGTCATTCTCTTGCTCTCTTGTATGCTGGTAGCTTTCCATAGTGTTATGGATTCCTTTCTCTTTGTTTCTCATACATCTCTTATGGTTTTTGGTTTATGGTTACCGTATGCTTTATATATACCAAGCTATATTTATAGCAGTCTATTTTAAGTTAATGGTCATTTAAGTTCAAATACATTCTCAAATCACTACAAATTTTACTCACCTCCTCCACCTTTATGTTTTTGTAATTCTTTTTACTTCTTTTGTGTGAATCCCTTAATTTATTGATGTAATTACAAATGTTCCTTCCTACTTTTTTCTTTTATCCTTTGTATTAAAAAACTCCCTACAAACAAAAGTTCTGGACCACATGGCTTCACAGGTGAATTTTACCAAACATTCAAAGAAGAATTAACACTTATCCTTCTCAAACTATTCCAAAATATTCAAGAGGATGAAAGGTTCTTAAGCTCATTTTACAAGGCCAGCATTGCCCTGATTCCAAAGCCACACAGACATTACAAAAAAAGAAAATTATGGGCTAATATCCCTGATGAACATAGATGCAAAAATCCTCAACAAAATATTAGTAAATCGAATTCAGTAATACATTTAAAAAAATCATACACCATGATCAAGTGAGATTTATTCCTGGGATGCAAGGGTGGTTCAATAGTTGCAAATCAGTTAAGGTGAGAATCACCACATAAACAAAATTAAGGATAAAAATCATGTGCTTATATGAATAGATAAAGAAAAAGTGTTTGACAAAATCCAGTATCCATTTATGCTAAACTCTCAGCAAAGTGGGAATAGAGGGAACATACCTCAACATAATAAAGTCCGTATGTGACAAGCCCACAGCTAACATCATATTCAATGGGGGAAAGCTAAAAGCATTTTCCTTAAGATCAGGAACATGACAAGGATGTCCACTTTCACCACTTTTATTCAACATAGTATTGATAGTCCTAGGCACAGCAATCAGACAAGAAAAAGAAATAAAGCATCCAAATTGGAAAGGAAGAAAGAAAACTGTCATTATTTGCAGATGACCTGATACTATATAGAGAACCCTAAAGATTCAACCAAAAAAATATTAGAACTGATCAATGAATTCAGTAAAGTAACAGGATACAAAATTAATATCCAGAAATCGTTACATTTTTATACACCAATAACAATCTATCAGAAAGAGAAAGTAAGGAAATAAAGGACCTAGAAGGTATTATGCTGAGTGAAATAAGTCAGACTTAGAAAGACAAATACCATATGATCTCACTTATTTGTGGAATCTAAAGAACAAAATCAATGAACAAACAAAACAGAAACAGACTCATAGATACAGAGAACAAACTGATGATTACTAGATAGGAGGTGAGTTGGGGGCTGGGTGAGAAAGGTGTAGGGATTAAGAATTACAAATTAGTAGTTACAAAATAGTCATGGGGATGTAAAGTACAGTATGGGGAATATAGTCAATAATATTGTAAAAACTATGTATAGTGTCAGATGGGTACCAGACTTATCAGGGGGATCACCTCGTACGTTATATAAATGTCTACCTCCTATGTTGTACACCTGAAAATAATATAAAATAATATTAAATAACAACTATAATTAAAAAACAGTTACAGGAATATAAAGTACAGCATAAGGGATATAGTCAATAATATTGTAATTACTATGTACAGTGTCAGATGGGTAATAGACTTATTGGGGTTATCACTGTGAGGTATATAAATGTCTAATCATTATGTTGTTTTGTACACATGAAACATCAAAAAAAGAATGACAACAATCCCATTTATAATTGCATCAAAAAATACTTAGAAATAAATTTAATGAGGGAGATAAAAGATCTGTACTCAGAAAATTATAAGATATGGAAGAAAGAAATTTAAGAAGGTACAAATAATGGAAACATATACCATGCTTATGGATAAGGAGAATTGATATTGTTAAAATGTGCACACTACCTGAAGTGATCTACAGATTCAGTTCAATCCCTATCAAAATAGAACTAGAACAAATAATCTTAAAATTTATATGGAACTACTGAAGATTCCGAATAGCCAACTCAATCTTGAGAAAGAAGAAACTGGAGGTATCATGCTCCCTGATATCAGACTATACTACTAGGCATGGGTTTATTTCTGGGCTTTCTATTCTGTTCCATTGATCTATGAGTCTGTTTTCTTGCCAGTACCATGTTTAAAATCCTATGGCCTTTAAACATGGTACTGGCAAGAAAACAGACTCATAGATCAATGGAACAGAATAGAAAGCCCAAAAACAAACCCATGCCTGTGTGGTCATTTAATCTATGACCAAGGAGGCAAGAATGTACAGTGGGGTGAAGACAGTCTCTTTCATAAATTATGTCTGGAAAACTGGACAGACACATGGAAAAACAAGGAACTTAACCCCTTTCTTATACCATATACAAGAATAAACTCAAAATGGACTAAAGACTTAAATGTAACACCTGAAACCATACAACTCCTAGAAGAAAACATAGGCAGTGAACTCTATTGCTCTTAGCAATATTTTTTTGAGATATATATACATATATATATATATATATATATGTATATATATATATATGTAGCTCCTGAGGCAAGGAAAACAAAAGAAATAAATATGACTACACCAAACTAAAAAGGTTTTGCACAGCAAAAGAAAACTATCAACAACAACAACTCCCTACTGAAGGGGAGAAGATATTTGCTAATAATACATCCAATAAGGCATTTATATAAAAATATATAAAGAACTCATACAATTTATCACCAAAAAAACTAACAATCTGATTTTAAAATGGGCAGAGGACCTGAATAGACATTTTTCCAAAGAGGACATGCAGATGGCCAATAGACATATGAAAAGATGCTCAACTAATCAGGGAAATGGAAATTAAAATCACAATGAGAGATCTCCTCATACCTGTCAGAATGGCTATCATCAATAAATCAACAAACAACAAGTGTTGGTGAGGATGTGGAGACAAGGGAACCCTCGTGCACTATTGGTGGGATTGCAGATTGGTGCAGCCACTATGGAAAACAGTATGGAGGTTCCTCAAAAAATTGAAAATGTAACAATTGTATGACCCAGCAATTCCACTCCTGGGTATCTATCCAAAGAAATCTAAAACATTAATTCGAAAAAATATATGCACCCCTATGTTTATTACAAGTGTGGCTTTTAACTGCCTCTCCGAATCAAGTTCTTTCCCTCTGGCAGAAAAACTGTGTTCAAGCCAACCGAACTATGGTAAAACCACCACAATGACAGAGCAGGAATGGGGTGGGGGTCAGGATGGTGAAGCCCCAGGTAAATACTTGTAGGTCACAGTCTTCTGTCATTCCGACCAAAGTTCCACCAGTTATTCATAAATAAATACCTTTCAAATTTTCTTTGCTTTTGATTGATCTCTAGAGCCCTAAAATGGTTTTTTTAAATGATTTTGTCCAGTTTTATACTTGTTTATTGGGAAAGGATTTGCTGACATCTTTATTCCACCCCAGCCAGAAGTCCCATGTGTAGATTTATTTCTAAATTATTATTTTGTATTATCTGTTTACTGCTTTCTTTTAAATACTTTCCTGCCTTTCTCCATTTCCAAAAGATTGTTTGTATTACTATTTTACTGTCTACTCTTTTGTAAGTTAAATGTCCAATTTTTAATCTTTTCTCTTAAATTTTTAACTTGCACACCTGAACATACTCATTTCCCAAAGGAATAAAAGGACCCCGATCTATATATTTATAAGTATAAACATATATATAGCTTATGTTTTATGTGTTATTTTTAATATGTTATTGTTTTCCAGAATTTGAATTCCATCTTGTTGTTTTTATACAACCAATATTAGTCATTTTACAGTTATTTTATACAGGACACGCTTATTTGGCTATGCACATGTTACTTTTTTTTCCAATTCCTTTACTCTTTGTATTATACTTCTTTCAATAAGGTTTACTTTCCTTATTTCAAAAAATAGCCTAGAACTCTTAAACAACCAATAGGTCAAAGGAGAAATCACAAATTAAAAATATTATGAGATGAATGAAAACACATTACCAAAACTTATGGAATTCAGTGAAAGTGGTAGTCAGAGTGAAATTTATAGTTGTATAAGCTTGCATTTAAAAAAAAAAGCCTACCTCAAATAAATAACTTCACTTTCTGACTTAAGGAACTGTAAAAAGTAGAGCAAAGTAAACCCAAAGCTGGCAGGAAGAAGGAAATAATAGATTAGAGCAAAAAGAAATGAAATACAGAATGAAAAAAAGTAGAGCTGATGAAACAGTATTAGTTATTTGAAAAGAACAGAATAAACAAACCTTTAGCTAGACTGACTATAAAAAAATGAAAAGGTACAAATAACTAAAAACTAAAATCAGAAATGAAACAGGGAACAACCAACCTTACAGAAATAAAAAGGATTACAAGAAAATACTACAAATTAGATAATTTACATGAAGTGAAAACATTCCTAGACACACTCAAATTACCAAATTTGACTCAAGAAACAATTAAAATTATCAATAGATTTATAACAAGTAAAAAGGTTGAGTCAGTATTCAGAAACCTTCCAACCAAGAAAAGTCCAGGACCAGATGGCTCTACTAGTGAATACTTACAAACATTCAAAGAAAAATTAACACCAGTTTTTCTCAAATGCTCCCAAAAATAGGAGAGGAGGGAACCCTTCATAATTCATTGTACAGGACCAATATTATACTGACACCAAAGCCAGACAAAGAAATCAGAAGAAAAAAATCACAGACCACTATCCCTCATGAATACAGATGTAAAAATCCTGAACAAAATACCAGGAAACTGAATCTAACAGCATACTAAAAGGATTATATAAAGCAAAGTGAGATTTATCCATGGATAAAAACGGAGGTTCAACATACACAAATTAATAATATACCACATTAAGGGAATG
Source organism: Rhinolophus hipposideros (assembly GCF_964194185.1). Classification (NCBI taxonomy): domain Eukaryota; kingdom Metazoa; phylum Chordata; class Mammalia; order Chiroptera; family Rhinolophidae; genus Rhinolophus; species Rhinolophus hipposideros. Next base: position 2,382,139 of record NC_138069.1, on the reverse strand, counting down.
AAGGGAAAAAAACCCACATAATCATCTCAAATGATGCATAAAAAGTATTTCACAGGATTAAATAATTTTTTTAAAAAATACTTAGAAAACTAGAAATAGAGAAGTACTTCCTCAACATGATTAAATGCATTTATGGAAACCTACAGCTAACATCATACTCAGTGGAGAAAGACTGAAAGATAAAATGCCCAGTTTATTCCATATTGTATTCCATATTGTACCAGATTCTAGACAGACAAATTAAGTAAGAAAAGAAAATAAAAGACTTTCCGGTTGACAATGAAGAAGAACTATCTCTCTTTGCAGATGATAGGATTCTACATATATAAAGCCCCACTGAATCATAAAACAAAAACTACAGACAATAATAAATTCAGCAAAGTTGCAGAGTACAAGATTTAACACACACAAAAATCAGTTGTGTTTCTATACACCTTAATGAACAATTGAGAAAACAATTCCACGTCATCCAAAAGAAAAATTACTCATGAATAAATTTACCCAAAGAGGTGAAAGACTTGTATACTGAAAATTACAAAACATTGCTGAAAGGACTTTTAAAAGATGTAAATAAATGTAAAGACACATCATATTCCTGGATTGGAATACCTATTGTTAAGATGCCAACACTACCAAATGTGATATACATACTTAATGCAATCTTTATCAAAATTCCAAAGTTTTACAGAAATGAAAAATCAGCAATCCTCAAAATCATATGGAATTGGAAAGGGCCCTGAATAGCCAAAAGAATCTTGAAAAAGAAGACCAAAGTTGAAGTTCTCACACTTCCTGATCTCAAAATTTACTGCAAACCTACAATAATGAAAGCAATGTGGTACTGGCATAAGAACAGACATGTAGACCAATGGAATAGAATTGGAAGTCCAGAAATAAACCCGTACATCTATGGCCTACTGATTTTTGACAAGGGTGCCAAGTCCATTCACTGGGGAAAGAATAGTTTGTTTAACAAATGGTGGTTGGACAACTGTACGCATATATTCACACGCACAAGAGTGAAGTTAACACCATATACAAAAACTTAAATGGATCAACAACCTAAATATAAGAGTTACCATAAAACTCTAAGAAGAAAACATAGGGGTAAAGCTTCATAATTTTGGATTTGGCAGTGGATTCTTAATGTTTATGAAATCGTACAGCATGGATTCCTGGTGTCTGTCTTCTTCCACTCACCCCACTGTTTTTGAGAGTCATCCATGTTATTCATCTTTTTTTTTCTGTCATGTAGTGTTCCAATGTATGAACATAGCAAAATTTCTCTATCCGTATTCCTAAAGGTGGACATCTGCATTGTTTCCAGTATTTAGGTCATATGAATAAGTCTGCAATAAATATTGTGGTACCAGTCTTTTGGTGAACACACACGCTTGTTTATCTTGGGGATATACTTGGAAGTAGAACATGTTGGCTATAGGGTGGGAGTAAATTTAATTTTATTAGAAACTGCCAAACAGCTTTATAACCTGGCTATGTATTTTGTATCCCCATTGGCAATGTATGAGACCACTACCGTGTTTCCCCAAAAATAAGATGTAGCCGGACCATCAGCTCTAATGTATCTTTTGGAGCAAAAATCAATATAAGACCGGTATTATTATATCATATTATATTATATTAATTATATTATATTAATTATATTATATTATATTATATTATATTATATTATATTATATTATATTATATTATATTATACCTGGTCTTATATTAAAATAAGACCGGGTCTTATATTAATTTTTCTCCAAAGGACGCATTAGAGCTGATGATCCGGCTAGGTCTTATTTTCGGGGAAACATGGTAGTTGCCCCGCATCCTGGCCAACACTTGACAGTGTTAGTCTTTTTTTTGTTTAGCTATGCTGACCATTGTGTAGTGATAGCTTCTTGACATTTTATGATTTATAGGAATTCATTGTACATTCTGGATACACGTACTTTGATAGCTATGCAAATATTCTCTGCTAGACTGTGGCTTTTTAAAATTTCTTAATATGACTTTTAGTTGGAAAAAAGCTTTTACTTTTGACAAAGTCCAGTTTATCGTGTTCTTTCTTATATACATAAGGCCTTTTTTATCGTGTTTATGAAGATTTGCCTTTTGTAAGGTCATCTACTTGATCCAACACCATTCATCAAGAAGACCTCCTTTCCCCACTGAATTGTATTAGCACCTTTGTCAAATAGTGTGTGATCGTGTGTGTGTGAGTGAGTGTGTGTGTGTGTGTGTGTGTGTCTACTTCTGAGTCTCCTATTCTGGGTCTCTGCGTTGCCGCCGTACTGTAGCTGTATAATGAGTCTGGTGGTACACGATCTCCACAGCTATTTCTCTTCTTTAGGATCATCACTGGCATTTGGGGTCCTTTACTTTTCCATACGAATTTTAGAATCAGCTCCCCAGTTTCTACAATAAACCTGCCAAGATTTTGAATGACTCACTGTTTTCCATGGCTCTTGGCACTATTCTCTAAGACATCCTTCTTGGCTAGTTCTTAAAAGAGCCTTGAAAAATACCGCATTGAGTAACTTTCCCAGCCTCTCCTGAGGTCCCAGAGACCTTTCGACATTTTGAACATCTCATTACCTTTTAGCCCAGACAGGCAACACTTTTACATGACTCTCTGAGCTTCCCAAGCCACACCACCCCGCAGTTCTTTTTGACATCTTTATCTTTAAATTTAGTCGCTGTCTCTCTGGGCAGCTAGGGTGCTATGGAACTGCCTCTTTAGGATTTCTAGAGTCACTTTTGTCCAGCAGGGAACATCTACTAGGCGCTATCTTAATTCTTTCAAGGTTTCAAAAGAGGCACTGACAGCCATGCTCTTGACTGAGACCAAGTAATTTCATTTCCAATCCAGAGGACACAGCCTCTCACTCACACAGATCAGCGAACTACAGCCCACGGGCCAAGTCCCGCCTCGTGCTTTCTGTGTTGCTGGCAAGCTTGCAATGGTTTTCACATTGTTAAACAGTTGACAGAAAACCAAAAGAAGATTTCATGAAACCTGAAAATTATTTAAACCTCGAAGCTCCATGTTCATAAATACAGTTTGATTTGAACACAAGCATGCCCATCCATGTGCATATTGTCTGGGGCTGTTTTGCTCCCGTGGCAGAGTTGAATACCTGCTACACAGATGGTCCCGCCTGAAGAGCCTGGTCCCATACAGGAAGTTTGCTGGCCCCTTCTTTATTATACTTCCTCTAGCCTCTGCTCAAGAATTGGCAGAGCTCAGAATCGTTCATCTTTTTTGTAGTACCTTATACTCAGCCAGAAGCAACCACTTAACTTTCATAATTCTGCCTGGAAATTATCTTGCCAAATTTCTCAAGTTCATTGAGTACATTTTTTATCTTCCAAATTACCACTGGCAACAGTTTTGCCACTTCATACCACAGGTTTCCATTTTCCCAACCTCCTCGATCCATTTTCTTTTTGTTTTTCTAGATTATATTATAGGAACCTTTTTTCCATCCAACAGGTCCCAAAACCAATGCCACATTTTTGTTATTTTTATGGAAACCACCAATTTCTAGGTACCGATATCATTTACCTATTGCCACAATAACGCTGCACTACAACAGACGATATGGTGGTAGGTATTCATCAAGCTCACATGGCTGTGAGTGGCCTGTGATAGACTGAGCTGGAGCACTGGACCCTGATCCATGCATCTTTCACTGCCCAGTGGCTTGCTGGGCCATGTCTAAAGGCATTGATGGAGAGACACAATGCTTTTCCAAGCCTCTACTTGTAACAAGTCTGCTCAAATCCATCCCACTGACAAAGCATGTCATATGACATAATTCATGTCTAAGGAGTGGGAAAATGCAACACATCTCCCGATGGGAGTGTCTACAGAGACACGTGGCAAAGGGCTTAGATGCAGGAAACCATAGAGAACTGGATCCATGAATGCAGTTCATGGCCTCTAAATTTGTCATTTACTACTTAACAGATGATGTAAGCACTTGACATAGTATAACTCCCTTTCCCCCTTCAACTCCTTATGCTATTGTTTTCTGTTTTACTTCTGCACATTATATTGGCATTATTGTTGCTTTAAACCTTCAATCCTTGAACATAGGTTTCCGTAGTCTCATTTTTAACTACATCCAAGAAACGATCAACCCAAAGCCCAAATTCAGGTCACCATGAAACCATGACCACTCATGTCCCAGCACCTACACTCGTCCCCCAGTTTAATCTTACAACTGTCTGCGCTCCAGGGGTGTGTGTGGTGGGTGGGAGGATGCGCATCCAGTATCTCTGCAGGCCCGGATCGTACCCACCCTCCAAGGGGCTCTCATTTCAGGATTCCTTCCCCGAAGTGATCCAGCCCTCTCTCCCTCCTCAGACATCAGCATCATTCCACATGCCTGTGCTTTGTCTCTTTTTTAGGCCCTTAGGGGCATAAAGTAGGATTCATCCTAATTCTTGCTTCAAAAAATTCTCCACTGGTTCATGTATGGTCTTCTTTTGTGTTTGTTAGTAATAATTTGATGCATTGCCATGTACACAGCTCTCAAACAGGGAGATTGTGTTAGTTTGTGTTCACTTCATGGTCCTGTCCCATGGACCATTTGAGGGAAGTTCTCACCACAATTTTTTTCTTTTTTTATTGTGTTAAAATACACACAACATAAAATTTACCATCTTAACCATTCTAAATGTCCACTTCAGTGGTATTGAGTACATTCATATCACTGTGCAGCCGTCACCACCAACAATCACTAAAATTCTTTTTATCTTGTAACATATGAAACACTATACCTACTAAATAATAAATCCCCATTTTGCCCTCCTTCCAACCCCTGGCAACCACCTACTATACAGTATTTGTCCTTCTGTGACTGGCTTATTGCATTTAGCACAAGGTTCTCAAGGCTCATCCTTGTTATGGCATAACTGCCTTCCTTTTGAATAATAGTCCATCGTATGTGTATGCCCTACTTTGGTAATCCATTCACTGGTCAGTGAACACTTGGTTTGCTTCCATCTTTTAGCTATTATGAATAATGCTGCTATGAACTTGGGTGTACAAATATCTCTTCAAGACCCTGCTTTCAAATCTTTTGGGTAGATACCCAGAAAAGGAATTGCTGGGTCAAATGGTAATTCTATTTTTAATTTTTTTCGAGGACCCTCCATGCTGCAGGTTTTCAAAGGATTTCAATTTCTCCACATCCTTGCCAATAATTGTCTTCTGTTGTTTGATAGTAGCCATCCTAATGGGTGGGAGGTACTATCACATAGTATTAATTTGCTTTTTCCTAATGACTGGTGGTGTTGAGCATATTTTCACGTGCTTATTGGCCATTCATATATCTTCTTTGGAAAAATGTCTGTTCATGTCCTTTGCCCATTTTTTAATCAGGTTGGTTGTTTCATTGTTGAATTTTAGGAGTTCTCCATATATTTGGGGTATTAATCCCTTATCAGGTATATTATTTGCAAAGATTTCTTCCCATTTTTGGGGTTGCCTTTTTCCGTTAGTAAATAGTGTCTTTTCATATACAACATTTAAAATTGTTTGTGAAGTCCAATTTGCCGATTTTTCTTTTGTTGTCTGTGCTTTTGGTTTCGTAATCAGGAAATCAGTGCCAAGAGCAATGTTATGAAACTTTTGTCCTATCTATCTTTTAAAATCTATAGAGGCTTAATTTGTGGCCTAACATAGTCTAGCCTAGAAAATGTCCCGTGTGCACTTGACATAACATGTATGCTGTTGTTGATGGGTGCTCTGTGTGTATCTGTTATACTAGCTGGTTTATAATTATGTTTGAGTCCTCTATATCTTTACTTATCTTCTGTCTAGTTGTTCTTTCATTATTGAGAGTGGGATGTTGAAGTCTCCAACTATTATTATAGAACTTTCTATTTATCCCTTCAATTTTGTGGGGTTTTGCTTCATATATTTTAATGTTGTGTCATTAGGTGAGTAAATGTTTATAAATGTTCTATCTTCTTGCCCTCATGGTAGCAGACCTCTGTGTCTGCAGTAGACCAGGCAGACCTCTGGTGTTACCGGTTCTTGGGACCAGCGGCTCTTCAGGGACATGTGTCTTGTTTCTGCCCTTCCTGCAGAGTAGTGCATCTGTGCCAGGCCCTGGGGGCAGAAATATACAGTGCATCCCCCACACTGGTGGAAGGCTTCTGCTCCATGCAAGAAGGAAAGCAGGCTGTTGTCTGGGTCTCCAGTGGCAGCTGGCCATCTCCTGAACACCTACACTGAGGGGCCTTCTCTCTGGTCCTTGCCCTGCCCCCAATATTCCTCCTGAGCTCCCAGTGGAGACCTGAGGAAAGACCTACCCATGAGTGCCAACCTCTCTCTTCTGGTTTCCCATTATCCTGATCTGACATGCTGCCGGCATTGAAGAACTCACTGAAGCTACAGTTGACTTTTTCCCACCCATCTCTGTGCTGTACCTCTTCCTTTGTGCCCTGTCAAAGGTGAGACAGCTTGTGCCAGATCATCACTATGGTCCTCTGCCTGGTTTTGTGTGCCCTTGGTGTCCATGTGAGCATGACAGGGATATTTTTCCCCATCTCTACACTGTCTTTCCCAATGTCTTGGGTATCCCATAAGACTCTCCATTGTTGATTGGTTGGAACTCAGCCTCCCAGCACCATATGAGCTCTGGGCACTGTGAAGTCCAACCTGGCCACTCTCTGCCCTCCCTGTGGAATTGTAACTTCTGTAGTCCTCGCTCAGGGTCCAGCAGTCCCCAGTGTACCTGCCTTCTGGGGCTCTTTCTCTCTGGAGCACTCTCCCTTTGGCATGCGCCTTGCAGATTCCAGCTGCCGGTGCTCCTCCTTGCACTTCACAGCGTGGAAAGTGCCCCAGGCAGGAGGTGAGGCCCTCATAGACCTGGCCTGTCCCTTTTTCTCAGGGACCATAGCCCTTCTCTGCCTCATGTCCAATGGGAAAATTATTGCCTCCTGTGCGGATACGTTTACTCCTTATTTATGGAGGGAGTGCCAGTCCATTCCCATTGCCTCACTGTGGCCACAGTGGAAGACCGCAGGAAGATTTTTAGCTGGCTTGGTAGTTTCAAAGTCATTTCCTAACTGTATTTGATGGGGCAGCCCCTTTCAGCACTACACTCTGAGTCCGTGGACTTGTGCACGTGTTCTGTGTCTCTGTGTGTGCCGTCTAAGTCTTCTGTGCCTCTTTTCCTGCTATCACCTTGCCAACACAGCCAGCAGCAAGCACAGGCACTGCTGACATTCTCCTTTACTTCTCTTCCCCTCAAGGTACCCATGCATCAGCTCTAAAACGAATTCCGCAAATACAGCCCCGCTTCGACCCTGGTCAGAAGGTCTTCAGCTTATAAGAATGGCTCCTTACGGTCAGGCTGGTGTGGAGCCTTGAGACCCACTCACACATTGGTCAGAAAAACTCAAGGTTTCTAGGACCAATGACTATATCCTGTGGCATAGAGAGGACATGGGGTGACATCCTGCAAACCTCGGAGGTTCCTTGTTTGTACACACCTCGTCAGCCCCAGAGTCACCCAGGCACTGAGCTGTTAGAGCTGTGTGCACTCAAGCTGCAACAGTGGGAAGGAAATTGGCTCCAAAGGGTCCTGGCTCTTCTGTCTCTCTTAGAAAGTTTCATGTGATGTTTATATTCATATTTCACTGACCAAAGCCTGACTCCTGGTGCAGAGAAGGGGGCCAGCAGAGGTCAGGAGTAAAAGAAGCCGCTGGGTGAACCTGCTGAGCCTTGGGGTTGGGCTGGATGTATCCTAGGGAGAGGCTTGGGAGGACCTCTCACGGGGCCTGCACTTCTTTCCAACAGGCTCCTCAGACCATCTGCAGGAGGCACAGCTGCCTCTGATCCCATTGCGTCTGTGTCAGCGGTTATATGGACACACATCGTATCTTCTGCCGGACATGTTGTGTGCCGGAGACCTCAGGAATGTGAAAACTGCATGTGAGGTGTGTTCCACCATGCGGACGGGGACCAAGTCTGGGACTTGCATGTGTTCACCTGCTTTGAGCACCTAGGAGCACTTCTACTGAGTGGGTGGGTGGTCCCACAAAGCCTGGCCCCTGAGGGCCTTGGGAGTACATTACCATAGGCTGGGGGGGGGAGACCTCAGGGGTGGCTTATGTGCAGACAGGACACGGGCCCCATTCAGTGCCCAGTGCCACATGGGCCTCAGAACTGGCCAGAGCAGCCCAGGGCTCTGTGCCTGCTTGGGGGCCTTGCCTGCTGACTGTTGCCCTGAGGCACGGGCAAGGTGGGGCTGCGGAGTGCAGGGGCTCTGGGACCAGTCCTGCAGGGTGATTGCTGGGCCACCCTTGTGCAGGAGGCAGCAGCGGACCCCAGTCTCCCGGTTCACAGGCAACTCCTCTTTTCTTCCAGGGTGACTCTGGGGGCCCACTCGTCTGTGAATTCAACCGTGTCTGGGTGCAAATTGGAATAGTGAGCTGGGGCCGTGGTTGTGAGTTCCCTATGTATCCTGCAGTTTACGCCCGAGTCTCCTATTTCTCAACATGGATCCGTTATTACATAGAACACACACCCCCACCTCCTCAGCCTCTCCCTGCCCTCTCCTCCTCTCTGGGTGCCACCGTCCTTGTGACCATGCTAGCTATCCTGCCAATGCTGTGAGGAAGCCCCAGCTTCCTTATACTGTATGCCTCTGTCCCTGCTCAGCCCCTCAGGTCTCTGGGCACCTGAGTGAGGTGAGTGCCACCAGCTGGGACAATGCAGTGTCAGGAAGGGCTGAGCCAGGGCCACACCCAGGGAGGCAGAGCCAGTCTCACCACAGAAGGGCAGAGTGCCCAGGGAGAGCAGGTGGCCTGGCTGAATGCTCTGGCACTTTAGATTGGTTAAGATATTAAAAATTTACAAAGCGAGCATCCTGGAAGTCCTGAGTCCATCTTTTCACCCGGAATGCAGATTCCTTTCCACCTGGAATGCAGGTTCCTTCATGCACACAGAGTGACCTTGTCAAGATGACAAGACACCAGGGTGAGAGGAGAAGTTCAAACCAAGCACAGCATCTCTAGAAAGGATGGCCACACAAACACATGTCTGGGTCTAGAGTTCAGGCCTGAGGAAAAGGTGCTGTTTTAAATACTTAGAACTATCAATATAACAGTTATTAAGTACTTAAAATTCCAATTCAAAAACTGGAAACATGAATTGAGAATATATACATGGAAAGATCTAAAAAATAAAAAATAAAAGCAGAAATCAACGAGCCAAACACCAGGAAAACACTCGAATTAACATTTTAAAAATCTGATTTGGAAAAAAAGAAATGACTAACCTAATCCAGATATAAAATGAGACCAAAACTACACTAAACAAGAAATAACAAGGGGGAAATACCCATTAAACACAGAAAACTTAAGAAATCATAAGAAATGTTTTAACTATGTAAATAAACTTAAATGAAAAGTGTCACATTTTAGGGAAAACATAATTTACCAAAACTAACCCCAGTAAAGATAGATAAAATTCCATGGGAAAAATGGAGAAATTTAAGAACTTCCCCCTCCCAGTAAAAGCCTTGGCTGAAATGATTTCCTGGGTAACCACATTATGGGGTTATCCCAGTGCTCACACTGTTCCAGACACGAACAGGGAGGAGAGTGTCCCCACGCTCCCTAGCAGCACGTGTATATATGAGGATATAAATCTGATCTCACAGAAAGAGAAGATTTTGACAACCCAACTTATGAATTCAAAAACCTTAGTAAGAGAATAGCAAATAGAATCCAACTTAATTTTTAAAAATAGTACATTGTAGGATTCATTCCAGTAAAGCAAGGATGATTGAATATTAGGAAACCCATAGATGTAATTCACCATATCTTTGCTTTGCTAAGGAGAATAATATTAATGAAAAGTCTTTTAACAAGTTCAAAACCCATTTCCAATTTAAAAAAAAAAGGGGGGGGAGTCAATGGATAATAAGATATACATACTCAGTCTAAAAACGAGCCTTTCCTTAGTGGGTAACACTGAGTACATTTCTGCTAAAATTCTGGTCACGGGAAGCCTGCTCCTTTATGTCCTGCTCCTTTCCACAGAAGATTAGCCATCACAGGCACACAAGAGAACCATCCAGGGAGATGGACAGGAGCCATTCAAACTCGCTCCAATTTTTAAAAAAGATTTGGAGCATATCCAGAACCCACAAGATAAAATGTGGAACCATCACAAATAGTAAGAAAATTCAGTACAGTCACTAGATAAAACATAACAAAATCAGTCTATATTCCAGTTAGAAGATATATAATGGAAGAGAAGACACCAATTATAACAGCAATGAAAAAGAAAAGATACCCATGGCCTTGACAAGAACTATAAAAATTGACATGAGGAAATCTTTAAAATACTCATGGAAAAAAAGATTTGAATGAATGATAAGAAAGCTTATATTCTCAAACAAATCAAGTCAAAATGTGGGGTTTTTTCTGGAGCTAAATAAATTGATTTCAAAATTTATACCAAAACACAAGTCAGAAAATCCAGGAATAAAACTAAATATGAAGGCCAGTAATGTGGTGGGAACTAAGTCAGCAGATATTCAAAAATCCCATAAAGGTGCTACAATTACAACAGGTCATAAAGACTTGACAATTCATGTCTGTGCAGACACACCAGTAGATAAAACTCTCGGAATTGGGCCGAAGTATATGTGGGAAATATATGTATGATAAATGTGTCTATTTAAATCAGAAAGAAGTGCAATTAGGCATGACCTAATAGAATGGGTCCCAGAAACAGTATTCTCACTCTGAGCAAGCAACATTATCATAGGAACTTAAGAATGATTGAACACTAAAATTCCTTCAGTGGCGATTCCATCCAGTGAGAAAAAGGGCTGTGGAAACCCAGGCATCCTCTTGAAGAGCCTGCAAACAGTCTTACTCCCTCACAAACACCCTAAGCTCAAACCAGCTCAAATGGCACCAGAGATATATAGGAAGAATTTTAATTGTGTAACTTCAGGACAAGAGCTGAAAGGACATTGTTCTGTGTTTAGCCCTCTCCACACACAGCCTGCAGGCACAGGCAGGCACAAAATCTGAACCTGCATTAATCTGGTAAACACTGCTTGCCCCACCCTGGTGACTCCCTGAGACCCCACCCCACCGACCTGTCAAATTGCCCAAGACTCTTTCAGTGGTTGTGCCTCATCGTCAGCCCATCTTACCTGATCTACAGACTTCCTAAAAATTATCCAAGCTCTGCAAGCCCCCGGCATGTGGCAGCTCACCTCTGTGTGCCCTGTGCCCCTTGCTGAGTAGTGCCAGGCTTGGCACTGGTGGCAGCTGGCCTTGGTTCACAAAGTACCCTTTCCCATGTGCCTCTGGTCCCAGCACAAGTAGCCACCAGCTGCAGATCATTTTGTACCTCCTACCAGGTGGCCTCAGGCCGGGCAAAGGCAGCACCTTGGCATGCACCAGAGCCCTTCTTAAAAGGCCCCAGAACAAACGTACCCAGTGGCTGGCTTGAGATCACAACAGAGAACCACCCAATTAGTTCCACAAATGGCACACCGAAAAGGTGGTCTCAGTAGGCACCAGAACCCTGCTGGGGCAAATCCTACTCCATGGTGTCAGCTCCCACAGAGCAACTCTTCCACTGTGGCTATAGCCATTTCTCACCATCAGCCAGCCTGAGGGTCATCCACACCCACTGACATATCAACAGCAATGAAGGCTCAACTACAACAGGAGAGTACACACAACCCATGCAAGGGACATTCCTGGAGCACTCAGCTCAGGCAACCAGGGAGATAATGCTACTGGGCCCCACAGGACAGCTAATACATAAAGACACCCTGCCAAGACTGGGAGACATAGCAGCTCTACTTAACACACAGAAACAAATGCAGAGAGACAGCCAAAATGAGGAGACAAAGACACATGACCCAAATGAAAGAACAGGAGAAAACTGCAGAAATAGACCTAAACAAAATGGGGTCAAGCAATATTCCAGGTACAGAGTTCAAAACACTGGTTATAAGGATGCTCAATGAACTTACGGGAACAGATAATTTCAATGAGAACGTCAACCAAGAGATAGTAAACATAATAAAGGACACAGAAACCAAAAAAAAAAAGAACAAGTCAGAAATAAAAAATACAATAAAATGAAGGATACACTAGAAGAGATCAACAGCAGACTAGATTAAGCAAAGTACTGATTTAGCAATTTGGATGACAATGTAGAGGAAACATCCAATCTGAACAGCAAACTAACAATAAAAATTTTTAAATGAGTATAATGTAAGGGACCTTTGCAACAACATCAAGTGTACTAACATTCATGTAATAGGGGTATCAGAAGGAGAAGAGAGAGAGCAAGGGATTGAAAACCTATCTGAAGAAAAAATGACTGAAAATTTCCCTAACTGGCAAAGCCAACAGACATACAAATCCAGGAAGCACAGAGTCCCAAACAAGATGAACACAAAGAGTCCCACACTAAGAAACATCATAAATAAAATTTAAAATACTAAAGACCAAAGAGAGAATCTTAAAAGCAGCAAGAGAAAATCAGTTAGTTATGTATAAGGGAGCTCCCATAAGACTGTCAGCTTATTTTTGAACAGAAACTTTGAGGGCCAGAAGAAATTTGCAGAAATTATTCAAAGTGATGGAAACCAAGGACCTACAACCAAGATTAATCTACCCAGCAAGGCTGTCATTAAGAATCAAAGGAAAGATAAAGAGCTTCTCAAACAAGAAAAGCCCAAAGGAGTTCATCACCAAACCAGTATTACAAAAAAAAAAAAAAAAAGTTAAAGGGACTTCTTTAAGAAGAAGAAGATAAAAAATATGAATTATAAAATGGCAATAACTACATACCTGTCAATAATCACTTTAATGTAAATGGATTAAATGCTCCAATCAAAAGACATAGGGTGGCTGAATGGATAACAAAACAAGACCCTTATATATGCTGCTTACAAGAGACCGACTTCAGGTCAAAAGACTGAAACAGACAGAAAGTAAAGGGATTAAAAAAGATATTTCATACAAATGGAAACAAAACAAAAAAAGCTGGCATAGCAATATTTATATGAGGCAAAATAGACCTTAAAATAAAGGCTATAACAAGAGACAAAGGAGATTTCATAATGGTAAAGGGATTGATCCAAAAAGAGGATATAACCCTTGTAAACATTTGCACACCCAACATAGAAGCACCTGAATATATAAAGCAAATATGGATGGACATAGAGAGACCGACAGTACTACAGTAACTGTAGGGGACTTAATACCCATTGACGTCAGTGGATAGGTCATCCAGAGAGAAAATCAACAAGGAATCAGCTCCCTTTAATGACAACTTAGAGTACATGGATTTAATGTTATTTTTAAAGCATTTCGCACTCAAACAGCAGAATATACATTCTTTTCAAGCACACATGGAACATTTTCCAAAACAGACCACATATTAGACCACAAAAAAGTCTCAATGAATTTAAGAAGACCGAAATCATATATCAAACATCTTTTCTGACCACAATGGTAGAAATCAATTACAAGTGGCAAACTGATCAACACTCAAACACATGGAGGCTAAATAATACGCTACTAAACAATGAATGGGTTAACAGCCAGATCAAGGAAGAAATAAAAAAATACCTTCAGACAAATGAAAATGAAAATACAATGACTCCAAATCTATGGGACACAGCCAAAGCAGTTCTAACAGGAAAATTCAGAGTAATACAGGCCTACTCCAAGAAACAACTAAAATCGCAAATTAAACAATTTAACTTTATATCTAAATGAACTATAAAAAAAAAAAGCCTAAAGTGAAATAACAAAGATCAGAGCACAATAAATGAAATAGAGTCTTAAAAAAAAAATACCAAAGATCAATGAAACCAAGATCTGGTACTTTGAAAAGATACACAAAATTGATAAACCTTGAACCAGACTCATCAAGAAAAAAAGAGAGAACTCAAATAAATAAAGAAATGAAAGAGAAGTGACAACCAACGCTACAGAAATACAACGGATTATAGGAAACTACTACAAAACAACTACATGCCAACAAATTAGACAAAATGCAAGAAATGGATAAATTTCTAGAAACATACAATCTTCCAAGACTTAATCAAGAAGAAAGAGAAAATAAGACAGACTGATAACTGCTAATGAAAATTGAATGAGTAATAAAAAAAAAAACTCCCCACAAACAAAAGTCCTGGACCAGATAGCTTCACAGGTGAATTTTACGAAACACCTGTCTTTCTCAAATATTCCAAAAAAATTCGAGAGGCGGGACATCCCCCAAGCTCATTTTATGATGCCACCATTACCCTGGTTCAAAAACCACACAAAGCCATTACAAAATTAATTAATTAAATAATAAATCACTAATTGCCATGAATAACCAAGGCAACAGGACAGCTCAGAAAGAGAGTGAAAAATCTCCAGAAAATGTACTTAAAGCTATGGAAATATGTGACTTAAATGATAGAGAATTCAAGATTGCAGTTCTGAAAAAACTCAATGAGATTAAAGAAAACACAGAAAGGCAGTTTAATGAACTCAGAAACACAATCAAAGAAAAACATGAAAATTTTACGAGATTGAAATCAAAAAACTAAACCCAACCATATGCTGTCTTGAAGAGAGGCATCTCAGCTACAAGGACAAGCATAGACTCAAAGTGAAAGGGTGGAAATTGACACTCCAAGCAAATGGTACCCAGAGAAAATCAGGTGTAGCCACACTGATGTCAGATGAAACAGACTTCAGGGTGAAAAAGGTAACAAGAGACAAAGATGGACATTTCATAATGGTAAAGGGGACTATACAACAAGGAGACAAAACAGTCATCAATATTTATGCCCCCAATCAGGGAGCACTGAAATATACCAAGCAACTACTAACAGAAATAAAGGGAGAAATTGACCAAAACACAATTATACTGGGGGACTTAAATACTTCATTGACAGCTAGGAATAGATCATCCAAACAGAAAATAAATAATGAAATAGCAGCCCTAAATGACACATTAGATGAAATGGACGTAATTGACATATATAGAGCACTTCATCCTAAAACATCAGACTACACATTTTTTTTTTTTAGTGTACATGGAACATTCTCAAGGATAGACCATTTATTGGGGCATAAAATCAGCCTCAGCAAATTTAAGAAGACTGAAATCATACCAAGCATATTCACTGCTCACAAGGCTTTGAAATTGGATATCAACTGCGAAAAGAAAGCAGGGAAAAACACAAATACATGGAGATTCAACAACATACTTTTAAAGAATGACCGGGTCAAAGAAGAAATTAAACGAGAGACCAAAAGATACATAGAAACAAATGACAATGAAAACACATCCTACCAAAGTTTTTGGGATGCCGCGAAAGCAGTTTTAAGAGGGAAATTTATATCATTACAGGCCTATCTCAAGAAACAAGAAAAATCCCAAATAAATAAGCTCATGGTACACCTCAAAGAACTAGAAAAAGAAGAATAAATGAAACCCAAGGTCAGCAGAAGAAAGGAAATAACAAGAATCAGAGCAGAATTAAATGAAATCGAGAACAAAAAGACAATAGAAAAAATTAATGTGACAAAGAGCTAGTTCTTTGAAAAGATTAATAAAATTGACAAACCTTTGGCTAGACTCACTAAAAAAAGAAAAGACACTAATTAACAAGATCAGAAATGAAAAAGGGGAAGTTATCACGGACACCACAGAAATACAAAGGATCATCCAAGAATACTATGAAGGACTATATGCCACCAAATTCAATAACCTAGAAGAAATGGACAAGTTCTTAGAAACATATAGCCTTCCCAGGCTGAACCATGAAGAACTGGAAAATCTATACAGACTGATCCCCAGTAATGAAATTGAATCAGTCATCCAAAACGTTCCCAGAAGCAAAAGTCCTGGACCAGATGGCTTCACTAGTGAATTCTACCAAAACCTTCAAACAGGATCTAATACCAATCCTGCTCAAACTCTTCCAAAACATTGAAGAAGAGACAGTACTCCCTAACTCATTTTATGAGGCCAACATTACCCTGATACCAAAACCTGATAAGGACAACACAAAAAAGGAAAACTACAGACCAATATCTCTGATGAATACAGATGCAGAAATCCTAAAGAAAATACTAGCAAAACGAATACAACAATGCATTAAAAAGATTATTCATCACGACCAAGTGGGGTTCATCCCCGGGGCACAAGGATGGTTCAACATCCGCAAATCCATCAATGTGATACGTCACATAAACAAAATAAAGGACGAAAATCTTATGATTCTATCAATTGATGCAGAAAAAGCATTTGACAAGATACAACATTTCTTTATGATTAAAACACTTAATAAAATAGGTATAGAAGGAAAATACCTTAACATAATAAAGTCCATATATGATAAACCCTCAGCTAATCTCATAATTAATGGTGAAAAACCGAAGCCCTTTGCTCTACGTTCAGGAACATAGAGCAGGAACAGAGAGATAGGGCTGTCCCCTATCTCCTCTGCTTTTCAACATAGTGTTGGAAGTCCTTGACAGAGCAGTCAGGCAAGAGAAAGAAATAAAAGGCATCCAAATTGGGAATGAAGAAGTTAAATTTTCACTCTTTGCAGATGACATGATGCTATATATAGAAAACCCTAAAGACTTCACCAAAAAGTTGTTAGAAACAATCAACGAATACAGTAAAGTTGCTGGCTACAAAATTAACAAAAGTCCATTGCATTTATATATACTAACAACGAAGTCTCAGAAAAAGAAATACAAAAAACAATTCCTTTTGCAATTGCAGCAAAAAGAATAAAATACCTAGGAGTAAACTTAACCAACATTGTGAAGGATCTATATGCTGAAAGCTCTAAGACATTTTTGAAAAACATTGAAGAAAACAGAAAGAAATGGAAAGACACTCCATGCTCATGGATTGGAAGAATCAACATAGTTAAAATGGCCATATTACCCAAAGCCATATACAGATTTAATGCAATCCCCATCAAAATCCCAATGGCATTTTTTAAAGAAATAGAACAGAAAATCATCAGATTTGTTTGGAACCACAAAAGACCCTGAATAGCCAAAGCAATCTTAAGAAAAAAGAACAATACTCGTGACATCACACTCCCTGACTTTAGTTTGTACTACAGGGCTACAATAATCAAAACAGCATGGTATTGGCAGAGAAACAGACACATAGACCAATGGAATAGAATTGAGAACCCAGAAATAAAACCACATAAATATGGACAGATAATTTTTGACAAAGAAGCTAAAAACATACAATGGAGGAAAGACAGCCTCTTCAATAAATGGTGCTGGGAGAATTGGATAGCCACGTGCAAAAGAATGAAACTGGACTGCTATCTGTCACCATGTACCAAAATTAATTCAAAATGGATCAAAGACTTAAGCATAAGACCTGACACGATAAACTGCATAGAAGAAAACATAGGTACTAAACTTATGGACCTTGGGTGAAAGTGCATTTTATGAATTTGACTCCAAAAGCAATGGAAGTAAAAGCTAAAATAAACGAATGGGACTATCTGAAACCTAAAAGCTTCTGCACAGCAAAAGAAACCATCGACAAAATAAAGAGGCAACCAACTGAATGGGAGAAGATTTTTGCAAACAGTGCCTCTGATAAGGGGCTAATATCCAAAATATACAAGGAACTCATGAAACTCAACAGCAAAAAAACAAACAATCCAATTGAAAAATGAGCAGACGACCTGAAGAGACATTTCTCCAAAGAGGACATACAAATGGCAAATAGACATATGAAAAACGCTCAACATCACTAATCATCAGAGAAATGCAAATACAAACCACAATGACATATCACCTCACCCCAGTCACAATGGCTGTCATCAACAAGACAAATAGTAACAAGTGTTGGAGAGGCTGTGGAGAAAAAGGAACCCTCATACACTGTTGGTAGGAATGCAGACTGGTGCAGCCATTATGGAAGGCAGTGTGGAAGTTCCTCAAAAAATTACGAGTAGAATTATCATATGACCTTGCAATCCCTCTCCTGGGTATCCACCCAAAAAAATCTGAAAACATTTATACATAAAGACACATGTGCTCCAATGTTTATTGCAGCCTATTTACAAGTGGCCAAGATGTGGAAAGAACCAAAATGTCCTTCGATAGATGAATGGATAAAGAAGTTGTGGTGTATATACACAATGGAATACTATTCAGCGGTTAAAAAAGATGATATAGGAACATTTGTGGCAACATGGATGGATCTTGAGAGTATAATGCTAAGCGAAATAAGTCAGACAGAAGAAGCAGAACCATATGATTTCACTGATATGTGGTATATAAACCAAAAACAACAAAAGAACAAGACAAACAAATGAGAAACAAAAACTCAGAGACACAGACAATAATTTAGTGGTTGCCAGAGGTTATGGGGGTGGGGGGTGGGAGATGAGGGTAAAGGGGATCAAATATGTGGTGATGGAAGGAGAACTGACTCTGGGTGGTGAACACACAATGGGGTTTATAGGTGATGTAATACAGAATTGTACACCTGAAATCTATGTAATTTTACTAAGACTTGTCATCCCAGTAAATTAAAAAAAAAAACACAACACAATGAGAGATCACTTCACCCCAGTTAGAATGGCTATCATTAACAAGACAAATAGTAATAAGTGTTGGAGAGGCTGTGGAGAAAAAGGAACCCTCATACACTGTTGGTGGGAATGCAGACTGGTGCAGCCGCTATGGAAGGCAGTGTGGAGGTTCCTCAAAAAATTACACATAGAATTACCGTATGACCCAGCAATCCCTCTCCCGGGTATCTACCAAAAAAAATCTGAAAACAGACTCCGCGACCGCCACTGAGCAGATCGGATTCTACTCGTTCTCGCGCCTCGTTCCGCTTCCTTTGCAACCATGTCTGATAAACCCGATATGGCTGAGATTGAGAAATTCGATAAGTCGAAATTGAAGAAGACAGAAACGCAAGAGAAAAATCCACTGCCTTCAAAAGAAACGATTGAACAGGAGAAGCAAGCAGGCGAATCGTAATGAGGCACGCACCGCCAATACGCGCTGTACATTCCTCAAGCATTGCCTTCTTATTTTACTTCTTTTAGCTGTTTAACTTTGTAAGATGCAAAGAGGTTGGATCAAGTTTAAAATGACTGTGCTGCCCCTTTTCACATCAGAACTACTGACAACTGAAGGCCGCACCTGCCTCTCCCATATGCCTGTCTGGCTGTCAGGGAAGGAAAAGAACTTGCATGTTGGTGAAGGCAGAAGCTGGGTGGGACGACAGTGAAATCTAGAGTAAACACCAAGCTGGTCCAAGGTGTCCTGCAGGCTGTAAAATGCAGTTTAATCAGAGTGCCATTTTTTTTGTTAAAATGATTTTAATTATTGGAATGCACAATTTTTTTAATAATGCAAATAAAAAGTTTTAAAACCTGAAGAAAAAAAATCTGAAAACATCCATAAAGACACGTGTGCTCCAATGTTCGCTGCAGCTTTATTTACAGTGGCCAAACATGGAAACAACCAAAATGTCCTTCGATAGATGAATGGATAAAGAAGTTGTGGTATATATACACAATGGAATACTATTTGGCAGTAAGAAAAGATGAAATAGGACCATTTGTGGCAACATGGATGGATCTTGAGATTATACTGCTAAGCAAAATAAATCAGACAGAAAAAGCAGAGAACCATATGATTTCACTGATATGTCGTATATGAACCGAAAATAACAAAAGAACAAGCCAAAAAAATGAGAAACAAAAACTCATAGTCACATACAATAGTTTAGTGGTTACCAGAGGGTAAGGGTGGAGGGAGGTGGTAGATGAGGGTAAGGGGGATCAAATATATGGTGATGGAAGGAGAGCTGACTCTGGGTGGTGAACACACAATGGGATTTATAGATGATATAATACAGAATGTACACCTGAAATCTATGTAACTTTCCTAACAATTGTCACCCCAATAAACTTTAAATAAATAAATAAGTACAAATTGTCAGTTTCAAAATAGTCATGGGGATATAAAGTACAGTATAGGGAATATAGTCAATAATATTGTAGCCACTATGTATAGTACCAGGTGGGTACTAGACATACCAGAATCACTTTATAAATTATATGAATGTTTAACCACTATGCTGCACACCTGAAACTAATATAATATTGAATGTCAACTGTAATTTTTTAAAAATTACGATTAAAATTAAAAAATAAATTTGGGAAATATAACAATATAGAATGAGAGCTGAAGCATATACTGTTCATGTAAATTAAAAATGAAGGTGCGTAGGCTCAGTGGTTGGTCATTCCTATAAGAGGTAAGCATGCAGTTAGCAGATGACCCAGGATTTCCACCCCTGGGTGCACACCCAAGACAAATGAAACAGCTGTGCAAACAAATGTTTGTACAAAATGTTCACAGCAGCATTGAGTAACAGCCAAAATGGAGGAAACAACCCAAATGTCCATCAGCTGATGAATGGATAAAATGTGGTCCATTTATACAGAATATCACAGAGGCATAAAAAGGAATGAAATTCTGACACAATAACGTGGATAAACTTTGAAAACATGCCAGTCACAAAAGGAGACATATTGTGTGATCCCATTTATGTCCACAAGATGTACATTCAGAGAGACAGAAAGGAAGTTAGTTGTTGCCAGGGTTTGGGGGAGGCGAGAGTGGAGTGTGACTGCTAAGGGGGGCAGACTTTCCTTTGGTGGGTATGAAAGGGTTTACAATTAGACGGTGCACAATATTGCGAATGTACTTAATGCCCCAAAATTGTTCACTTTAAAGTTGTTAATTCTATTTGTGAATCTCATCTAACTAAATATAAATACAGAACCACAGAACAGTAATACATATGTTGCAAAGACACATTCCAATAAAAATGCATCTTGAAAATATGTAAATGATTGCCTCAGGTGGAGCAGCGAAGGGATCGGGGTAGCAATAAATGGGCATAAAGAAATGGTAGATGAGTAACTGAAAAGAGGTGGGACCCACCCAGACCAGCAGGATGGAGGTCCCAAGAAAAAAAGGAATGAATGTCAGCCCCTCGTCCTTCGGAGTGGCTGGCCCTGGCAGGCTGGGCAGGGGAGACACCTGGAGCTGGGGGAACATGGGAGGTGGGGAGCTGCAACCAACACAGGCTTTTTCTTCAGCCCTTGAGGCACTTTGCAAAGGCACCGGAGGTCCTGTGATGTGGGGTGCATGGTCCTGCCTCTGGGCACCCCTAGTAAGTTTTCCTTGAATGTCAGCTTCTTCTGTCTTCCAGGTTCCCCTCACAGGGCAGGCAGTGGGGGTCTGATGACCTTAGTTATGTAGAGACTTCTCAGGACCTGCCTGGATTTCAGGGGAGTCCTACCCAGGCCGGCCTTGTTGCCACCACATCAGACACCACTAGAAATGTGCTTTTCCCCTCAAGATTTTCATCCTGTCTGACGTTTCAGAACTTAACAACTTTCCTGATGGGTAATGGGCTTTTTCTTTGTGGCTGCTGGAGTCTGTGCCCCAGCCTGGCAAGCTGCCAGGGTTCTCCCCAGCCTTGGGTACCAGACTATGTTGCCACCTGGCTGAGCTGCCTCAGGCAACTGTCAGGGAAAGGTTTCCTGGTCCAGGGCTCTCCCCAGGACTGTATCCATTTCCCCAGCCTGGGTCTACTGGCACCACAGGCTGTCTGCCCAGCATCTCAGCCTGGGATCTGAGTTGGCTGCCTTCACAGTAGCAGTCCTCAACCTGACCAATGTCACTGAGGCCCACATGTTCACCCATACCCCTGCTGACCTGCCACCATTGGGGGCGGGACTATGGGGCCATCTCAGTGGCTGTGGAGGTCACATTGGTCCTGGGCTGGGCAGGCACTCTGGAGTGCAGTCTTCTCCCACTTCCACCACCTGTAAGCTAAGACGCTTTGGTCACACCTTTAACCTGCTCTTGGGCAGGCTCTCTCTTGACCATCCCTAAGGGGGCTCTGGATTTCCATCCCTGGGCCAAATAAGGCCACTGGAGATGCACAGTCCCTCAGCAGCTGCCTCCCCCCTTGCTGCTTATTACTGGAGAGAGAAGTTAATGACTGCATATTGACTTCTAATCCACTAAACCGGATTAAGTCTCCAACGGTTCTTCTGGGTTTCCAGTCCAGGTCATCAGTCACCTAAAAATGAAGGGGCTCTGAGGCAAGACCACTTACTTGCCTGGCACAACCCAGGAGTCTGCACACAAAAGTTTGAAGAAGATGTGCCTTGCAACCTCAAGTCAACTGGAAAACAGCATGAAAGAAAGTAAATCTAATAGACAGCAGAGCTTAGACCCGAAGAAATGGAAAAGATAGAGAAGTCCTTAAAAACACTTCAACTGGCATGTTTAATATATTCAGAGAGGCAGAGGACGGAATAGCACCCAGGGTATCAGGACAAGATGTCCTGAAATAAACATAGATGGCTAAAACTGTTAATTTTGGAAATTAAAAATATATAGTTAGTGAAATTTAAAAATCAATAGTGTCAACCAAGAATTCTATACCAGCAAAACTGCCCTTCAAAATGAGGGGGGATTTTCTCAAATCAGCCAAGCTGAGGGAGTATGTTGCCACCAGACTGGCCTGTGAGAAATGCTAAGTGCATCCCAGGCTGGAGTAAGGACACTGAACAGTAGCTGAAAGCTGTATGAGAAAGAAAGAGCGCTGGCCACATAGGTAACTGTAAAAGCTGGTCTCACTGTTTTTGTTTTTTTTTAGTCCCATTATTTTCCTATACGATTTAAAAGACAAATGCATAAAACAATTATAAATCGGTGATAATGGGTATACAGCATATAAAGATATAATTTGTATGAATGTTCTAAATGCCACTGAATTTACACTTCAAAATGGTCAATGATTAACTTGATGTTATGTGAATTTTAACTCAATAAAAATAAAATCAATAGAAGGACTTTCTTGGGTCAGGCTCCCAGAAGCAGACCCTGAGATAAGGATTGTTGTACAGGCAGGTCATTGAAAAAATATTTCCAGGAGAATCCATGCAGGCAGTGTGGGGAGCCAGACAGAGAGGAGACCTGGTACAGGCAGTGTCCACTGGGAGATAGCCTCGGCCTGGCCCTGTACCCTGTGCAGGGACCAAGAGTGCCATGTATTCTTCAAGGCTGTCCCGACCTGAGACAAGGCATCTGGCTTTCAAACACTGACACCCAAACTTCATTGGCTGTGGTCCACTCTGAGGGACACAAACTTCCAGGAACCTCCTGCTCTCTCCTGGCACAGTGGCTCCAGAAGTCAAGGTCAGCTTGCCAAAGAGGATCACAGGTGCTGGTGATTGGCGTCCCAGCAAACTGTGGTCTGTGGACAAACAGAAATAGTGAAGGGAATCCTGGGGGATTTGGATGGTCTGGAAAGGTCTGCTCCAGAGCTGAAGAGCAGAATGAGCTTCACTGACAGGCCAACTAGTCTACTGGCAACTCAACTAGAGACAAATTCCCAACATGCAGAACAATGGACTAAAGAGATAGAAAATGAAAATAAAGGTTAGAATATATGAAGGAAATGCAGAAGCTACAATATCTGATAGCAGCTGTGGAAGCAGAGACTCTATGGACTGGTGGGTAGTTAAGACCTGAAGATATAAAATCTAATTGTTTCCTATCAGCGAGGAAAGGCATGATCTTCTGCTTGATCAGTCGCAATAAAGACCAACTACATGTTCTTTAAAAAGTACACTTAGACATATCTTAGTAAAACTTTGGAAAGGCAATAATAAATAGAACAATCTTAAATGCTCCAAATAAAAAGACACAAAGAAAGAGATGCAAATGAAAAATCAGACTATCTAATAAGGAATATCCTGGATACCAGGAAACAGTGGAGTCTTACCTTCAAAGACTAAGAGAAAACAAATTTGAACTAAGTTTCCACAACCATTCAAACCAACATACACAAGTAGGAATAAAATACAAATATTTGTCAGATATACAAGGATTCATAATGTGAACTACACACAGAATCTCACTGAAGATACTATGGAATGTTCTGCAGTGAAAAGACAAATGAGCTCAGAAGTATGTTCTCATTACAGTGAAATTAGGCTGGAAATCAGTAACAAAAAGGATATCTAGAAAATCCCATGTTTTTATAAATGAAGAAATACACTTCTAAATAACCTTTGAGTCAAAAGGATATCAGAAAATAGTTCAAACTGGATAATAATGAAAATAAGAAATATCAAAACCTGCCCTACAAGAAACACTAAGTGCATCATTCAGGATGCGATGAAAGGACACTAGACAGTAGCTCATCACACTGTGAAGATGCAGGCCCTATATTGATAAGCATAAAGCCTCGTGCAATTGTATTATTGGTTTGTAACTTCTTTCTCTATATGATTTAAGACAAGTGCATAAAATAATAAGTCTATTATTATTTATTTGCTAATGGGCACACAAGATGTGAAGATATACTTTGTGACAATAACAACATAAAGAAGGAGGACAGAGCTGTATAAAAGCAGGGTTTTATACACCATTGAAACTAAGTAATTACTAATTAAAACTAGATTATTATAAGTTTAAGGTGTCCATTGTAATCTTCAAAATAACCACTAAGAAAATAAATTTAAAAAATATACAGAAATGGAAATGAGAAGGGAATAAAAATGGTTTTCTAGCAAAAGTCAAACAAAAAAGAAGACAGTATTGGAGGAATTGAGGAACAAAAGATATTCCTTATCAGCAATAATTTTAAATGTAAATTGATTAAACTTCCAGTTAAAAGGCAGGGATTGACAGAATGATACAAAACAAAACAAAACCACAATCCATCTATCTATATGTTATATAGAAGAGACTCACTTTAGATCTGAAGACATAAGTTGAAAAAGAAAGAATGGAAAAGGTATTCCATGCAAATAATAACCAACAAAGAGCTGAGGTGGTGATACAGACAAAATAGGCTTTAAGTAAAACAATGTTACAAGAGATAAAGAACATTATGTATTGAAAGAAGGATCAATCCACTAAGAATATATAACAACTATAAATATATATACACCTAACAAGTGATCCCTAAGATATGGAAAGCAAAAATCAACAGAATCGTAGGAAGAAACTGTCAGTTCTACAATAGTTGAAAACTTCAATGCTTCACTTTCAGTGATGGATAGAACAGACAAAAAATCAATAAGAAATGGAGGACATGAACAATGGAGGACATGAACAACACTATATAGCAACCAGCATGATCCATCCAACAACAGCAGAATTCACATTTTAATTAAATGCCCATGGAACATTCTGCAGGATATACCATGAGTTAGTCCACAAAACAAATCTTAATAAATTCAAAAACATTGAAATCACACAATGTATTTTCTCCAACCACAATGAAATGAAACTAGAAATTAGTAACAGAAGGAAAACTGGAAAATTCACAAATATGTGGAAATTAAACAACACATTTTTAAACAATCAGTGGGTCAAAGAAGAAATCACAAAGGAAATTAGAAATTATTTTATTAAGAATAAAAAAAAAAAAAATGGCGGCGTGAGGTGAGCCTCTGTAACGCTCCCCTGGAATTTACAACGAATCAGACAACAATAACTCCACAAAGGACTCCTTGCATAGCAGACAGGCAAGACGAAGAGGCCCACTACTGAATTCACCTCCAGGTGGGTGAAATGCCCGAGCAGGGGAGGAGGGAAGGGAGAAGCGTGGGGACGGAGCCGCGCGGGCGCAGGACACAGACCTAGCTCAGTGCTCGGAGCCCGCTGCTCCCGGATCTTCCGCAGCTGCGGGAGAGGGAAGGACTCGGACTGCTAGGGCTCCGCTTACGGCCCACAGGGCTGAGGGGGCAGCATATAGCACGGCTGAACCCAACGGCCGCTCACAGCAGACCTCGGAGCAAAGACTGAGGGAAGAGGGCTGAAATCAGCGGTTTAAGCCCTCACTGAAAAGCGGAGAACGGAAGCCTTAGGCACGGAGACTAGCCGCCCCTCCCTACCCTCCCAGAGCTCGCCCCGCCCCCACCTGCCCGGTGCTAGAAGCTATAAAGTAGCAGTGTCGGATCAAAGGACAGAATATTTGGTGCTCTGAGAACTGTGGACCGCAGACACAGATTCGCAGCTCAACTAGTTCCGGCAAAGGGGAGGGAGCTGTGGAAGCAGGACTGGCTGTGGTGGTGGTCGCCGCCATTGCTCTGGGCCACCTCTCACAACTCACCCCGCCCCTGGCCCCACCTATCTGGGCGGATCCCTGCAGGAGTAAACAGAACTGCTGAAACAAACGGGCTCTGAATCTGGTGCAGAAAGAGCTTTGGAACTCCAAAAGCTCTTCGCATACCTATCAACCTGTTGCAGAAGACACTCCTGTAGATGTCTAGGAAGAGAAATAGTAAATCAGTGATTGCCATGAATAACCAAGGCAACAAGATAGCTCAGAAAGAAAGTGAAAAGTCTCCAGAAAAGGAACTTAGAGATATGGACCTTTGTGATTTAAATGACAGAGAATTCAAGATTGCAATTCTGAAAAAACTGAACGAGATGCAAGAAAACACAGAAAGGCAGTTTAATGAACTCAGAAACACAATCAAAGAACACCATGAGCATTTTACAAAAGAGATTGAAATCTTGAAAAAGAACCAAATAGAATTTCTGGAGATTAAGAACTCAACAGAAGAAATTAACAATAAAATATCCAGCTTAGGTAGTAGAGTTGACCAGATGAAGGAAAGAATCAGTGACATCGAAGATAGGAACCTGGAAATTACACAGATGGAAGAAGAAAGAGACTTGAGACTTAAAAGAAATGAAAGAACTCTATAAGAACTTTCTGACTCCATCAGAAAGAGCAATATAAGAATAATGGGCATACCAGAAGGAGAAGAAAGAGGGAAGGGAACAGAGAATGTATTCAAACAAATCGTCGATGAGAACTTCCCAAACTTGTGGAAAGAACTGGATCCTCGAATCCAAGAAGCAAATAGAACACCTAATTACCTCAATCCCAACAGGCCTTCTCCAAGGCACATTGTATTGAAGCTGTCTAAAATCAATGACAAAGAAAGAATCCTCAAGGCAGCCAGGGAAAAGAAGACGGTAACTTACAAAGGAAAGCCCATTAGATTATCATCAGATTTTTCAGCAGAAACTCTACAAGCTAGGAGGGAATGGAACCAAATATTCAACCTATTGAAAGAGAGAAATCATGAGCCAAGAATAATATATCCAGCAAAGATCTCCTTTAGATATGAAGGAGGAATAAAGACCTTTCCAGACATCCAGAATCTGAGGGAATTTTCTAATACACGACCTGCACTACAAGAAATACTAAAGGAGGCTATTAGACCACCATCAACAGGGACAACTTGTGGCAACCGAAACATAAAAAGGGGGAGCGTAAAGGCGTGAACTGGAATATGGGAATAGAGAAAGTAAGCGTACTGAAGAAACTAGAATACTCTAAATATCAAACTTTCTTTTACATAAACTCAAGGGTAACCACTCAAAAAACATCCAAATCTGAAATATATACTGTAATAAAAGAAGAAACAGAGGGAAACATCATAGAATACCACCACACAGAAATAACAGACAACAACAAAAAGGCAAAGAAACAATGGAGACACAGCCTTACCAGAAAACTAAAGACAGAATGACAGGAAATCCTCACATATCAATAATTGCCCTAAATGTAAATGGACTGAACTCACCAATAAAGAGACACAGAGTAGCAGATTGGATCAAAAAACTAAACCCAACCATATGCTGCCTACAAGAGACACATTTCAGCTACAAGGACAAGCATAGACTCAAAGTGAAAGGGTGGAAATTGACACTCCAAGCAAATGGTACCCAGAGAAAATCAGGTGTAGCCATAATGATTTCCGATGAAACAGACTTCAGGGTGAAAAAGATAACAAGAGACAAAGATGGACATTTCATAATGGTAAAGGGGACTATACAACAAGAAGACATAACAGTCATCAATATTTATGCCCCCAATCAGGGAGCACCGAAATATACCAAGCAACTACTAACAGAACTAAAGGGAGAAATTGACCAAAACACAATTATACTAGGGGACTTAAATACATCATTGACAGCTATGGATAGATCATCCAAACAGAAGATAAATAACGAAATCGCAGCCCTAAATGACACATTAGATGAATTGGACATAATTGACATATATAGAGCACTTCATCCTAAAACATCAGACTATACATTCTTTTCTAGTGTACATGGAACATTCTCAAAGATAGACCATATATTGGGACACAAAATCAGCCTCAGCAAATTTAAGAAGATTGAAATCATACCAAGCATATTCTCTGATCACAAAGCTTTGAAATTGGATATCAACTGCAAAAAGAAAGCAGGAAAAAAAACAAATACATGGAGATTAAACAACATACTTTTAAAGAACGACTGGGTCAAAGAAGAAATTAAAGGAGAGCTCAAAAGATACATAGAAACAAATGACAATGAAAATACATCCTACCAAAATTTTTGGGATGCCGTGAAAGCAGTTTTAAGAGGGAAATTTATATCATTACAGGCCTATCTCAAGAAACAAGAAAAATCCCAAATAAATAACCTCATGTTACACCTTAAAAAACTAGAAAAAGAAGAACAAGCGAAACCCAAGGTCAGCAGAAGAAAGGAAATAACAAAAATCAGAGCAGAACTAAATGAAATAGAGAACAAAAAGACAATAGAAAAAATTAATGTGACAAAAAGCTGGTTCTTTGAAAAGATTAACAAAATCGACAAACCCTTGGCTAGACTCACTAAGATAAAAAGAGAGAAGACACTAATTAACAAAATCAGAAATGAAAAAGGGGAAGTTATCACGGACACCACAGAAATACAAAGGATTATCCAAGAATACTATGAAGGACTATATGCCACCAAATTTAATAACTTAGAAGAAATGGACAAGTTCTTAGAAACATATAGCCTTCCAAGGCTGAATCATGAAGAACTGAAAAATCTTAACAGGCCGATCACCAGTAACAAAATTGAATCAGTCATCAAAAACCTTCCCAAAATCAAAAGTCCTGGACCAGATGGCTTCACCAGTGAATTCTACCAAACCTTCAAAGAGGATCTAATACCAATCCTGCTCAAACTCTTCCAAAAAATTGAAGAAGAGTCAGTACTCCCTAACTCATTTTATGAGGCCAACATTACCCTGATACCAAAACCTGGTAAGGACAACACAAAAAAAGAAAACTACAGACCTATCTCTCTGATGAATACAGATGCTAAAATCCTAAACAAAATTCTAGCAAATCGAATACAACAATGCATTAAAAAGATTATTCATCACGACCAAGTGGGGTTCATCCCCGGGGCACAAGGATGGTTCAACATTTGCAAATCCATCAATGTGATACATCACATAAACAAAATAAAGGACAAAAATCATATGATTCTATCAATTGATGCAGAAAAAGCATTTGATAAGATACAACATCGATTTGTGATTAAAACACTTAATAAAATAGGTATAGAAGAAAAATACCTTAACATAATAAAGGCCATATACGACAAGCCCTCATCTAATCTCACAATTAATGATGAAAAACCGAAGTCCTTTGCTCTACGTTGAGGTACACGACGGGGCTGTTCCCTGTCACCTCTGCTTCTCAACACAGTGTTGGAAGTCCTTGCCAGAGCAATCAGGCAAGAGAAAGAAATAAAAGACATCTAAATTGGAAATGAAGAAGTTAAATTGTCACTCTTTGCAGATGACATGATGCTATATATAGAAAACCCTACAGACTCCACCAAAAAGCTGTTAGAAACAATCAACGAATACAGTAAAGTTGCTGGCTACAAAATCAACGTACAAAAGTCCATTGCTTTCCTATATACCAACAATGAAATCTCAGAAAAAGAAATACAAAAAACAATTCCCTTTGCAATTGCAGCAAAAAGAATAAAATTCCTAGGAATAAACTTAACCAAAGATGTGAAGGATCTATATACTGAAAACTATAAGACGTTTTTGAAAGAAGTTGAAGAAGACACAAAGAAATGGAAAGACATTCCATGCTCATGGATTGGAAGAATCAACATAGTTAAAATGGCCATATTACCCAAAGCCATATACAGATTTAATGCAATCCCCATCAAAATCCCAATGGCATTTTTTAAAGAAATAGAACAGAAAATCATCAGATTTGTTTGAAACCACAAAAGACCCCGAATAGCCAAAGCAATCTTAAGAAAAAAGAACAATACTCGTGACATCACACTCCCTGACTTTAGTTTGTACTACAGGGCTACAATAATCAAACCAGCATGGTATTGGCAGAGAAACAGACACATACACCAATGGAATAGAATTGAGAACCCAGAAATAAAAGCACATAAATATGGACAGATAATTTTTGACAAAGAAGCTAAAAACATATAATGGAGGAAAGACAGCCTCTTCAATAAATGGTGCTGGGAGAATTGGATAGCCACGTGCAAAAGAATGAAACTGGACTGCTATCTGTTACCATGTACCAAAATTAATTCAAAATGGATCAAAGACTTAAGCATAAGACCTGACACGATAAACTGCATAGAAGAAAACATAGGTACTAAACTTATGGACCTTGGGTTCAAAGAGCATTTTATGAATTTGACTCCAAAGGCAATGGAAGTAAAAGCTAAAATAAACGAATGGGACTATCTGAAACCTAAAAGCTTCTGCACAGCCAAAGAAACCATCGACAAAATAAAGAGACAACCAACTGAATGGGAGAAGATTTTTGCAAACAGTGCCTCTGATAAGGGGCTAATATCCAAAATATACAAGGAACTCATGAAACTCAACAACAAAAAAACAAACAACCCAATTGAAAATGGGCAGAGGACCTGAAGAGACATTTCTCCAAACAGGACATACAAATGGCAAATAGACATATGAAAAAACGCTCAACATCACTAATCATCAGAGAAATGCAAATAAAAACCACAATGAGATATCACCTCACCCCAGTCAGAATGGCTATCATCAACAAGAGAAATAGTAACAAGTGTTGGAGAGGCTGTGGAGAAAAAGGAACCCTCATACACTGTTGGTGGGAACGCAGTCTGGTGCAGTCACTATGGAAGGCAGTATGGAGGTTCCTCAAAAAATTACAAATAGAATTACCATATGACCCAGCAATCGCTCTCCTGGGTATCTACCCAAAAATCTGAAAACATTTATCCATATAGACACGTGTGCTCCAATGTTCGTTGCAGCTTTATTTACAGTGGCCAAACATGGAAACAACCAAAATGTCCTTCGATAGATGAATGGATAAAGAAGTTGTGGTATACATACACAATGGAATACTATTTGGCAGTAAGAAAAGATGAAATAGGAGCATTTGTGACAACATGGATGGATCTTGAGAGTATGATGCTAAGCGAAATCAGTCAGACAGAAAAAGCAGAGAACCCTATGATTTCACTGAAATGTGGTATATAAACCCAAAACAACAAAAGAACAAGACAAACAAATGAGAAACAAAAACTCATAGACGCAGACAGTAGTTTAGTGGTTACCAGAGCGTAAGGGGGGTGGGGGAAGGGAGATGAGGGTAAAGGGGATCAAATATATGGTAATGGAAGGAGAACTGACTCTGGGTGGTGAACACACAATGGGATTTATAGATGATGTAATACAGAATTGTACATCTGAAATCTATGTAATTTTACTAAGACTTGTCACCCCAATAAATTTTTAAAAAATTAAATAAATGCAAATTACATAAAAAAATCTCTTCATTTGTGCCATAATTTATTTTAAACTTTAGAGAAGTTTTAGTACCTCATTTCAGTTGTTTTACAGAAATAAATGAAGTTCAACAAGAAAAAAAATTGATATCTGTTCTCTGCAAACCGCCGTGGAGTGTTGTTGCTGCGGTCGTCGTACTGCTCCTCATTCCAGGGTTTCTGTAGAAAGGTGTCTGCACACCCCAAGGCAAGGGCTGGCTCCATTTGTAGTTGAGTAACCTATAGGAATGCAAACCAGTCCACCGGCTTAAACCCCCCAACAATCCTTTCTCCCAGAACTCACTCTACTCCACTTAGCACTGCTAGGGGTGCTGCATACTGTCAGTGCTTAATATGTGCTGGGGACTCAGTCCACGATAGCCTTCAGAAGGATTGGAGCAAGGCCCTCCACCCCAGGTAACCAGGTAGAGAAGGTGGCAGGGTCCCCTCACACACCCAGAACTGCTGAGAGAGAGACCGTGTCAGCTGAACTCTGACCTCTGTAGTTAGGCCTGCTCCCTAATTCACAGCCTGAGGTCTCACTGACTTCTGAACCCTGGGAACCCAGGCAGGGCTGGGATGGGGGTAAGCCACCTTTGACCAAATGAGCAGGATCCAAGGCCCTGCTTCCTTGAAACCCCCAGCCCCCAATCCCAATCCTAGCCAGGCCTCACACCCCCACAGCAGATGGGGAAACCTGAGTAGGCAGGCACCGCTGGGGAGGTGGGCTGTCTCAGACACCTCTTCCCCCGTGGCCCAGGAGATGCAGGCCCTGCTAATGCCCACACCCGCCACTGTAACTGTCCATGCAGCTTAGTGCCCTATACAGACCCAGGCTGACCCCAGAGCAGACTACAGTGTCCCTTCCCTCTGTCTCCATTTCAGAGGGCCATGGGTCAGCTCCACCATCTATTTTCACCCTCCACCATCTATCTTCCCAGCCCTGGCCAGAGCTGGGAATAATACAGACATACGGTGTTTTGCCGAAAATAAGACCTAGCCAGACAATCAGCTCTAATGCGTCTTTTGGAGCAAAAATTAATATAAGACCTGTATTGTATTGTATTGTATTGTATTTATTGTATTGTATTGTATTGTATTGTATTGTATTGTATTGTATTGTATTGTATTGTATTGTATTGTATTGTATTGATATTGAGACCCAGTCTCATAGTAAAATAAGACC
This sequence comes from Rhinolophus hipposideros, assembly GCF_964194185.1. Lineage (NCBI taxonomy): Eukaryota > Metazoa > Chordata > Mammalia > Chiroptera > Rhinolophidae > Rhinolophus > Rhinolophus hipposideros. The sequence continues at coordinate 2,349,165 of NC_138069.1, read as the reverse complement.
GATTCTCATATTAATTTTTGCTCCAAAAGACGCATTAGAGCTAATTGTCAGGCTAGGTCTTATTTTCGGGGACACACGGTAGGTACATACAGCTTCTCCATGTGGAATTACAGCGCCAGCTCCTAGCCACCTGCAGCTGGACTGTCTCCCTCCCAGAACAGAAAAGCCAGACCCACAACACAAGCCTGGGAGAGGCGGGACTGGAGACGGTGTGGATGCCACAGGGAGCATGTGCAGGACCAGAACTGGGCCTGTGGGGCTCTATGTCTCCAGGGTCTCACCCACACTGGCTCCGTTCTGAAAAGGAGGGGATCCTGGGTGGTTTCTTGAGCCCCACTAGGTCTCCCCTCCCCACGACCCTCTCCCCCAGGACCCCACCTCCCCCAGAGCCTCTGCCCCAGGAGTCCTTCCTGGGCCTCCCTCTCCCTGACCAGGGAGCCAGCCCAACTCTCAGCTCCTAAGTGGGGCTCTTGGTTCTTTACGAGTCTCCCACCCCATAAAAAAATCACTGCTGTGCACAGCCCAGAACCTCTGGAAACAGCTGGCCGCAGCCCTGCAGGCCCAGCCAGGCCCCGGCAGCCTCTCTTCCACCTGCCCCACCCTGGCTGCTCTGAGCCTGAGAAGCCTGATGTGCCTAGGACCGACAGAGGCACTGCGGTGGCTCTGTCTTAGTCTCTCAGAGGGCCTAGGCCTGGTCGTGGTGGCCTTGGACACAGCCAGCCTGGCCTCAGTGCACACAGCTGCAGCACTGCACTGTCCGCCCTCCAGCTGACCCTGAGGCAGGGGCCGACAGCACCCCCACCCAGGCCCAGGCCCTCCCAGGACCGTCCAGAAGGGTTAGGCGGGGGTTGAAAGCAAATGCCTCCATTAATAAAGGTTTGATGGGAATTTCGTTTGTCGGACTCTAAACATTTTCCAGGAACATCTGGCAGAGGCGGAGCCCTGCTTATGGCTCACAGTGAGAGCGCTTTTTCCAGGTCCTCAGCCTGTCTCCTTCCCTGGGCCCCGGTGGGGGCTCTGGATTGCCACCCACCTCTCCCCCACCTGGCCCACCCCTCACCCAGAGCAGACACTCCCTGGGATGGGAGCCAGAGGGGCCCACCCACCCCACCCGTGGGAGGGCCTTGGGGCCTGCTCTGCCCACCCACCTCTGCCTGCCTCCTCCCTCCCACGTCTCAGGACCCCAATCTCCTTCCTCGTGGAGGTGGGGCATCCTTCCTGGACACTGTCAGGCCATAGGTGCCTGTCCTGAAGGGGTGGGGGCAAGTGAGGGTGAGCAGCAGGGAGGGGGCTCCCAGTCTCCGTTTTGTGGGGAGAGGGATGGGCTATAGCCCCCTTTGCCCCTCTCCTACTGTGCTGAGTCCAGCACCCATTCTGTACCTGGGGCTTCAGGGGTATTTGACGGAGGGCTCAAGCCCAGCAAAGACAGGGCCGTGCTATCCAGGGTCTGTGCAGTAGTGATGAAGAGAGCTGAACTCCCTGGCAAAGGGGTGCGCAGGGCAGAGGTCAGGTGAGAGGTACCCAGGGCCAACCTGGAGGTGAGAAGTCAGGGGTGGAGTCAGCAGCACCCCAACACCAGCACTGGGCCTGGCTCCAGGGCTGCAGGCTTTCTCTGTGGAGGCCTCCTTTCGGGGAAAGGGGCTCAGAACGGACAGTCCAGCTCCAGCCAGGACTAGTGAAACGGGTAAAGACCAGACGAGATGTGCCCTCAAAGGACCCCCAAGACCCTGTGAGTGAGTGTGGGGTCCTGGGCTCAGGCCAGCAGGATCCATGGGCCCTGTTTCCTCCCCAGGCCACCCTGTGGGGGCCAGGAGCCTACATCATTGGGGCGTGACTGCTGGGCACAGCCTGCCCCTGCTGCCCTGTGCCACATGTGTGGTCCCTGTGGGGCTCGTTTATTTGTCTTTCTTTCTGCTTCTTCCTTAATAAAATGCAGTGGAGCCGAAGGCCAATGCCACCTTCTATGTCCTGTAAACTGCCTGTGTGTGCTGCGGGTGGCGAGCACTGCCCTGCCGGGCCACTGGCCAGCTGCCACCCCACCTCTGGGTCCTGATGGATCTCAGCGCCAGCTTTGGAGACCCCCAGACACTTGCACATGGAGGGGCTGAGCCCACTGGATAGGAGAGCCAACCAGGAGGGGACTTTGAGCAGAGCTGAAGGATAGGACCCAGGAGCAGGGTAGCACTCACCATCCAGCACCCTGGACAAGATGCTTCTGGGGCTGGCACAGGGCTTGGGGTTCATCCTGTGTCCCCTTGGAGCAACTCAGTGGGGAGAGGCCTCCTCTTTGTTCCCCATCACTGGGTGTATGTGGGCTTCTGTGAGGGTGCCCAGCTGCTGTGGGGTGGCATGGGGAATAGTGGGGGTGTGGGATGGCCCCCATCTCAGCCTCAGCACCCAAACATTTGCTCTGAATTAAAGCTGACGGTTCATAATCTCTGCTGCCTCTCCACCCCCACCAAACCAGACACCCACAAGATGCCCCAGGCCCAGGAGTCCACAGCCCAGAGAACAGGAGGGCCCAGTAAGTGGAGGGTCCTGGTCCGCTCTCCATCCCCACTCCAGCTGGGCATGGACAGCAGGGCTGTTTTGTCAGCTGGCTGCCTGTCCCTGTCTCCCCAGAAGCCTGCCCTTCTGCCGGCCTGACAGAGCCTCCTCTCCAGCACTCAAACACATAGCTTGTCTGCCAGCCCAGTGCCTCTGCCCCTGCACATCTGCGCCCAGGATCCTGGGAGAGTGGGGGCTGTGCATAGCACCAGAGGCACCCACATCACACCCAGAGCTGCTCCTGTGCTCATGCCCATCCCCTGGGGTTCCAAGCAGCTGGGTCAGGAGTTGCTTCTCTCTCTCTGCTTTCTCCTGAGCCGTAGACCTTTAGTGCCAGCACCTGCCAAATAGGCTCCTCCCAGGACCCCCACTCAGGAAGGGCCCCTCCAAGCTGCAGCCCCCCAACCAGAACTCAGAACCGTCCATCTTCCTGCAAGCCTCTGAGCCCCTGCCGTCTGGCCCAGCCTGCCTTGTAGGTCTCAGAGTCCCCACGTCCATCCCACTCACTGTTTCTAGACTGTCCTCCCAAGGGCCCAGATAGAACCCCGCTCCTTCCTCCCCTGAAGCTCAGCCTCAACAGCTGCTACCCACCCCCCTGCTCGGTCACACTTACCTGAAGTTTCCTAGAAATGTCCTCCTAAGTGCTTTGCTGCCTCAACAGTGGCTCCCGTTCCTGCCCCTATAGGTCTTCAGGAAGGACCTCTGCTACCACAGGACCCTGCTGGACAGAGCGGGTGACAGAGAGCATCTGAGAGTGGGACCATGGTCCCAGACCTCCCCTCGCCTCACAGCCTTTCTCGGGCTTGATCAGGGCCTCTGCTTCAGGGACATCCTAATCTAGGGCTTCCCCTGGGCTCCAAATAGAGGTCAGTGCCCCCCGGAGGGAGGGGCCCACTAGGGGTGGGGACACAGAGGAGATGCAGCTGGACCCCCACCCTATGATGTGGCTGGGCTCTCTCCAAGAGAAGCATCTCCAGGGTCCCCTTCCCTGGGCCTTGCAAGTCCCCTTAAAGGACAGATGCAGCCCCAGTCACCCGCAAGAGGCCCCCAGCCAGAGCCACCGGCCAGACCCTAAATACAGGCAGTGAGCAAATGTTAATTATTGTGTCGGTCACTCACTTTGCTCCTGCTCCTTGTGCAACCAGAACATGTCCCCCCAGAGCTCTCTGTGGGCGGTTTTCCAGGTATCATGGGTGTGACCTGCCTTCCCAGGGGAGCTGTGCACAGAGGTGTTGCAGACAGAGCTGCTGCACCCAGTCACCTCCAGAGTGGCAGTAGGGGTGTCCATGCACTTATAGCCCAGCCAGGATGTAATGTGAGGCCCTGGGCAGTTCTTGGGGCACGGGGCATCGGAGCTGCTGTGGTGGCTGAGAAGAGGGAGGGCGAGGATGCGTCTGCTAGGGTGGGGCTCAGGACCAGCACTGGACACTGTGGCCCCAGGAGACCAGAGAAGGTGCCAGAGGCAGGCAGAGTCCACAGCACTCAGCTGTCCTGACCCAGGGCCTCTGCCCTCCCCAGGACCTTGTCATAGGGAAGTAAGACCCTTGCCTTGATGACAACCTCTGTTGCAGGAGAGAGGGCAGGTGATGTGAACAGTGGGTAGCTGCCACCTCATCCACCAGGGAGTGTGAAGATGTATCAGTCAGCTGTGGTTATGAAAGAGCGTCCCTGTCACACCAGGGACATCTCCAAGTGGGGGGTGTCCCCACACGGAGGGTGTCTCCACATGGACAGGTGTCCCCACATGGAGGGGCATCTCCTCGTGGAGGGGCGTCTCCACAGGGACAGAGTCTACAGCTCAGGGGGAGACGAGGAAGGCCAGAGGCCCTAACCCGTCATGTGCAGGACATGCTGGTCCTCAGGGCTGCGTGTCCTTCCTGTTCACCTTTCCAGGTTGGTCCTTCCAGGTTCCCCACTCAGAAGCAAGATATTACTCTCCTCAAGGGCCCCTCACCTCGCCCGCCTGGTATCAGAACCAGCCTTGTGTGCAGACGGGGAAACTGAGACCCAGAGGGCTAGTGAGCAAAGCCTGACTCAACATGATCCCCTGGGACCAGAAGACACCCGGAAGCTTTGAGGAGCTACATCTGTCTGTCTGCACAGAGGAATGTCTGGGGCCACGCCCTAGGGCTGGGAGCCACACTGGCGGGTGGGGGGCCTAGTCTAAGTGGGGCAGGCAGGAAAGGCCAGTCCTGGCCCATCCAGGGCTGCAGGGACTGGCCTGGAGTGGACAGCCACCCTTGAACACACACACACTCTCACACTCACAAGTACACACACACACGCACAGGAGACAGCACATTCACATACATGTTCGCACACACAGCCCCCCAGGAGAATGCACACTCACACATGCATGCTCACACATGCACACACATGCTCACACTGATACCCAGAAGAGCACACACTTGCACACACATGTACGCATGCTGCCAAATGAGCTTGGGTATTCCCTCAGTCCCTGGCCTGGAGCTGGGGAGGCTATCACCAGCTGTTCCCCTCTCTGACCCTGACTCAGGGAAGCTTTGTGGGGGCAAGTGGGGTGGGGAGAGCAGCAGCTGGACCCCAGACCTAGGCTGGAGGAGCTCAGCGCCAGCCTCGCGACCTGTGCACACGTGTAAGAGACAAGGACGGCCCCAGCGCACGGTGGACCCAGGTCTGATTTACGATGGGGCTCCCACACATGTGTCAAAGGCATCGTGTTAAGCACCGGCATAAAAATAATATATAGGTTACCGCAACGTTTTTATGACCTTCCCGGCCCTACCCTGGAATGCTGGATCCAGCAGGTGAAATAACACACATGTCGGCAGCTCACTGGGCCACTGTGCACACGGGGGCCTGGGCAGCTGGGTCTGAGTCCTCCTGGGGAGCAGAACCAGGTGGGTGTAAGTGCCCCTGAACCACAGACTCGCAGCTTGGATGGGCTGTGCAGGCATCCAGCAGGAGGGGCTGCCAGCACGTCTCCCTTCACCCCACAATAGGTGCCATGGGCAGGCTGCAGAGGCCACGCTGGGAGAGCCAGCATAGGATCCACCACTGTGGGGCCGGGTAGGCTGAGCTATTGCCGGGACCTTGTCATAGGGAAACACGACCCTTGCCTTGTGACAACCTCTGCTGCAGGAGAGCGGGCAGGCAATGTGGGTAGCTGCCACCTCATCCACCAGGGAGTGTGAAGATGTATCAGTCAGCTGTGGTTATGAAAGAGCGTCCCTGTCACACCAGGGACATCTCCAAGTGGAGGGTGTCCCCACATGGAAGGCATCCCCACGTGGACAGGTGTCCCCACATGGAGGGGCATCTTCTCTTGGAGGGGTGTTTCCACAGGGACAGTGTCCTCGTCCCTGAGTCAGAAGGTGGCTAGTCTGTGCAGAGCCCTGCAGAGGACTAGTCCTGGGCTCTGTGACAGCATTGTCTGTAAGGTGACTGGGCAGCCCCAGCCCTGGCTCAGCAGCCACCAGGATCTGCCCTTGTTTTCCTGGGCTGCGACAGTTGACAGAGGGGCCAGCCCTTGTGCCCAGGGCCCTGCACCCACACTCACTCCCTCACAAGCACACTGGTGCCCTCTGGGCTGGGGCCCTTGCCCTGGAAGCCTCCTGGCTAGATGGCTGCCAGGCTTCAGGTTTCAGCCTCTGCAGACAACAACAGAGTCTCTGGGCAGCTCCAGTGGCTACCCTGAGCCCCCGCTGGCCAGAAGGACCTGGATTTAGAGTGCTGCCCATATTGGGATCCCACATACTGCAAGGACCTCTGCAGGTTAGGGGCTTGGCCTTGATCACACAGAGGCTATGGTGGGTCTGGGATGGAGGATGCAGCCAGGACCCCATGGACCCCTATTCCCTCTGGAGGGACAGAAAGGGACACATCCATCTAGACAGCATGTGTCTGAGGCTGGACAAGGCTGCGAGTGAGCAGGGAGTGGGGGCATGCAGGGCAGGTGGTGACTAGGAGGGTACCGGGGGATCCCTGCCTACCCCCAAGTGCAGCAGAAGTCAGGGGTGGTGATGAACGTGAGGGTGCCACTCTCTGGGAGCAGAGAGGGGGAGGTCCACAGAGGCAGGTGGGATGAGAGAGGCAGCCCCTTGCCCTACTCCAGGGTCCCCAGCATCCGGGGCCTTCCTACTCGGGCTGGTTACAGGTAGATGGGGTTCAGGTACATAGGAGGGCTCTAGCCTGGCATGGCCCTGGTGCCCTCCGACCTTGGTGTCCTATGGTAGGGAGGCATCTCTGAATGTGAGGGGCCATTAAGGAGCTTGGAGTTGGAGGTGGGGTCAGCCCACCTCAGGCCACATCAGGCCTAGTGTGGAAGTCTCTTGGGGGGTCACAGCTCAGGAGTCTGTGCCCCAGGGCAGAGTTCATAAAGGCAGCTATGGGAGGGCCTGGAGGGCGATCTCAGAAGCAGGTATGTCCCTCAGGAGCAGAAAGTGGGCTGTGGAGCACCACCACCCTTGCCCAGAAGGGATCATTGTGCATGCTACCCAGCCTCCGTGAGTGTTACTGTGGGCCCCACAGACCCCTCATCCACATGAGGCCTCTCAGTGTCCTGGGAACTTGGTGGTGACAAAGCTGCCTGGAACTTCCAGCCAAGGTGGGATGGGGCCAGGGAGGGGTGTGGGCATTTCTAACAGCAGACAAATATGGAATTAAGGTGAGTAATAAATGCCGAGAAGGAAAAACCAGGACCCAGAAAAAAGATACTGGGTGGGTAGTGGGGACAGAACCCTCCCAGGACCAGGGGGACAGAACAGCCCACAAGGCCCCAGCTATGGGGGAGGAGGGAGGGCAGGCATGGAGCTGCAAAGGCCACAGGGCTGGGGAAGTTGGCTTCCCCTGGTAGCAGGTCCCCACTTGTGCCTGTGGGCACAGTGCACTCCCAGCCTGGGGCAGTGTACCCTTGCACCCATGTGGCCCCTGCATTTTCCAGGAATGCTACCAAGATATTTCAGGCCAGAATTTCAGACCCTCCTGCCAGAAAGTGGGGGCTCCTCCATCAGAACTGGGAGGCTTTGTGATCCTGTAGACATGGAGCGGGGCTCAGGAAGGCCTCCAAGGTCAGGCACCCAAGAGAACACGGCCTCCACCTAGAGCCCCCACCATGCTGTGAGGAAGGCAGGAGTGGACGAGCCCGCAGGTCCAGCAGCCATCCACCAACTCCTATCCCAGCGGAGACCCCGAGCAGGACAAGTACTGCTGCTGGGAGTGGCCGTGTCTCAAGACACTCTGGACCCTGGGCAGTGGAGACAGGCAGTGGACTTGGAGAGGCCACGGGCACTGCTAAGTGCTGGCCTGGACCCGAGCCTTCCAGCCACAGAGCAAACACTGGACACAAGTGCTGGGCTCAGCTCCTGGTCCCACCAGCCAGAAAGGAGATAGAGAAGGAATTCCAGGAATCCACCAGGAGATAGAAGAAAACCTAGAAGGGCGGAGGAGACACCTGCCAGGTTCTCTGAGGGGTGGGGAGGAGTTTTCTTCTTTCTGCTTTCCTGGTCAAAAGACAGAGTGTGTTACATTTATGGCAAACAAATAAAAATAAAAATAAAAATAAAATGCAGCTTTTAACCCTAAACAGCTGCGTACCCTCAGGCTGACTACGCTCCTGCGTCCCAGCTGACCACTATGGCTGCTGCTACCCCTGGGTACTGCCCAGGGACTACAGCGGCCTCTCACACCACGCCATCCTTGCTGTCCTCCCACGCTTTCCCACCAGCATCCAGGTGCCAAGGCGAGATAGGACCTCTACCCAAGGCCCATCTCAGAGTCCAGGGGCAGCTCTGTGGTCCAGGGCAGGCGAGGCAAAGACACACAGCCAGGGTCGGGGCGTTCCCAGTGGCCAGCTCAGCAGGCGACACCATACACTGTGTGGTCTGGGGAGGGTCATGGGGTCTCAGGGCTATGTGCCTGGCCCCAGGGAGGACCTCTGAGTCTCCAGCTCCCGAACAGGGCTCCAGCAGATGGCATGGGGCAGGCATCTCGCCCTGCAGAACCCATGTGCTTGTCGGCAGCACCTCACTTTCACAGGCACCATCATGGTCCTGAGCTCTCTGGTGTTTGATGCTGCAGGAGGAAGATGAGTGTGCAGGACACGCTCACAGCCCTGGAAGAAAAGAAGAGAGCAGCATTGCCCCAACCCCAGGCAGGCCGTATGTGCCCCCAGGGGCCTAGCTGGTGCGCAGTGGCTTGGCGGCAGCCCTGCCAGGTGGTAAACCATGAAACCAGGAGAAGGAGGAGGCCCATGTTCTGTACCCATAACACCCTCCCACACACAAAGCCTCCTGAGAGCGCACACAGGCTCTACGAGAAAGCCTGCCCACGAGGCAGAGGTGACCTGACCAGAGCAAGCATTCCAGAATTTCGAGGAACTTCCACAGGAGGGAGGTGCCCCCAGCGGGAGCCCTGGGAGGGCTGTAAAGAGGGTGAGAACAAGACAGGCGGGGCTGAGCCCTGTGCATCCCCGTCTGGCATTTGAGATTCACCAAGTCCCCCTCCTCTCAGCCACATGACCTCCTTAAATCCAAGGGGCATCATCCTGGCCAACCTCCTCTTGCAGGAACCACTTCCCCTTGGGGGCGCAGGGAGAGTCTGCAATACAGGGCCTTGGGGGTGGAGTCAGCCTGGGAGCCAAAGTCCAAGGTGGAACATGTAGGGGGTACCCCAAATGCTACCCCTCCATACATGGTCCAGTGGTGCCACAGCCACTCCACCCCCCAACCTCCAGTTCTCAAGCATTCAGACTCTGGAAACAGCAAGGAAAAATTAGAAAACAAGGTTAAAGGAACCGACTTATCTCCTGGAGTATCTGGGCAGGCTTCTCCTAAACCTTAGAAAAATAAACTGTGTCTTTGAAGCACAGCTTGGGGAGGGGGGTTTTCTGTTTGAGAATGGGAGCAAGTGGGACTGGGGGCACAGCCTAGGAGCTCAGGACAGGAGCAGAGGGTCCCGGAGTTTGGATGCCTACACCAGCCACACACACACACCCAGGACACACTCGCAGTGAAGGTCCCTGGGAGCCTGAAGAGGGGAGGACCCAGGGGCTTGGTGGGAGAGGATCGTGCTATGCCACCGGCTGGGTCATGCGTTCCCATTGCCCTCTGATGGACCACAGTGTGGGGACTCGGGCAGTTCCCTGACCTGCCTCCCCTCTCTCAAATGCAGGTGCACTTGGTCATTCTTACCATGGCCAGTCTTGGCTCCAGGGCCCATGAGCTGCGCCACAGACCAGACCCCCAGCACCCCAAGCAGAGCCTGAGGCCCACCCTATGGCTCTTAGGACCCTGGATCTCAGCTTCCTCCAGTCTCAGCCGCCTTCCCCTAGAGGGGCTACATGGGTGGAAGTGGCCACACAGGGCCTATGGGGATAACCCACCCAGGCCTCTGGCCCTGGGCAGCCTCAGTTCTGGGGAGTGGCCAGCCAGGAGGGCACAGTCCATCTGGGTCCCAGGGCCTCATTTCTGACTTTCCAGAATATCTGAGGGCCTGATCTGATTGGCAGGATCCTTTCACTGAGCGTGCCCAGGCCAGCCCTCTGTACCAGGCCCCATCGGGACACTCACTGGGCAAAGGTACTGGTGCCCAGCTGTACCTCCAGCCGTGCCCCCAGGAGCGGGGCCTGGCTTGTCACCAGCACAGCACTGTCACAAACATGCTTATCCTCAGGCTAAGGAGAGGCCTTGTGTGGCCCAGCCAGCACCCTCCCCTTTTTGAGCCTCAGTTTCCCCATCTAGGCATCCTCCTCCATCCATCTGCTTAGCCTTTCATTCATTCACTAAATGATCCATCCACTCAGCCCCATGCCAGACCCCAGGGGCTCGGGCCCCCACCTAGCCTGAAGGGCCCACACTCAGGCACACAAGCAGGGAGCAGCAGGGACAGAGCAGCATGGGGGTCCTGTCAGTGTCTGGGGCAAGCATTCTTCCCTCCTTCCCGAAATGTAGTCAGGGCAGGGAGCTCGGACAGGGGGAGTTTGAAATGGGCTTTACAGTGCGAATAGGAATTCACAAAGCAGGAAGGGTGCTCTAAATGGTGGGGAGACTTCAGGAGGGTGGTGCTTGGGGCCAGGGGTTCTGGGGTCCTGTGGCTGAAGCCTGAGCCTGGGAGAGCTCTGCAGGCAGACTGGGGGATCATATGGGTGAACGCAGCGCCTGAGACAGGCAACAAGGGCAGGGTCTGCCCTTGAAGGCTCAAGGAGAAACCCCTTCCTCCTTCTTCCCCAAAGTTGTGGCCCTCCATCCTGCCCACCCCTACGGCCACAAGAGCCAGGCCTCACCACAGCCTATGGGGACATAGGGACCCTGCCCCACACAGCCTGTCCCCTGGGGGTCCCAACCCATTACCCCTTCAAAAGAAAGCCCTCTGCTCAGAAGCAGGCCTCTGGGAACCACTGGGGTTCCAGGTGGTCCCTTTCAGCCTTCGGGGTGGCCTCAGGAGTGCACCACTCACAGAGCCCCCTACCACACTCAAGGAGGGTGAGCACAGACCTGAATGCCACCGACATGGCTCCTGTCCTTGCACTCTCTCATGCCCAGTGCCTCAGTGTCCTCACTTGGGAAATGGGTGAATGAAGGCCATCTCAGGAGCATTGGGTGTGTGGTCCAAGCCCCTTCCTATCCACCCTTTATCCAGGGGCCTGAGCTTCTTAGTCAGAGGGAACAGGTCCAGCCCGAGCTCACCATCCTTTCCATCAGCTCCCTTCAGATTCGTTTCCCACTTCAAACCACACCTCTTTCTCAAGTATTAATGAACCACATCAATTTTTGTCTTTGAAAAGTACTGGAACTTGATTTTTAAAATCTCCCTCATACTGGACGACTAGAGGGAAGTGAAAATGACAGCAGGGGGACAGGCGGCCTCCTGGGGACAGCTCAGCACCAATGGGGAGGTCTCTAGAAGAGCAGCCGCCCTTCGCCGGCTGGGAACATGCACAGCACAGAACAGAGGGCTCTCTGGGACCTCCTCCCCGACGCTTGTCAAAAGGCAGAAGGTGGATTCTGATCACTGGAGCGTCAAGCTCCAAGTGCCAAGCTCCTGGCGACCCTGATGTGTGGTTTTCTGGATATGTGGCAACACACATCCAGTCTCTCTGGAAGGGACAGAGGGGGCCTTGCCAGGCCAGGCCGGGCCGTCAGTGCAGGTGTCTTGGCCCTGTCCTCATGATCGAAAGATGGTTGCTGCCTGCTCCGTGTCCTGTCTCTATCCCAGGCCAGAAGAGGAGAATGAGGACAAAGGCCAGAATGGGCCACAGAGTCTTCCTTCTTTCGTGGAAGTTTCACCCAGGCAGGCGCAGGCCTCCTCTCAACACCTGCCAATATATCTCTGGCCAAGGTGACTTTAGCAGGGAACTCAGGGCCCGAGGTGGGTGGCCGAGACACTGTCGCCCCTTAGTGAGGCCCAGGGCAGACCAGGCCTAGGACTCAGAATGACACCAGGGTTCAGAAAAACATCCCTGAGAAAGTGACACCTGAGCAAATGTGTGAAATGGTCCTGAGGGGAATTGGACCAGGCTCTGGTCTCCCTGAGGGAAATTGGACCAGGGATGTCTTGGGGCCACAGACCTGGCAGGTAGGAGCTGTGGGAGGGCATGGTGGCCTGGATTTGGGTTGTGCAGGCCCTTCGTCAAGTGGCCAAGAGTAAGAGGGATTCGGGGTGGGCAGGTGGGGAGCATCCGGACAAGAGTTTGTCAAAGCCATCCGTTGGGTGCCTGTGGCCATGGCAGATACCACTAGTGGCAACGTGTGCTTTACCCACTATCCAGCTGCTCAGGAAGCCGGTCCCCAGGCCCCAGGTGACATACTGTGGGAAGCAGGGCACCAGCCCACCTCTGAGGGACCCACTGAGGTACTGAGTGTCTGGAGCCAGGGCCTGGGAGGATGAGGGGAGCGGGCCAGGGCCTGACGATGCAGGGCCAAGATCTGAGGCCGGAGCAGGTGAGGAACTGGGGTTTCCACCACCAGTGGGCATGGCAGACACACTTGGGGTGCTTGTCCCACTGTTCAGGGCACAGAGCATCACAGTGTTGGACCCTGCTCTGAGCCAGGCAAGGGGGAGGGGGGCCTGCCAGCTACTGACAGGTTCCAAACCATCTGCCTTGCAGCGGTAAATCCCTTACTTCCTGGGCTAGGAAGTAAAGGGCTGAGAGCAGGGAGAGGAAGGGGGACCCGTGGGTGGGGGTATATGGCTGGATTTGGGTGTGGGGTCAGCCTGGGACTCTGTGCCCAGCTGGCACTGCCTGGAAATCCCTGCAGTCCCCCCAACCATGAGGAGCCCCTACCTCCCTGAACAGCCAATGGTTCTGGGAAACCATCCTACACGTTAGCTCGGCCAGGACCAGGGACTATCAGCTCCCAACACGGGGTGGGCCTCAGATGGAAACAGGGCCATGTCCTTCCTGGCCTGGCTGCACCAGGAACTCAGTGTCAGCCTCATAGCACGCTAGGTGATGAACAAGTAAGTGAATGAATGAATACATTTCGGTGACCACCTGTCCTCAGCCCTCCGTCCCCATGTGTCTCAGGCACAAAGACCAGCCTTCTCTGTTCTTGGCATTTTTCTTGAGTAACTTATCCCTTTGCTCCTGGGTTTCCCTGTGTCTCCTCCTAGAACGTTCTCTGCTGAGGTTAGCTCCCAGACCATGACTGGGTCTGGCACGAGCATGGTTGTCTGGTCTTATGTTCTCTGAGCTGCCCTCAGCTGGTTGCCATGGTCATTTTTCATCAGTTTTCATTCCTACGAAAATGGGAACAGAAACCTCTGACCGGAGAGGTCCCACCAAGCAGCTGGGCAGTAAGAAGTGTACGCTCTGCAGTGCAGCCCCTCCCAGTCCCTCCCTAACACTGGTGCCCCCTCACCAGCACCCCGTCATCCCTGTGCAGTTATGGAGTGCCACCGGTGTGCAGGCCCATCCCCCAGGGTCACAGTCTCTTGGAATAGGGCCAAATCACACAGGAGCCTGGCTGTGCCTGGAGCAGGCTCAGGGCGTCAGCCACAGGGTGAGCAGCCCTCCCTCTTCGGCCCCTGGGAGCAGGGCTGGGGCCCAGGAAGGAGGCAGAGACCCTGATGTCAGGGTCCCTTTCCCCTGATACGTCCACCACAGGCAGCCTTCAGGGGTTTTCTTTTCCTGGTTCTGCTGCTGGTACTCTAGGTGCCGCAATGCCTGTCTTGCTGGACCCCGCTCTGGGTGGGCCTGGGCCAGTCCCAGCCCACCTCTGCCCCCCCAGCCCTCCTGGCCAGCTCAGCGAGAGGAGGATGACTTCAGCCTGCCAGAATCTGGCAGCATGAAGTATTTACATAAACACTCCCCCTCCCACCCCTGCCTCTGGAACTGGAGTGCAGAAAGGTGGGCGAGCTGCTCAGCTCCCCACCCCCTGGGTCCAGGCAGTCAGCCCAGACCACTGTCCCTTTCTGGAGCTACTTCTCAATCTGCAAATGGGGCAAATTAGGCCTCCCCTCCATGTGCAAACCAAGCTGGCACAATGCCAGTCATCCCATCCGCTGCTCTCCACAGATGGCCCACCCTGATCCCAGAAAGGCCCCCTCTCTCTGGACAGACCTATCCTACTGAGAACAGAAACATTCTCGCTCAGGGGTGTACCTCAGCCTGAAGGAGGCAACCTGGGAAGGCTGCCTGCAGGAGGCAGCAGCAGACTTGAGTCTTGAATGATGGAATTTTACTAGGCAGATGAGAGGGTCAGGACCCAGGCAGAATTCAGAGGCCTTGAAGAGGCGCTGGCCACAGGAGGGAGGGGACATTGGCCACTGGAGCCAGAGCATGAGTTCAGGCCTGAGGCCACCCTCAGAGGAAACAGCAGCACCCAGCTTTCTGTGTTTGAGGCCTTGGGGAGAAGCCTGGGTAGGGAGAGAATGCAGGGACCAGCCTCATAGGTATGGATCCCCAGGGAGATGGCAGTGTTAGGAGGTGCCCAGGACGGGGATCTGATGGCAACCGTGATGATGGCACCCAGCTGCCTCTGGGCTGAGTTGGTGACCCTTCACTCCAGCACCCCCTGCTCTGCAGCCACGTGCTTCTGACCCCTCTTGGCCACCACTCAGACCAGGGCCCCTAAGGGTCTCAAAGCAGGTTCCATCAGTTCCAGACCTCTACTCTCCGGTCGCCATGACATTTGGTGTGGACACTGGGAGGGGGCAGCTCTGGGTGTTCCTTACTGACACCCCTCACCTGGTGGGGCTGAAGGCCAACCTAGGGCTGAGGCCTCCCTGGCTTAAGATGGACTGCTGTACCCTTAAGCATCATCATGGAGAGGGGTCATGCTGTCTCCAGTCCCTCAGGCCTCAGTTTCTCCACTCATGCACTGAGGAGGTTGTAAAAGACCCTCCTGCAGGTCTAAGGCCAGGTAGGTAGGCAAAGGGCTATGTCTGTCCTGAAACCCATAGGACTGCCTAAAGACGCGGCTCTTGGACCAACACAGAAGGGAGGCCAGCATCATAGCCCCTGCCCACCCACCTGAGGGGGAAAGGCTCTCCCAGGGCCTGCAGGGACCAGGAGAGCTGTGGCCACTGGATGGAGATAAGGTGAAAGCAAGTTCAGAGAGGAGCAAGGGGTTGAGGGGGACCTTGGGTGCTTGCTGCCATTGTGGGCCTAGCAAATAGAGACCTCAGGCAGGGGGGCCTGTCCTGGACCCCCCCCCAGACCTCCTTTTGTGGCAACCTGGGCCAAGACAAGGATGCTGTACCAGGCGTGGAAACCCAGAGGGTTCGAGAGCACAGGAGGGCTCCTTACATCCCACAGCTGCCTCAGGCTGAGGTGGGCACGGGACACCCAAGCTGGGGTGAGTGGAGGGCCAGCCGACCGTGGTCACCCTCCATCTCCCTAAGGCCTCTGGGTCTCAGACCCCACCAGAGAGAGGTGCAGATTCAGGAAGCAGATTCAGAGAATCTGAAGCTGGCCCTGGGGTCTAGGGAATATGGCCCTTTCCTGGGATTTGAAGGACACAACCTAGCCCTGGGGTCTGGTTTGGGGCCCCGGCTGGAATCCGAAGGGCTGGCCAGATGCCCAGCTGAGCCAGGAGCCAAGCCGTTTCCAGGCCATGACCTTGGTGTGGCTGCGGGGCGGCTCCCACCCTCAGGACTGGGAGGGGCAGGACTCAGCCGACACACAGCTGGCCAGCCCACGGGCGCTGCATTCCCGGCAGCCACTGGAGCGTGTCCCCGCTCCAGTCCAAGCCCCAGCTGTTCAAGAGCCTGGGACCAGCTCTCCCGACATCCTAGACCCAGGGCCTGCATGGCTGGGCCCTCTCTAGGTCTGCCAATCTGGGGGCCCTGCCACCTGGGCCACAGCAAGACGCAGGGGGCTGTGGGACAGTCCCTCCAGGCTCCACACACTCTCAGTCTGGGGGCACCTTACTGCCAATAGATGTGGCCAAAGGTTTCTGCAAAGCCACGTGTGCAGAGCAGGCTGGGCACCTCGGGCCTCCTGGGTGCTCTGTCCAGCTGCACTGAGCCCTGCCTTCAGGAACAGGAGGGGGCCGCACCCTCACGTAGCTGCCCTCCCCTGACCCCGGACACGAGGGCCCAGGGGACCCCACCTCTAGAAGGGCGGACTTCCATGGGGTCGATTTCCATGGGTTCCCATTGCCTTCCGATGGACCACAGTGGGGAACTCTGTGTTCCCCGAGTCTCATGCCCACATGAGCAAGCAGTGAGCACACTGTGTGCCCCACGCTGTCAACCCCTCTCAGGCACGGCCCAGCCCTTTCCAGCCCTGCGAGGGGATGAGGGAATCCAGCCCAGCCTTAGCCACTGAGACATTCCCCAGCTTGCCGAGTCACACACTTGGCAGAAATCAGACCCTGGCGGCGGCTGAGAGGACCATGCAGCCCAGACGCCCGTAATGAAGCTGCTTCAGCCCCTGTTGCCCTGGTTTCATGTATTCTTCACCTGTGGCCCTGTTGAGCTGTCTGGCGTGGAACTGCCTCTCCCCCAGAGCAACATAAATGTCACGGGCTGTGGACACCATTACCAGTGACGTGGCCAATGTCCCAGGCAGGGCTGGGCTCAGCCTCCTCCCCACCTGCTGTGTGGCCTTTAAAGCTCTCACCCTCTCTGGACCCCCCACCTGAAAAGAGCTTGGACAGACACACTAGGTGGGGGTGGGGTACAAAGCCTCAAAGCTCAGGACTGTGGGTCCAATGCAGTCATGGCCACACAGAGAAATGGTCAGGGTGACATTTGAGGCCACCCCCACCAGTACCACCACCCCTCTCTTGGGCAAAAACCTTTCAGCAGCCAAGCGCCAGGCCTGAGCTGGTGGGGCTGAATCTCCATTGCTTTCCCACGGTGGTCCACACCATCCAGACCCTGGGTCACCCCGAGAGGGAAGGCAGTTTTCCAGCTCACATACCGGAAGCTTCTCGGCCCTGCACCAGCTGCCCTGCCCTGGACACACCCATTCCCAGACCCTAGTGATCTGCGAGGAAACACTGGCTCCACGGCCCTCCCAGCCATCTCAGCTCACACACACACACACTCACACACAGCACAGTGGCACACACACTCATCCACACTCACACATCACTCTCACACATTATTCTCACACACACACATACATTCATACTTACACATCACTATAACACTCACACACCCATCACACACACAGTCTCTCCCACACACTCACAAATACATACACTTACACACTCACACATTCTCGCTCACTCACACCCACACACATACACCGCACACAAGCTCATACACTCCCATTCATGCACACCAGTAACACTCACACAAATATACGCTTAGACACACATAAACTGACACACTCACATGCGCCCTTGCCCCTACCACCTCCCCCCAGCTCCTCACAGGGTCTGTCCATCTGGCCCTGCTACCAGCATCCCCTCAGACAGCCCTAAGCCATCTGCCACAGCTCTCTTACCAGGCAGGCCAATCCCAGTTTGCCTGGCACCTATGCCCCTTGCCTGGCTCAGAGAAGCCCCCACTCCCCTTATCCCTAACCTGGACGTCTGGGTACCCACCACCGCCTTGCAGCCAGCAGCATCTGCAGGTTTCAGCTGGGGGCCCCTTGAGCTTCATGTCCAGGCTCAGAGGACACCTGCCTGGTCACCCTGAGGCAGTCCAGTGCAGAGTGACAGGGACACCAGGGGTTCTCTGCTCCAAAGAGAGAGGGCCTCCAGGAGTCACCCCTGACTAGCCCTCAGGCCCCACCACCCAGGGTCTGCCCTGAACTATAGGGCAGGGCCACAGGCTGTGACTCAGAGCAGGTGCACCAGAAAGTGGGGACATTCTCACTGCCTATCGCCCTGGCTTGGCTCTGTTCCAAATTCGGGGTACAAAGAATCCCTCTGAGGGTGAGCCGGAAAGGGGCTCCAGCTTTGGGGAAGAAGTCCCTCCCCAAACACCTGCCTCCTGCCAGGGCACCTCACCCCTCTTAACTCTAAAGCCACCTCCACCTGGCCACGCCTGATGCTGTTCCTGCTGAGGCTCTGGGCACCCACATTGCCCCTGTACCCTCCATGTCCACTATCACAGTCTCTCCGTGGAGACCCCCGCTGCTCTGCCCTCGACAGTCCCACTGGGCCAAGCCTCACCTCATCTCTGCGCCTGGACAGTTGGGCTTTCAGGTAGAAAATGCCCATAGTGGGCAGCCAGCTGGCCCACCCTCACTGTGACCCATTTCCTGGGCCTGCATGCCAGCACCACTTTCTCACCTCCAGCTCCTGGCTCCAGCTCTCTCCTGTGGGAAAGGAATGCCCTCTCTCCTGTGCCATCGGTTGCTCCCTCTTGTTCTCTTGTTCCCACTCATCCAGAACATGGTGTGGGTGGTAGGGGCACCCTCTCCTGTGCTCCTGTCTCTAGGATGCCTCCATGCTGAGATTGCACTCATGATGGGTTATCCTGTGCCCAGCTGTGTATTGTTAATTTACCTGAGTGGAGCTACAGTTTGATTATGTTTATAGCGACCTTTTCCTCCAGGTCGTGCTTTTGGACCAGCCTGTGTTGCTATTTGGCTCAGTCAGGGTATGTCTATCATCCCCTCCTCTCAACCTTCAGGCTCCCTGGGGTGGACATGAGGCAACAGCACCTGTCAACCCTGCGCCCGAGTTGTGGCCAGTGCAGAGGTGTGAGACATGCCCTCCAGGGAGCAGCGGTGCGGACGTAGCTGTGTGGTGTCTCTGGGCGCATCCACACCCGTTTACTGTGGGGTGGCGTGTCCTCTCAGGCCCCAGCTGGAGTGCCTCTGTGGGCAAACACTGGAGGCAGCTTCCCCTTACTTCCCCGATATAATCAACGTCAGCACTCTGATTTCTCCTTGTGCTTTTACGGTGTGTTCACAAAGGTTTTCACAAATGTAGCTCCCTCCATTAAACTGATAATTGTGGCTCCAATGTTTACGTCCTTCACTTCAGCATCTGCATGTATCAAGTGTTCAACAGGTATTTGCAGAATGAGTGAGTGAGTGAATGAGTGAGTGAGTCTTTAAAGAAAAGTTCCCTGGGTTGCACACCTCTCTCCTCTCCACGCCTCTCCTGCCCATCTCCGCCAGGGGTCTACACTCCTGCTCCCAGACAACCTCTCCCCTGCCCTGGGGTCCTTGCCCCTGCCCCAGCAATCCCAGGTTCTTCCCCACTCTCTAGGTGGAGTCTTGTTCTCTATATTCCCTGGATTGCTCTGTGCAGTGCATTTTCAAATAATTTACCAGAAAGACTGCAACAGAAGTGAACTTTCTGAAAACTTGCCTGCCCCAAAATGCCTCTGTTCTGGTTTTTTATGCAAGTCTGGCTAGGCACGAACTTCTAGTTTAGAGATGGCTGTCCCTGAGCGTAGAAGGTGTGGGTCCTTCTAAGCCTCCCCACTATTGACAATGTCAGATACCTATCCATCCTTGTCCGGGCTCCATGTGCATCTGAATTATGAATTAGGAAAGAGCTGGGTGGCAGATAACCAAGGGAGTTTGCAAACCAACGGGAGTTTTAACAAACAGATGTTCATTTGTTTTAAATCACATATAAGCATGCATGCACACACACACACACACACACCAGAAACAGAAAAGGCAGTGTGGGGGCAGCTCTGCAGAGTTACTAGGAGCCCAGGCCTTTTCTCTTACCTCTTCATCCTTCTTGTAAGGCTTCCATACTGATGATCCCAGGATGGTTGCTGCAACTCCTACCTATATCACAGCCTGTGTTCCAGGCAGGAAAAGGATGAAATGGTAGAGGTCATGAGCAAAATGGGCATTCTCTTAACAAGCTTTGCTTTTTCATTAAAGAAGAGACTCTCTCCAAGGAATTTATCATCACATCTCCTTGGCCAAAACTATCAGGTGATCTCCATGGCTGCAAGATAGCCAAGGAGAAGTTGTTTGTATTTCACTTGCTATATTTTTATTTACAGTAGTTCACTTTCCTTTTTATTGTTCCTTTTCCACAGATTCTATTCTTATTTTGTGCAATTCCTCCACAAATCTGTCTAATGATAGTAATGATTTTATTTTAAAATCTCTTCTGTGTCCTGAATTATTTCTATTTTTTCCTGTGTCATCTTTTTGTATATCTCCTGAGAGTGGCCAAAGTGATTCTGGGACCACATTTCACTTCTGTCCAAAACCCCTGGAATCCAGAAAGCCAGGACGTCTTCATAAACTAAGAGAAGGACAAAGGGGCCACTTAGAGGGACCTCTTGGCCACATCTGGAACAACGTCAGCACTCCAAGCATAAACAACGGCATCACAGTATAAACTTTGAATTGAAAAAGACGATCCACGTATCATTGGCAGTAGTAAAAAGCAAAAATATGTCAGTGAGGGGAAGTTTTCTTTGCAGAACAAGAGCATATAGTGACTATAGCTGGAATGGCAGGATTAGGACATCACCTGTGTGATCACTGCGTGAGCAGAGGTCCGTGTGCTGGGACCATGGGCTGGGAAAGCAGACAGCTCATGGCGCCCTGCACAATGCAGGGAAAGAGCGGCCAATGCCTTGCCCAGGACGGCCCACCCCTCCCCGGCAGCCTGGAAGAGCAAACAGTATATACTCGATCATTCTGGATCAGGAGAAAAAAACCCCAAACCAGCTGTGCTGTGAGGGTCTTCCTCAGTGTTCAATTGTCAAATGCCATGGGTGAGTGCCCATGTTACGGAAGAATGCACTGAAAGTGACAGGTAACGTCTTGGGATGGGCCAGCAACTCTCCAAGGGTAAAACAGACGTGTGTTTTTAGAGAGACCACAAATCAAAAGTGACTCAGTTAACCGGTGAATTGGGGACAGCATCTGGGCTTGCAGTGGGCAGATTCACAGGTGTCCCTTGCTCCGGGCCATAGGTGACTGGCACAGTGCTGTCAATAGGATGGCTAGAAATTGTCCTTTACAGGTGGGGGTAGGAGCAGATGGAGACTGCACAGTGCCCCTGTGAAAATCCACACTGAGACCCTGCAGGTGGCGCTGCCCCAAGCCACACCCCACACCAGTTCCTGGTCCCTCCAGGTCCCCACATTCCAGTGCCTCCCACGCATACCCTGTAGCCTGTCACCTGCCTAGTGTGTTGGTCCCTCTTCTTATCCCGATGGCCTAGCAGAGAGGCTTCCCACCACCCACTCCGGTGTCCTTGTCATCAAACCACAGCCACGCCTGTGTTCCCTTCTCTGCCCTCCTCCTCCCCCTCCCCTCTCCACCTCCCTCCTCTCTCCTTCTCCTCCCTTCTCTGCCCTCTCCCTCCTCCTCCTACCTCCTCTTCCTCTCCCTTCTCCCTCCTTCTCCCCCCCCCCCCGAAGGGCCTCTGGCTACCCAGCTAATAACCACAGCAGGAGCCTCTGGGCTCCTGCTCCAGCGTTTCCATGGACAAGGGCCCAACACAAACACGGATGCTGCAGCCCCCCTGCCAGCCCAGGACCCCCCACAGCACAGGGCTGGTGGGCAGATGAGGTCATTGCGGGGGGTGGGGGGATATTTGTTTGGTCTTATTTCCATGGAAACCTGCTAGACCCCTCCTCCATGCCACTCAGTTTGTTGGTGCTGGGGACTAAGCTGCTCCATGCCCCCAGTTCCACCTTTCACCGGACCCCTGGCCTGGCCCCACCCAGAATCCAGGGCTGTTAGGAAGCAGCCAGATGGTCAGCCTCAACTCCAAGATAGGAAAAGTGAGGACCAGGAGCCAGGCAGACCAGAATACTTGTTCCCAAACTGGGGCCTCCTCTGCCTCGGAGCTGGGGTGGGCAGGGCAGCCCCAGCATATAGCACCATTGCCCAGAGCCAGGGTCCTGGCTCTACCCAGAGGCTGACCTGTGTGCTGGATCGTGGGCTGAGAGGGTCCAGTCCCAGGAGAGGAGCCCCCAGGCGGTGAGTAGGGAGGTGC
This sequence comes from Rhinolophus hipposideros, assembly GCF_964194185.1. Taxonomy (NCBI): domain Eukaryota; kingdom Metazoa; phylum Chordata; class Mammalia; order Chiroptera; family Rhinolophidae; genus Rhinolophus; species Rhinolophus hipposideros. The sequence goes on along the minus strand of NC_138069.1, from coordinate 2,327,299 downwards.
TTGGAGAAGCACAGTGGGAGGGGGCCATGGGTAGCCAGGTGGAGAGAGAGAAGGCAGCTGGAGTGCATCTGAGACGGCTGAAGAAGGGCAGGCTCAGCCAGCCAGGATGTGCAGGGCACTCACACACAAGCCTACTGCACTACTGCTACCGTCCTGTCAGTCGGGTGGCCCTTGCAGAAGCCAAGAGCCCCTACCATGGATGGGGCGCCCCCAGGAGGGGTGAGATCCGCTCAGGCCATGGGACGCCCGGAGCAGGGCCGGCAGTAGGGGCTGTGTGCCCATGGGGGCGGGGGGGGCGAGGTGGACCTGGTCTGCCCACAGCCTCCCAGCTTTCAGGCCTCCTGGAAGCCTCCTCCATCCTTCAGGGGCTGCTCCCTGAACACCTGCTGTGTGTGGCCCTGATGGTGCAGCTAGCTCCTCCTTCCATGGTCCCACCATTCCAGGGCCCCCCGAGTCTCTCAGTGAGGTGACACGCGCCCTGCTCTGGCCTGTCCCATTGCTGTCCTCACTTTTTCCAACCTCCCCCTCCTCTCCCAATTCCCCCATCTGCCTTTCCACCTCACCCTCCGTCTCTGAAGTCAGCCTGGAAAGGCAGGCAGGATCCAGCCGAATCCCTTCCTGTCTGAGACATTACCTAACCGCGCCTTCTTCTCTAATACCCAGCCATCTCCAGCCTCCCTCACCCACCCCCACCCCAGCAGAACCACACTGGGCTCCAGCCCAGAATTGCATCTGGCCACCTGTTTGTGCGTCCTGGGCTGCCTCCACACCTGTGAATGGTACCCGAGACCAATCAGCTGGAAACCATACTGAGCAGCGTCCCAACCTGAGCCCTGAGCCCTGTGGGCTCCTCTTTCCTCTTCCTCCTCACCCCAGGGTGCCTTGCCAGCAAACTTGAGGGACACCCTGTCCTATGGAACTTCTTGGGACCCCTTGCCTGCTCCCCCACAGGCAAGAAGCACCTTGCAACCCCATAGGTGTCTCTGCCCACCTGGCAGATGTGGTCGGACAAGGCAGGCCTTCCCCTGCCTTAGTTGCTGGACCAGGCCAGCAGGAGCTTTTCAGCTAGAGGAAGCCAGCGACAGAGCAGGAGACAACCGTCACCGTGCAAGGTGGGCGGCAGAATGGAGACCAACAGCCCATCCCTTCATTCTCACAGTACACACATGCAAGCACAAACACACATGTACACACATGTGCACACACAACTATGCACATGTGTACACACATGCACAGATGTATGAACCCAGCCCCTCTCACATACTCGCACATATGTACACATGCACACATGCGGACACAGACACATTCAAGACTAGCCAGACGCACAGGGCAGCTCCACCACACTCGGGACCCAGGATATGGGAGACACCCCGTTGTCCAAAGAGGGCTCTTTGGCGGGGTCTGCATGCCGGTAGGGGAGAGTCAGTCCTTGTGGGGGCAGTCCACAGGGGCCTGTCCAGCCTGCCCTGCCTCAAGTCCCGTTCTTCCCTGTGCAACCCCAGCCCCTGCCCTCCCACACTGGGTTGGTTTCAGCTGCACTTTCGGCTACCATTGCCCAGGAAGAATGGACCCATTCAAGCCACCTGTTCCCGTGCCTGGTCAGCTTGCAGCCCTCTCCAACTGGGCACAAAGGCCTGAGCCCCCCACCAGTTTCTCAGTAGCAGTACCCAGGAGGCCTTGGTTTCCACATTGTGCACTGAGGAGGAGCTGGCCCCCCAGGTACCCTAGGTGATGGGATGCCCCAAGATCCCCTCCACCCTGCTGTCTATCCCCATCCCACATTCCTCGCCTGAAGAGCAAGTGCCTGGCAGAAGGGTCTCACAGGGATGCCTGGTGACCTTCAGCCCGGCAGAAAGTCCGGTGCCAGGAGGCACCTCTCAGCCTCTTCATGGTGGTGTCCATGGGCTGGAGAGGGGGTGCCGCAACCCTCTGCCTGGGCACAGAGATTAGGCAGGTAACCCTACATTCCTTTTCAGGGGACTCAGGGGGCTCACATGGCACTGGAGGTGGCCGGGAGGCAACCTCCCGGGAGATGGCCTATCACCAGGGGTCCAGTACGGCAAGCCACAGCTATGGGGGACACACAAAGTGGTTCAAGGGAAGACAGAGGCCAGCAGGGAAGGTGGAGGGGTCTGGGGACACACTCGGGGGAGCTGCAGTGTGCCTGGAGCATCCCAAACTCCAAGCAGGTGCACAGATGGAGTGACATTCCATGCTGGGGACTCAATGCTGTGAGACTGAGGAAACTACTTCTGGAAGAGGCTGCGTACTTGGAGCAGGAGGAAGAGCTGAGACCCTGCAGGCATCCTGAGAGCAGGCTCAAAGCCCCCTAAAGACTCCTAGGGAAGGGAGGGGGCATAGAGGCAGGTGCCCAATATGCTGGGAGATGTGCTGCCCCTCCAGCGCCCTGGAGGCCTCTCCCCATGAAGAACGTGGGCCTTGCGATGGGGGGAAAAGTTGCCCAAGAAAGTGAAGCCTTGTTTCCTAAAGATCAAGAGAAGGGGGTGTACTTGTCCTGCCCACCCAGCAAAGACCTCACTTGTCCTCCCAGGGCCCGCCCCTCGCCCCAGGGCTCCAAGACTGCCGTGGATAGAGCTGTGTCCCCCCAAATTCACATCCACTTGCCTCTCAGGATGGGACCTTCATTGGAAATAGGGCCTCTGCAGACATACTGTCAATGACCTCAAGATGAGAGCGTCCAGGATTGTCTGTGTGGGTCCTACGTCCCCTGACAGGTGTCCACACTGGGACAGAGGGGAGAAGACATGAGAAGGGAGAAACCACGTGACGAGAGAGGCAGAGACAGGGCTGATACAGCCGCAAGCCCAGGGATGGCCAGAGCACTGGCAGCTGGGGAGGCACAGAGCCTCCCGGAGCCTCCAGAGGGGGTGCGGCCCTGTGACAGACAGCTTCATCTTGGACTTCTGCCCCCACACCTGGAGGCCGACAGGCACTCTGGTAGAGATAAGAGTCTCGAGGCTCACGAGGCCATCCCGGGAGCACAGTTTGAGGGTGTGCTGTGACAAAGTTCAAGCTAGAGGTTGCCGACATCGTGAGAGAACCCATGCAGCCACTCAAGTGACCAGGGACCTCAGAAGGGGTCTCTGCACATGAGAGCTGTGGCCTCACCATGTTTGAATGGGTTGGGTTAGATTGTGCCTGGTCTGTGAGAGATACTCAACTCCCTCAACACCCATAAACCCAGCCTCTCCTGCCCCAAACTCCTCCCTGGGGCTCTACTCCCTGAGCTCTGCACCCTCAGGCTCCTCTCCTTCACTCTCCTCCCACAGACCCTCCCCTCCCTCAAGCTTACCAGAACCACTCTGAAGTCAGCGGACTGAGACAGGCTATAATTTAAAATACGTTTATTTAGTGTTTCCATTTATTTCTGGTTCTGTTACACAAAGCCGTTAAATAAATACATTCTCCAAGTCACTCGAGTACACACCTACTCGCTATACAGATGAGGTAGAGAAGTGGGTAGGCTCGCAGTAGAGTCTGAACAGAGAGGAGAGTTGTGTGTGAATGCCCCCTCTCCTCCTGCCAGCTAGACTTGGCCGAACCAAGCCTGGAACTCTGCACAGCCGGTGGGGAGCAGGTGGCCGGGACCCGCCTGGCCCTCAGCGTGGCTGCCTGCCCGTCCACCCCCGCGGCCCCCAGAGAGGCTGAACCTGGGGCTCTGGCCCCACCACAGATGCGTTTTCTTCTAGAGATCCTCTCCCACACGGAAGAGAAGTGTTAAGGAGAGACTCTATCAACGGGAGTTGCTTCTTTGCTTAGCAAGACATTCTGATATATATTTATATATAAACAAACCAGCCAGCAGACGTTTTCAGTCTGCCTTGTTTAAAAAAATACTTTTCTTAATATTTATGATAGAGCTAAATGTGGTATTTGATTAAAAAAAATCCTTCCTCTGACTTGCCACCTTTCCAGACCCAGTAGTGACTGGTTACAGTCTTGTCGCAGGACCATGCCACTCCACCTGCTCTGGGCCCCAGCAGGTAGGAATGCACAGGGATGACTGGCACGCACCCCAGCCTACCCCCACCCTGTCCAGACAGGCCTACAGGGACCAAAGGGCAGGCCCACGCCACCTGTCACCACGGAGCCCACCTGGCTCCCTTCCAGGGACGGGCGTCCCCACAGCCCCATCAGCACAGTTATTCATGGGGTGTCCTCTGAACCACAGGAGAATAAACTCTACTATTTACACTATAAAACAGGGACAAAAAGACCCACATCAACATAAATAGGTTTTCTTTTAAAAAACACAGTCCCCTGGGGTTCCTGGAGCCTCCCTAGAACTCCAAGGAATGCCCTAGCTCAGTAGTTCCCGCGTCTGCAGTGCCCACAGCCTTGGAGCACACCCACCCAGCCAAGGACAGGCCCAGGGCAGAGGCCCCAGAGCCAAGGCTGCCATTCACGCTGAGGAAGGGCACAGGGTGGAGGCCACACCCCAACCACCCACAGACTATGCCCACACACACACACACACACACACACGCACACGCACACGCTCACGGACATGCATGCATGTACACATCACCCGTGCTCACACACATATGCAGAAGCACACACATGCACATGCTCACACAAGATGCATGCATCCACGCACATACATGCACACCCATGCAGACATGCCTGTTCTCATGCACACACTTGCACATACACCACACATGCAGATATTACACATGTTCACACACAAGCATGCACATGCACACACACATCACACATACAACTCATGCACACTGCACATGCCTACACACACACATCCACAAGCAAGCAACCACGCATGCACACACGTGCACACACTCAAACCAAACCAGGTCAGTGTAGGCCATCCTTTTCCCCTTCCTGCAAAGACAACATCATGGCCAAGGAGAACAGCCTTCCGTGTGCCAAATCCTGGCCCCAGAAGCTTTCCATGTATGTCTGTCCCCACTGTGCTTCCCCCACAGTGACACAGAGCAAGCTGTGCCTTCTTTGTGAAATGAACCCTCCAAGGGGCTGGCCCTGCTCTTCTGCCCATGCAAACCCCCAGGGGAGGGCAAGTTATCCTCTGCCACCCCTGGCCCCAAAATCTGCATTTTTAGGGCCAAAATGCAGGGTTGTACGCCCACAGGCACCCTTCCCAGGATGACCTCTGTGGGGGCAGCCGGCCTGGACCTGGGACCTGACTTCCGGAAGCCCTGAGGGAGCTGGCCAGACACAGCTTGCTTTAATTCTTCAAAACAACCACCACAACACTCTCTTGACTTAGTGGTTTCAAACACAAAGCAGATCAGGCAAAGAAGTTGGGGGCGAGATGGGGAGGAAAGGGCCCCTCCAGACTGGAAGAGCCACAGCCTGGGACACGGCAGGGACAGAGAAAATAATTATTATATATTAGTTAAATAAAAATAACTTAGAAGTCACTGGTATCACTCCAAAGAGAAGTGCTGGATGTCAGAGGGGGTAGCAGTGTCCCCACACCTGGTTGGCCAGCCATCCCTCTCCTAGTGGTTTGACTCTGCCTAGAGCTGGTGCAGGGCAGCCCCCAGGCTGCCACACAGGCCCTGTGCGGTCACGAAAGTGCACCCACGCCCCTCAGAAGGAGCCCAGGTGGTGAGGGGCACCATGACGCAGGAACTGGAGTCTCAGGGACAGACACAGCCTGGAAAGCATCAGTGCAATGCTGTCGGTCCCGGGGAGGAACAAGCAGAGGGGATGCGGAGGTCAGACCAGGCCTTTCAGTGGACACGGAGGGGCAGAGACAGCCACCCAGCTTGCCCCCGGCTCCTGCCCCCCCTCCTTCCCAAATGTGCTGGGGGCACCCGGCCCGGGGCTCAGCCTGCAGGTGGCGCTGCACACACGCCATGGGGCTAGCCTTTGCAGGTGTAGACTTCCTCACGCTGGGTGCACTGTCTGCACTCCACGTAGCAGCACCAGCGCACCTGGCACTGGCAGGGCCGTGTCACCACCCGGCTCTGCGTGTTGTGGCCACGCCCACAGCAGATGCTCTCGCAGTTCTTCTCGCGGTGGCATCTGCGGCCAGCGGTGCCAGGGGAGAAGCGGCCAGCTAGGCAGAAGCTGGGCGAGTCATCCAAGTGCACAAGCTCCGGCGTGCGGGGCAGAGGGTCACCGCCAGTCCCTGTGGCCCGGCCCCGTGGCGGTGAGATGGCACCAGCTTCTCCAGCAGCCTCGTTGGTGGTACTGCCCACCTTGAGCGCCGTCTCATACTTGTGCTTTAGGCGCTTGCCCACCTCGTGGAAGGGTGCCAGCTGCCGCCAGCACGTCCGCACAGTGCAGGAGCCTGACACACCGTGGCACTTGCATGTGGTCTCCACTCCGGCCTTGATCACCTGGAGTGAAGGAGGGAGGGAGGTGAGCATGAGGGCCACGCCTGGCAGGACAGAGACCAGACCCCGTGGACGACCCCAGAGGGAGTGAGACCAGCACTCAGCCCGGGACCAAACCCCATGGCCCTCAGACTCAGGCACAGTCCAGGGGGCCACCACCACCCATCACCCAGGCTCCCTGGCTTGCCCCCTCAGCCCTCCCTTTTCAAGCCACAGATCCCCTAGGATAGAAGCCCCATGGCCAGCAGTGTGGCCTCCAGAGCGGCTACTACAGCACCTGTAGCCCTGTGGAGACTCTCTTCCTGCCCCTATGTTCCTCATGCAAGGGCAGGGCACACTACCCTCCAGTCCTGCCATCAGCACCCCATCAGCCAGGACCTAGCAGTCTCCTCTCTGTAGCACTGTACTCCCAGTAGGCAGGACTGGCCACTGGAGTCTACAACTGAGCTGACCATGTCCCTGCCTAAGCATTGGGACCTGTTGCTATAGCACGTACAGGTGCCACCTGACGCAATCCAGACTGGGTCCTTCCCCTCCCAGTACTTGGATGCCACCTGCAAAGCCAGGAAGTCAGGCCAACTGCCCCAGTGGGGCCTCCTGATGGACTGCCCACATAGGAGTCCCTGGAGAAATGTGAGGAGGAAGGGCAGGGAGGCCCTCCCCTGTGGCCCAAGCCAGGCCTGAGCCCCCAAGAAGGGCCACCCAAGGGGAGTAAGAAACATAGCTGCTCTTTGGCCAGGCAACAAGAGTCATATTTAATGATACCCTGCTCAGATTCACTGACAAGTTTAATTAAAACGCTGCTTACCCAGGCCTGGAGCTAATGGAGCACTTTTCATATTCTGACTTTTCATTTATAGCTTACAAAAAGCAAGTGCAAGGGAAAAAAGCCTTGCCTGGGGGATTTAACCTGTCCACAACCCTATCCAGAGGGTAGAAGGAGGGAGGGAGCTCCCATCCATGACTCAGAACTCCAGCTTGTCAATAAAGAGGCTAAGAGCAGGCTGGCTCTAATTCCATCCCCCAGGCTAGGGTTCCACATTCCCAGAGGCCCCTGACTGTCCCAGGCCCTAGCTAAGCCTGAGGGGCATTTGGTGGCCCAGATCACTCAGGGATTAAGGGGGCAGTGCTCCATCCACAGTAAGGACGATGGTACAGACCTGTCTCCTCCTCCAGTGGTTTGGGCCTGGAGCCAAGGGACTGCAGGGAGGGTGGACGGGAGTATGAGCCAGGTCCCCCCAGGCCCAACCGCACCTGCAAGCCAGCAGCCCCCAGAAGGGCCCAGGCAGAAGGCCAAGACATTGCTTTTCCTAAGTCTTCTAAGCTGGGTCCCCTCAGGACAGAGTCCTGGCTGCAGATGAGATCCCTAAGGCATAGGCAGCCCCGCATACACTTGGGCCAGCCACACCCTAGCCTTTCCCTCAGACCCTTGGCCTGCACATTTTCCAGACTGCCTCCAGCTATGTCCCTAGTGGCAGACTGCCTGTCCTCAGGTCCAGCAAGCAGCGCCCAGTGTGCCTTCCTCCTGGATAGATGGTGCCCATCATAGAGACCCTCTTAGTGGCCTTGACCACCCAGGGCCAGATGCAGACGAGCACACACCGACCTAGCTCCTCCCCAACCAGCAGAAAGTAAGCCTTCCAGTTCCACTTCTCCGTGGGAGACCTAAGGACACCCTCTACGGGAGACCACGGGCACCCACCACGACAACCAGCATCTCCATCTATCTGACAGGTAATAAGCCTTGTAAGCAAGAAGACTCAAGCATCCTGGATGTCACCACGTGGCTGGAACTAAAGCACAGAGGCACGACCCCACGTCTTCCCAGCCCCCAGAGGTCTCTGAGCCGAGGCTGCCTCAGCACCACCACCACCAGCCCCCTCCTGCACCCCACCCCGGCCTCCCCTGCGCACCCCTCCCCTCCGACCCCCCCCCCCCGCCCCGCTTGCCTTCACACCCACGAGGTTGTTGTGGAAATCCACACGGGCACGCAGGTCCTTGCTCGAGCGCCGGCCCAGGAACTCCTTGACGAACTTGCTGCTGTACTTGAGGTTGTCCCCACAGCCGCCCCACTGCCAAGCCTCCCGGTTCTCTAGATCAGGGGCCTCATCACAGGTGCAGCGCTCCATGCGGCCTGCACTGCAGGCCTTGGCCAGCGCGTGCGTCAGGCCAGCCGAGGAGATGGCGTAGAGGAAGGCGGTCTCCTTGAAGCCTGTGGGGGTAGTCGGACCAGTCAGTAGCCGCAGTAGCCCGGTCACTCTGTGTGCCCAAACCACAGTATTCCTGATGAAGCCCTAAATCCCTGACAGCTGGAGGAACTTTCTGGTATTCAACATTGGGGTGGAGGGCATACCTGCCTGGGCTAACTGTGCACCTGGGGCAGGAGGCTCTCCTCCATAGCCCAGAAGAGAGAATCCAGAGGCACTGTGGCCATGCCCCAAGACCAGAGATTCCATCCATCAGGGTCTTCCACCCATCAGAGTGGCCCCAGGGGCTCTCAGGGAGCCCTTCCTGAGCCTCAGGTTCCAGTTTGTTTCTTTGTTTTTATTAGTTTCAGGTGTACAAAACAATGTAATAGTTAGACATTTACACCCCTCACAAAGTGATAACCCCCCTCCCCCAAGCTACTACCCCTGACATCCTATGTAGCTGTTAAAATTCCACTGACTCTATTCCCTATGCTGTACTCCACAGCCTGTGAGATATGCATATATATATATACACATATATATATGTGTGTATATATGTATATATACACACATACACATTATAGTTGACATAAATGAGCCCATTGAGAGGCTCACATGAGTCCCCAGCAGCTCCCACATATGGAAGGAGACACGAGAGATGAGGCTCTGTGCTCTGGGCACCAGTTGTGCCCCTGCTACCAGTGCCTTGGCCCTGGGTCTTGGCCACTCACATGTGGCAAGAGCCATCAGAGCTGCCTGGGGCCTGTCAAAGCTACCAAACGCCCCTAGTCCTGCCAGCAACTGCTCATGCTTGTGTCGGGGTGGGGGCGGGGCAGGACAGTGTGGCTGGTGGAGTTGGGAGGGGCCGGGGGCAGGAGCTAGCTCCTGGGTCTTCTCCTACGCCCCAGCTCCTCTCCCTTGACCTCCGACCCCTTCAACACGTGGTGCACCTGGGCCCGGCCCCCTGCCCCGCCTTTGGCGCACCTCGCTTGAGTAAGCTGGCCCGATAGCGGCCCTCCAGGGTGCAGTTCCAGCGCTCGAAGCGGAACTGGTATTGACACTCAAGCGCACTCATGCTGACCGCCTCCACCAGCGTCTCGGCCACGCCTGGGTCCCGGCGGCACATGCGCCGCTGCTTCCGCTCCAGCTTCAGCCGGTCGCAGGCCTTGTAGTGCGCCTGCGCAGCCGCCTCGGGCTCCAGGGTCAGCGGGAGGATGGTCAGGGGCTCGCTGCCAGTCAGCCTGTGCAGAGAGGCTGGGGTGAGCACCGGCCCAGAGGATGAGCCATGACACACACACACACACACACACACACACACACACACACACACACACACACACACACACACACACGGAGGGCGCAGATGGCAGGGCAGGAAGGGGCGCAGGAGGCACACCTTTTCCCTAGCCTGATTACCTACAGCTGAAGAAGCCCTGCTCTAGGACGCCCACCTCTGTCGTCCCCAGCTGAGGGTGGACCCTTGCACACTCCCCAACAGCCTGCGCACATGGCCCCTTATCCGATGGGGTCTCCCAGAAAGCCTGTGCCAGACCAGGCCTCCCCGCCTCCAGGCCCCAGGTGATACTGGGAAACTGCCCGATTCTCCGGCAGCTCCACCCAAGGCCCTAGCCCACTGAATCAGTAGCCTGCCCACCCCATCCCCCACCACCTGCTCCATCCAGGGACTGACCTTCTGTCTGTTACCTGCTCAGACCCACTGGCCTCAGTGTCCCCAGATAGACAACTGCACATCTGGACCCTAGGCACGTGCATGTCTAGCCAAACCCAGACCCTCAGCCCTAGGGAGGGAAAGATGCTCACCCAGACAGGGTCAGGGCTCAGGGCGCCCAGGTGAGCATCTTTGGGAACGAGCCCCCCACCCCAGCCCACCTATGGAAACCAGGTGTCCCCAGACACTGGAGACCCCCCTCTCCGAAGGCCCCTCAGGGCACACTGACTCTGAAAGCCACAGCTTCTGCAAAGAAAGGGAAGTGGGTGGGCCCTCTTAGAACCCCACCCTCTACCAGATCCCCAGTGGTGATGCTCTTCTGGAGACCATCTGGGTACCGCTTTTCAAAGCCTCTCTGCTCTTGCCCCCCCCCATTACCTACCACAGCATGGCCCCTCCCAGGCCTTGTCAGGGGTGGGGGCGTCTACTTTGCTGAGAGCCTGGCCTGACCCCCAGACTCTGAAGGGGCAGCACCTGTCTCACCTGCTTAGGTCAGCTCCCCAGGGCAGGAAGCTCAGGGAGGAGCTGGGGGAGTGTTCTGTGGGGACATCAGGGCAGAAGGCTCCAGGGTGCAGATGGGAGCAGGCATGTAGGCGGAGCAACAGGCACCTGCACACACAGCCTGGAAGGGGAGGCCACACAAGCCCCGGGACAAGGATGTACCCCCCTCCCCCCCACACTCTGCTGCATTGAGAAGACCCACCTCAGGCCTGGGCCCTGCTAGCCATGTGCTCAGAGCCAGCAAACAGGGCTGCCACTGCCTCCTGAGACCTGGGGTGCCAGCAAGCACAGCCCCAGTGGAGTTCCCACCAGCTCCAGTCCCTACAGATGTCACTGCAGGGGCAGCCCACCTCTCCCTGAATGATGCCCTGAGCTAGGCGCCCACACACAGACACTCCCCCCCACCCACCCCCGTGCGCAGTCGGAGGCCAGCATGGGTGTGGGCTGGGGTAGAGCCCAAGGTCCCAAAGGCACAGGAGGGACACCGAGTGGGTGGCCCAGCAATGTGGACAGAGACAGCACGGCCTTTGGGGAGAAGGCGCCTGTGAGCTCCAAGCTGGGATGCTGAGCTAGAGAGGTGGCGGGTGAGGGAGGAAGCTAGCATGGCAGCCAGTGACCTGTGCCAACACCCCAGGGGTTAGGGCTTCATGCCCAAGGGCACAGGGACACAGTGACTGACATGGGCGGCTTCGTGGACTTCCGGTCTTCTGCCCGAACACAGCTGCTGAGGCGGGCAGGGAACAGGCAGGGGCCCGTAGACCCCGTGCTAGAGGCCGGAAGAACCACGCTCCCCACACAAAGGCAGCTCACATGGTGGAGACTTGTCCCCAGACAGGAATGTCAACAGCTGTGCCCAGAACCGGTGCCAGGCGGCGGAAACCCTGCAGCCTCCAACCTGCACGACCCAGGCTGGATTCCCTGAGATTAACCAAGCTCCAGGCGGTGCAAAAACATTCCAGCATCCAAGAGGACCCCCTATGGTGGGGGTCCTGGGGCCAGGCTAGAAGGGTGAATGTGAGTGTGAATGGGGACAGGGAAAGACGGTGTGCCACACTGCTTCCCAGGCCAGGGAGGCCGAGGGTAGGGGTCCCCCCACACCCAGGGCCACCTGCATCCATACTGCCTATGTGGGTTGAGGACAAGGTTCCTACACCCACCCCGTCAGGACCCCATTGTCCACAATGCACATAGGGGCTGAGGGCAGGGGTCCATCCACCCACAGGTAACATGAGGCTGGAACCCTACTGCAGCCACACTGCTCTGCTCCCAAAGCCATACTCAAACCCACAGCTAACATTGTAAGGAAAATTTTTTTCTTTAATATCAGGAACAAGACAAAGATGCCCACTCTGACTACTGTTACTCAACGTGGTACTGGAAGTCCTCGCCATAGCAATCAGACAAGGCAAAGAAATAAAAGGCATCCAAATCAGAAAAGAATAAGTAAAATTCATTATTTGCAGAGGACACGATACTATATATAAAAAACATTAAAGATTCTACCAAAAAACTATTAAACTAATAAATGACTGCCATAAAGTTGCAAGATACAGAATCAATACACAGAAATCTATTGCATTTCTATACACCAATAATGAATGATCAGAAGAATTAAGAAAACAATCCCATTTGCAATTGCATCAGAAAGCATAAAATACCTCAGAATAAATTTAACCAAAGAGGTGAAAGACCCGTACACTGAAAACTATACAACACTGAAGAAAGAAATTGAAGACACAAATAAATGTAAGAATATACCTTGCTCATGGATTGAAAGGATTAATGTCGTTAAAATGCCCATACAACCCAAAGCAATCTACAGATCCAGTGCAATCGCCATGAAAATCCCAATGGCATTCTTCTCTGAACTAGAACAAATAACCCTAAAATTTACATGGAACCATTAAAGACCCAGAATAGCCAAAGCTATCTTGAGAAAGAACAAAAAGGGAGTTATCACGCTACTTGATACCAAACTATACTACAAGGCCATAGTAATCAAGACAGCATGGTACTGGCATAAAAACAGACACATAGACCAATGGAACAGAATAGAGAGCCCAGAAATAAATCCATGCTTACATAGTTAACTAATCTTGACTAAGCAGGCAACAATATGCAATGGGGTAAAGACAGTCTCTCCAATAAATGGTTCTGGGAAAACTGAACAGATACATGAGGGGGAAAAAAATAAAGAAACTAAACCACTTCCTTACACCATATACAAGAATCAACGCGAAATGGATTAAAGACTTAAATGTTAGACCTGAAACTAACTATTAAACTCCTAGGAGAAAATATAGGGAGTAAACTCTTTTACACTGTTCTCAGTTAAAATATATATATGTAGATATATATACATATATATATATATATACATATATATATATATATATATATTTGCTTTATCTCCTTGAGTGAGTCAAACAAAAGAAAAAAAATGGGACTACATCAAACCAAAAAGTTTCTTCAAAGCAAGGAAGACCATCAACAAAACAAAAAGACATCCTACTGAATGAGAGAAGATATTTGCCAATAATATATCCAATAAGGGGTTAATATCCAAACTATATAAAGAACTCATACAATTTAACACCAAAATATCAATACAATTAAAAAATGGGCAAAGGACCTGAGTAGACATTTCTCTATATGAAAAGATGCTCAACATCACTATCACAGAAATGCAAATCAAAACCACAATGAGGTACCACCTCACACTTGTCAGAATGGCCATCATCAATAAATCAACAAACAAGTGTTGGTGAGGATGTGGAGAAAAGGGAACCCTCGTGCATTGTTGGCAGGATTGTACATTGGTGCAGCCGCTATGGAAAACAGTATGGAGGTTCCTCAAAAAATTAAAAATAGAGCTGCCATATGATCCAGCAATTCCACTTCTGGGTATTTATCCAAAGAAAACAAAAACACTAATTTGAAAAGATATCTGCACCCTTTCATTATTACTAGCAATACGGAAGCAACCTAGATGTCCATCAACAGATAAAAAGAAGAAATAGTACATACATACAAAGGAATATTATTCAGCAATAAAGAAGAATGAAATCTTGATGCACCTAGCAGGTATTATGCTAAGTAAACTATTATGCTAAGTCAGACAGAGAAAGATAAATACCGTCTGATCTCACTTCTATGTGGACTCTGAAAACAAAACAAAATGAATTAATAAACAAAACACAAACAGACCCATGATATAGAGAACAAGCTGATCGCTGCCACAGGGGAAGAGGTGAGAGATAGAAAAAAGTAATAATAATAAAACAGCCAAAGCAACTTTAAAAAAAGAAGAAGAAGAACAAGAACAAAGCTGTAGGGCTAACAACACTACCTGATTTCAAGACTCATTATAAAGCTCAGTAACCAAGAAAGTATGGTGTTGGTGTCAACATAGACAAACAAATCAAAGAAACAAAATACGGAATCCCAGAAATACGCCCATACATACATGGGAAACAGATTTTTTTAAAAAAATAAATGTGCAAAGGCAACTTAGTGTAGAAAGAATAATCTTTTCAATAAATGGTACTGGAGCAATTAGATAGCCATATGCAAATAAATAAATAACTTTGATTCACACTTTGTACTATATACAAATATTAACATATTAACTCAATATGTATGGCAGAAAATTGTAGACCTAAATCTAAAAACTAAAACTTTAGTACTTCTAAAAAGAAAACAACAAAAGGCAAAAGGGAGGGAAAGAGGGAGGGAAGCAGCAGAAGGCCTTGTGCTCAGGAGTTTCTGAGTCCCTCCCTGCCAAGGTCAGAGGGAACCACTGTGCAGCCCTCGCAGTGACCACGGTGGACACAAACGTCCTACAGGAAGGGTAGGAGTCCACTACCCCACCCTACCCTGGCCCAGGGATGGCTACCTTTACATTCTCTTCATGGTGTCTTCCCATAAGCAAAAGTTCTTAACTTTATTGTACCTCCATTTTCAGCCTTCTCCTGTCTGTGTTATTTCTATCTCATTTTAGAAACCCTCCCAACACTCCAATGTCACGAATACAGTACCCAAAATATATCCTCCAAAAGGTCCCTGTCTTGCTGTGCACCACCACCAGGAAGTGGGGACCCTCTGCCTTGTCATGTGCTCTCCACATGCCCAAACTCACAAGGGAGACAAGGGCGCCCTAAAGGCTGGCCGAGCACTACAAGGCCAGAAACGGCATCAGCGTGCCCACAGAGCCAGACCGCTCTGGTAGTCTATACCAGAAAGACTACCATCTTGCTTGAGGATCTGTTAATATAGCTGGTATTACCCCCATTCAGGCAAGAATGACAGCAGGTGTCCATATCTACTCCTGGTTTTAAAGGGAAGCTTTTGCCATTACACCCTTAAGCATGAGGTTTGCCAAGTGTCTTCTACTTGCCCTGTATCATGTTAAAGACATTCCCTCTGCTTTTCGTTTGCTAAGAGCTTTTTTAAAATCACAAATGGATGAACTTCATCCCCGCAGGGATGAATGTTCTCAGTACATGATTTTTCTCCTTTGATCTGCTAAATGTGGGAATTCCCACACTGCACACCAAGTGACCTTGGAGTGATGGGTTTTAATGGTGCTATGTGTGGGCCCTTTGCATCCGTGTTTGTAATTTTCTTCTCTGTGCTCTTGCTGCTGAGTTTAGATGCTTTAGCAAGTGTTCTTTTTTAAATTTCCTGAAAAAATGCGTCAGATTAGAATCGTGTCTTCTTAACTATTCAGTAGAACTTGCAGTGTCTTCCTAACTATTCGAAAGAACTTGCCATGACACCATGCAAGCTGACCTTTCCTTGGTGGAAAAATTTCCTTTCTGACCCAATTTCTTTCCTTTTTTTCTAAACAACTTCATCAAGATATAATCCATGTACCACAGAATTGAAGGTACACAACTCAGTGTTTTGTAGGATATTCACAGGTATGGGCAAACACCACTGTTAGGACAGGGATCTCCAGTTCTCTGCCATTGTTACTAAGTGCTATTGTTAACTGTTAAAATGTAGCACAGTATTTTGCCTATGCAGCTGTAAACAGGATGAGTTTGACAGAACCCAACCCATAAATATAGCCAACTGCAAAGAAGAAATCATGTGATTAACCAAATAGTGTATAAACAATGGCTAAGCCTCCTCCAAAAGACAGAATTTAGGGTGTGAATCCTGGCTCCTTTACTTGCTGCAAGTAAATACAACTACTTAACAACAACCGCTTCTCATTCTCGAATGGAACACCCCAAGCAGCAAACCCCTTGAGTTTGGAAACACCACCACAGTCAATTTTAGGATATTTTCATGGCCTCAAAAAGAAACGCCTTACCCTTTAGCAATCAACTTCCAACCCTCCCCAGCCCCCGGCAACCACTAACCCACTTCCTGTGTCTGTGGATTTGCCTGTCCTGGAGGCTTCATATAATGGAATCACACACTGTGTAACCATCTGGGTCTGGCTTCACTCACTGAGCACAATGTTTTCAAGATCCATCTATGTTGTAGCCATGTCAATGCTTCACTCTTTTTCATTTTCAAATAATGTTCCACTGTAAGATGGAGCACATTCTGTTTTGTCTTCAGCTGATGGACATATGAGGTGTTCACTCTTTAGCTCTTATGTACAATGCTACTATGACCACTCACGTACGAATTGGTGCGTGAACATGTTTCATTTCTCGTGGGTATGTCCGCAGCGGAACTGCTTGGTCATAGAAGAAATCCATGTTTAATTATCCAAGGGGATAGCTGCCAGAGGGCTTCCACAGCGGCCTCACTACTTACATCCCAATGACCTGGTTTCTTTACTTACTGTGCTGTTAGTCCACATTTCTCTTCCTTGAGTCTGTTTCTGTTACTTTTCTGGTTTTCTCCATTTCCTCTGAATTTTCAGTTTTATTGGCCTGAAACTCTTCATTACATTCCCTTGCTTTTTTCTGTAGAATCTGCGTGATGTTCCCCATAGCAGGCCACACCCAAGCCCCCTCCCCACAGGCTCCCCAGCATTTCCAAGACCTTCTGCACAGAAACAGGTCTGTTCATCTCTAATGCATGTTTGTTTTTTATTTTGTTAATTTCTGTACTACTATTTTATTCCTTCTTTGGGTTTAGCTAAACTTCTTTTTCTCACTGCTGTGACAGATGCTGTCTCGTCATCATTGGTATATAGTTAGTATATTAGCTAATAGGCCAAGGGTGAATAGGAGTGTGGAGTTAAAGTGAAATCATATTACCAGGCGGGATGTCAGAAGAAGGGCGGATAAGGCTCCTGGGAGTGGTCAAGGGCTGGGGTTAACCATGTGGTATGCGTGGGTCTGGTGGGTATTAGGTGTTGTCGTGTAGGTAGAGGCTGACTAGCAGTGTGAATACGTGGGCTTGGATTAGGGTGACAGTGAATTCTAAGATTGTTAGTAGGATGAAAATAATAAATGTAATGAAGGCGGTAGCTGTGCTAATGCTTAGCAGGGCTAGTGTGGCACCACCAATTAGGTGGATTAGGAGATGTCCGGCAGTGATGTCCTTGCTGAGAGCTCTCAAGCTTCTTTCCACTTCTAAAATATGCATTTAAGCCGCCACTGTCACTGCTTCAGTCTCTCCAAAACTGTACCCTCAGGACACCAAAGAAGAGCTTGGGTCACAGCCTCAGGTCACTGTGCACAGCCTGGGTCATAGCTCAGGTGATTATATTGAGCCTTCGTCACAGTGCGTCCTTTACTCTCATTTCCCTCTTCATCTTATGGCCTACTGAGTCCGTGTGTTCTCTCTCCATCCTCTTTCGTTCTCTCTCCTTACATCCTAAGTCTCTCACACATAGCCTGTAATGTAATGCTAATTTATGTACTACTACTTAATTCCTTCTTTGGAATAGAGGAGGACGTGACTACAACACTGTCACCTCAGCTTTATGCCTGAGGCCTTAATTCATCCTTTCTACTGACCATGCCTGTTTTATTTCTTTTTCTCCTCTGTAGCCCCCATTATTATTATTATTACTATTATTATTATTCCATTCTGTCTTTGTAATTTGAAGTTTTACAGTTTCACAGATACCCTCAAATTTACTCGACTCTGTAACTTACCCACATGAGGCACGGTCAGCACTGTCCCCTCTGGGCAATAGGAGGCCTGAGAGCAGAACCACTGTGGCTGGGCTGTATGCTTCTGTGTATTCAGTTCTACTTTTAGGACCTGACAATAGGTTGTTCAGCGCTGCCTATCTCCGCTTCAGGCAACTGTTGCTTCACTTCATTTGTTCCCACGTCCGGAGGGCAGCAGGGCCCTCCATGACCCAGGCCTGAGCTGTGCGTCTGGGTTCCTTCAGAGTGACTCTCCGTGTCTCTGAAAACGTCTGTATGTCACCTCACTCCGGACAGATATTTTCTTTCCCTCACTGAATGGACTGTCTGATGGTGTCTTCAGTGGACGGTCAGCCCTAGGAGGTAACCTGCATTTTGTTTGTTCTGACTGCTTCATGATTCTGTGCCCCGTTTCTAGCTTCCAAGTCATTACATTCTGGCATGAGTGTTCATGCTTTAGCTTGGGGAGGCACGTGGCCTCTTGGATCCCTTTGATTGCTCCCAGCAGTTTCAGGAAATCCTTGGCCATTCTCTCCAGACACTGACCTGTCCCCACCTCGGGGCCCCTTGTGAAGACACAGGGCCTTGGCTCTGCCCCAGGTCTCTCGCCCTGTGTTCTATGTGTCTCCTGCCCATGCTACACCCCATTAATTTCTCCTGATCTACCTTCCCGTTTGCTAATTCTATTCATCGGTTTCTAATCTACTTTAAAATCAGTCTATTACTCACATTTTTCCCCAGTTCTACTTGGCTTGTCCAGGCTTGCTGAGTCTGTCCATGTGTCTCATTCCTTGCAGACAGTGAGACCTGCTTCGTGCTGTACACTGACCGACCTGCTGCCATTGTTTGGGCAGGGCCTTAGTTCCATTTCCATGTGCACCCAGTAGTCCCAGACCCTACTTGTCACCATACTTCAGAGACTGTTTGCAGAAATAATCTGAAGCAGAAGATAAGAGGACCCAAATTCACGCCCACCCAGAACCACAAAATGTGACCTTCTTTAGAATAAGGGTGTTTTCAGATGCTATCAGAGTAAGGATCCTGAGACAAGATTGTCCTGGATTAAGTCCCATGCTGCCGAGGGCCCACCACGCAGACTTCCTGCAACAGCTCTGCAGAGACCCCAGCCCAGCCCCACAGAGAGCAGGAAAGAACCTATGGCAAACAGAGAAAGTCTGGGGACACCCATGCCTCGCTGAGGGCCAGGCCTAAGGCTGTCATGCAGATGCTTGGAGACAGGGGCCACCCCTCTGAGCAGCCAGGGCAGCCAGGTGGCAGATGGGGGGTGGGGGTACAGGTGTGGCCCAGGTGGGGGCTGGAGGAGTCCTTGTCCTCGGGGTCCCAATCCTGAATGGCCCAGCCAACACCAGCCCACCTGCCCAGTGCCTCCACTCCGAGTGCCTCGTTCTTCCCTGATGGGGGTTGAGGGGGCAACAGATTCTGATAGCCCTTCCTCCTGCCAACAGGCCTGGCCACCCCAAGGGCCACCCTGCCCGCAAACCCAGCTCCCCAGGCATGGGGAGCCGAGACCCTTAGTTGGGCGTAGGGGAAGAGGCTGGAGTTCCAGAAGCCACAGTGCCCTGCCAAGGAAACCTCAGCCCCACCAGACCGCGTTTAATTTCTGTGTGAATCAAATTCAAAACAAATTCCAGCGCTGAGACACTGGTTCTGAGATTAACCCTCTGTTCTCCCACAGCTTGCAGCCTCCCACCCAGCACATACATGGCAGGGATGAGGGTGGCGTGGACGCAGACACTGAGGGGTTCTGGGGTCTTTCGAGGTTTCCACCGTCAGTCGTGCCCACTATGCCAAGGAGGCCAGGGCAGGAGGCTGTGGACAGGAGGGCAGCCCCACAGGGACAGGCTGCTCATGCTGGGGCAGGGACATTGTATCAATGTGACTGTCACCTCCGTCGTCTGGGAGAGCTGCCAGACCCTGGCTTCCCCACCTAACAGGGCCCCAGTATTCAAGAGTCTGAAGAGTTACCAATCAGCCTCCAGGTCTGTCACTGACCGGCCGCCCGAGTGGAGCTCCTCACCTGGCCACCCTGGGGGTCAACTGGCAGGCATAGGACTCAGCAAACTCCAAGACAGTGGGACCCACCAGATGGTGTTTCATTTCTGTGTGAACTAAATTCAAAACAAATTCCAGCACTGAGACACTGGTTCTGAAATGCCTAAGAAGAATGTCCCCGTCCACTCTCGGTGGCCCCCAGAGCAAACAGAACCTGCAGAACCCCCAGGCCCTGTGGGCTACCAGCTGACTGGCCCTTCTTCAGAGCAGGATGCTAGAGCCCACAGTGTGTGTGTGGGGGGGTTCCTGTGGGACCCTAGCTTCACTGATGGCTGCGAGAAGACGGGCAGTGGTGGCTTCATGGAGGAACCAGAGCAGCCAGGCCACCTCTGTGTCCCAGTCACCGCTCCCCAGGACTCATAGATTGCCACAGACCTACAGGGATGTCACACAAAGGGGCAGGCAGGACGCCAGGAAGGCTCTCAGAAAGCCACGGGGGGGTGAGGGGGACCTCGTCTCGGCCGCCACAGAGTCCCTTCGATGACTAGCTTCCTTCCTGGGGCTGGCTTACCAGGTGCTGGGCACAGACAGGGTGGCCAGGGTTGGGAGGGAGTGGCTGTGACACGCTCTGGTCTGGAGCCCCTGGCAGCTTCTCCTCACGGGCCAGACCACTTCCCTGGCTGCGTCTACCTCAGGTATCGCTAAGAAAAACAAATGCAGCTTGAGGCTTGCCTTTTTCCATTCCCTCGTCCGGCTGCCGGTCTCGAGGTACAGGGCCTGCCAGCTGGGCGGCCGGGCTTCCTCCTGCGGCCAGAGGCACCAGGCCAACAGAGAACTACTGGGAGGGGCAGAGGAGGATGAGGGCTGGTCCGTGGGTCACAGAGCCTGGCGGCCTAGTGCCACCCAGGTTGGGGCCTGCCCTTCTACAGAGGCCTCAGCACAGCCACCTGCCAACCAAACTGGCCCAGCCCACTGACATCCCTTAATGATTAGCCCTCACCAGAAAGCAGGCTGGTCATCACCTAGCCCAGGCCACAGCACAGCCTCGTCCAGCAGAGCCCCGAATGCTTGCCTCACACCTGGGCCCTGGGGACTCCAAGGGCTCCTCTGCTCCTCAGCACAGTGCCTACGCCACCTGCAATGCCAGCATCCAGACGCCCAGGTCGGTGGTCTGCTGCACCTGGCCCACTGTCTGTGCACCTGAGGCCAGCAGGTGTGTGTAGCAAGCAGATGTCAGGGCCAGGGGTAGTGGAGGCTGGCCTGCCTGGTGAATGTCTTGGATCCCACAGCAGGGCCAGGGAGTAGAGGGGTGAAGAGACCCCCACGGGCCTTGGGCAGCCAGCCCAGTAGTTTGGAAGAGACCCCATAAGGGACCACCCTCCTGTCCTCCCCAAAGGTGAGCTACAGTAAAGAGTGATGCTACTAGACTGTCCTCTGGCTTCCTGGAAGAGGTGACAGCTGAGGCCACCCTGGAGCATGGCGGCCCTGCTCCCTACCTACCTCTCCTCCAAGCGGGGCCTGGTCTTGCCCACTTCCCAGACAACTGCACCTCCTCCAAAACCCCCCGCAGCCCGCTGAGCTGGGTGGGTACCACAGGGGCACCCACCGCTCACATTGACAATACACAAAGGGACTCAGTGCCCCCCCAGACCAGGATTAAGGGGGCCAAGTGCCGGCCTCTGACAGGTGTCATTTTTCTGCAGCCAGGAGAACCAAGCCAGGCCCTTATCAGCTCATCGCTTCTCCCGAGTCCAGGGCCCACGACCCACCGGGAGGAATCGTGTATGCACATTCTTTCCCAGGAGAAAAGCTACCCACACACTTCTCCTATTGTCCTCGACATTGAGAGGCCCCTGGGCAGGCGGCAGGCGGTTCCCTTGGCTGGGGCCACCCTGGAGCCAGGGCAGGGTCCCGCTGGTGCCCAAGGTACTGGAGTCGTCAGGGCCACAGTAGCCAGGACAGGAGCAAGATTAGGCCAGCTGTCTCCGCCCCCCGCCCTTGGCCCCCCCATCCAGACGGCCGCCGGCTGTGGCAAGACGTCTGCTCACACAGCTGAGGGAGCCAGGTGGCTGTGGCTTCCTCCTCACCTCAGGCCCAGTGCAAAGCCTATGCACAGCTCCACCGCTTGTCACGAGGTCCAGCCCAGAGCCCCATCCTGGCCCCATGCTCCCACCTGCCTCTATCTGGTCTCTGTATAGGGGGGCCAGGGCAGAGCTCCCAAAGGCCTGTGGAAGGGGACCAGGGCAAGCTGGGGCTGGCAGGGTGGGATTCCATGGCCCCCCGAAAGCAGACTGGCCAGGGGCAGACACTGGAAACCAGAAATGCAGGAGGCAGCCAGTCTCCCCAAGGGATCCCCTTGGTCCGCCCACCTACTCCTTCCACACGCCTCCCCACTTCTGACCCTGACCCACAGGTTGGGAGGCCAAGTCACCTTAGTCCCTCTGTTGGTCTCGGGAGTCCTGAGCCACAAGCACTGGCAGAATGCCCCCTCCTTTTCAGGCTGGAAGCCAGGCCCTTCCATAAACCACCCTCCATCCTTCCTTGACCTGACTGACACCACCCCCAAGCCCATGGCCCCGGCCTTTCACCCTCCTTGCTTGCTGCTCAGAGGTCTCACTCACAGACCACATTTCAGGGGCTCAATGGTCTCCCTGTAGCCCCTCAACTGCCCTAGACACAACCATAAGGCCCCTTGCCTGGGCCTCCTGCCCCTCAGCTCCTGGTGCAGGACCACCCCCTCCCAACCCCCTGGGGTACACTCTGCTTTCTGTGGTCCTCCCCTCAATGCTGGATCCAGCACGGCTGTCCGGAGGTAGGTCTCTGTGGACAGCATCCGCCTGTCGCCCAAACTCTTACCTGCTCAGCTGCAGGCACCATCACCCCTGGTCCCAGGGCAGGAAGTCACTGAGGACCCCTCCCTCACCACCAGCCCTTCCCTGGTCACCCATAGGTGAGCCTGAGCCCCCTGTCCCCCAGACAGGCCCCTGTGCCCTGTTGACTGTCCCATTCTCTCAGCAGCACCCCATCTTACCCCTTGTCCCCTCATAGGCCCATCACACAGACTCATCATTCTATACCAGGTTCACTCCTCCAACCCCAGGAAACTGCCCTCTCTCTCCTTTCCAAGGACCAGCTGAACACCCCACCTCCAAGCAGCCAGCAGGCATATGGCCATATGAGCCCCCCAGCTGGGCCCCAGGCTGGGAACACAGAGAAACATCAGCTGCCTGACACCACATCCATGCCGCCCATGACAGCAGACCCCTCAGCCAGGTCCCCCTCCAGGCTCCCATACCAGGCTCTAGTAAATGAATGACCACCTGCACCCCGACTCCCCACAAAGTCAGGCCGAGTCCCTGTGCAGGGACAACAGCATGCTGACTCACAGATCATGAAACCAGGCTCTCCTCGGTACAAGAAAGATTCAAAATATATAAAGCTCTTACAACTCAACAACAAAAAGAGAAAACCAAAAACTGGGCAAAGGAACAGAAAAGATATTTCTCCAAAGAAGACATACAGATGTTCAATAAGCCTATGAAAAGGTGTCACTTCACCATTCACCCAGGGACTTGCAAACAAAAACCACAGAGAGAAAGCACTCACACCCAACAGAATGGCTGGAATAAAAAAATTTTAAAAAAATCAAAAATTATAAAACCAGAGAATAACAAGTGTTGACAAGGTTGTGGGGAAACTGGAGCCCTATCTATGCACTGCAGGTGAGACTGTAAGATGGGACAGCCACTGTGGAAAACAGTTTGGTGATTTCTCAAAATATTAAACAGAATTATCACGTGACCCAGCAATTCCACTTTTGGTGTATACCCAGAAGAATTGAAAACACACGTCCACAAAAAATTGTATACAAACGTTCACAGCAGCATTACTCACAATAGCGAAGTGGTAGGAACAATCAAAATATCAACTGATAAAAGGATGAGAAAACCTGCATTATGTCCATCCCACCGAACAGCATTCAGTCACAAAAAGGGACGAAGCACTGATTTAAGTTACAGCACGGATGAGTACTGAAAATGTTATGCTAGGTGAGACAAGCCAGACACAAAAGACCACATATCGTATGATTGTGTTTCTATGTCACATCCAGAACAGGCAAATCCAGAAAACAGAAAGTAGATTAGTGGTTGCCAGGGGCTGTGGGAGGGGGATGGGACATGAGGTTTCTGGGATGATGAAAATATTCTGGAACTAGATAGTGCTGCTGGCTGCACAACCTTGTGGATGTACTAAGAAACCACTGAACTGTATGCTTTAACAGGGTGAATTTACAGGATGTGAATTATATTTCAATAACAAAGAGCCTCAGCCCTAAAGCCCACTTGCCCCCCCCCCCATTCACAGTGATCCAGAGTGCCTTGGCTGCCTTTCAGACCATCTCTGAGCACCCCTCACATGCTGATGTCTGCCCTGGGTGGGTGAGCCCTCAGTGCCATGTCAGGTGCTGCCTCCTCCAGGCAGGCCTCAGGCTGCCTGGCCTGGAGAGGCAAGACCAGCTTATAGACCTCACGGCAAGTCCCCACTCCCCTAAGCTAGTCTATAAGTGCTTCCTAAAGAAGGTAGGGTGCTGGAGCCAGTACCACGAAAGAGTGTCAGGACTCGTAATGCCCCTTCCTACTTCTTTTGAAGAATAACCACATTGGGAGTCTCGGGTCTCTGTTCGCCTGGGCCAGCCCCGATATGCAGGTGTAGTGGCCTCAGTGTGGGCCTCCGCTGGGGGCTGGCACACAGGGATCTCTAAGAAAAGGGCGGCAAGGAGCCCAGGTGCCAGGCAAGGTTCCCAACAAGCCCAGACCCGGCCCCAGCTCCATGCTCAGGGAGCACCAGGGCCTTTTCCCCGGGGTCTGGAATGTCCCTTCCTGAGCAGGTTTCAGAACACACCTAAGGATGATGCCGAGAGGGTCCAGGCGCTCGCGAGCCCCACCAGCCAAGGCAGGCCAAAGCTTTCAGCCCACCCAAGTCCTAAGTCTGCATCCCCAACGCGCCAAGAGACCTTAGGCAGCCCTCCTGCTGGGAGCCAGCCTCCCCCTCCTTCCAAGAGGGCACTGGGCCAAGCCGTCTAGCCCCCGCCACCCCCCAGCACAGGCATCTCCACAGCCCCAGGAGAACCAGATGGAAAGGCCACCTGCTAATCACGGGAAGAGAGGAGAGCCCGTGGGCCGCCTAGAGGGTCCTGCCTAATGGCCAGAGGCCAGAGGAGGGCAGCAGGAGCAGGGCTCTGGCTGGAGGGTTGGGTTGCAGCCTCAGGGAGGGGGCAGGGAGGGCTCCTGCCGCCCACGTGACCCTCCCCCAGGCCAGCCTCTCCTGGTTTCTGGGCTGTAACTGGAGCTGCCCTGCCTGCGAGCCTCCGTGCCAGGCAGAGATTTCAGAGAGGGGGAAGGGAGAAGAGGGCCTGGATCAGGTCCTTCCTCCTGCTCCCTCTGCCCTGCCCACCACACAGAGAGGCCCCCTGGCTCCAGCCTGGCCCTGCCTGCCTTGAGCCATCTCTTCCTCCCTCTTCTTCTGGCTCCTGCCCCTTTGCTGGGCCAAGAGAAAGGACCCCAGAACCGGCCCAGTGGTCACGGTGGACCAAAGAGGCAGGCCTCTATACACAGCAGCATAGTGCTGAGCCTGTCACCTCCTCTCTTCACAGGCCTGGCCCAACCTAGGGAATGAACTCCAGTGCCTGACACTGTAGTGAGGTGCATGCTGAGAATGGACCCCTCTAGCACACAGTCCTCCGTCCTCTGCCTGTCCAGCTGGCACCGGGATCCTCCCGCCCCGGGGGGGCCTGCATCCACGAAGCAGAGTCCTGACTCTCTTGCCTGGTGCCAGGGGTGTCTGTGCCCCCAGCAGAGCCAACTGTCCCCAGGGCAGCACATCTGCCTCCTAAGAGCCTCATTTGATGGGGCCTTTGGGGCCAAAGCAGGACAAGAGGGCTGGCTAGAAGAGCCACAGGGGTGCCAAGATTTCCCCACATGCCATGTGCCCACAGGGACTTCTTCCCTAAAGGAGCTAAAACACTGACACTAACTGCTCAAAGGTGTCCCCAGAGGTACAGTGCAGGGAGAGCAAAGACGGATGCTGGGGGGTGGGGGGGCACAGCTGGGAACCAGGACACCAGCTTCCCCTGGATCTGATCTGCCCTGGGGAAGAGTGGGGTGGCAGCAGCAGAGAATCCCGGCACAGCAGAGCACAGCGGGTGCGGCACATGCAGACAAGCCTAGGGTGTGTCTGGAGCCTGGGGAACAGACCTGAGGCTGGGCCTGAGCAGCAAGAAGGCACAGCTGGCTGACAGGCTGCTGTGACTCAGCCGTGGACCTGCGGCCAGTCGGCCATCCTCTGACCCTCCCTCTGCCCGTGAGGGCGAGGTGAAGGCTGCACAGATGGCGTACAGGGGCGTGCCAGCCCCCACACAGCCTGGGCCCCAGGAGGGCCAGACCCACAGGCAGCCAGGAGAGGGCTGCGGGGTGGGAGCTCCAGGGAAGGAGACACGGAGCTGACCCTGGAAGACAACCCAGGAGAAAGGAACAGAAAGACAAGGGGAGGGGGAAGAAAAACACAAAGGGAAAGTTTCCCATGAAAATATTTTATTTTCTTTGAGAACAGGATACACCTGCAGGGCTCCTCGCCCAGTCGGCCTCTCCCCGCCCTGGCGGTGCCACATTTCTGGACCAACAGGGCCCTCTGCCGGCCAGGCCGCCGCCCGCCGGCGCGGGGGCCAGGGGCTAAGGAACAGGTGACGGCAGAGGGCGGCGGCCCCGGCACGGCCGCAGGACGGCCAGGACAGGGGCCGGAGCGTGAGTGGGCCGCGGCTCCAGGGTCGGCGCCGGGTAAGAAGTGGGGAGGCTGGGGAGAGCAGGAGGGCTGCCTGCACGGTGCCACCACGAACCTCACTGTGCCCATTTGCGTAGCGAAGCGAGGGTCCCCAGAGGTCGCTGGGCTGGATATCCCCGATCTAGGAGCAAGGGGCAAGGAAGGGCAGGAAGGGACGGCGGAGAGGGACACGCCAAAACCACGCACATTGCTGCCGCGTGGAAGCGCGCCGGGCAGCGACCCCGAGGAGCCAGGCGGCGGCATTCACGGCCCCACCGGGCCCTGCGCTCCCGGCGGCTACGGGTCCCACAGACGCGCTCTCGCGGGCCGGGGCCCGAGCGAACGTCAGAAGCAAAGCGCAAGAAAAATAAATTCCTCCAACTTGAAGTTGGTTTTTTTTTTTTTTTCCTTTGGGGCTCAGTGAAAGGAACATCTGGATTTTGTACGTATTTTTTTGTTGTTGTTAAATTAACTTCTCGAGAAGAGAAAGGAGGGGGAAACTGCAAGGGGGGGTGGGCAGGAGCCGGGAGGCTCCAGCCGTTTGGCAAGAATTCGGCGGCCTAAGGGACACAGGACCAGAGCTTGGTCCCCGAGCTCCAGGAAGCCCAGCGCTCGGCTGCGGTCTCGGCAGCAGCGACGACTCCGGAGTCACGCAGGACCGCAGTCCCACGCCAGCCCGTCGGGTACGCGGGGCCCTCTCCCAGTGCTCACGGACCGAGCGGCGCGCGCACCGCAAACAAACAGATCCAGGCAACCCTGCGGTCCCAGCCAGCCCTGCCCCACGCAACCGGCCCGCGTACCTGGTCTCCCCCGCCCCCGCGCCGCTTAGTCCCGGGCCCGCCCGCCCGCCGGGCCACCAGGCACCTACCCGAAGTAGGCGGCCGAGGGGCGCAGCGCAGCGAGCAGCAGCGTCAGCGCGAAGGCCGCGGCCAGCCAGCGCGCCAGCAGGGGCCCATCCAGCATCTTGCCGCGCCTCGGCGGCTGACCATCGCGCTCCTGGCCCCGCGCAGGGCGCCCCGCGGCCACCGCCCTCTTATAGCGCCCGGAGCGCCAGGCCGGGGGCGGGGCCGCCAGCTGGGCCCGGCCCGCCTCGCCCGGGGAGGGGTCACGCCGGCGCCGGGGGCGGGCCGAAACCCGAGCCAGCACGCCCGCCGCGCCGCCGCCCGGCCCCGCGGGCCTCGGGGCGCGTCCGGCGCGTGGGGAGGGGAAGCGCGCGAGAGGCGGTGGAACCTCGGGGACCGGTGGGAGGGGCGGGAGCGCGCAGCGGGCCGGGGGAGGGGACGCGCCCCGGCTGGCCGTGAGGGCGGGGCCGGGGCGGAGCATGGGCGGCCCGGGATGAGATGGCGGGGGAAGTCGCAGGGCGGCCGGCGGTGTAGGAGCGGTGGGTGGGAGCGTCGGGGGAGCTGAGGCGGGAGCTGAGAGGGGAGCTGGGGTGGGGGCTGTGGCGGTGGCGGAGTGGGTCGGAGTGGGCCCGGGACGGAGTTCGAAGCCCGGACGCCCGGGAGTGGTGCCGCTGGGGACCCGGTGTCAGCCCGAGATGGATCGCGCGCGCGTCTGTTCCCCGGGGGGTTTGGAGGAAAGGGAACCGGGATTGCAGGTGATACCCGCGCCCTTGGCGTAGCCTGGCCGCTCAGGAAGCGAGGGTTGGGGTTGGGGGGCAGGGGTGCTGTTCCCTGTTCTGCTGGCCTGGGAATGAGGCCTCCTGGCCAGCTCAGGACCAGGCAGAGGCGGTCCAGCTTTTGGGACCTCTGTGTCCCCATTCTTAAATCAAAAGAGATGAGCTAGAGGCTGAGGTCACAGCTAGCACTGATTCTCTGATGATTCCCTTCTTGGAGCCTCTAAGCAGAGACTGTAGAAAGGGGGCTCCAGGGAATGAGGAGGCCTGGAGTGGGTAGAGGCACAAAAGAGAGGAGTCGGAGCCACTTCTGAAGCAAAGCAATGTCAGAGACCCCAAAACCCAAGTTAAAACAAATACACAAATTAGCTGATATGGGATGGGGTATGTCACCAGGGAGAAACTTTACAAGCCCCATGGACCAGGATTTCTCCCTGTCAGCAGATATGCAAGGGAGGAGAGCATGGCTCTGAGTCCGGCTAGGCTGGGCGAGATGCCCACACAATGTTGGCGGCCTTCAGATGACACCGAAGGCCCTGTGGGCAGGCTAGGCCTTCTGTGAGGGGCCTGGAGACTGTGCCAGCAGGGCAGAGTGCAGCTCCCTGTCAGTGTCTGAACATGGAGGAGCTGCTTTCTGGCCTGGGCTCTGAGAACCTACCACTCAGTGACCTGCCTCTGGACAGCGCTCAGAGACAAAGCCGGGGGACGGAAAGTGCAGCCCTTCAATGGCCCTGGAGCAGGACACCATTCATCTCCTGCCTCTCTGGGAAAGCTATTCAGGTGAGCATACCTGGTCCTCCCAGGGAGCTGGGACAGGGGTGAGCAGGGAGAAACCGGGGCCTGCACAAATCTCTTTCTCCCTGGGCCTCAGTTTCCCCATCTGAGAACCATCCACCTCCAGGGAGCTCTGGTTTTTTCTCAGTTAGGATGTCATGTTGTGGAAGCCCTGCTATGGCTCTGCCTCTTCGTGGGTGTGAAAGCTTCATATCATTCCCCACTTGGGGGACCCTACTATGGGAGGGGGCTCTCCCTTGCCCACTTGGTCACTTTACCAACAGGGCTGGCACGGCAGAGAGAGAGCATCAAGTCTGCAGGCCCGGGGCACCCTGCCCACCCGACCACAATGGGCGCAGTCCCCAGTGCCTCCACCTGAAGGCTTGGCCCCCACACCCGAGAAGGGTGAGACATGGAGTGGGGGGCGCAGAGTGATGACATGTTTAAAGGCACTGAGATTGCATCCAAGAAAAAGGAAGTGTGAGATTGTAAATGTGTGTCTGGAAGGCACTGCAGGCATTATAGAGCTCTCTTCCTCGGGGAGCAGAGGGTTCTTGTTGGCAGCCCAGTGAGTCTGGAGAAGGAGGCAGCCACCTGACGCCCCAGCCTGAGACCCAGCTGGCACAAGGAAGTTGGGAATACGAGTGCGTTGTGTGGACTCCGGAAGGGGAAGGCTGCCACGTGCTGTCAGCCCAGCCAGCCCTGAGCAGTCCCACTGCATCCTGTTTGAAGCCCCAGATATCAGCAGGATGGGGATTCTGAGAGGCCCCTTCAGTGTGGGGAATGGGAACAAGGCCTATAGAAGGACCAGGCTTTGCTGGGCCACATTTGGGGGTGGGGGAGCAGTGCCAGTGCAGGTCATGTTGGGATGTTGGAGATACACCTGAGTTCTGGGAGGGCCCGCCCCAACCCCTGCCCCCTGCTCCTGGGGAGACAGCAGCAGATGGAGGTTGTACCATCAGCTGCCCCCACCCCAGCTGGACCTGGGACACAGGGCTCCCCTTCCAGGCAGGGTGAGGCAGCCAGGCCTTGAGTCCCTGTCAGACCTAGCTGCCTTACCCTGCCACTGCCTGCATTCCTGTCTCCTCTATGGCCACTAGACTCTGCCACAGGCGGGACGGGAGGGGGGTGTCTTCCTAAATTGCAGGGAGGGCCAAGGTGGCCTTGAAGGCACCTGTGGAGCCCAGCCCTCTCCAGAGGGTTCCTGGGTGTTCCCACCTCTTTGCCTGCAGCTCCTGCCTCCCTCACACCTGGCCCAGTCCACCTGTGCTAACTCTGGTCACCTGTAACACCTCCCATGACTGTCCCACATCAATCCAGCTGCTCCATGTTTGCCCAGACTGGAGAAGGAAAGTGAATTCATGTGAACAGCCATTGACAGACCAGTACCTGCTTAGTTGACCTGGATGGTAAACTGAGACCCAGAGAACTGCCAAAGGGCACTGGGAAAACTAGGGGGGCAAATGCCTGAGCCTGGCCTCCTGCTTTCTCAGCTAAGTCACCTTATCAATAATCTTGCTGGCCTTGGGTACAGCTGGAGGGGCAGACCTCTCTTACCCAGTTCTCTTATCAGCTCTGGCTGATGGCAACGTGGCCCTGTGTTGGAGAAGCTGAGCTTGGGGCTTCCTTCATCCTCCATGGCCTGCGTGGTACAGGCTAGCTAGCCAGGAGAGGACATCTGGAGTCAGGGGCAGGACAAGCTCTCACTTGTCCCTGGACTGCAGCTGCCCTGTGCAAAGTGAGGAGAATGAGGAGAGGTCCAGGTTAGGCCGGGTTTGTCTCCGCCCCACACCGTTTCCTAACAAGGGTTTGAACAGCAGTACTCTCCAGGGGACAATAGGCATAGCCCCAAAAGGGCTGCGTGGGTGCAGGTGATGGGTGTGTGTTCTGAAGCAGAGCCCAGTCCAGGAGCAGGTCATGAATGTTCAGTGAACCCGGCACTTTTGCAGATGTCCAGCTTCATGAGACCCTGGCCCTATGAACCGCCAGGGTTGGCACAGCAAGGGGTCCTAAGCATGGCTACGCAGGGAAGGGGGCACCCTGCCATGCAGAGGGAGCTGCCAAGGCCTCACCGAACAACAAACTTCTGCAAACTCAGGATGTCCACCATGACCCCAGGCTGGATGAGGTCAGGCCAACTTGCCATCTTTAAGGCCCCATTTAGATGCGGTGGTGAGGTCTCAACTGCCCATTCATAGACCTTCTTAGTCCCCTCCTCCCTGGGACCAGTGACAGAGAGGAGAGAGAAGGAGGAAGGAGGAGACAGGAGAGGAGACCCAGCTGACTGGAGAAGCCATGTTGCCCAGCTGCTGCCCGGGATGGGGAGCAGTTCTCTCGGGTGGTCTGGGAGAGAGGGTGAGCACCGCTTATCAGGAAACATTGCCTAATTGGGAAGGTTTATGGGGCCAGGCAGGGGGTCTCCCTGGGGGAGACAGCAAAAGCCACTCATGAGTCATTTGAAACTGAGCTGGACAAAGAGCTCAAGGAGAAATGATCCCACCCAGCCTGCCAGTCGTGGGCAGAATGAGCTCATGGGCTGTGGAACGCGCGTGCGTGTGTGCATGTGTGTGTGTGGGAGGGGCGGGGGAAGAAAACACTGGTGCTCACACAGCTGGGACGGGGAAGCTGCGCCCAGCAGGGCCTTCACCACGGCCCTCTCCTTGCATGGCCAGGCTGCCCCCTGCAGGTCAGCGAGGGAAGGGCCCAGCAGCCAGTGCAGCATCCTCATCCAGCGTCCTGGCCAGCATCCTGGTCCAGCGTCCTGGCCAGCAGCCAGCCCAGCATCCTCGTCCAGCGTCCTGGCCCAGCATCCTGGCCAGCACACACACACCCTCTGAGCAGCGCCCAGCACAGAACTTATCTGGGGGAAGACGTGGAGCTTCTTCTTCATGGTGGGACACCATGTGTTTACACCACCTTGTCCTCTGTAAGATGCATGTGGGAGATTTGGATGTATAATCATTTTTTTAAATGTTTCAAAAATTTAAAAACATTGTCTTAAGAGAACTAGGTTCGTATGCAGTTGTAAAAAATAAGAGGACCCTTGTACTCTTCGCCCAACTTCCCCTTTGCAAGTTGGAGCAGTCTTCCAACTTTGCAAGTTGGAGCATCTTGCAAAATTCTGGGACAATATTCCAGAAAACTGACATTGACAAAGCCATTGACTTTGCTTCATGCACTGTGTGTGTGTGTGTGTGTGTGTGTGTGTGCTGTGCACTTTTGTCTCACTTGGAGGTTCATGTGTCCACCACCACAGGATCCTTCATGCTGCTCCCCCCACCACATGGCACTCACGAATCTGTTCTCTACCTGTCATTTGTGTATTCAAGAGTGCTCTATATGTGGAATCATACAGTCTGTAACCTCCTGGCATTGGCTTTTGCACTGAGCATATTCCCCTGGAGATTCACCCAGGTTCCTGTTTATTGCTGCATAGGAATGCACTGTATGGATGTCCCACAGTCTGTTTACTCACCCATTGAAAGACATCTGGACTGCGTCCAGTTAGAGCTGCTGCAAACAAAACTGCTCTAAGCATTTGTGTACAGGTTTTGTGTGAACATAGGTTTTGTTTCTCTGGGATTAACGCCCAGGAGGGCAATGCCTGGGTCATGTGGTGGTTGCATGTTTAGTTTTGTAAGAAACTGCCAAACTTTTCCAAAGGGGGCTGGCCATTCATTCCCACCAGCTGTTTCTCACATCCTTGCCAGTACTTGGGGTTCTCGTTGTTTTCATTAGCCATTTTGATAGGGCAGAGTGTGGTATCTCACTGTGGTTTTAATTTGCATTTCCCTGATGTCTAGTGATGTTGAATATTAATTGTTTTTATTTGCCATCTCCTCTTTGGTGAAATTGTTCATCTTTTGCTCATTTTCTACTTGAACTGTTTTTTTTATATTGAGTTTTGAAAGTTCTTTATATATTGAGGGTATGATTCTTTTGTCAGATACCAGAGAAAATATTTCCTCCCAGTCTGTGACTTTTCTTGTCACCCCCTTTATATGGGCTTTTGCAGAGCAATACTCTTTAATTTTGATGAGGTTTATCAATATTTCCTTTTACAGTCATGCTTTTGGTGTTTTGTCCAAACTCTTCACCTAGCCCAAGATTCTGAATTTTTTCTCCTATTTTTAAATAAAAGTTTTGTAGTTTTACATTTTCGAGTTAAGTCCCTGATCCATTTTGAATTAATTTCCACATAAGGTGTGAGGTTTAGGTCGAGGTTTCTTCCCCTGTGGACGTCCGTTTCAGCTCCGTTTGTTGAAATGGCTCCTTCCTCGACCAAGTTGTTCTTGCACGTCTGTTCAGTTGTGCATATCCGTGTGGGGCTGTTTGTGGGTCTCTGTTTTCTGTTCATCACTGTGTGTGTCTGTCCTCTGGATACCACGCTGTCTGGATTTCTGTAGGTATAGAGCAGCCTTAATGTCAGGTAGGGAGATTCCTTTTTTTTTTTTTATTAGTTTCAGGTGCACAAGACAAAGTAATACTTAGACGTTTATCTTTTATATCCCTCACACTGTGTCAACCCCCGTCCCCCATCCACCATTCCTCTGACATCGTACCGAGCCATTACATTTCCACTGTCTCTATGCCTAAGGCTGTACTCCACTTCTTGTAAGTATATACATACATATATACACACACATATATATAATTATAGTTGGCATTCATTATTGTTCAGCTTCAGGTGTACAGTGCAGTGATCAGGCATCTACATCATCCCTGAGGTGGTCTCCCAAATGGGGAACGTGCCCATCGGGTACCCTACAAAATCTTTACATTATTGATTACGTTCCCCAAATTAATTTTCAAAACCCGTGGCCATCTTATGGTTACCGACTGTTTTCTAATCCCCTCATCTTCCCCCTTATCCCCACCCCCCCGCCCATCTGGCAACCCTCAGTTTTTCCTCTCTGTCTCCAAAACTGTTTCTGATTAGTTCATTCACTTATTCTTTTCTTTAGATTCTGCATATAAGTGAGATCATATGGTATTTGTCTTTCTCTATCTGACTTATTTCACTTAACATAATGTTCCCTAGGTCCATCCATGTTGTTGCAAATGGTAAGATTTCTTTCTTCTTTATGGCTGCGTAATACTCCATTGTATAAATGTACCACAGCTTCTTAATCCAGTCATCTACCGATGGGCATTTCGGTAGGGAGATTCTTCCACTTTCTTCTTTTTCAAGACTGTTTAGCTATTCCAGGGCCTGTGACTTTCCACATAAACTTGAGAATAAACTTGTCTGTGCGTACAAGAAGCCTTGCTGAGATTGTGATAGGAATCATGTTAGACCTGTAGACCAATGTGGGGAGAATTGAGTCTTCCAATCCATAAACACCAAATGCGTCTCTTTATTTGATTTTTTGTATCAGCATTTGTAATCTCAGCATGCAGATTTTACACAAATTGTGTTCAGTTTGTAATGCTCTCATTTTCTTTGGAGTGATTATAATTAGTGTTCTGTGTTACACCCCAATTCCCACCTGCTCACTGTGAGTGTGTAAAAATGTGGTTCATTTTTGTGTGTTCTAGTGTCCTGCAACCTAAAGAACTCACTTAGTTCTAGAAAGATTGGGGGCTTTTTTGTTTTTGGTTTTGGTTTTTTTAGATTCATTGGGATTTCCTACATACATAATCATGTCAGATGCCAATAGGAACCATTTTATGTCTTCCTTTCCTATTCTGTATGTCTTTTATTCCTTTTCCTGTTTTATTACACTGACTAGACTTCTAGCACAATGTTGAATAGAAGTGGAGAGAGCAGACACCCATGCCTTGTTCTCACTCTTGGGGGAAAATACGAAATGAGCTGTAGGTTAGTAGAGGTATTTCCCCTCTATTCTTATTTGCTGAGAGTTTTGTCATGGATGGTTGTTGGATTTTTTCAAATGCTTTTTCTGTATCAATTAATACAATCCTATGGTTTTTCTTCTTTAGCTTGTTGATGTGATGGATTAAATTGATTGACTTCAAATGTTGACCCAGACATACATACCTAGAATGAACCCCACTTGGTCATGGTATACAGTTCTTTTTATGCATTGTCAGAGTCAATTTGCTAATACTTTCCTGTGGATTTTTGCTTCTATGTTCATTAAGGTTATTAGTCTGTAGTTTTTTTCTTTTCACTATCTGCCTTGTTTGGTGTTAGGCAGGGCAATACTAGCTTCCTAAAATGAGTTGCAATCTATCCCCATCTCTATTTCCTAGAAGAAATTATATAAAATTGGTGTTATTTCATCTTTTAATGTTTGGTAGAGGTCTCTATGTATTTATGGAGATTTTCTTTTTTTTCTGGTTGCACTTTGAGCTACTGTGTGTTTTTGTTTTGTTTTGTTTTGTTTTTGATTTATTGGGGTGGCATTTGTTAGTAAAATTACATAGATTTCAGGTACAATTCTGTATTACATCATCTATAAATCCCACTGTGTGTTCACCACCCAGAGTCAGTTCTCCTTCCATCACCATATATTTGATCCCCCTTACCCTCATCTCCCACCCCCACCCCCCTTACCCTCTGGTAACCACTAAACTATTGTCTGTGTCTATGAGTTTTTGTTTCTTATTTGTTTGTCTTGTTCTTTTGTTGTTTTTGGTTTATATACCACATATCAGTGAAATCATAGGGTTCTCTGCTTTTTCTGTCTGACTTATTTCACTTAGCATTATACTCTCAAGATCCATCCATGTTGTCACAAAAGTTCCTATATCATCTTTTCTTACCGCCAAATAGTATTCCATTGTGTATATATACCACAACTTCTTTATCCATTCATCTATCGAAGGACATTTTGGTTGTTTCCATGTCTTGGCCACTGTAAACAAAGCTGCAATGAACGAGATTTGCTTTTTAGCGAGCTTCTTATTTACATCAATTTTAAAAATGATTATTGGACTATTCAGGTTATTTCATCTTGGTTGAGTTTTGGTACTCTAATTTGTGAAGAATTAGTCCATTTCTTCTAAGTTGTTGAATTTATGAGCAAAAAGTTGTTCATAGCATTACCTTATTATTGTTATAATGTCCTCGGGTCTGTAGTGATGTCCCCCTATTTCATCCTGATATTGGTTACTTATGTCTTCTCTCTTTGTATTTTCTTTAGTCTTACTAAAGATTTATAAACATCATTGATTTTTTTGAAGAGGCAGGTTTTTGTTTCACTGATTTCTCTATTTTTTTTCAGTTTCATTGATTTCTGCTCTTATTATTTACTTCCTTCTTGCTTTGGTTTTATTTTGCTCCTCTTTTTCTAGTTTTTTGAGGCAGGAACTTAGAATGTTGACTCAAAAACTGTCCTCTTGTCTAATGTGAGCAGTCAGGGTTATAAATTTCCCTCTCAGCACTGCTTTAGCTGCATCCTACATATTTGATATGTTGTATTTTAATTGTAATTTACAAATGTGTGCACACCAAACAACATCCATAAAACAAAAACATAGAGATGAAAGGAGATGTAGACATACCCACAATTGTTAGGGATGTCAGTACCCTTGGTTGGCAAGGGACAGAACTACTAGACAGAAAAACAACAAGGATATTGAGGAATTCAACAACCTAAAAGGTCTGACTGATATCCACCCAACAGCAGCAGAATATGCCTTCTTTTCAAATGGCCATGGAACATAGACCAAACTTCAGGGCATGAAATAAACCTCAACAGATGTAAAAGTAATGAAATCACCAGCATGTGTTCTCTGACCACAGTGGAATTACACTAGAAATCAAGGTCAGGAAGGCACCTGGAAATTCTACAAACACTTGGAAACTAAACAACACACTTCTCAATAACCCATGGGTCAAAGAGTCTCAAGGAAAACAAAACAAAACAAAAAATACATTTTTCAAATTAGTATTTTTTAATCAAAGCAGAAATATTCTATCCTCTAATTTGACATTGACACCTGATTTGAGGAAGGATTTCATATGTATAACCTACTCCAAACCAGAGTTCTGAATGGCCTCTTCTTCCTTGGT
Organism: Rhinolophus hipposideros; assembly: GCF_964194185.1. Lineage (NCBI taxonomy): Eukaryota > Metazoa > Chordata > Mammalia > Chiroptera > Rhinolophidae > Rhinolophus > Rhinolophus hipposideros. The sequence goes on along the minus strand of NC_138069.1, from coordinate 2,290,273 downwards.
TTATCCACAGCTGATAGGCACAATGCCCCTCAGGATATGCCCCTGATCAGTGGGCGCTGACCAATGCTCGCCACAGGGCTGGCAGAGAAAGTGTGCAGTGCTCAGACTGACAGGCTGTTCCCACCTGGAGTGCAGATGGAAGGGGCGCTATTCTCACTTAGGAGCTAGGCTGATGCCCGCCCCTGAAACCTCCTCCCCATGGCTGGAGTCTGGTGGCTACATGCTTCCTGGTGGGCCTGGGGGCACAGATCCTGAATCCAGGCTCTTCACTCTCCCCTTCGGCCTGTGAAGCTCTGACCCTGAGGTCACCATGTTCAGTCAGGTGCACCTGCTCCTGTTCCTGAGAGGAGATGTGGACATGCAGGCCATGCTGAGCCTCCCCAGGTGGTCAGCATATTCCCCAGGATTGACACTGACAGGAGAAACCCCAATGTTAGCAGGCTCATCTGCGGCTGGGGAAGGAGGGTAGCTGTAAGCACATCAGGGGTCCGGACACCAGCAGCCGAAGGACAGGGATGCTGAGCAGTTGCCTTTGGGAGCTGAAATACAAATCCCTGCCTCCCAGGGCAGACCTGCTTTTCCCATGACTAACTCCTGCAGACTCAGCAGCCTGGACCCCAGAGGGGTGGGCACCAGGCTGTGTGGCCCCTTGCAGTGGGTGAAGCACCCCCCCAACTCCTGCTGAAGCCTCCAGCCGGCCATGGTGTGCTGACTGCAGTAAAGAGGGCCGCAGCACACTTGCAAAGATACCCCATCCACATCTGGTTCCCCTTGCCTGCATAGACTTCTAAACAGACGGCTTCTGGGAGACTGTGTGCCCTGCCTCAAACCTGCACGAGGTCAGGTCTCTACCACAAACGTGACACCTCTCCAAGCAGTCTGTGTCCCTGCTCAAACCTGACCACTGGTGCGAAGTTTCCTGAGCTGTGTTAGCTGAGTGGCAGGTCAAGTGCTGTTCTCATGTCAATGAGGACTGCTGCTAGTGTCACAGCAGGACTGGCAGGACACAACAGCCATCCTCCTGAACCAGCCCCAGAAGCGAGTCCCATTCCTGTCTGTGTCTCTCCCAAGTGCTGGGTCCAGGCCTGTGCCCAGTGTAAGGCAGAAAGCGGTGTAAATGTGCAGCAGGGACATGCTGATTGAAAACCAGTTCAAAGAGAATGACAAAAGTATTTGAAAAAGTCACACACCCCTGGCTTTGCCATAAACAATTTTCAGAGGGATTAAAGGGACTTTAAGATAATGAAAATAGGGGCCGGCCCAATGGCTCAGACGGTTAGAGCTCTATGCTCCTAACTTTGAAGGCTGCCGGTTCGATTCCCACATGGGCCAGGGGGCTCTCAACCACAAGGTTGCCCATTCAACTCCACGAGTCCCGCGAGGGATGGTGGGCAGCACCTCCTGCAACTAGCAAGGGCAACTGGACCTGGAGCTGAGCTGCGCCCTCCACAACTAAGAGTGAAAGGACAACAACTTGACTTGAAAAATAAAAGTCCTGGAAGTACAAACTGTTCCCCAATAAAATCCTGTTCCCCTTCCCCAATAAAATCTTTAAAAAATAAATAAATAATGAAAATAAAATACAGAAGTTTCTGTTGATTTCAGGATGAGAAAGCCCTTCATTAGCATAGGAAGAAAACGCTAAGGGGGCAGGGTAAAATGCACGTTTTTTTTGTCTGCCATATGGCAATAGAACTCACTAACCCCATCAAAACTTCGACCCAGTCTCTAAGCATTTACGCTAGAAAAGTAACAGAAAAGCACAAGCATTGAGGATAAGGATAATGATCAAAGCATTATTCGTAATAGTACAAAATTACAAGCATTGTAAATGTCGCCCAGAGGAGATCTATTTTCAAATAATGTTTCCAGGAAAATTTAGCTATCTAAAGACACGAGAAATTTTCCGATTAAAGATGCATGTTGAGCCCATATATTGATTTCTTTTTCCTGCCGAGACCTCACTAAAATGATAATAAATGAATAAAAAGGTACAAGACCCATGGAACAAAATGACCTGGAGAAACTGATGAGAGATTACAACAAATTTTTGAAAGAAAGAAAACAGATGGGCAGGAGGTCACTGATTTGGCTGAGCGGAGAAGCTGCAGCCAAAAGGAGGGCGGGTTCTCCAGGCACAGCCCTGGGACAAGCATGGCTTATGGGAGCATGAGGTGGAAAGGCGGGGCGGGGGCAGGCTAACTGCATGGGGAGACTGGGGAGACTTCTGCTCCAGCCAAGATTAAGTAACAGGGACCAGATTTACCATCCCTCGCAAACAACTGAGAAAATACATAAAGTTTATGAAATGGTTTTCAGATGTTGGACAGCAGGCAGTGCAGGGCAGTGATCCCAAAGGGAGGAAAGGTGAGCCTGGGTTCCCTGACTGTAGTACAGGTGGAGTCCAGCAGACCCCCACCCCCGATTGAGGAGACAGCCAGAGTCCAGGGAGGCTGCTTTGGGCTAAATTGTGCTCCCCCAATTCATATGTTGGAGCCTGGCTGTATTTGCAGACGGATCTTTACAGAGGTGATGAAGGTGAAATGAGGCTGTCAGGGTGTCCCTAGTCCAGGGAGGAAGGGAGTGGAGATGAAATTGGGGCCCATGCAGGATTGGGGGTACAGGGTAGGACAGATGGTCCAGTCCAGGCCTGACGACTCTGCTGTGTCTGCAAGCAAGCCCCAGCTTCCTGCGCCATCTGAAGTAGAAAGAGCATGACACATCCCTTAAAGAGATAACACAAAACCTGAACAGGAAATCGGTTCCAAAAGAACCAAGTGAAACAAGAAGACTTGAGAGGTGGAGAGAAGTCAGGCTGCCAGGGCCTGGGAATCTGAGGAAAGATGCAGCCGTGAGAATCCTTTGTTCCTTCTGCCCAAAGATCCCAGCCTGGACACTGGAGAACCCAGAAGCACAGAGATAACAAGGGTGCAAACCAAAGAAGCCTCAAGACAATCTGCCTCTCTCCAGCTAAAGGACCAAGAAAGGGCCCCTAACCAGACAAGACATTTTAGACAGTAATTAAACAACCCCTGCAAGACACAGTGGGAGAAACGGGCTTGCCACACCCTGCTGTCAAGGCGAGAGCCTCAAACTCCTTACCTAGATGTAACAGCGAGCCCTTTTCCACTCACATGGGTGGTGTGAGAAAAGGTCCCCAATGGGAAACTGAGAAGGATATCAGTGTCCAGAGGTTAAGAGCCCCCACCTTTCCCTGCGGTGTGGGCAGAGGCCAAATCCCCTGACTGGCTGCAGTGAGGTAGCACTTCCCCCTCCGTGGGCTGGTGTCAGAGGAGGCCTGCTAAAACAGACGCAATGTAATACCCTGCACACATGCTTCCAAGAACCAGGAAACCCTCACCTGCGTGACAGAGACAAATACTGACACCAAGATGAGACAGACGCTGAACTTACCCAACAAAGAATTTAAAGAAACCATCATTAAAATGCTTCAACAAGCAATTACAAATGTACTTGAAATAAAAAAGAAAGAAATTCTTAGCCAAGAAATAAAAAATATAAAAAAGAACCAAGTGGAAATTTTAGAACTGAAAAATGTGACTGAAAGAAACTAATGGATGGACTTGGGAGCAGAACAGAGAGGATGGAGAAAACAATCAGTGAACTTGAAGACAAAATAATAAAACTTACCCAGTCTGAACAACAGAGAAAATAGACTGAAAAAAATGAGCTGAGCCCAGGGGAGTTGGGGGACTATATAACCAAAGATCATTTGTCATTTGGGATCCTGGAAAGAGAGGAGAAAGAGGGCCAGGTGAGAAAGTGCTGGAAGAAATAATGGCTAAAAATTTCTCAAAGTTTGTAAAATACATAAATTTACAGATTTGAGGAGCTGAGCTAACCCCAAGCAAGATCAACCCAAAGAAGGCACTTCAAGACACATCACAGTCAAACTCTGAACACCAACACAAAGAAAAAATCTTGAAAGCAGCAGGAGAAAAGTGACAATTTCCCACTAAGAGAAAAACAATTAGAAATTTAACCAATTTCACATCAAAAACCATGGATGCCAGAAGGAACTGGAACGACATTTTTCAAGTGCTGAAGAAAAACAACTGTCAACCCAGAATTCTATATTTAGCAACAAAATCCTCCAATACCGAAGAGGAAATAAAGACATTCTCAGAGAAAGGAAAAAATGGAGATAACGTGAAAGGATGGTTGAAGGAAGTCATGGAACAGAAAGGAAAAATCATGGAACATTAAGAAACAAGAAAAAGGGCCGGCCCGGTGGCTCAGGCGGTTGGAGCTCCGTGCTCCTAACTCCGAAGGCTGCCGGTTCGATTCCCACATGGGCCAGTGGGCTCTCAACCACAAGGTTGCCAGTTCAATTCCTCAACTAAAATTGAACACGGCACCCTGAGTTGAGCTGCCGCTGAGCTCCCGGATGGCTCAGTTGGTTGGAGCGTGTCCTCTCAGCCACAAGGTTGCTGGTTCGACTTCTGCAGGGGATGGTGGGCTGCGCCCCCTACAACTAGAAACGGCAACTGGACCTGGAGCTGAGCTGCGCCCTCCACTACTAAGACTGAAAGGACAACAACTTGACTTGGAAAAAACTCCTGGAAGTACACTCTGTTCCCGAATAAAGTCCTGTTCCCCTTCCCCAATTAAAAAAAAAAAAAAAAAAAAAAAAAAAAAAAAAACAGAACTACCATATGACCCAACAATTCTGAAGAAAATAAAATAAAAAATAAAAAAAAAAAAAAGAAACAAGAAAAAGTAAAACTATGGGTAGATACAATAGAATTTTCTCCTCCTCTTGAGTTTTCCAAATTGTGTTTGATGGTTTAAGCAAAATTTACAACATTGTTTGGTATAGTGCTCAAAATATGAATGGGAAATGTTTAGGATGATTCTATTGTAAATGAGCAATTTGAGGTTTCCACACTGCACTCCAACTGGTAAAATGTCCATATCAGCAGACTGGGATGTTATATACTTAAAGCACCAGTGAAAAGTGAAACAAAGAGATCCACTCAAAAGTGTACTAGGTACACCAAAAGGGAATTCCAGAAAAAGAAAGCAGAAGCAGAGGGAATGAACAGAAGACAGAAGATAACATGGTAGACATAAGCCACAACATATCAATCATTACATTCATTGTAAATAGTCTACCTTATTTGCAATAGCCCAAAACTGCAAACAACCAAAATATCCTTCAGCAGGTGAATGGTTAGACAAACTTTAGTACACACATTCAATGTAATGCTTACCAATAAGAAATAACTATTGACACACATAGCAACTTAAATGGACCTCAGGGCATTATGCTGGTGAAATAGCCAGTCTCAACAGGTCAGGTGCTGCATTAGTCTATGTGTAGAACCTTCCTGAAATGACAAAATTATAAAGATGGAACAGATTAGTGGTGCCTGATTGCGGCAGTGGTTCCAGGAATCTACATGTGATGAGCGGTAGACGAAACAAAGAACACCATACATACAGTGGACCAATGCAGACTCCCTGCTTTCGATATTGTGATATAAGTATGTAAAATGTAACCATGGAGGGAAAGTGAGTGAAGGGCACACAAAACCTTATGCACTATTTTTTGTGGATCCATGGTTATTTAAAAAAAAATTTTTTTTGTTTTTTTTTTAATGTTTAAGAGACCTGAGCAGACACATCACCAAAGAGAATACAAAGATGGCACATTGGTCCATGAAAAGGTGCTCACCAATGTTAGCGTAAAAACTGCAATGAGCTGTCACTACACATCTGTTAAAGCAGCTGAAACAAAAAGTCTGACAATGAAATGCAAAGTGCTAACAAGAATGTGAAGCAACTGGAACTTCTGTGTTGCTGGTGGGGATGCAGAATAGTGTGGCCACTCTGAAAACAGTTTGGTGGCTCCTTATAAAGTTAAATATACACCTACATGTGACCCAGTAATCCTACTCCTGGATATTGATTCCTAGGAGAAATAAAACTTTTGTTCACACAAAAGAGTGTACATTAATGTTTTCAGCAGCTCTATTCATGATCACCAAACACCAGAAGGACGCAATGTCCTTCAACAAGAGAACAGGAAAACCAAGCATTGTGTCCCCATATGGTGAAATACTCTTCGGCAAAAAAGTGAATGAGCTATTGATAAATTTAGTAATATGGATCAAGCTGAAAGATATTATGCTGAGTGAAAGAAACCGATCTCAAGAGTTACATACCATACAAGTCCTTTCATGTGACATTCTCAAAATGATAACATTATAGAGATAGAGAACAGAGCAGTGGTCACCAGGGTCTTGGGAGGGGAGAGTGTGATCACAAAAGCAGAGCGTGAGAGAGTGTTTTGGGTGACGAAACTATTATGGATCCTGACTATGGTGGTGATTTCACCATGTGTTAAACCCATATGTTAAAATTCATGGAACCGTACATTTTAAAAGTTAATTTTGCTGTATGTTTATTTAAAAAATTAAATTCACAAATGAATTTTCAATAGGCTTTTTTTGGGAAAATGGACAAATAGATGCTAAAATTTATATGAAACAGGACAGGGCTTAAAATAGCCCAGACGGTTTAAGAAAGACAAAGTTGGCAGACTTACCATAGGCTGCATGAACAGGGAACAAACATAGAGATATGGATCAACATGTACATAATAATAGATTGTACATGTACATAATAGCCCTAGACTAAATGCTGCTCAGGTTCTGCCAAATGAAGCATAAAAGAAAGCCTCAGAAGAACCAAACTGTTTTCAAGTAACTTAACTATATTCCAGAATAAAGCTGAAGAATGTTTATAAGAATACAAAAGTATTCAGCAAAGTTTACAATGTCTGGCATTCAATCGAAAATTACCAGTCATGCAAGTAAACAGACAAATACGACCTATAGTGTGAAGGAAAATCAATCAAGCAATAGAAATAGACACAGATGATAAAATTAGTAGACAGGCACAGCAACACAGTGTTGGTAGGGATGTTCAACATGTGGTTCAAGATGTTCACATGTTCAAGAAGTTAAAGAAAAGACTGAGCAAGTGTGTAGGGACAAGGAATATATTAAGGTAAGCACACTTCTAAAGATTAAGTCTACAATATTTGAGATGACACACACACTGGATGAGATTGATGGCAGATTAGACATGGCAGAAGGTCAGTGAACTTGAAGACACAACATAGAATAAAAGACTGAAAATATGAACAGTGAACAGTGAGGTGGGGGCAAACTTCAAGCAGCATAATATACTTGTAATTGGAGTCCCTGAATTTAGGACACAAATTTATTATGAGGAGTTGCCTTATGAGTTTGTGGAGGCTAAGCAAGTCCAAAATCCACAGGAACTCAGGATGAGATCAAGAACAGGCTCAAGCTATGGGATCTTTGCAAATATCGCACTAGCCAGACTAATCAAGAAAGAGAGAGAATAAATTAATAATATCAAGAATTTGAAAGGTGATATCGGTACAGATTCTACAGACACTAAAAATAAAATGGAATATTATTAACATCTACATGCCAATAAACTCAACAACTTTTATGAAATGAGCAAATTCCTTGAAAGACATAAATACCAAAGGTCATTCAATAAGGAGTAAATAACTAAAATAGCTCTACAACTATTAAACAAATTGAATGTGTAATTACAAACATTCCTTTAGAAATTTTTCTTCCTAAGAAAACTTTAGGCCCAGATGGCTTCATTTGTGAATTATTTCAGGAAAGAAATAACAATTCTTCACAAACTCTTCTAAAAAATTAAAGAGTTGGGAACACTTGAGTAGTCCATGAGGCCAGAATTAATGTGATGCGAAAATCAAAGACATTATAAGAAAAGAAAATACCTGTCCAATATCCCCCATGAAAATAGATGCAAAAATTCTTAACTAAGTTTTATCATATCCAATTCAACAATGTATAAAGAGGACAATACATTATAACTAAGTGGGATTTATCCCAGGAATGCAAGATTGGTTTGCTATTTGAACATCACTTAATATAATTAAGTACACTAATTGACTAAAAAATAAAAACCAAATAATTGTCTCAATAGATACAGAAAAATCACTTGAAAAATTCTGAAATTTGGATAAAAACTCTCAGCAGACTAGAAATATCATGGAACTTCCTCAACCTGATAAAAGACATTTATGTGAAACCTATCACAAACATCATGCTTAAATAGAACACTATATGCCTGTTCCCCAATATCAAGAATGAAACAAAGATGTCCACTCTCATCATTTTCATTCAGCATTGTCGTGGAGTTTCTAACCAAAGCAATAAGGAAAGAAAAACAAATGAAAGTTATCCAGCTTTGAAAGGAAGAGGTAAAACTGTCTTTAGTCACAGATGACACACTTGTGTGAGAAAAATGCTGTAGAATCTATGAAAAAGTACTACTAGAACAAACAAGTGAGTTTGAGAAGACTACAAGATCAATGTACTAAAATCAGTGGTATTTCTACATACCAGCAACAAATGATGGAAATGGAAATTGAAAGAAAAAATACCATTTGAAATAGCATCTAGCTTTCTGACTAACAGGAAGAAGCTGGTCTAGGGGCAGGTGGAAGATTTAGAAGAGAGATGGATGGTCACTGAACCTGGAGAGAATGGGAACATATGCTTTGCTGAATCTTTTGAACCGACTGGGCTAGTAGAAATTTCATCCTGTGAGGCAGGAGAGATGGAGGCCCCACAGTAGATTATAAATGGGAAGCTGATGGCCTCAATTTCCCTGGTTGACATGAGAGGAGAGGGAACCTACTGAAACAAAAGGAAAGAGATGCACTGGAATTATCAAAGGAAGTGAAAGAAGTTGCTGGCAGTATGCCAGGCTGAGCTGTGGAGGTGTGGGGAGATGGGGAGGCCCTGCAAGCATGTAGGAAAGGACATGGCCCACCAAGGGGCTGATGGCCTCAAAGGAAACACATCGTCAAATATCACTGGAGCCAGAGAACAGAAAAAGGGGAAGGGAATGGCCAGTGGAGACCTGGACAGCCTCAGGCCTCTGCCCTGCCCTGATCACACCCTCCCAGGATCATGTTCCACACCTCCTGGCCCACAGAGCCCAACTTATTGGTGTGGGGAAGCAACACCACAGCCTCCCTCAACCTGGGGAGGTGGAGGCTGATGGACACATGTGTCCCCCACCATTGCTGAGGGAGGCTCTAGTGGTGACACTGGGGGTGTGGTGCCCCAAAGGGGAGGGGAGTCAGACTGTAAGCCTGGGTGACAAGATGGCAGAGGGACGCTGCCTGGGAGCAACCCAGACTCTAACCCTAACCCTCTGAATGCTGGCCCCATGAATCTCACTCTGGGCCCTTCTGGGCCTCAGCTCTGACTCATGCCCTGAGGATGGTAAAAGCGTGTCTCGAGTGGTCTCAGGATCCAGTGGATCATCTACCAAACCTAACACAGACCCACCGGGACTGTGGTCATCCCGTTACCAAGAGGAGGGGCCACAGGAAGGCTGAGGCTCCCTCTATCCACAGCTGAGCCCAGGTGGGCACTGTTACAGGTGAGAGACCTCAATGTAACCCCAGGAGTCCTTCCATGCCACCATGTCACTCAGCATTTCCACGTGGTGGCGGTGTTGGCCCAGAAGTGGAATGCAGGCAACTACCAAACTCAAATGGCCCCATGTGGCTTTCACAGCAAAACAGCACATTACACAGAAAGACTGGGTAATGTCATAAGTGGGCAGGGCCTCGGAACCAGGATTCCATGTTCCTAGGAAGCCAAGACTCCAGACAGCTAATCTACAGTCCTAACCACTGTGATGAGAGTCTAGCATTCTGGAACTCCACGATGTTGAATTTTATCCCCAAATTCTGTTTTCTTATGCTTCTAAGACCCACTCAAACCTGCTTTGAGAATCATAGATGCCGAGGTCTGATGGCTGCACTTCCTGCAGTGGGGGATGGGAGGTTGTGCTGACAGAAAGCCACATGGGCTAGGGCAGCGAACCTGGGACTCTCACAGGAGTCTGGTTCTGGGGGCATTTGCTCCAGAAGTCATGAGTGACAGCCTCCCACATGACATCCAGAGGCAAAGGCTATGTGTGTTGGGACCCTGAGTTGACATCCTGAAAGGCGGGCAGGAATCCTGGGGGGTGGGGTCCAGAGACAGAGGTCTCACCCATTTGTCCCTCACTCTGCCACTTGCCCTGAACCCACTTTCTCATACATGGAGAAACTGATGTAAGGTTCCAGTCGCTTTCATGGGGTCTAGTCAGAGCCTCCTATCAAAATCAAAATGCCTTTTTCAGGGGGAGTTAGAAGTGGTGACAAGGAGAGGGATACCCGATATGGGATGATATCTTGAGACAGATGGGTGGTTCTCAGGGATAGAGAGCACCTCACCCTCCATCTACGGAGCAGCTCAGGAAGACAAGTGCACCCTCCTTCACCCCTGCCGCTCCATCAGGGCCCTGGCTTTTTTCTAGGTACAGAGTCGTCCACCACATGGGCCTCAGAACTCTTGAATCCTACTTCTAGTATTCAGATTTTAGAGGGCCTGACTCTCGTGGGAAACACATAAGTCACAGACATCGAGACCCTATCCTGCTTCACTTCCCTCTGCGGACGTCAGGAGCCTCCTTGCCCACCTGGAACATGGATACAGACCCTTCCAAGGGCTCTGGGTGAGACCGGGACCCACAGCACTGGACAGAGCCTGAGACCCAGAGCACGTGCTGTTGTCACAGTCTCAAAGGGCTTGGTGAAGTCATCTGATTTGACAGCTTTCCTTTAAAAGGAGAAACTTCTGGAGAGCCGAAAATTTGGCCAGGGCTCTGGGCTGGAGAGGAGAACACATACATACCCACAAACTAAGAAGAAAGGATGTGGACAAACGGGAAGGCCAAGGACATACAGGCAGACTAGATGGGTAGCAGGACGCACCGAGAGCTGTGTCTGAGGTTAGGGGAGAGCTGGGAAGGCGGAGAAGCTGAGACGGACCATGCATCTGGTGGCCACTGCCAGCTGCTCATGTGAGAGCCATGGTTTCCAAACTGTGTGCCAAGGCACCCTGGGACACTGCAGCAGCTTCCCAGGACACTGCATACTCCAGGGAGTCACAGCAATATCGTCATCTGCAGGAAAAACACCTCCTGGCTCCAGGTAGCTCCATTTCAGCTGGGATGGGCCGCATTCCTTTGGAAGTTATCATATCTTTGTGAAGCTGGCTTTCTAGCTGATGTTGTGATAAAAAGCAAGTACCAGTGAAAATCCATGGGGAACAGAAAGGGAAGTGTCCTCACTGGCCACAAGCACAGCTTCCCAATGGTAAGCAACTAAAGTTATGTAAGAATGAAATAAAAATTGTAATCTTTTCTTTGAACTTACGTGAATTTTTTTTCAAAGAGCTACTAATTATTACGTTGTTTAGACCTAATTACTTGCTAAACGAAACTGTCAGGTATTTCTTTTGGCCTGGGGCGCTCTGGAAAGATGATAGCATCAACAGAAAGTCTGGGCCCTCTGCCTCTGAGTGCAAGGACCCTACCTCTGAAGAGCAGGTGCCTGGAGTGAGACACACACACACACACACACACACAACGGGTGAGGGAAGCTTCCAGAAGGGGCAGAAAGAATGCCTCTGCTTCTGATCTGAGACCCCCATCCTGTCTGCTCCTGGCCCCTCTGAGGGCATAGCGATGGGCTCCCTGCCTCCAGCCCCTGGCTGTCCAGATCCCGTCCCGACTCCCCAACTTCTTTCGGGAAAGAAAGAAGAGAATGATTAAGCAGATAGTGTCTGAAAGCTTGGCTTTCCCCTCCTCGGTACGGGAAGGACCATTACAAAATTCTCCCTGGTACCTGTCAGGCAGGATTCAAAGGCCACCGCAGACAGGGGAACTCACTACCTCAGAAGGGAAACTGCCCTGCATCTGGTCTTCCTCCACATCAGGACCTCACCTCCATTGCCTACCCCACCCCCGCAGCAGGGGCCCCCCAGAGTCCCTTGGACGAAATCTTCTTTCCCCTCGGGGCCTATTCTAGAAAGAAAGTGGCCCCCGGGCGACTCTGGCAGTCCATAGTGGAGTAAAAAAAGATCTTCAGGATCATCCATAAACCCGGAATGTTGTGGAATCAGACCTGAGCCCCTGGGTGGGTCAGAGGAACTCCCTCCGTGTGACAGCAGAGGGCGCTGCCAGGAAGGATCTCAGCTCCAGGGGTAAGGAAGGGAGCCTCACTGCAGTGATCTGGGACACGCCAGCAGGGGCACAAGTTGACATGGCATGGGGCGCAGGGACTCTCTCCTCCAGTTAGCGTGCAGAATTTCCAGCTGAAAGTCAGGGAGCAGGAAGAAATCTCACCATCCAATTGCAGTGGAAAACTCCCTCCCCTGCACCTGTCTCCTTCTCCACATCAGCCCTCAGGTGGCCTCCCCTTCCTGGGCTTTCGGGAGACAGAAAATGGGGTGAAGGAAGAGCAAGCCCAGGCTGCAGCTCTCTGGGAGGCGTGCTATGACGCTTGTCTTCAGGGGAACTCTCCACAAAAGGGAGCCCACATCTGGGAGTGGACGGGCTCACCTTTCACTCTCTTCCCTCCCCACCATCTAGCACGGCAGAGGACAAGGCTAAGGAAGGAGAAGCAAGCAGCAGGGGGAGCCGACAAGGGCCTGGAAGGTGAGTGGCAGGTAGGACAGCTGAGAAGTCAAGACCCACATGCTCCTGACCCAGCAGAACAGCTACCCATCTGTGTGCTGGCCCGGCAGCCTCTGGGGGCTCCCCCATCACAGCTCTAATCCCAGGCGGGCAGTGCAGGGCAGTGCAGCTGGGAGGCAGGGGCAGGAGCCTGCCGCTGCTGTGCAGCCCCCACCCCATGCCCACAGCCCAGGCCCCCTGTAACGTGATAATTTGGTGGGGTTTTCTCTTAGAGACAGGGGAAGTCCAGAGGAGGACGAGCCAGCTCCTGCCCGCCCACCCACCTCATTCCAGAATCTGTCCCTCCTTCCCTCTGCGGGTGGGGGGCGTGCAGTGACTCAGAGGAGGGGTGAAGGGGTGGGCATGCGTAGACATAACTGGATCCCAAGGCCAGTGAAGGAAAGAGAGCTTTCCCTAAAACACAATGGCCCTGCTCCACGACAGGAAAGAGGACCCTGCACTCGGAGGCAGAGGGCCCAGTCTTCGTGAAGGCGCAGTCACCAAGGGATCCTTGGGACCAGCGTCCACAGGCCCCCGGACTCCCTTTGCAGACGATGCAGCAGTGTGCTGTGAGGTAAGGCCTGCCTCTCCATCCAGTGCTAAACCTGGAGGAATGCCAGGCCCCCCCCTGCACTCTCCATGGGGCCCCCACACTTAACAGGCCACACTGCATTGCGGCACAGCTCAGGGGCTGTGGAGAACAGTGGTCACATGAAGAGACATCATGGAAGAGCTGGGACTTAGGATTTCCAGCCACAGCTCTGCTCCTCCCAGTCCCCAAACGATGACACGAAGTCCTGCTCCACTCTTCTCACAGCGTCTTTGAGACTGACCAGTCTCTCCCGTGGATGCTGAGAGGGGAAAGGCCTCTCACCTGTTATTACCATGTGGGGCTAGGGCAAAGTGGAGGGTCTGCCCTCCCAGATCGAAAGACCCTGTGTATCCCCGGGCTACAGATGAATCTGCAGACAGAGCCTCACTGTGGACAGCGAGCTGGAGCTGGGGAGCCACTCCCTGTGATCTTGGATAAGTCACTTTCCCTCTCTGGTCTTCCGTCCCCGCATTAGCTGAACCATAAGGCTTACCGAAGTGGTCAGAAATCCCTCCTGAGTGAAGAGGCTGGCAGCCCTGGCAGCCCTGGTGGTTTGAGGTACCAGAGCTAAGGTGCAGCTCTGTGCTGTGCCATCTCCCTGCGACACTGGGGGATTGAGCGTCCTCTTCCCTGCTGTGGTGCGGGGAGACAGCGGCAGCGTCACCACCCGTTTCCCAATCCTAACTGTCAGACATGCCTCTGCACCCTGGACGCCCACCCAGCTGCTGTCCCCGAGGCAGGCCTTCCCCAGCCCCGCTGATCTCCGTCGGTCGAGCAGCGCAGGCAGCCAGGATCCCTGCGGGCCAGCAAGGCGCGGCTCCAAGGGCCGGCTTCGGAGCAACGAACCCCACCTCAAGCCCTCGGCAAGAAGACGGACAAAAGCGGCAGCCAGGCCACCATGAGGAAAGGGACAGAGCAGAAGCAGGAGCGAGTGCGGGCAGCGCCTCCCACCAGGAGCACAGGGTGCGCGGGGCTTCAAACGCAAGGTGCAGCCCGGGGGCTCGGAGGGGATGCCTGTCGACCACGCCAGCAGAGTCCGGACAGCCGCTGGGAGGTCCCGGCTAACCGACAGCGCACCCCGCACACGCCGCGGTCGCGGGAGGGGCCAGAGCTCCGCCCGCCCCCGGCCCCGCCCGCCCCGCCCCGGCCCCGGCCCCGGCCCCGGCCCCGGCCCCGGCGGGCGCCCCCTGCGGCGGTGCCCCGCCCCCGCCGTCCCGCGCCGCCCCGGGCCCCGGCCCGCCGCCCGGTCGCCGGCCCACCTGGCGCAGCGCCGCCCTCGGAGTCCGCGCCCCGGCGCACACCCGCGCACCCCGCGCACCCCGAGGCCGCAGGAGGGCCTAGCGCCGCCGCCCGCCAGCTCCCAGGGCCTGGCCCGCGCGGTGCCCGCGCTCTCCCGCCCGGCGATGGCCCCGCTCGGGTACTTCTTATTCCTCTACGGCCTGAAGCAGGCACTGGGCAGCTACCCGATCTGGTGGTGAGTGAGGCGTCCCCGCGTTCGCCGCCGTCCCCTCGGGCAGGTCCCGCGGTGGCCGGGAGCCCGCGCCCTGCACCTCCGACTCCGCGGGCTTCGGGCGGGCTGTTCTCTTGGTGGCCACTTGCGACCTGTTCGGGCCGGGGCTGGGCCTCGGTGGCGGAGCTTCCGGAGGCATTGGTCCTCGTACTCATGGGGGTCCCACGCGCCGGACGGGGCGAGCAGTGGACTGGGGCGAGGCGGGAAGAGGGTCTGAACCGATGGCACGAACGTCTGGGCAGCCGGGATCCAAGAGAAGCCGGGAGGGCAGCTGGGAAAGGGAGATTCGCCAGAGGCTTTCCTTCAGCACGGTGCCTTACGCACACCACACACACACACACACACTCACACACACCTTAAAACAAAGTCGTGAGACAAGACCGAACAGCTCGGGGCAGCGCAGTTACGTAAAGACAGCGGGGACCGGCCGGGAGCGGCGGGCTCACTGGGGCCAGCGCTCGGCCCTCCGCGCCTCCCGCCGCTGTCCCGGCGAGGGTGTCCCGAGGAGCCCACGCGGAGAGCTTCTGCCTGGACCTCAATGACAAGGAGGGGCTGCTGAGAGGTACAAAGGGAGAGGGCATCAAGTTTGGGGTTTCCTGAATGAGAGGCCCCGGAACCCACCTCTGAGAGGGCTGGGGCGCTCTGTCCTCCGCCCCACACACGGCACATTCCCGTGAGACCGGCCTAAACCTGGCGATGGAAGCGCCGACAAACCGGGGGAAGGGTCCCGAGAGTCTACTGTGCATATGGGGGCAGGAGATGCAGAGTTACTCTCGCTCGGGGCATCTGATTAGGCAGAGCCCCCACGGGTCAGGGTCCCCCCAGCCCCACTGTGGTGAAAGCGGGCGCCGAGGGGCCGGGGCGCGCCGCTGGAGGAGACCCACAGTTGGAGAGAAGCCTCCCCACACGCGCGCGCGCGCGCACACTCCCAGGAATCCTCTCCGACGGCTTGCCTGGAATTATAATAATTACGCCGAGGGGAAGGGGGAGAACCAGCGAGCCGAAGTACATCTAATCCGATAATAATTTTTCTCCTCGAGATGGTTCAGGAGTGGGGGCGCCCGGGGTGCGGACGCGGGTCCAGGCGCAGCCCGGCTGGGCGGGACGGGAGGGGGCCCGGGCGGGTCCTGAGGCCTGGGAGAGGCTACACCGAGGCCAGGACAAGCTTCGGGGATCCCCGTGCGCCCAGCACCCGCGAGGCACCTGTAGCCGCCGTCGCCCTCCGAGGGCCGGCTGCGGCGGGCGTGCTTCGGACGCAGGGACACTGACGCCAGCCCAGCCGGACGCGGGGGAGCCGGGGAGCGCGTCCAGAGGGCCCCACGGCCGCCAGCTCCCGGGCAGGCTTCTAATTAGAACCGCCGCCGCATTCCTGGGCGCAGGAGGAAGCGCCTTCGCCCCCGTGCTCCTCCCATAAAGAAGAGCTCTGTCACCAGCCTCCTGGCGACCCCACGCAGTGAGGGCTTTGTCCTGTTGGCCCACAAGGTCCCTGGCCTTGCTCCCTACAGTACACATGTGCCACTCTTTTCACCTGGGCCGTATGTGTTTCGTCTGAGTGGACCCTGATCCCGCCTTCTCCAGGTGAGAGGAGGGGTTCTCTAACTGCACAGCCGCTCAGCACCCACCCAAGTGTGTGGGGAGGCTTCTCTCCAACTCTGGGTCTCCTCCAAGCAAGTGTCTAGGGTCCCAGAAGGTAGGGGTGCCATGGAACCCCACTTTGCTCGCACACTCAGTGATTCAGTTTCCTGAGAAGTGTCTGGATACAACCTCAGGGCTCCTTGGGAACCAGAGATTCCCCCTTCTGCACCCTCTCTGTCCCCAGGCCCGCTAGACAAGGAGGGAAGCCATCTCCCCACAGGGTACACAGGCAGAACAGACAGGAGGGCTCAGAGAAAGACACAGGGTTTAATAGCAGGGAAGGCCTCTATCTTCACGCCCCACCTGGCACAGCTTTCACAGGTGGCTCCTCCTTTCTCCTGCCCCCCCCACAGGATCTGATGGACCCTCCCTTCATAACTTCTCACCTTCATGCTCAGCCTCCCTAATTGGCTGTTCTGTTTCATCCTCCCTCCCCACTGCCCCATCCCTTTCCACCCCCCTCACCCCAGCACCTCACATATGAAAGTGAAAGTGACTGGGGACTTCCTCACCTGAGGAAACAGCCCAAATCAGGAGTAATTAGGCTTTTGAAGTTGATGTGGCTCTTGGTGGGAGGGTAGCCAGAGAGGAGGAGTTGGTGCTGGCCCTGTGGTAATTTGAAGGGCCACCATCTCCCCAGTACCGTCTAGGGGTGTCCTTCACCCACAATACCGATACCTGAGGTCCAAAAGTAGAGATCATCTTAAGAGCTGTGGAGACCTCCAGGAGCATGTATTCCTGTGTGACAGAGGAAAGTGGGGACCCAGAGAAGGGATGGGGCCTGGGCACCTGACCCCATGGCCAGTGCTTCCCTTCACACTCCTCACCAGGCTGCATTCCTATGAAATCAGAGTTGAGCAGAGGGCTCCTGTGAACACAGGACAGGCATCAGAGTAAAGGGGCCCTGGGGAGCACAGACCCCTGGAGAGCAGCCCCCCTTCCGTGGGCACGGCATCCCTTGCTGTGCTTTGGGCACCTTCCTCCCACTTCCCATGTCTGGGCTGATGGCATCTTGTACCCACCCCCAACCGCACCCCACCCGTGGCCTAACCTGCTTTCACACTGCCCAGAGTTACTACCCTGCCTTCACCTGCATGGAGAACCTGGCCCCCCTTTCCCAGTCAGGACTGCCTTCTAGCTTCCTGGCCCCTCACCAGTCCCTGCTGGCCACAGGCTCCCTAGCACAGAGGCTGTGCCTTGGAGCAGATGTCACTCCAGCTGGTAGAGCAGTGCGTTGTGAAGCTGAGGCCAGATTTCTCCCCCCCTGGGCTAACTCAGCGGCTAGGATGTGCTCCCTGCCTCTCCCTCCTCTCCCAACCTCCTCACCCTCCTCCCCAGACCCTGCCCAGCCCCCCACACACATGCACTCCTGGGCATGCAGACACCAGCTAAGAGCACGTGCCCAGCCCTCCCTTTCCTTCCTGCCCCTAAGGAAGACCATCACCTGCCCCCTTTCCAGAAGGAACCACCTCTATGATGGCCCTCCCTCATGCGGGCCACACAGGCTCCTGGCACACAAGGTCTTCTCGGTCCTGGGGAAGTGGGGGAAGGGAGGAGGACACAGGTCTCCCTCAGTGGGCCTCACTGTTTGTGGGGTGAATGTTTGTTGAGTTCCGAGGCAGGGGAAAGAGAGTTCTGGAGGCGCTGCCCGGACCCACAGCCTCAATTTGGGCAAGGAGGAGGAGGAGGAGGGCTGAGCAAGGCTCTGAGGCTTCTCAGACAGGCAGCTACATCTCTGTGTGCCTTCCCCAGGGTAGCCCTGCCCCAGGGTAGCTCTGCCCCTGCCTCTCTCCAATTCTTTCTCCCTCTGTCCTGTGTCTCTGTCTGTCTGTCTTTCTCTCTCTGCCACTATGGGCCTGGTGATGGCAGTAGCTAGCATATCTCTGTCCCTGTCTCTCTGTCTGTCTCTATGTGTGTCTTTGTTTCTTTCTGTCTCTCTCTGTGTTCCTGACTGTCCCTTTCTCTCTCTGTCTCTGTCTTTCTGTGTCTCTCTCTGCCCGCCTGAGGCTGGTGATGGTGGTAGCTAGCCTTTACAACTAGAGAGATCCAAATACCTACTGACCCCCCACCCAGTGTTGTAGGATCTCAGGGTACTGGGAACAGCGTTCTCCCACAGAACCACCAACGGACATTCTTTTGCCGAGGGGCAGTGCCAGATGGCCACAGGTCAAAATCTCTATGGCCAGAACCCTGGTTTCAGCCACCAAGTCACCCTCCCTCGCCTTGACCCCTTGGCAGCCCACCGTGTCTCACTGTCACCTCCGCCCCTTTGGCTTGGCCACCTGAACACTCCGGCCTCTGTGTGGGGCTTGGAGCAGCAGCTTCTCCCAGCGGCTGTCCTCCATTTTGCTGGGCTTGTTATCAATTTTCATAAAGTGATTTTCTGTTTTATGTGCATAAACC
This sequence comes from Rhinolophus hipposideros, assembly GCF_964194185.1. Lineage (NCBI taxonomy): Eukaryota > Metazoa > Chordata > Mammalia > Chiroptera > Rhinolophidae > Rhinolophus > Rhinolophus hipposideros. The sequence continues at coordinate 2,271,512 of NC_138069.1, read as the reverse complement.
TGCTAGAATACTTTGTGGGGGGAGCGGAAGGGACAGGAGGTCTGCATACCGGAGAAGGTGCAGTCTCAGAGGGGTTGTAAATCGCACTCTCCACAGTGGGTCCCCCATGCAAGTCTCCAGCCTGCAGGACTGGAAGCGCCTGGTCCCGGAGTGGCCCTGCCACCATCCTGCAGGTGTGGCCCAGGACAGAAAACAGGGCCGGGATGTGACACCTGTCCGTGCAAGTATCAGTTACATGTAGAGTGTGGTCCATAGGGCAGAGCCCATCCACAGTTGTCCAGGAAGAAATAAGAACAGAAATTGAAAATACGTGTGTGGGGAAATCCCGGCAGTGCCAGCACTGCAGCATTTTTATATGTTTTATAATGGATTGGAAATTCAAAACTAAACAAAACAAGAAAAACCTCAAATGTAGGTTGCTCTCTAGCGAGTGTGAAAAGCACCTATGTCTGCCTCTAGCCCAAAGTCCCCACAGCCAGCAGCCGGCCCTGGAACCACCGCCCCTTTGCTTTGTGACCCAGCACTGCACTGGGATTTATGAAGTAAATTCAAGACCTTGTATTTGCCCCCTTTAAGAGAGTGCAGTTGGAGGACTGAGAAGTGACAGGAGCCCCCACTGATGTGCTGGGTCTGAGAGGTAGTCAGAGGCTGTTGGCAGCCTGGAGGTGGATTTTGGCTCAGGGTAGAGCAGGCTCCCTGATCTCAGAGGAGCACTGGTGCTTGCAAGGTGGTGGGCTGCCCTTCCCTGGAGGGGTGGAAACACAGGCTAAGGAAGAGACAGCCGGCTGCCATGGGGGCCCACGGACATCTGGGGTTCACGAGCACTCCCCCCATGGTCACCTCTGCAGCTCACAGTCCTCCCAGTAAGTCCCCTGAACTCCCCCAGGCACAGTCAGCACGTCGGGGTGTTTGCTCAACGGTTGGTGTCAGACAGGCACTATACTCGGTGGGCCTGGGGAGACGCCTGGCATAGACAGCAACCACAACCCTGCCTGGTGCACCCGTGCTGGGCTGGGCACAGAGCTCAGCAGGTCGCAGGTCATGGGGAACAAGACCCTGGCCGGGCTGCCTGCTCCCAGTTCAACCCGTCCGTCCTCTCATGGAATTGTCACAGGCCAGTCCATACATCACTAGCTGTGAAATCCCATGAGGGGATCCATTCTTCTTCCCTTTTTGGCCCTTCATTCCCTGAAGTTGCTGGTAAGATTTTGTTGAATGAACAAATGAATGAATGAACGAATGAACCAATGGAATCTTTCCTATAAAAAACAGAAGGCATATGAAGTGGCCTAAGCAGTGGGGGACATGAGAACACAGCTGAATGTTTTTACAGCCCCCTTGTTGAGTTCCCGGCTCTGGAGCTGGGTGCCCATGATGCACCAGGCAGAGCTGCCTCAGTCTCCCGCCTGGCCTCCCCAGGTGACACCCTGGAGGTGTTTCACGCTTTGGCGCTTCTACATTCCTTCCCCGACGAAACGTGCCGCTGCCGCCCAGGGAAGCGGGCAAATGCTTGGCCGCGGGCATGGGAGCCTCTGCCCGCCTGCTGAGACTTGCTCAAAGTATGTGTCAGTAATCCCGGCTGGCCCAGTGGGGTGGGGGGTGCTGGGAGGGCTGCAGGCAGGGCCATGCGGCTGGGCAGGGAAGGGTGGGTCCTGGGACCCACAGGCCCTGCCTGGGTAAGTGTTCTATCTCCCAGGGAGGGGTCATTCAGGTGCAAGAGAGCAAGAGGAAGAGGAGACACACGACCCTTCCTCGGGTCCCCTAGGTGGGCAGAACCTGGAGGGTCTTGGGGCAGGTCAGCACCTGTGGGGAGTCTCCTGGACAGCTCCACCCAGAGGGACAGAACCTGCCCGTCAAGCTGGGCAATGATCCACTTGCAAGGCGACCAGCCCACACACACCAACTCAGGTGTCAGGACAGGGTCCTTGTTCTGCCCGTGAAGAGGCCCTGATGGTAGAAGACAGAGATCCCAATGGGACAGGTGCTCTGGAGGCTTCGTGTGTCACCGAGAGAGAGTCCCAAGACAAAGCAGGACCCACTGTGGCAGAGACCCTGCAGGGTAGGCAGCAGAGGCCCCATTGGACCTCTTTGTTCCCCCGGGGCCTGGGCAGAGCTCTGTGCCCACTCTGTGCCCTCAAAGGACAAGAGAAGACATGGCCTTGCCCTCTAAGAGAGGCACCTCACGGTCCAGACATGGGAGGACATGTGTCAGGAAGTGGCAAGCTTTGGCACAAAGAGACGGTAGCCAGCAGGGCTGGGGCACAGGGTGCTTCCCGGAAGAGGTGGGCTGATGACGTGGGGTAGAATGTGCCCCAGGCTGCCAAGGTGCAATTGACCCACCTCCCCGCTGGTCACCTCCCTCTGGGACCCTCGGATAGAATGTGGCCCACTGCCTCCTGGGATAGACAGGGAAACTGAGGCCCAGGAGTAGAAAGACAGAAACAGTTAAACCAGTGAATGACGGCAGAGCTGGTGTCCATGTCTTGCCCTCCAGGCCCAGCCCATATTTGTTGAATTTTGCTGCAAAATAAAAACAAATCAGTATTCAAGAAACCTGAGAGCCTGCCACCCATCCAAACCAGCCCGGACAGTGCACAGGGCCGGCCTCGCTAACTGGGAATCCATCCTCTGCCCAGAGCTTCTTCAGTGCCTTGGCCCGTCAGCCAAATTATGGTCAAATCCACGTGGTGAAGTCCATCCGCCAGGCTGGGTTCCAGGCGGTCTGCTCCCCTGCGTGTCACAGCCAGTGCTGCTTCTATCCTAAGCAAGGCCATCTGGCGAGGCGCCCGGACTTTCAGCAGCGTTGTCCTCATCAGGAGTGAAGGAGGGAGGGGGGAGGAAAACCACGGGTGCATGCGGCAGGCGTGGTTCACGTGGCTCCAGCCACAGGCTGGAACCCAGCCTAGGGGCCACTTTGCACATGGTATGTTCTGGGCTGGAGGTGATGCCCCTCCCCCACACCAAAAACAGACAAGTCTGTCATTTCTCTGACTTAATATTGTGAGTTCTTTTCATTTCACTCACACGTTTTTCGTGGTAACAGACTGCACAAAGCAGTTTGTGTGCAGTAAGCATTTTCCGCACCTCTGGGGCCTTCTCAGTAATGGTGCTAGCAGATACTCGAGCCCGTGGTGTGGACGTGTTGTGATCTGACTGTTGGCCCCTTGTGCGATGTGGACAGCTCTGCAGGGAAGGTCTCCTCTGAGCTGGGACCCCAGATAAAGGCTCAGGGCTCTGGGTGGGGGGAAGGAATGCCACACCCGAGGGAGCATTCAGTGTGGGACATTCTGATTTTGAGAGGCCTGTGGGGACATTGGGGTATGATGTCCAGCTGGGCAGTTAAAATTCTAGCCCCTCTTCTGGGTGGTGGCTGAAGTTGGAGATAAGAGTGCCTGCTGGGATGCCATCCTACACTGAGGGCTGGCAGCAGGAAGGGAAGTGCAGGCACCATTCCCGCATGAATCATGCAGCCTCTTGGCCTCATGCCCCTGTGCTTCCCAGCCCCCAGGACCACAATCCTGGGAGCCATCAAGGCAGGGCTGACTAACCCCCGAGGTGGCTACCGACTGGAGTGTCCTGCAGTGACGATGGCTGTGAGCAGGACGGCATGCATGGTGTCCCTGAGGCGGGGTCAGGACCTCACTGAGACCTGGGTTAAAAGGGGTGACAGATTTGGGTGCCACCACCAGCATTCACCTGGATACCACCACCTATCATGTGAGTCAGGCCCCTCCCGTCCTTGTCTGGACCCGTTTGCACACCTGTGCTGCGTGTGAGGGGCGAAGGGAAGGTTGGAATATTAACGTGATGCCTAGACCCGAGACAAGAGCTCAGTGCAGACTTGGAGGGTTGATGAGGCCAGGCCCACGCTGTGACCCTCTCTGAAAACCTCTTGGCAGCGCTGCATAGAGACCCCGGCCTGTCTCCTCCAAGCGGAGGAGCAGGCTGTCAGCACTCAGCTGGACATCTCCATCTTCCTTCCTGCCATACTGCTTCTGGAATGTTCACTCCTGGAGCTCCCTCCGCCTGTTGACACCTCTGCTCATTGCTCATTGCCAGGATGCTAGGGTGGAGGGAAGTTCATGGCCCTCCTGTGGAGAAAGACTAGGCCTTGGGGGCCGGGGTTCATACCCAGTCATGCTCCTGACCTGAATCAGATGCCGCCTCTCCAGATCTAACTGAACCCGCATTCTCAAAGGCAGCATGGAAGGCTCTGGAAGACTCCTTGGGGTTCTCCTTGCCAAGAGGAAGGCTTTGCAGCCCCAGGACTCAGAGCCAGATGCAGCTTCAGTGACCCAGAATCGGAACCCCGTTCCCAGTGTGTGTTTCTGACTCAGCATGTCCAGGGCCCCCAGGAACTCAAGTTTCTGACAAATCCCGTGGTGTACACGCTGCCAAGCGCAGAGCCACCCCAGGGAGAACCCAGCTCTCACCCAGCCATCTGGCATGCCAGCTGGGAAACCGAAGCACAAAGGGTCTCTCAGCTGTAGGCGAAGTTTGCCGGACAGGCTGTGGCCACCACACCAGTCCCCTCTTGATGACGGTTCCATGATGGGAATGAGATGTATGGGGTTAGTGGTGGTTGCTGGGCTTTGTTTATTGATTTGATGTATATCTTACTCATCATGTAATTTGTGTCCATGTCCCTCAAATTCATATTTTGAAGCTCTGACCCCTAATGGGACTGTGTTAGAAAGTGGGGCTTTGGGAGGTGATTAGAGGTCCTGACGACAGACCCCCAGAGTGGGACCAGTGTCCTTATGATGAGGAAGTGACAGGAACTCACTCTCTGTCTGTTCTGTGAGGACACAGAGAAAAAGCGGCTGTCTGTTGGTTGGTGTCTTCCTCTAAGCCATGATTTCCTGGTTCCGGAGGTCCCTCGGTGCCACCACTCCAGGTTTTGTGGGTTGAAAGGAGACAAATAGTGGGCTGGGCTGAGCCCAAGGCCACACAGTTGACAGTGACAGGGCAAGTGGAACAGATAAGGGGTTGGGCAGTGGTTAACAGCAGGCAAAGGCCTGAGCAAAACCAGGGATAAAGAAGGAAAAAATAACCATCCGAGAGAGAGAAAGAGAGAGAGGCACCAGTATGTGACAGAGGTGATATTGGGGGTGCAGGCCCGGGGTAGGGGGAGTGGGAAGAGCTGTCTAAAGGTCTTGGTGACTGGCCCATGAAGGCAGCAGTGGCTCAAAGCTTTGAGCTGCACATGGTAGGCCTGTCAGCCCATGATGGCCTGTCCCTTCGGGTCTGAGAGAGAAGCACCACGTTAGCAGGGCGGGAAGCAGGAGTACGCCAGTCTGCACCACGTAACAAGCGACCAGGCTCCATGCTTCCACAGCGCCCATTCACCAGCGCACACTCTCCAGGTCAGGGTCTGGGTGGCTTGTCTGGCTTCCTTGCTCTTGTGAGGCTAAAATCAAAGTGTTGACCAGTGTGGAGAACAACATGCTCCCAACCTCACCCAGCTGTCAGACTCAGGGCCTTGTGGTGGCCCACGTACTTGCAGCTGTGGGTCCAGTGGTTCTCAGCTCCTAGAGGCCACTTTCTGGTCTGGGGATGTGGCCCCTCCATCACGGAGCCGAAACAGCTCCGGCGGGGCTCTGACTTCACTCCCAGCTGGAGGCTGTGCTGTGAAAGCACACATGTGGTTAGAAGAACTGGGGGTGGGGCCCCTGACTGACGTCTGCCATCCACCACAGGTCCTGCTGATATCAAGGCGATCTGCCATTCGTCACAGTCTGGGCAGCAGGGTGGCAACTCTGGTGGCCATATCAGAGTTTGGGCTTGGTGGGAGGTGAGGTGGGGGCCCCACGCACTGCCCCCCACAGCATGCGGCCGCCCGCAGACACTCCGAGCAGCCTCCGTGCCAGCCCCTGTGAGGAGGTAACATCTCTCTGCACCCACCACTGACTGCAGTCGGGCTCGCCTTCACTTGTGAACAAGGCAGCAAACTGCAGCAGCATTAACGGTTTCTGTCACCAGGAGAAAGCAGATACTTTCATCTCAGATGACAGTCGGAGCAGAGATTACAAACCGCCCTCATGCTCTCAGCCCAGGTGTTGGCTCAGTAAAGAGGCACCTTCACAGCTGTCCCAAGCTTGTGCTGTGGCCGTAAGTGTACGTCAGTCTGCTGTCTCCTTGTGTTTCTTCTCCTCTTGGTTCAGAGAGAGTTCCGTCCACCTGTCCCCATGCCGTGCCCACTCCCCTCAGCTCACATCTTGCCTAACTGGCACATTTGTCAGAGAGCCCACCCTGTGCAGTGCCACCAGCTACATGTGGCTGACTTCACCAGTCTCCGTGGACGTCCTTATGAACCTGTCCTACTTGGTACTACCTCCAGTCCTTGGGCGACCCTCAGACAGGCTGGTACATGGTCGTCCCAGGAGACTGAGCTCCTCGCAGCCGCTGCTGCAGGTGGAAGCTGCTCCCTACCCTACCGTCCGGCCCTCAACCCCAGCCTAGAGACCCTGCTCCTCCTGGAAGGCTGGGGGAGGAGGGAGTTACAGACCATAGTTTTCCAAGTATTGATTGACTGGGGATTGCTACCCTCTCCTAGGTTAGAAATCTGGGTCTTGGGTGTGGGGGGCAGTGCTTATGCAATGTGGGTGTTTTTCCAGTGTGCACTGTGGGTGCTTTATTGAAATATAGGTGACACATGACATTGTGTGAGGTTCAGATGTACAATGTAATGAATTTGGTACATGGAGAAATTGCTAAATGATCATCACATAAGGTTAGTGAACATGTTTGGATTTTTTATATGATTTTTTTTGATGACCCAATTTATTCTTCCAAGCCCAGCCAAAATGTGGTGGCCCGATAAGCCCCTTTGGCTCTTCTCTGCCCCTCCCCCGCTCATCACCAGCCCCACCCTCATGAGAAGGGAGCTCCCCAGCTCTTGGCTCTCCTCTGGTAGGGTCTGCATTGCTCAGGCCCTCTTGGCCACCTGGCTCTTGGACAGAAAAACCTTTCTGGAAGCAATTCAAAGAACTAAAGGAGTGGTAGAAAGATCCAGTCAGGCTTGGTGGAGGGTGGAACAGCTGGAGCGGCATCTGGGCTGGTGGCCGCCAGCACCCTGGCCTCACTCAGGGAAGTGACGAGCCTGGGCCTGCCCCGAGGAGGGCTGAGAGGAGGCGGATGGGAGCTGACTCAGCACCCCAGGGATGAACTAGGCAGAAGCTGTGAACTTGGGAGTCCTGCTCTGATTTCCCTAGAGCAGTGGCCTGGGGCGTGAAGGAGGCAGGGCAGGGCTTAGATGGCACAGGCTCTGTGCTCTCTGTGAGGGCTGTGAGGTTCTGGGGTGGACACCTCATCCCTCCTGTACCCCCCCACACACACTCAAGAGTGCGTCTTGGCCTTACATCTGGCAGGTGGCCAGCACCTTGAAACATGAAGGCAGAGAGACGAAATCCTCTTTTTTTGTCCGAGTCTCCAAGTCAACAAGCATGTTCAACCAGTGAAGAGAAACCAACTCTGGAGTGAATTTTGTTTCTGGTGAGAGGTAGGCTTCCCCATGGGAGGCACTGTGGGAACTGAAAAGGAGCTGGAGCCACAGTTGCTTCTCCCCCCAACTCCGCTTCCTGGCGGGCCATCTGCCAGCTACGAGGTTCCCAGGGCCTCTGCCCCTGCATCCCTCCACTCACGATAGAGGATGTCTCCCCACCTTGGTGCTGTGGTTCCAGGTCCCTAGCCCTTGGTGCAGAGCCTCCAGCACCTGATGGGGGCTCTTGCAGGACAGAGTCAGAACGAGGACAATCAGGGTCACTGAGGAAACAGACGGTGACCTCATCCTGGGCAGGCATAGCTGTCCACATACAACACACATGTCAGTCCCTGGGGCCAGAACAAGGCAATCTAGTGGGTGGCTTCAAAACCTGCTGGATTGGGCTGGACCGGAGGTGGAGGTGGTGAGGTTCTGAAGGAGAACCAGGGTGCAGGCATTTTGATCTCTCTTTATGGTTCTCTGTGTCCAAGTGGCCAAGAGTGGCAGAGGGCGTACAGCTTAGCGAAGGCCAGTCTCTCCCCACTGCCCCACTACCTCCTGTGTTCTCCCCCCACCCTGTGCTGTGGCACCAGGCCAGGCCCAACTTCTCAGCCTGGAGGCCTCACCACTGAGGGCAGAGGCAGCTGACCTCAGCTCATCCTGCCATCCATCCACTTGGCCCATGCTCGTCCATCTGGAAGCCAAGCACCAGATTGGTACAAGGGGTCCCTGAGAGGTGGTAAAGACAGTCCCTGTGGTCCCCACTCAGAGCTGTCCATGCAGGGCAGGTGCTGAGATGCAGAGCAATCAGGCAGAGCTCTGCCTACAAGAACCACCAACCATTGCAGAGATGGACACACCATGGCAGCAAGAAATCCATGGGCAGCAGGACTGCAGAGCACCACTATGGAGATGGATACATACAAAGGCAGCAGGACGATGGGGCACCCACTGTGGAGGTGCGTGCGTCCACAGGACACAGGATGATGGGACACCCACTGTGGAGGTGCGTGCGTCCACAGGACACAGGACGATGGGACACCCACTGTGGAGGTGCATGCGTCCAGAGGACACAGGACAATGGGACACCCACTGTGGAGGTGCGTGCGTCCAGAGGACACAGGACGATGGGACACCCACTGTGGAGGTGCGTGCGTCCAGAGGACACAGGACGATGGGACACCCACTGTGGAGGTGCGTGCGTCCACAGGACACAGGACGATGGGACACCCACTGTGGAGGTGGGTGCGTCCAGAGGACACAGGACGATGGGACACCCACTGTGGAGGTGCGTGCGTCCAGAGGACACAGGACGATGGGACACCCACTGTGGAGGTGCGTGCGTCCACAGGACACAGGACGATGGGACACCCACTGTGGAGGTGCGTGCGTCCAGAGGACACAGGACGATGGGACACCCACTGTGGAGGTGCGTGCGTCCACAGGACACAGGACGATGGGACACCCACTGTGGAGGTGGGTGCGTCCAGAGGACACAGGACGATGGGACACCCACTGTGGAGGTGGGTGTGTCCAGGGCGGCAGGACCGTGCATCACCTGCCAGATGGAAGAAGCTCTTTCTTGCTCCTCCTGCCAAGAGGACCTTGTGGTTTTTGAAATTGAGGTGCAATTATGTACAGTAAAACGGACATAATTCAATCAGTTTGACACACAAACACGTGGAATCAACACCCCCATCAAACACAGAGCACCTCGGTCTCCCTAGCCCACAGAGGTCCTGTGGAACCTTCCACAGGGACTGAAGTGTCCCATATTTCACCCAATACCATGGTAGCCTCGGGCCACATGTGGCTGGTGTGACTGAGAAACCAAAATTTCTCTCTTTTTATGTCATTTTACTTAATTTAAATCCTTAGACACCTAAGGTGAGTGGGAACTGTTCTGCAGCCTGAGAAACATTCTGTGTGCCACCTTCGGTCAGCCTATAACCCGCCCCCACCTCCCACCCCGTGTGCATGAGGGAACCGCCACCCTGGTTTCTGTCCCTATCCACCATGTGGCCAGCTTTGGTCTCAGAGGAACCCAGGTCACCCACATGGCAGGCCTCTCTGCAGCCGCTCCTCTGTCCGCTTCTACATTACCCACATGTCAGCTGCACACGTGGGTGCTTCCAGGCTGCATGTGTTTTTGTTTCTGTTGGACTGGCACAGCAGGTGTGTCCTGGGTGATTTAGCCACTGCTACGCCCGTCCAGCTTCAGCCCCAGCTCATCAACCCCTACTCTGGGCAGCAGGAGGCCACTGTCCTTCTTTGATTTACTTTCCAACACTCAGCAGGCATATCTTGGTGTTTTGCGCTAAATCTCCAGGGTGGAAGCACATCTTGCCCTGGAATACACAAGTGCCCCAAAGGAAAGGGACCCGTGTGCTCCCTCTGAGAGCAGGCCCAGCTCCTACTTCTGTTTCACAGGCTGGCAGGGCAGCTCTCCCACTAAGCAGGCCTTGCCCTCCTCCCCCAGGTCCCTGGCCATCGGACCCCAGTACTCATCCCTGGGCATGCAGCCCATTCTCTGCGCCAGCATCCCGGGCCTTGTACCCAAGCAGCTGCGCTTCTGCCGAAACTACGTGGAGATCATGCCTAGCGTGGCGGAGGGCGTCAGGATCAGCATCCAAGAGTGCCAGCACCAGTTCCGTGGTCGACGGTGGAACTGCACCACCATCAACAACAGCCTGGCCATCTTCGGCCCCGTGCTGGACAAAGGTACGCCTACCGGTGGAGATGGCAGCCTGTGGCTGCAGCAGGCCCAAGCCAGCTGCCCCACTCTGCCCTGTTGTCTCACCTGTCCCTGGGCAGGTGGGCAATGCTGCACAGACCTCATGACGTTAGCATCTCTGATGTGGGTCCTTCCCATGGGTACTAGCTCTGAGAGGGCTCCTGGGGTTTGGGAAGGACATAGGATCATGCATATTCCTCCTGCTTCCCTTCCCAAAAGGAAATTGCATAGTCCCCACGGGAACACTGCAGGCGGTCTTGGAGAGGAAATGTAAACACACACGCGTACACACACACACACACACACACACACACAAAGAAAGAGGGTTGGGGCCAAGAGGCACAAGAGGCAAAAGCTATCTAGGGCCCTGAAGCCAGGGGTTACTTGGGGAAGGAAGGAAGATGAGGAGGGATGGATGTTGGTTAACTTTTGGTGAAGAGCAAATTTTCACAAAACGTCATGGTTTAAACAATGATGATGTGTCGTACATCCCAACTGATCAGAGTGCAGCACCCACTGGCAGGCTTGGTCCCTGCCCCTCAGCTGGTCCCATTCTCACCCATGTGGCAGTTGACACTGCTGTCAGCGGCAGTACCTGCAAGTAGCCTCTGCACATGGCCTGGGCTCCCTTACGACATAGTAGCTGGGCCCCTGGGCAAGTGGGGAGAGAAGGAGGTGGAGAAGACTCTTTTCACTTAGCAGAATGTTTCCAAGATTCATCCACACTGTAGCATGTTCCAGCATTTCACTCCTTTTAATGGCTGAATAATATTCCACTGTATGGATAGACCACATTTTGTTATCCATTTATCACTGACGGAAGTTAGAGTTATTTCCACTTTTGGCCATTGTAAATAGTGCTGTTATGAACATTTTTGTACAAGTATCTATTTGAATACCTGTCTTCAGGTAGATGAGTAGAATTGTTTGGTCTCAGGATAATTCTACGTTTAAATTTTTGAGAAACCACCAAACTGTTTTCCACAGCAGCTGAACCTTTTATATTCCCACCAGCAATGCACGAGAGTTCCAGTTTTTTCCACATCCTCGTCAGCACATGTTATTCTCTATCTGTTTTCTTTAGCCATCCCAGTAGATGCAAAATGATATGTCACTGTAGTTTTTATTTGCAATTCCCTGATGGCTAATGATGTTGAGCATCTTTTTAGGGGGTGTTAGATATCTGTATATATTCTTTGGAAAAATGTCTATTCAAGTTCTTTGCCCAGTTTTTAATTGGATTGTCTTTTTGCTGTTGAGTCGTTAGAGTTTTTCATATATTCTGGACACTAGACAATCAGATATATGATTTGCAAATATTTTTTTCCTATTTTGTAGGTTGTCTTTTCACTTTTGTGACAGTGTCCTTGATGCATTAAAGTTTTATATTTTGATGAAGTCCAATTTATCTATTTAGGTGTCATATCAAAGTAAGCATTGACTAAGGTTACAAAAATTTACACCTATGTTTACTTCTAAGAGTTGCATAATTTTGTCTCTTACATTTAATCTTTGAGCTATATTGTTAATTTTTGCATATAGTGTGAGGTTGGGATCCAACTTCATTCTTTTGTGTGTGGAAACCCAGTTATTCCATCACCATCTGTTGAACAATTTTTTCCTCATTGAGTGGTCTCGACACCCTTGTCAAAAATCAATTGGCTACAGGTGTGTGGATTTATTTCTGAACTCTCAATTCCACTCCATTGGTCTATATGTCCATCCTTCTACCAATACCACACCATGTGGATCATTGTAGCTTTGTAGTATATTTTAAAGTCGGGAAGTGTAAGTTCTCCAACTTTGTTTTTCTTTTACAAGATTGTTTTGAATATCTGGGGTCCCTTCCAATTCCGTGTGGACTTTAGGATTAGATTTTCCACTTCTGCAAAAAAGGCTGTTGGGATTTTGATAGGGATTTCATTCAATCTGTAGATAACTTTGGGGAGTATGCCATCTTAACAATATTGAGTATTCCAATCCATGATCATAGGGTGTCTTTCATTTATTTAGTTCTTCCTTAAATTTTTTCAGCAGTATATTGTAGTTGTCAGTGAACAAGCCTTGTACATCCTTGGTTAATGCATTCCTAAGTATATTATCTTATTTGATACTATTGTAAATGGAATTTTTTTTTCCATTTCAGATTGTTCATTGCTGATATATAGAAATACAACTGATTTTCGATCCTATATCCTGCAACTTTGCTTAATTTATTCATTAGTTCTGAGAGGTTTGTGTGTGTGTGTGTCTGTGTGTGTGTGTGTGTGTGTGTGTGTGTGTGGATTTTTTAGAATTTTCTATATATGAGATCGTGTCATCTATGAATAGAGACATGTTTTATTCTTCCTTTCCAATTTATTTGCCTTTTATTTCTTTTTCTTGACTAATTGTTCTGGCTAGCACTTCCAGTACTCTGTTGAATAAAAGTGGTGAGAGTTGGCATTCTTGTCTTCTTCCTGATCATAGGGGGAAAACTTTCAGTCATTCACCATTGAGTATTATGTGGGTTTGTCATTTATGCCCTTTATCATGTTTAGGAAATTCCCTTCTGTTCCTAGTCTGTTGAGTGTTTTTATCATGAAAGGGTGTTGGATCATATCAAATGCTTTTTCTTCATCAATTAAAATGATCGTGTGGTATTGCCTTCATTCTCTTAATGTGGTGTGTTAATGTTGGTTGATGTTCCTACAGTGAACCACACTTGCATTCTTGAGGTAAATCCACCTTGGCCATGACGTACAATCCTTTTAAATCTGCTGGAAGATTTGGTTTGCAAGGATTTTGTTGAGGATTTCTGCATCAGTATTTATAAATGATATTGGCCTGTAGTTTCTTTTCTTGTCTTTGTCTGGTTTTTGGTAGCAGAGTAATGCTGAGCTCATAGAATGTGTTGGGAAATGTCCCTCTTATTTTTTGGAAGAGTTTGAGAATTATTGGTGTTGATTCTTCTTTAAATGGTAGATACAATTCACCAATTTTGTTGGGAGGTTTTAAATTACTGATTCAACCTCTGGATTTGCTAAAGACCTATTCAGATTTTCTATTTCGTCTTGAGTCAGTTTTAATAGGTTGTGTTTTTCTAGGAATTTTTCCATTTCATCTAGATTATCTTATTTCTTTGCATGCCTCATAATTTTGATTGAAATCTATACATTTTGAACATTATAATATGGTAACTCAGGAAATCAGATACTTTCCCCCTCCTTGCGGTTTGTTGTGCTTGCTGTGAGTTGTGGTTGCTTGTTTGTTTAGTGAGTTTTTAAAACTATTTTTAATGACTATATTCTTTGTCATATGTGGTCTCTGAAGTATCTGTTTCTTTATCTTGTGGTCAGCTAGTGGTTTGGCAGAAATTTTCTTAATATCCTGGAGTAAAAAAAAAGGAAAAAAATACCCTTTTGGTCTTTGCAGATTGGCTGTGTGCTGTGCACTCCTTCCATGTTACCTAGTCTGCTCACACTCTGCTTCAGTTTGGCTTTCTGTCAGCACTGAACCTGGAGATCAGCTGGAGGTGAAAGCTTAAAACAGACAAATTCTTTGGGAACAATGTCCACTACTTTCCTTCCAGAACATTCTACCCACATGGGAACAATAAAGACTGCCATCTCAAGACATCACTGTGCCAGAGAAGTTGGTGGGCCAAGTAAAAATACCCCAAACTCTCCTACCTTGTCAGAGTCACCTTTCCTTAACTCAACATTTATTTGATTGCTGAAAACCTTGGGCTCCTTTTCAGGGTTCTGACGATGTTGATTCTGACAGTTTTTGCTTGTTTTTTTCCATGTATCTCCAGAGGAACAGGCCCTTGGCACTCTCTACTCTGCCATTTTGCTGATGTCACACCGTATTGCCTTCTGAGACCTAATCTCAGCAGCTGTGAAGTGCTACATTTGTTGGTTGAGGCAGTTTCAAAGGTTCTATGGTAGGGGACACAAACCCTACTGTTTGATGTCATGTGAAGGTTGCCTTGGGAGATGAGCATAAAGGATGGGATGTACACTGGTGCAGTAGCCTCCAGAATGCAGAGGAAGGAAGGGAGGAGAACAAGAGATCACTGGGAGGAACATGCCCCAGGCCCTGGGCTGCTGGCATGTGTGGGCCAGGGGCCAGCTGAAGAGGGATCCTGAGAGTGCAGCTGAGTGTGGCATTGAGGGCTGGTGGGGTCTGACAGTGTTTGTTCAAGGGCCCAAGACTCCGCGATGTCAGGTGGTCATGACCATCCTCCTCAGGTGGGCCCATGCTCTCTGGAGCAGGGATGGTCATACATGTGACCTCGACCAGCAAGTCAGCTCACTGCCTTGAGCGTCAGCATCTCCATCTACAAAATGGGAGAATAACTGCTACTCAGCCAACTTCTGAGCTACTGGTTAGGGTAATTACACAGCAGCTCCCCACGGGGATGGCCACTGCTGTGCATGGGAGAAGTTAGGTCCATAGGGCAATGTGGTACATCAGGCGTGTGAAGACATTTGTGTGGATCTGCGTGTGTGTATGCATGTGCATGTGTGTGTGCGTATGTAGCTGTACATGTATGGGTGCGTGGTGAATGTGTGCATGCATTTGTGCGTATTGCATGGGTGTGCATGGATGTGCCTTGTTTGAGCATGTGTGCAATGTGTGCATGTGTATTGTGTCTGTACGTGTGTGATGTTTATGTGCCAGTATATGCTTAGTATGTGCATATACGTGTGTGGTATGTGCAGGCGCCTGTATGTGCATGTGTGTGTAAGTGTGCATGCATACATTGTGTAGTGTATAGCTATGTGGGCATGTGTGTGCACGAGCATGTGTGTGTGCTTATATGAGCAAGCATGCATATGGTGCAGTTGTTGCCTATGAGGGTCCCATGCTGAACCTTGGTGTTTTGGGGCAGGGAGGCATGTTTCATATTTGCACCACGGCCAGGGGGCCCCAGACAGGGCCTGGTGCCATCTGGCTTCCAGGCTCCAGAGCCCAGATAAAGGTGCTTAGGGTTTCTACTCCCCTAGGTGAGAAGGATTGGGAAGTGGATTTGGGGAAGAAGGCAAAAGCCTGTTCTACCTGGGAATGCTGCCATTCGGTGGTAGAGGAAAGCTGTCTCGCATGGGATTGGACCCCACCTGGAAGCCGGGGAGGGAAATGTGGATTTATTTCTGGACTCTGTTCTATTTCATTTGTCCACATGTCTAGCCTACTGATGCCCATGCCATGCCATTTTAATTACCATGGTAAGTTTTGAAATCGGGAAGTGTGAGTCCTCCAGCTTTGTTCTGCTTTTCCAGGCTTGTTGTGGCTGTTTGGGGCCATTTAGCTTCCCATATGAATTGTAGTATCAGCTGGTAAGTTTCCGCAAAAAGCTGGGATCTTTTTTTTTTAATTAGGGAATATTGGGGAACAGTGTGTTTTTCCAGGACCCATCAGCTCCGAGTCGTTGTCCTTCAATCTAGTTGTGGAGTGTGCAGCTCACTGGCCCATGTGGGAATCGAACTGGCGACCTGGGTGTTATGAGCACTGCACTCTAGCCAACTGAGCCAACGGGCTGCCCTGGGAATTGTTTTCTTAATCTCATGTTTGGATTGTTCATTGCTGGTGTAAAGAAACCCAGTTGGTTTTTATTGATCTCATACTCTATAACCTTGTAGAAGTTTTATCAGTTCTGATAGATTTTGGGGGGCATTTCTTAAAATTATAAGTTTGGGTCTGTCATTTACTAATAGAGACTGTTTTCCCTTTTCCTCTCAGTCTGGAGGCTCTTTATTTCTTTTTCTTGCTCAGTTGCCCTAGCCAGAGCCTCCAGAACAATGTTGGAGAGCAATGGGCAGAGTGGGCACCCTGATTTCCCCCTGATCTTAGAGGAATATCTTTCAGTGCTTCACCACTGGTATGTTAGCTTATTGTACATGTCTCCATGTGAGGATTCCACTCACATGAATAGGTAACATGGGAGAGTTTTGATATAATATGTCTTTTGAGTCTGCATTTTTTTCTGAGTTGCATGTGCCAAAAATCGCATAGCAATCTATCATCAAAAAGTTTTAAAAATCTATCAGCTAGTGACTCAGTTGGGTTCTCTTTCATTCTGTGGAGAATGAGGAGTTTGAAACATTTGATTCACATGGGACTTGTGGCCCAATTGTTATAGCCAACACTAGGTCAGATGCTTGCCAGGAGACCAAGACTCTCCTCATGGGCAGAGTGGGAGAGAGTGGCCCTGGCAGGGGAGGCAGGAGCATAGCGAGGGTGCCTTGGAACTACCCACGCCATCTGAGAGCCCTGGCCCATTTCCATGCAACCCAGGGACATGCAGACTTGCCTGGAGAGCCCTGGGGAAAGCCACAGCATCATCCTCACTGGACATCGGCTCCATTCTTTCCTCACATGTTCATATATCAGGCCCCATCTTCCTTGGTTCCAATACTCCAGCTACACTCAGACCCACACGCATCTCAGTCAGCAGGGTCGACAAAGCCCTGAGGTCTGCCCCTGGCCAGGTCCACTTCCTTCTGTGGGGGGCCGCAGTGCCATGCCTTCTCCCAAGGCTCATCCCTCCCATGACGTACTTCAAATGCACCATCACAGACCTTCCCTGCCCACCCAGAACTGCCTACCCCTGTACCCACCTCACTGCTCCCCACAGTCTGGGCCATGGGCAGTCTTTGTGTCCCGGGCATTACAGTCCTCATCCTGTCCAGCTCCTTCTTATCCTTCAGCTCTCAGCCCATGGGTCCTACCTGAGGTGGCTCCGTGTGTCTTGGCTCCACCCACACCCCCCTAACGCCATCCCTTTCCCAGAAAAGAGCCAGGCCATGCGGGTGCTCAGGGGTCTGCTGTGCTTCCCCCACCCATAGCAGGTGCATGGAACAGCTCAGAGGTGTGTGTCACACATAGTAGGTGCTTAGTAAGGCGTGCTGATGCACAGTAGGTGCTCAGCAGATGACTGAAAGAAGAGGTATAGATCTGGGTGTCCCCGTGTGAGTGGACTTCTCATGGACAGTGGCACCTGAGCTGGTCTCAAAGGGTTTTCTCTTTCTTTACAACATGTATGCGGTGCTTCCCAGCAGAGTGCTCAGTGTTTTACACCAAGCAGCAGATTGAATCCTCACACCCATAAGACGAGCCAGAGCCATGTTACAAGTGAGGAAACTAAGGCAAGATGAGGGCTGGACCAGGACTTCTGGGGATGGCTTAGACCATGTGACATCAGTAAGGGCTGGCACAGCCTGAGGAGCAGACCAGCCACCGGCTTTGCACACCCTAACTTCCTCCAAAGCTTCTCCTGGGAAGTCAGGATGCCAGCAGGCCTCCAGGACACTGGCGTGGCCTCAGTCACGCAGCGCCCTGTGCACTCACCTCCACTCTCCCCCATGTACACTCTCCCCACGTCCAGTCTCCCCCATGCCTATTCCCCCACATCCGCTCCCCCCACCTCTGCGCTCCTGTCTCTGTCCCTTGTTCTTTCTGGCTCCCCTGTCCAGCCTGTCCCTCCCCTCTTCCCTTTCATCACATATCCCACTTCCTCCCTTTTCTATTGGATGACCATTGCTTCAGCCTCTACCCCTCACCACTTGGTCTAAATGGGACAGAGGAAGCCCCCTCCGCCCCTTGTCCACCATGGGGCTGAGAAATGGCCCCATCATTGTGGCCTAAAGGCCAGGAGGAAGGAGCCCGCCAGGTGCCCCAGAGAGAAGCCAGCTTCAGGAGGCCATGGTGGAGGCCCCCACCTGCCCCTGGCTGTGCTCACTTTAATCAATCTGATTGGATTAGGTTCAGGGCAACCCTAATCATGTCAGAGGTCACCCAGGCTTTGTGACGGGCTCTACAGGGTGCCTGGCCACTCCTGCTGAGGCGGCCGAGCTTGACACCGTCCACCGGGCCAACTGAGGAGAGGGACCCAGCCCTGTGTGGGCATGTATGCATGTATGTGGCAGCGTGTGTGAGTGTGAGCACGCGTGTGTGTGGTGTGTGTGAAGATAGGACGGGAAGAACATGTGCTCACAGCTCCTACTTGCAGTGCACGTGCACACATGCACTCTTTTTGCCACCTGCCTGGCCTGGGGCTGAACCCCCAGAATCTGCTGGCTCGGAAGGTGGAATTGGGGGCCAGAAGTGAGCCCCAGCTTGGAACAAGTGCCCCCCTCCTGCTTCGAAGGCAGCAGGGCCACTTAACCTGCATCATAGGGCAGAAAGCATTTGAAGAATTTTGAGTGCATGGAGGCTGATGCAGGATTGTTGCTTATCTGTTCCCTGCCCCGGGCAGGCCCCTAGGTACCTGGAGGGCCTGCCTTCCCCAGAGCTGGACAACACCCTGTCTTGACCTCACAAAGTGAAGGGGTAGGGAGGCCAGGGAGCACAGAAGGCAGGTCCTCAGCAGACACCCTGAAGGAGGGACAGCCAGGTTATGCCCCTGGGGAGCACAGCTGAACGTGGTTGGCCCAGGGTCCAGGCGTGTGTGCCACGTGGCTTTGAGGGAAGCTGAGCTCCCAGGGGGTGGGGCATTTCCCCTGAGAACAACGGAAGGGTCCTTTAGGGGTGAGTTGTCCGGGGTGAGGAGCAGCCCCCAGCTGCATCGTCCCGTGACCCTGGGCACTGTGCTCTGTTCATCCATGCGCTCGGTGTCCTGCGTGCAGGCAGGGCCAGAAGCCTGTCTTGTCAGATTCCTGATCAGTTCCCTAGGACCCATGAGCTCCTCAGGCAAGGTCTGCGGGGTCAGTCAAGTTCTCAGCAGGCAGGTGCCTGTCCCCGAGCTCTTAGCCCCCTGCCTGTGCCCTTGGCTGGCCCTGGCACAAGCCCCCTGAATCTTTCCTGTTCTCCTTGGGAGGCTGGGCTGGGGAGGAGCAGGAGGGGGATAGCAGAGCCTGTCCTCTTCCTGGCAGAACCCCTTTTGGGCGAAGATCCATGGGGTGGTCTGCCGCCTCTGTGGGAGGGCCGGGTACAGGTGAAGGCTGAGCACAGGGCTCAGGAGAGGTTGGAGAGGAGGCCATTGGGGAAACCGGTGTACCCAGTACAGGTTGCGACCCCTGACCCCCATGGAAAAGTGTTTGGTGTGTGTGTGGGGGGGTTCTCCCCGTATATCATTAACTCTCCCCAGTGGGAGGAGGTGAAGGCGCCAGAGAAGCCAGGCGACACCCCGCTGGGCTGGCTCCGAGCACAATGTGCCCGCCAGGACGACAAGATTAAGCACAGAGAGAAGTGAAAATGCTGCTGGATTCACACGCCCAAGGGCCGTGTTCGGCGTGTGAACAGTGGTCCCCGCGCATACCTTGCGGTTGCTATGACCAGCTTGCTATGGCCTAATCGCCGACGAGGGGGAAATTCATATAAAATATCGCCTGCCATTGTGGGCCTAACGCGGCGTGACAGTGGCTCACAAAGCCAGATTCATTAGCCCCAGCAGGTAATCAGGACGCCGGCCGCGCTGCCGACAGGGCGGTGTCAGGGGCCGTGGCCACAGTGGGGCGCCAGCCGCATTCCGCTCTCAGGTGGCTCCGTCGGGATGCAGGATTACCAGATGCCATCGTGACACCCCCACCCCCACCCGGCCGCCTAGCTTACTCTGGAGCCAGGGAAGGTAGGCGTTGGGGAGGAGGGGGCACAGGCCGGCCCTCTTCCAGCAGGGCCATAGTCCCTCCCTCCTCTTAGGGCATTGGTGAGGGGAGAGGTGCCAACCACTGAAGGCTCCAGGAGTGCCCTCGGCCCCTCACCTGCCAGGTGGGCAGAGCCCTGTATGGCCCCATGACAACCGGAAGGGTGGGAGGCCTGGAGAGGGAGGCCGGGGCCTTCTGTGTGTGCTGGCGGGGCACTGTGGTTGAGGACATCCCAGTTGTCTGTCTCTGTGACCCACCAGTGATTCTCTATGGACAGGCAGGGGTAGAGTGATCCACAGAGGCCCCCATGAGGCCTGAAGTTTAGCACTGCCCAAAGGACAGATGGAAACCAGGAGCCTGGGGGGCTGCACCCAGGTGAGGAAGGAGGTCAGCGAGGAGGAGACTTTGACAAGGCAGGTCCTGCAGCTCCCAGGGAGGTCATACCCTGCCTTGCCTTTGGCTGAGTCCCTGTCCAGGCACCAGGTGACAACAGCCAGGCCCCAGAGGCCGGTGACTAAAGGGTCTGGCTTCACATACTGACCAAGACAGAGCCATGCAGCCCACCATGCGGACCCAGGGCTAGGGGGGTATGTCCGAGACACCCCCCTCACATACACACACACACACAGTGAGCTCCGCCCCTCCTACACACCTTCTGGGCCCGGCCACCATCCAGAGGAGGGAGTTCACAAATCTGAGGCTGTATCGGAACATGAGGCTTAGCCCAGGGAGACATAGGAATCACGTGGGACCAGGTACAACTATAGATGCCCCCAGCTCACTGGTGGGCCTGTGGTGATGCATGGCCTAGGTGCTCATATCCCTGAAGAGCTTTCTGAGGGGCCCATCTGGTGTACCCCACAGACAGAATGTCCTAGGAGCTCCATCTTACTGTTCAGAGGTCATGTTTGAGCCAGTCTCCTTCTAGGAACCTCCACTGCCTGGGGTGACATTTGTCCCTCAGAAAGGCCAATCCAGTGTCTCTTTGGGCCAATGGGCTTGTCCCAGAGCTCCGGCTGTCCCTACCTTCTCATCTAGTGTCAGTGCCCCACAGCCTTTCCCTCCCTGGAGAGTACAGGCGGGCGTCCCCCTATCCCACCATGGCAGTGGGTGTGGTCCCAGCAGTGCAGGTGAGGTCTCCTTCTCCTCGAGCTTCAGCCATAGAAACAGCCTGTTGGAGTCTCAGGACCCCTTGCTGGGGTTGCAGGAGCCTCTCCTGGGACCTTCTGTCTGAGCTCTGCATTCCTTGCTGTGCAGCCTGGGGCCAGTGGCTAACCCACTCTGAGCCTCTGCACGTTGTATGTCGCTGGGGCTGAGCAGAGTGCCCCTCTTCCTGTCTGGGCCAGTTCCCTCATCAGTGATAAAGGATTCTGGCCCAAGGCTAGGCGAACTCCAGGTTGTGCTTTGCTATCACTCTGGTTGAAAGGACCTCCTAAGTGACCTCCCTGCAGGAAGGTCAGCTCAGGGACGAGGTTGTGGCCTTCTCCACTTAGAACACAGTTGGTGCTCAATAAATTATTGCCAACTGACCAGCTTCATGGTGAAATGTGAAAGACAGGCCCTTGGAATGATTTTTTGGAACTTTCTTCAACATACAGAACTTCAGAAATATAACCTTTCATATGTTAAAAGGTCCTTTTCTGAAATTATGATAGTCATTTTTTATATGATTTGCCCTCTCACAAAAAAATAACAACACTTGGCAGTCCTCTTTCAGTCCCCAAATGAACTCGGGTGCTTGACAAGCCCCTGAAATCCAAACCTGGAAACAGGGAATAAAGATCCCTTTTAAGTTCTAGGAGGCGAAGTAACCGCAAAGCCCATCTCACAGGTGACACTTGGCTCCTCGCACCTAGGGCTGCTGCACTGGCCTCAGTTGTGATGGGCCACACCGGGCATCTCTTCCTGCCCTCCTCCAGATGCCCAGGTCTCACCACACAGATCTCCCTCACCTACACCAGACTCTCCCCATTCATCCATCATCCACCTATCATCTATCCATCCATCCATCCATCCATGTATGCACGCATCCATCCACCCATTCATCATCAACCATCCATCCATCCATCCACCATACAACCACCATCCATCACCTACCATTCTTCCACCATTCACCATCCATCCACCCTTGATCCACCTGTCCAACCATCCACCCACCCATCTGCCTCTATGCACCACCCACTAAACCATTTGTCCATCTACCTAACCACCCACCATGCATCTATTATATCTCTACCATCCATCAACCCTCCACCCACCCATCCCAGGCCTGCCCCAAAGCTCATGTTGCCAAGCCTACTGTGTGTCCTTGTTCCCCCTACTCTCTCTTTCATGAGCTATAAGCTCTCAAAAGCAGATGACTCTGCACGGTCCAGAGCAAATAACCTGACTTGCAACAGTAGAGTGCCCTACTAAAGGTATGGAAGGATTCCTCTGGTTCACCCTCCTCTTCCCCAGTGCGAACATTCTCTCCATCTAACGGTGGGTCTTCCAGCTTCTGCCTAATCACCACTGGGATAGGTAGCTCTTGCAACTTTTGAAAGCCTGGGTTGCTAGAAATTTAATCACATGGAACAGCAATCCACTTTCTTGTAGATTTCTTACCTTTGTTTTTAAAAATGGACACCTTGCATCTTACTCATCTCAGTTCCTAGTTCTGAGTTTAGTGTATGGCTCATTATAGTATCTCAAGTCCTGGATGGATAGATGAATGGATGTATGTCTGATTTATTTCACTTAGCATTATACTCTCAAGATCCATCCAGGTATGTATCGTGGATCAATAGATAGATGACAGATGATAGATAGATAGATAGATAGATAGATAGATAGATAGATAGATAATAGATAGATAGATGGTAGGTGGATGGATGGGTGGGTGGGTGGATGGATGGATGGATGGATGGATGGTGGATGGATGGATGGTGGGTGGATGGATGGTGGGTAGATGGATGGATGAATAGATGGTGGATGGATGGATGGTGGATGGATGGATGGATGGATGGATGGATGGATGGATGGATGGATGGTGAATGGATGGATGGTGGATAGATGGATGGATGGATGGTGGATGGATGGATGGTGGATAGATGGATGGATGGATGGTGGGTGGATGGATGGTGGGTAGATGGATGGATGGATGGATGGATGGTGGATGGATGGATGGTGGATGGATCGATGGTGGATGATTGAGTGAATGGATAGGTCGTGGAAGGATGGAAGGATGGATGCGAGACAGGTGGAAGGAAGATCATTGGTATTTTGCATGAACTCAATAAATAATTGCTAATGAGACACATCAAGTCTCTGGGAAGATGGCTTTTTGGATGGAAGATGCTTGTCTTACAGAATGATTTTGTCATACAATTCCCTCTCTTCTGCCTTTTCCCAGCCTGATCGCAGTGTGGGAGTAAGAGTTTTGAACAGAGCAAGCCTGAGGTAGCTCAAGAAATTCATCCAGGCTCCACCCCATAGACATAGCAAACCGGTAGCATTGGTCCTTAAACACCCCCCAGTAGCCTGTGTCTCCTCGTCCCTTGACAGCCCAGTGGGAAGAAGGCATTTTGCTGGTAAAGGAGGTTCCTTCCCAGGCAGGCTGGCTCCCCTCCCTATCTGGAGCCACTCTGTTGTGTAAACAGAAGGCACTGTCTGTGGATAAGAACTTTGCTGTGACTGGGGTGGCTGCTGGGCTCCAAACCTCCCTACCCACGACCTCAGGTGAGCCCTGTCACCCCTTCTTCGTAAACTGAGGCTACCCCAGCCAGTGAGTCATGACCTTCCTGTTTCAAACCCCTGTGAAATCTGATCAAGGCAACGGTTCCCTATCCAGAAAAATGCATCAGTTTTCAGACATGTGTTGTTGTTCTTACTCATGGTTTCAAGAAGGTTCTGAACCCCCAGAAGCCTGCCCATGACCCCTAGGCTAAAACCACCTAGGAATTCTGGGCAGTCTTCCTTCCACATGGCCTCGGGGTGCATTTGAACTTTTTCTCTGAAAGTAGTTGTCCACTTACAGAAACATTGCAGGCGTGAGTCTGGACCCCTTCTCGGGCCTCTCCCAGGGCCGATGCACAAACCCAGGTGCATCCGTGAAAACTACGTTTTGTCCCCATGAACTGAGCGCCAGACGTTACCCAGGTTTCACACGGCTTTCCTCCGATGTCCCTTTTCTGTCCAGGACTATCCCGGCTTTTGTTGTTCATGCCCTTAAGGCTGGCAGGAGCCGGCCGGGTCTCTGCGTTTGTCTGTCATCTCCCAATGGTGGATGAAGGCTATGCACCTTTGATGAGAATGCCTTGAAGGCAATGGGGTGTCCTCAGAGCACCATCTCCGGAGGTGTGTGGCTTCTGTCTGGCCCATTGCGGCTGACAGTCACCTCCATCCCTCCTGAGAGGTGGGCCTGCCAAGTTTCTCCAGCACAGTCACCGTTTTCCTTGGTGCTGGATCAGTGTCTCGGAAAACTGCTCAGGCCTGCATCTTTACTTTTAAAGTGGCTTTTCTTTGCCAGAACGAACTTAATCACGTTTTCCTGAAACATGAAGCAGAGGCTTCTTTTTTCCATGAGCAAATTGAAGGCCGCTCCATGGCGTCGTCCTCAGCTGTCAGAACTTTACCTGAGGAGACCCCCCCCCTCCTCATCTGGCAAAAGAGGAAGTTGAGGCTCACGGGGCGGGGGGGCGGGGAGAGACAGACATATGGAGGGTTGCACAGCTAGCTGGTGACAGAACTGGGCAGGAATGAGTTCAACCCCCCCTCCACCTGACACACCCTTCCCCTCAAGTGTGTCTGGCAGCCCTGGGCTGTTTGCCTGAGGTTGATAAGCAGGGATCCCCAAGCTCTTGTTGAGGACAGGGCCAAGGCCCCTGCTTGCTCTCCCCTTATCTCCAGAGGAGAGGGTGGTGGGGAGGGGCTGGCAGAGGGGCAGAGGCAGAGCAGAACCAAGCTCCTCCTGGGCTGGAAGGCAGGCTCCACAAGGCTGGGGGAGGGTATTCAGGCCTTGAAAACCCTGAGAAGGTCCACTGGGGGCCCCAGCAAGCAGAGAGTGGAAGGGTACAGTGGGAGAGGCACCAGGCTTTGTGCAGAGAGTCCCAAGAATACCAGGACTGGCTCAGCTCTGCGCCCCAGAGCTGCGGTGCGAGGGGCGGCTAGGAAAGCTGGTCCCCAAGGAGCCTACAACAGCCCCTAACCCAAGCAGCACAGGTGGAAGAGAAGGCACCTGGCCAGGCCCTGGAGAGGTGAGGCTGTCAGGTACTGAGAGGCGCTGCCTGCAAGTGCAGAGGAGGCAACCTGAGACCTTGAGAAGACAAATAAGTGAGGGAGCTCTGCTAAGTGGGGGGCATGAGGGGAAAGAGGGTGGAGCGCATGCTGGCGTTTATTCACTCAGGTGCCTTGGGCCAGCACAAAGCCTGTGAACTGATGGGTTGTATTATGTAAGGAAGATAGGGCGGGGCTTCATGAGTCCTGGGGAGGCAGCTGCCTGGCTGATATTTGAGAAAGAGCATGGTGAGGGGAGCTGTCCTGGATCTTTTCAAGGACAAGCTGAATGGGGAGGGGCAGAGAGTTGGGCCCCATGGTGGGCCCAGCTGCCCAGGTGGGCTCAGACACTGCTGGATGCCCTGCCCCAGCCCAAGGCTCTTGCCTTCTCCTCAGACCAGCCCTTGCTCCCCAGCAACCATCTGTGGGACCACCTTGGGTCTGGATTGGAAACAAAAGGTGAACAGGACACAGTTCCCTCCTTAGGGGCTTCCAGACCAAGCAGTATTAAGAGGGAGCTTCCTCGGTGCCTGGGAGCCAAAAGGCTGCTGGGACCAAGAGAGGACCACGTCCTGAATGCATGGCCACAGGGTCTTGTCCTGTGCCTCAAAGAGTGGCGAGGGGGACATGAGCTGTGTGAGCTGAGGAGCAGCTGGAAAGAACCTGAGGGAAGGACAGTAGCTGTGTGTGGCTGGAGGCCAGGTCATGACCAACAGGGCTGGGAGGACAGCACGTGAACAGGAGTTGGCCTGTTTGTGGGTCAAGCAAGAAAACAGCATCAAGAACTTGAGAAGGGGCCAGGCAGGGCTAGATGGGCGTTGGACAAAGCACTGCTCCAGTGGCCTGTGTGTGTGTATATATATATATATATATATATATGTGCAAATGTGTGTTTGTGTGTCTGTATGTGAGTGCCTATGGGTCTGTGTGTCTCTTTGCATGTATGTATGCATGCATGTTTGTGTGTGTGTGTGTCCATGTGTCTGTGTATGTGTGGTACGCACATATTGAGGGGGGAGGAAGCTGGAGACTGGGGTTTGGATCCCAACCTGGAGCCCATTCTGGTCAGCATGGGAGATGCTGAGAGCTAGACTCCCCCAGACGGGCAGGATGGGCCCCGCCCATGTGGGAGGCTAGAGCAGCCTTCAGTGTGGGGCATTCCCAAGCTGGCAGTGGGAGGCCTTGCAGGTTTGTGTCTGGGTGTGTGGCCCAGAGCTTCCCAAAAGCAGTGAGAGTGCAGGCCCGCTCTGGTCAAGCCCGGGCAGGACGCAGAGTGGCCAGGGCCCACACAGGGCTATAAGGAAATGTACTAAATTCACGGAAAGAGTCACCAAAAGCAGGCATGCTTGCTGTGGGTGGGACCAGATAGCCAGCAGAGGTCGGTGCAAGGGGCACTTCCTCCAACACATTCCATCTATATGTTCTTAGTATCAGAGAAAATGTGCGTTTTTCAGTGGCAGGTGTGTGTGGATATGAATGAAACTGAGTGGGTGAGTCTGAGTGTGTGCATGAACGAGCCTTGGGACACCCATGCTCAGTTTCAAACCTGGGGGCAGCCCAAAACCCCTGCTCACTCTTCAGGGTGAAGCCTACCTGCTCATCCCTCACCCAGGACAAGAGCCTCTTGGGCATTAGGGTGAGATGAGGAGACAGCAGCACTCCCTGATTACTCTCCCATGCCATTGGGAGCCCAGCAGGGTCCAGGCCTGCCTGGGGGCCTCTGCCCTGGAGCAGCTGGAGAAGGGAGGCGGGGAGTACACAATAGGGCCATGGTCAGTCCTGTTCCCACATCTCTCCTGCTCTCTTCTCCCTCCTGCCAACTCAAGGCCTGAGGAAAGACAGGAAAGGTGGGGTGCAGGACCCCACATGAGGGCAGCAGAGACACCTAAGGGCACACCAGCTATCAGAGCCAAGCCGGGGTTCAGCCCCAGGCGTACTGGGCTCCAAAGCCCAGAGAGTTTTTAGCTGTTTTAAAATTCCTACTAGCGGCAGTTAAACTCCATGAAGCCATCCATTTGTTTCTCCAGCAGGGCTTGGCACACAGCAGGTGCTCCATATGTGCATGTGGAATGGTGAGCTGAGGAAGGCAGTGCATTCAATGAGCTCACACAGGGCCCAGGGCAGCCCCACGCCCCATCCCAGCCTGCACGCAGAGAGGATCTAAAGGCACACACCCAGAGGGGTGCATTCATCCCATCGGGAAAAGCCGGGCTGGGGGTCTGGCCTTTGCAAGGCCAGGCTGCCCCCCGCATGCCCTGTGCTTTCCTCTGGTCCTGACAGCCCAGCAGAATATCCCTGGCCCCTGCTTTCCCTCATGTGTGCTTCCTGCCTATCTTTGGAGACCGGCTGCTCCAGGTTTCTGTCTACCAGGGATAGGTTAGGCCTCCCCTACTCAGTGAAGTCCAGGTGGGCCTCCCTGGAACCCTGCACAGACCTCTGTCTGATCCTGTTGCCTCACTGGTTTCTTCTTCCCAAGATCCAGCCCTCCCCTACTGCCTTTCTGCAAAACTAATGCCATTTCCTCTGACTCAGTTTCCTCATGTGTGAAAGCAGGAGGCTGCATGTATGGGCGCAGGCAGCTCCAGTACCAGCTCCTGGGTTAATGGGGGCCTGGAGGCCATTACCTGGCGGGCATGAGGCAGCCCTCAGCATCCCCAGGCCCAAGCGTGTGGAGCCAGCACAGGGTGAGCTGTGCACTGGGAAGCGATGGGCCTCAGGGTGCTTGGAGTCTGGGGCAGAGGAAAGGAAAGAAGTGCAGGCAGAGTATCAGCACAGGGGGCAGCACAGTGGCCAGGAGCCACACTCTGCTCTGACCAGGAAGTCTGGGCAGGAGGACTGCACCTGGCTGTTGGGGTGACCTTTTATCAGTCAGCATCATTATTGTGAGAAGCATTGTGCTCTTTTTCCGGTTACTGCTAAATAGAATTCCATTTTATAGAAATGCCACCATTTTTTTATGAAGACATAATTGACATGTGTGTTATGTTAGTTTCAGGAGTACAACATAATGATTTGGTAGGCGCACATATTGTGAACTGATCACCACAATAAGTCTAGTTAACACCCATTACCACACAGTTACTATTTTCGTGTGTGCGGTGATAACACTTAAGACCTGTCTCAGCAACTTTCAGAAGCACAGTACAGTATTGTTCACTGGTTACCCCTCGAACGTTACATCCCAGGGCTTATTTATCTTATGCCAGTTTTTTATCCGTTCACCTGTTGATGGACGTCTGGAAGCTGCCAGTTAGGGGGTGTTACAAATAAAGCTGCCGTGACACTGGCTTGCTGTTCTTTGCGTGGACTGGGCTTCCTCCGAGGTAAATACCTGGGAGGTGATGGCCAGGTCATGCGGTCAGTGTTTTTTAGAAGCTGCCAAACCGCTTTCCAAGGGGCGGCCCCGATTTCCCTCCAGCCAGCAGTGCTCACGGTTCTTTGCAGCACTCACTGTGATCTGATTACAGCCGTCCCTGTGCTTCCCCTTGGCGATTAACGTCCAGCATCTCTTCTTGGGCCCTCTGTGGCATTTCTTTAGGGAACTCTCTCCCTTTTCCTTTGGTCCTCTGGGGACACACATCCCTTTCCCCCCAGCCCTGACCCACACAACCCGCCCCCCGCCTTCCCAGGCCGCCCCTTGCCCATGGCCGGCCTCTCTCCACAGCTACCCGCGAGTCCGCCTTCGTGCATGCCATTGCTGCGGCGGGCGTGGCCTTCGCGGTGACGCGCTCTTGTGCCGAAGGCTCTGCCGCCATCTGTGGGTGCAGCAGCCGCCACCAGAGCTCCCCCGGAGAAGGCTGGAAGTGGGGCGGCTGCAGCGAGGACATTGAGTTCGGTGGAATGGTGTCTAGGGAGTTTGCGGACGCCCGGGAGAACAGGCCAGATGCCCGCTCCGCTATGAACCGTCACAACAATGAGGCCGGGCGCCAGGTACGTCCGCGGCCCCGCGTGTCCTGGGGGATGTACCCGGGGTCCCTCCAAGCATGGCTCTGCATGTCTTATGGGTGCACCTGGGGGCCCTCCGACCACAGCCCTGAACATTCTGGGAGTTGCACGGGGCTGGGGGCCTCTGACCACTGCCCTGTGCATTCTGGGCTGTTGCGGGACTTTGACCAAGGCACTGTGTGTCCTGGGGGTGCTTCGGTGGGCCCCTCTGACCACACCCCTGTGGGTGTCCAGGAAATAGAAGTTTCCTGAGCAGCGTGTGTGCCCTAGTCCCTTAAGGAGTGTAGCCTGGTATGGAACAGGATGGCAGGCTGTGGGAGGGCTATCTGTGGTAGCCAGGCCAGGGGTCTGCTCACCTCCTGCCCAGGGCTGTCTGAAACAAAGCACTGTCCAGTTGCTTGTGGAGGGTATATACCTGAACAGCGTATTCCCACAGAATGGCAAGTCCATCTTTGGAGTTAGGGTGACAAGGAAGGAGGGATGGGATAAAGGCCTGCCTTGCAGGAGCTCCTGCACATCCAGGGTGAGAGACAGCCAGGCGGCTGTAGCACAGGGTGGGAAGTTCTGTGATGAGGAAATGCACAAACATGGTGACCTGAAACAGAGGGTCCAGACCCAGTCTGGAGTCTCAAGAAAGACTTCTGCTGGCAAGGGTGGTAAGTGGGGACATGCAGAGTGGTGGCAGTTGTCTAGGTAGGGGAAACCAGGGGAGCCTCTGGGCTGCCCAGAGGTGAGGCTGCACGTCAGTTAGTCTGGATAGAATATATAGAACAGAGGAAGAAAGAGAATTTGGGGTATGGAGAAGCTGGCAGGGACCAAACTGTGAAGGGCTTTCTGAGCCCTGTTAAAAAGGACTGGGTCAGAAGGTCACTGGGGACTGATGGAGGACTGACTGCTGATGAGAAGTGACGTGTGTAGGGACCAAGAGGTGTCCAGTAGATTTAGCAACACAAAGATGGCGCTGGCTTTGTCCAATGGAACCAGAGGATTGCAGAGGACTGAAGAGTGAACAGAGACATTCAACTTCCAACAATGGCAACAAGGCGATTCAAACTCATCTTCCTGTTGAAGACAAGTACAAATGCAGGATGAAACATAAAAAGTGCTGTGTTGAAAGTATAGAATGTTTACCTGTATACAGTTACCTGATTAATCACAGGGAAGATAGTGCAGTGCAGAGGGGGAAATGAGCTTTTCAATAAATGGTGCTCAGTCAATTGAATAACAATATGGAAAAAGTAACATTGACCCCTACCTCACACCATATATAAAATCAATTACAAACCTAAATGGGAAAGTTAAAAAAAAAGTTTAAAAGAAAACATAGGAGAACATCTTTGTAACCTTGGGGTAGGCAAAGA
Source organism: Rhinolophus hipposideros (assembly GCF_964194185.1). Classification (NCBI taxonomy): domain Eukaryota; kingdom Metazoa; phylum Chordata; class Mammalia; order Chiroptera; family Rhinolophidae; genus Rhinolophus; species Rhinolophus hipposideros. The sequence goes on along the minus strand of NC_138069.1, from coordinate 2,241,170 downwards.
TTTCTAAAACAGGCCAAAGAAAAATATAATAATGTGGACTGTACTAAGAACATCTATTCATAAAAAGATATCACCATGAACCTGAAATGGCAACCCACACAGGAGGAGATGATATATCTCCTAAAAATATATGAAGCTATAATATAAAAAGAATGCTACAAATTAATAGGAAAAAGACAGATAACCCAATAGAAAAGTTGGCCATAAAATGGAAAGCCACTGCACAAAAGAAAATATGGAAATAGCCAATAAGTATATGGAAAGGTGTTCAATATGATTAGTCATCAAGGAAATGTGGTCAGAATCGGTGCCCTGAAAAGGGGAGGACAACTGGACGAGAGCATGATGGGAGTTTCCAAGGAGCTGGTGATTGGTGAAATTTTGTCATATTTTCGCTAATGACCTATATACATTTTTGTATGTATAGTACACTTCCTTAAAATGATTTTTAAGTGTCAAATAACTAACTATAGAATGAAGAATTAGCAGTCCCAAGTCTAGGAGAAAGCAGGACTCTGAGCCTGGTATCTGGGGTAACTTTTGTCCAGGGGTCATTTGCCAATGTGGAAGAAAATGCATATGCTGCGCTTCACTTCTGGCAGCCTTACAGAGCTAAGGAGCCCACCAAGGGTGGTCTCTCTAGGAAATCACTCCTCAGTTTAGGCTGGGACCCTAAGGAGCAAAGGAAAACCAGAAGTAGACCAACCCTTGTACATATAGGCAGGCTAGAAAAATCTCAAGACTTGAGAATGGATTAACATGATGCCAAATGCTGGTATACCCACACATGTGGAAAAAGCATACAAATCCTCTTTGGAGTAAGATAACTTAAGCTAGGCTGAAAATTGTTTCTTCAAATAACTTTTCAAACACAAAGCAAAGGTAACCTGTCACATGAGCTGAGGACACAATGAATGAGTGGTAATCAGCAAAAACAACAAAAACAAGACTCCAAATACTGGAATGATTAGAAACAGATTATCAGAAAAAAATATGCTCACTTACATTCACAAAGTTAAAATGCAAGGTTGAACATTTCAGCAGGGAACTGGAAATTAGAAAAATAATATAATAGATTCAGGAAAGAATTACATAGAAACTGTAGAACTGAAGAATGAATGGGGATTTCCAGTTAAAGATGACAAAGCAAAAACAAGCGTTTCCCTTCTGCATCCTCCTAGACACCAACTAAAATGACAATGAATGAATTTTAAAACAAACAGATTCTTGAGAACATGCAAAACAGAAGAGGTGACAATGCAAAAAAACTTTGAAAGCTAAAGAGCAGATAGACAAATACTTAGTGTCTTAGTAGACCCAAGAAAGCTGAGTTTTAAGCCAGTAGAAGAAAAATCTGAGAACCAACCCAGGAATTACCAATATCAGGTATCTTGAGAAGCAGAGATAAATATGAAAACAGGAAGATGGGTTGAAAAGTCAATTTTTAAAAGCCCTTTTTAACATACCAGCTCTTTTGTCCAACTCCTTGCATCCAGGGAACACCCCTCATTTCCCAGAAGTTTGCAGGCTTATTCTCTAAAAAGTGTAAAACGGGTATCTGGACTGCGAGGCCCCAGCACAGCTGAGGGTAAGGCCATCCAAGTGAAAATAGTCTATCTACGCATGTATTTCTCTTCCTAATATCCTAATGCTGCAGTGAAGCTTGATCATCCTAAAGGCAGAATGGAAGGTTCTCCCCCTCGAAATCCAATGAACCCAAGAGAAAAGACTTAAAGATACTGACCAGGGAGTTTTCCAATGAAACAATGCAGCCAGGTCCCTCTGGAGCAAGGATCCAAGTTGACTCCAGGCACAGGCGCTTCCAACAAGATTTTTAGTGCCCCACTTTTAAATATAAGTGGACACCCAAAGACCACTCAACACCCAAGGAAGCCTCAAGCAACCACAAAGACCAAACCAAAGAAACGAGATCCACACTTAATGAATGGGAAAGAGACATTGGAAAGAGAGATGAAAATGCCAAAAAACAAACACTATCCCCAGAGAGATAAGAGAACACACATGAAATTGGAACAGGATGTTAATTTAAGAGAACATTCGGAGAAAATAGGTGGGGTGCCATGGGGTGGAAGAGCTCTTAGAAATTAAAAATAGAATAGTAGAAGCAAAACTCTCAGCAGAAAGGTTGGAATAGTTGAGACACCATTCCACAAAATAGAGGGGAAAAAGACAAAGCGAAGGAAAATAGGAAAGAATGGAAAATATGGAGGTTCTGTCCAAGAGAGACAGTGCTGAACATGAAGAGGAGAAAGTCAGCACAGAAATAAGGCAGGAAAGTCCCAGGAGTGACGATCACAGGTTTCAGACCACACAGCCCAGGAAGTGACTGACACAAGAAAAGAAGACCCACATCAAGCAGACAGCACAGACATGCCCTCCAAACTTCCCAGGAAAAGGTCAGGTTCACACAACGTATCAGGAGTCAAAATGGCATCAGAGTTTCCAAGAACAACATGAATGCCAGAATAGAAAGCAATGCTTTCAGAATTCTGTGAGGGGAAAATATTTAGCCAAGAATTTTATACCCAGCTAAACCATCTTGTCAACTTTTCAAGTAAAAGAGATTTGTTTCCAGACATGCGCATTTCATAAAATTTACCAGAAGGCCTCTCAAAAAGATGTCTCCAAGATGAAACAGATAGGACGCTTGGTGTGTTTGAATGTCTTGAAGAAGTTATTTAGACAATTAAGGGAGAGCCTGAGACTGAATCCATGATACATATATTAAAAAAGCAACAACAAAACGTTTTGTAGGAAAGGAAAAGAAAAAATAACATCACATGGCTCAACTGAGTATGACACGTAACAGTCCCAACACCATCAGCACTAAATATTGATTTCACTGGAAATGTGCTCTAGTTCTTAGGGTAGGAAGAGGGTTGAGAAAGTGTGCATCGGAGTGGTGGGGTGGTGAGAGGTCCATAGACAATGCCAAACCCTGAGAAATCAAGGAGCAGCACCCAAGCATTCTATTAGAGGTTGGTGAGAGGCACACGACACTGCCTTGGGTGGTCAGGAAAGTGCTATGTGAGAGTGGGAACAGAACTCCAGTTTTTCTTAACAAGCCTTAGGAAACATTGGGCTCTTTGAAGTAGATGCATGTATGTATCTTTGATAAAGTAAAACAACAAGAGGCTGAGGAGGCAGCGGTAGGAAGTGGCTGCTCCTCTTTGGCAAAGCTTGGCCACAGAAGAGAAGAGAATAGAGATTAGACAGAAATGGATTGGGTGTTGGGGGCAACTCACAGATGCTGAAGGAAAGGGCCAATACAAACGAGAAGAGGTGAAGAAACAGCAGGGAAAAGGGGACAGGGTAGAGGCAGGGTTTGGATGCTGAGCCCACCTGTAGCCTTAGCCCAGCACCGTCCACTAGGAGTGTAATGGGAGCCACGTATATATTATAAATTTTCTAGTAGCCACATTTAAAGACAGCTGACACTCATTTTAATACTAAAATTTATTTAAACCACTGTATTCAACATGTTGTCATTTCAATAATGCAATCAATAAGAAAATCATGCATGAGATACTGTATGTCCTCTTCTTATATGAAATCTGGGGCCTTAACTGTGACCCAGCGTGTGATTTGCACTCTTGGCACTTCTCAGTTTGGATCCGCCACATGGCAGGGCCTTACTGATAGTGGTGCCCACCATAGCATACAAGGAAGGCTTAGGTCTGATTAACGCACCCCACCCCACCCCTTCCCCAAGAAAGAGAAGAGGAGAAGGGAAGAGAACCTATGGTTCCCTGATGCCCACAGGGAGAAGCACATACATCCTTGACCAGGCCCTGCCCACTGTCTGCCCTGAGGCCCCCAAGGCCCCCACAGCTTTGTCCCCTGAACTGCCTCCCTCCTCTTCTTCCCACTCCCGTGCAGTCCAAGCACCCAAATTCCTGGGCCCTGAAGGTGCCCAACCCAAGCCACCCCCATTACCCACACTCAGGTAGCCCTCAGCCTTGACACCAATCCAAATACACCTCCTCTGGGCCTCAGTCTTGGGTTCTCCAGGTGAGAATGACCGCCTTCCTCCAGCACGTCTGCACTTACACCATCACAGATTATAGCCGGGCCTTCCTTCACTCTGTCATAGATACAGAAGACTTAGACCCAGCCGAGAAGAGAGCAGGGTGGCTCCCGGACCCTGCCCCCAGGGATCTCGGGTCGACCAGGGGAGGCACACGGAAGGGGATGGCCCTGCGGCCCCATGGAGAGGGCTTTGTGGAGCAGGCGGGCGGGCTGGGTTCGCCAGGCGAGCCTGGGCGCGGGGCCTGCACAGACGCGCCTGTGCCCGCGCCCCCGCAGGCCATCGCCAGCCACATGCACCTCAAGTGCAAGTGCCACGGGCTGTCGGGCAGCTGCGAGGTGAAGACCTGCTGGTGGTCGCAGCCGGACTTCCGGGCCGTCGGCGACCTCCTCAAGGACAAGTACGACAGCGCCTCGGAGATGGTCGTGGAGAAGCACCGCGAGTCGCGCGGCTGGGTGGAGACGCTGCGGCCACGCTACACCTACTTCAAGGTGCCCACGGAGCGAGACCTGGTTTACTACGAAGCCTCGCCCAACTTCTGCGAGCCCAACCCCGAGACCGGCTCCTTCGGCACGCGAGACCGCACCTGCAACGTGAGCTCGCCGGGCATCGATGGCTGCGACCTGCTGTGCTGCGGCCGCGGCCACAACGCGCGCGCGGAGCGGCGCCGGGAGAAGTGTCACTGCGTCTTCCACTGGTGCTGCTACGTGAGCTGCCAGGAGTGCGCGCGCGTCTACGACGTGCACACCTGCAAGTAGCGGCGCGCCGGGCGCTGGGGCTGCGCTCCTCCCTGGGTGGGGCGGGCTCCGGGGGACCGGCGGCTCCAGGAGGGGAGGGGAGCCTCTCTGGGGGCGGGGCTCCCAAGCTGGGGATTCAGTCACCTCCTCCAACCGAGCTCACCTGTAAGGTTCCGCCCACCCCCGTTCTGTGTAGAGTAGTTCTTCTGACACAACAGCCGCCAAGACCCCGTGGGGTGGCATCCTGTCCCCCAACCCCTTCCTCTGACGCCTGGGGACCGCCCTCCAAGTCTGGCGTTCTGGAAAGGTTTGGGTGCCAGGAGGCCTGTGGCACCCGGTCCCCCCAGCCTGGCATCTGCCAGCGCTCCGGACCAGGAACCCTACAGAGAAAGCCTACTGTCCTGCACAGCCCCAGGAACCAGCTGCGCCTGGGGGAGGCAGGGGCCTGGTGGTGGGAGGGGAGAAGGCTGGACCCTGAGACCTGGCACCGCCCTGGCTGCCAAGGACTGGCATCAGACACCAGGCACTCTTCTCAATGAGTGATCCTGCTGGTGGCCAGGACCACTCTCAGCCTGGTCAACTGTGCCCTCTACTTTGTGGCTGACAGAACGTCCCACTGTTGGGCCCTCCCGCCTATCTTCCTTAGGTCTCTCACCTACACCCATCCCATCCACAGGAGAGGGGCACAGCCTCCTTTCCTCCAGGCCCAGCCCTGCCCTGCCTCCCTCTTGGCCTCCGTACGTCCCCCACCTTCTTCTTCCACAGCCCAGACCCCAAGTCTGCCCAGGACCACTGGCCTGCACCACCCCAGCTCCATCATCCTTCCTTGGAGGCTCATTTGGGGTGGAGTTGTGAGAGGTTTTGGTGGGAGGAGCCATGCTTATGCTGAAGATATTAGACCGGCAGCCCCCAGAGGGGTGGTCTTCCCTCCCAGCCCTCATGGTTAGGACAGATAACCTGGGTCCTCCTGCTACATACAGCCAGGCCTGCCACAGTGGCCAAGGTCATGGAGCGTCTCACTGGCACTCAGTCCTCACCTTCTGACTCATCCACCTGGCCCAGGAAAGACCGGCCGCTGGACCCCTCCGCCAGGGCCCACACCGGTTTAGCCTCTGCCACTGGGAAATGTCTCCAGCCCCAGTCCCCAAGGGCCCACCTTCCAGGCAGGGGAAGGAGACAAGTGAGGCAGGGATGAGCTGCACACCCAACAGGAATCAATCTTCCTCTGCCTTGAATTTTACATTTTGGGTTTTAATTTTATTTCCAATGCTGCTATATCCACCATACACTGGAGCTAGACAAACAGATGTGTTGTTGTTTTTTTCTTTTTCTTTCTATGAAAGAAATTATTTTAGTTATAGCTTGTGAGTTTCAAACACTGGGGAAGTAAAAGACCAAAAAAAAAAAAAAAAAAAAAAAAGCAGAAACAACCAAACGCTATGGATTGTGCTGGATTTCTTGGTGGGTTGGCAAGGAATGGGGGTTGGATCGGTGGTGGCTTCTGGTGTGGGCGACACCCATGGGCCTTGGGAGGAGGCTGTTGGTTTGTCACTTGGAGATTCCTGGGGCCTCCAGAGACCAGAATTCCAGAAGAAATAAGAGGGATGGCCACACCAAAGAAAGAAGGACACAGCCAGTGGTGCCGAGATCCGGAACTGGGGACTAGACCCAGGCAGAGGCTCCCGTGGGGATGCAGAGAAGGGGGAGGAGGCCTGCCTGCTGCAGAGCCTGTGCAATGTAGTGAGCAGGGCACCATCGCAGCCCCAGTGGGCAGAGCCCCCACCAAAGTCAGTGGTACAGCAGGATGTCCACTGAGCCGGCCGCCAGGCACGTCCACAAACATCCGTGGCATGCTTCACTCACAGACCTTCCTCTGCTGGCGACAGGGCCGTGCCCTCTGGATTTGGGGATGTGTCCCTTGTGTGGGGGCCCCTGTATGAGCTCCCACAGAGCGCTCTGGGAGCCCAGTCTGTCCAGGAGGCAAGACACACTCCCCCAACCAGAGGCTCACTGGCTGAGGTCTGGAAGTTGCCCATATTCACCCTCACTGGGCCCATGCAGAGCAGTTCTGGGTGGGGCTTCTGGAAACAGAGAGTGCAAAAGCTGGGGTCCAGAACCTTTCCGAAGGCCACACCTCTGCTTCTCCAAGCTGGATGCATGGTTCCTGCACCGCTCTCTGCCCTTGCACGGCCCCCACCATCACCTCTGAGCCCTGCCCTGATATCCAGCCTCAAAAGAAAGGAGAGGGGGTTGGACAGGCTGGGACGGATGGAGGGTGAGGGGCATGATGGGGAAGTAAAGAGCAGAAGGCCCAGCCCCCACCCTCTTAAAGCTCAGACCCAGCACAGTCATGCTGCGTGGGCCATTTTCTGGAAGGGCTGTGCAGTCAGGAGCGGAGTGGGCAGGTCCTGGGTGGGGGTATGCATATACCGGGTGGGGGGTTCCTGGACAGGGATTTGCAGATGCAGGACAGTCAGGCATATCCACTCCTGACCAAGCCCTGTGCTGGGAGAAAGCTGGGGGAGGATGTAGGGAGATGTCTGGTGAGTGGAGTGTGCACCCATCGGCGTGAAGGAGGTAAAGAAGCCTGGTGGGGGGTGGTCATGGCTTGTCCATCAAGACAGGATCTGAGGACCTCCCCCATTCCCACCCCTCCATTCCTTACCAGCCACATGGTCCTGGCTGGAGGTTCCAAGCCACTGAAGACAGAACTGGACGGGACTCAGTGGGGTGAAGGGACACCGTACAGACCCAGGGTTCCAGATTCCCAGCATGCCTCCCCTCACACCCCAAATCCTGCGTCAGCAGCCCAGCCCTTGTGGACTGGCACCCTTACATCCTGCCCCAAGCCCATGTCCTGCCCCAAGCCCACGACCTCAGTGGCTCAGGGCTGCTGTTCCCCACCAGGCCCAGTGCTCCAGGGCCTTAGCTGACCATCAGAGATTCCCAACTTGGGCCCCAAGTGGCCAGCAGGGGCCAGATGGGCTGTGGGCAGATGCTCTATAAGGAAGGAAGTGATTAAGTGCCTCAGGCAGTGGCCGAGGCTGGAGCACAGGTGGCAATTTCACCCACTGGGGTGAGTCACCAGCTGGGAGAACCTTGGCTCCCGCAGCCTAGAGGGCCATCCTGGGCAACAGAGCCCATCAGACACTCGGCAAAGAGGTCAGGCTCTGGAGGGGGAGGTGACAGGTGCTCCATTGAGCTGCCTGTGGGCGTGTCCATGGTGAAGACAGCACAGACACGCAGCACCTGAGTCGGGCCGGGCAGGAGCCACCCTAATTGGCACCTGCTGGGGACCAGGGGCCAGGGGCTCTACACATGAAAGGGCCAGAGAGCCTGGCTGGGCAGGGGCGGGGTTGGCCTGTGAGGGGAGACAAGATGGAGCCACCCTGGGGTCCATGCAGAGGTGGGTTCTGCCTGTCTGGGCCCCCACACCTCTGAGTCACATAATGCAAACCCGCAGCATCCAGGCTTTCTCTGGCAGGGACCCAGAGGGGACAGCACTTGCCTGAGGCCACAGCATGTCAGGGACCCACTCTGGCCTCTGGGTGCTGGGTCCTGAGACCCCACTGCAGGCAATGGAACAGGGCCACTGTGGAGATGGTCTCAGCTCTCCAGAGGTGAGGCACCAGGCCGGAGATGACCTAAGTGGGGGGCATGCCCCCATCCCTGCCACCGTGGCTCCAGGGGTAAGAGAGGCGGAACTCTACCAGAAGAGGTCAAGGATGGGGTGCTCAGGCCCATGGGGCCACAGTACAGGTCTCAAGGGGGCTAGGAAGAGCCTGGGTGAATGAAGAGGTGAAACCCTCAACACTGCTGGCTGGAAGCAAGCCCCGCCCCTCTCCCGGCCTCAGTTTCCCTCCAGTGCAAGAGGAAGGGGAATGAGGGGAATCTCCCCAGGACCTCTCTGCTCCTGCCTTTTGTTGATGTGGGATGTTCCATCCGGAGCCCCCTCTGGAGCCCGCTGGCTTCCCCCCCCACACGCACCTGCCAAGATCTACATGTCCTTGTGAGCCCTGGCCCAGCCCCCAGCCCACCACGCCCCTTATCCCCCACTCAGAGGGAGGGCAGAGCCAGGCACCCTGGCCGCCTCAGAAGCCACTTCTCCCGGGGAGTTTACAGCCCCTCCTGTCCGCCCTGGGAGGGAGGAAATGGGCCTTGTGGGCCTGTTCGCAGGTAGTTGAGACAGGAGAGGAATAACCATATTAAAGGCCTCCCCCACCAGGGTCCCCTTCGCCCTGCCCCTGCAAATCTCACACTCCCATAGCAGCAGCTTTGAAGTCCCACAGGGGTGTGGCTGGCCCCTCTTCTGGCCCCCACTTTCTGGGTCCAGGAGCCTCAGTTTCCTCCCTTCAGGGACACTCTGAGCCCCCTCCACCTCCTCCAGGGGCTGGGAACCCAGGGCTGCAGACAGAGGACTAAGGACCCTACCCCCAGTCCCTGCCCCAAATGGTGAACGCCTCCATCCCCCAAAGCAGAGCCTGGCTGGGTAAGCATCAAGACCTTACTGTCCTGGACTTTGCCCCTGCCCCCGGGTCTGGTCTAGGGGACAAAGACCATCCTAGTGTCCAGCCTAATGGCCTAGGGTGACAGCACTCCCTCAGCCCCCTACAGCAGTCTCCCCAGCAAAGCTCCCCCCCCAACCCTTGGCTCTCCTGTCTGCCATCCATTTCCCGGTTGGAACCCCGTCTCCCTTCGTGAAACGCTCTGGTTGAGACACCCAAGGACAGGGCATTCTGAGGTCTCGGCCTGGCGGTCAGCATCTTCCTCTCCAGCAGCCCCTTGGCCTCCTGGCCAGAGCAAGAACTAGACACCTGACCCACCCACACTGCCCTCCAGCACTGCATAGCTGGGCGCTGCCTGGAGTCCAGCCTGTCTGGATGGTGTATGACCTTCCAGGATGACATCAAAGGCTGAGGGGAACAGGATTGCATCCCTCCTGTCCCACTGGGTGGGGGGGGCTGCCAGCTCTGCTGTTCATAGGCACCAACAGGTAAACTGAAGCCTGCTGGATGAGGCCACTCTCCTGGGTGTGAGTTCACGAAGGTGAGGCCACCCGTTTCCTCCCTCCTTGTCCCACCATAAAGTGAGGGAACAGGGAGCAGCTAATAGATGACAGTCCCATCTGCCCCACCCCTCACCCCACCAGATGACCTTGATTGATCCTGGAAAGTTGGGCAATGGCTCCTTTGCCACCTACTGGGTCGCCTGGGAGGGCTTCCAGGAGGCGGTGAACATGGGGCATAGTTTCTATGGCTCCAACATCTTCGATCTGGGCCACTTCGGTCTCCTATACTTCTGAGAGTCTGTCCCTGTGGATGCCAGGACCAGGCAGGGTGCCCAGGGCACCAGGGAAGCCCTGGGGAGGGCCCCAGCCTGGGAGCCGCCACCACCCAACCTGGCAGCTGGGAAAGAGCTAGTCAGAAGGTGCTAATTGATATTTAGCTCCAGGCTGGCTCCTTGTTCCTCTCTCTCTCTCCCTCTTTTTCTCCCTCTCCCTCTCTCTTTTTTATTTGAGTCCTTGGAGTGCACAGTAAACAGTCATTTGGCTCTTGGGCCCTGCAAATTGGTGTTTATGGTGTGAGGACCAGGACTCGTCCACCCAAATACGGCTGGATGGGAGGAAGGCGTTGGGCTGGCAGGGACAGTATACACCTTCCCGCCCATGGAGGCCTGGCTCTGGGGTGGGGGTGCTTTCCCCACTCTGAGGCGAGGGGCCAGCTGGCTCGCTGGGCTGGCATTGGCCAGAATCCTGCTGGCAGGAAACTTGTGTGGTTGGAAGTGGCATTGCAGTTAATCCAGAGGGCTTCTAGGAAGAGGTGAGGCTTCCGTGGTAGAGAAGCCCCTACAAAGGGAGCTGGAAAGGCTCACCAGCGCCCTCTGCCCCCCGCCCAAGGGTGCTCTGCATCCAATCACAACCCGTCACCTCCCTCGACTGGCTCCAAGTCCCGATGGCAGATGGCAGAACCCTCTGCACACACCCCTCCCCACCCCAGGGGCCATCTGCAAAACTGAAGATAGGAATGCAGGGAGGCCGGGGGCCTTAATGCAAGAGGGTGAATGGTGGAATTCCAGGCCCAGGCAGACAGCAGTCGGGAGAAAGGGACTTCCCCACCTGTCTGCCCCTCGCCTGAGCCTGACAACAGGCCCGTGGAGAGCCAGGCAGGCCCGTGCAGAATGTCTGGCGGCCCTTCAGCTCCCTCCGCTGCCTACAGCCCACAGGGTTCACCCTCTCCATCTCCACCCCAGTCTGCCAGCCCGCAGCACACAGACAGGCAAGGCCAGGAGTCCAGGGCAAGGCTGTTTGGAAGGAGCCCATGGACCACACGTGCTCCTTCCTGAGGGCGTTTTCAATGTCCAGGTCTGGGCCAGAACTGAGAACTGAGAACACGGTCGCACAGCCCCAGCCAGGCCCTCCTCTACTCAGAAACCTAGCATGGCTCCTCAGTGTGCACAGGATAGAGTTGGAGTGCTTCAGTCTGCCTCCTCACAAGCCCAGAGGTCCCACTCTGGGCTGAAGGGGGCCTCTATGCATTCATGGAGAAAGAACTCTGGCCAGGGTGTAACTTGCCCAAGGGCACTTCGCGACCTCACCTCACACCTTCCAGTCCCACTTGCCGTTCACTTGTAACTTCCCTTCACTCCTATCCTATAACTTCTATCCTCCAGCCACAGCCTTGTCTCCACCACACTGCTATAATCCTCAGGGGTCCTGCATCACCATCCCCTGGGTGTCCTGGAAGGGCAATGACAGCCACACCACAGGGGCCCTTGCAGGACACCAGAACTGCACAGGGGGAGCTACTTGTGTGTGCATGAGGGAGGGGCTCTGATGCCAAGCCCCTTACCTGGCGCATGTGCAGGGCTGCAGGCCAAGCCTCTGAAGGGGCTCTGTGCAGCTCTCTCGCCACCTCCAGACCTGCCCCCAGCAGATCCACCCTCCCTAGCCCGGCCTGTGGGCAGGCCAGGCTGAGTGAGCCAAATCAGCGATCCCAGAGCCCTTCAGAGGAATGCCCCCTCTTCTGGAGGGAGTTTTGGGAGTGGTTGGGGCAACTGCAAGGGGCGAAGCCTGCAAGGTGACCTCAGCATGGGCTGGCCTTACAGCGATGCCAGGTGCCCACCCAGGAACCAAGCCCTGGCTCCTACATCGGCATCCCAGGAAATGGACATGAGGAAAGGCATTTGGGTCTCAGGATGACAGCACAGCACCTGGTCACATTGCACATGGAAACAGGCCAGCAGAGGGGCAGGCCTTGCCCCAGTCTCTGAGTCAACAGCAAATTGAAGACAAGGTCTCTGTGGTGCGTCCCTCCTGCCCTGGGAGCCCACCAGGAAAGGCTCTTTCCAGCACATGTGGGCAGGTGTCGCCTGGGACGGGACAGGGGCAAACTGTGGTCAGAGATCAGCCTGGGGATGAAGGTTAGGTCTGGGGCAGGCGGGGAGCAGGCTGCTCCTTGCCTGACTCCAGAGTGCTGGTCTGTAAGGACATCCCCCGTGGTGTGGGGATGAGTGGCCCCACCCAGCAGCAGCTCCTTGGCTGCTGACCATACCTGACCCTCTCAGTTCCAAGTCCACAACACATGGAGTGTGGGGCACCTGTTAGTCATTGGGGAGCTGCCCAAGCACGGCCCAGAAAACTACAACTCTGCCTGTGCCTATGTGATAGCTGCCCCTGGGGGTAGGGGTGGACGGTGGACAGTTCTAGCCCCTCAGATGGGGAGGACAGCACCCCAGCCTTTAGCCAACATGGAGAAGCCAGTGGGGCTGAGGCCCAGCACCTGCCTGCTCGGGCCAGGACAGTAGTGTGGCCTCTGCCTGCAGACAGCTCAGCCCACCCAGGGATGGCCTCAACCTCCCTTCTGAGCAACAGGGGCATAACCCAGCTCCCGGACAGCTGTGAAGATATAAAGGCACGGTGGGGACCCTTCAGGTGGGAACACTACAGATGGGGACCCTTCAGGTAGGAATGCAGCAGGTGGGAACCATACAGGTGGGGATGCTGCAGGTGATGACATTAACAAGTGGGGACCATACAGATGGGAACGCAAGTAGGGACACTGCAGGTGGCGGTGGTGCAGGTGAGGACATTGAAAATGGGGACAATGCAGGTGGAAATGCTTCAGGTGAGGATGTTGTAGGCGAGGTTGTGCAGGTGAGAGAGGACACGGCAGGTGAGGATGATATGGGTAAGGAAGGACACTGCTGGTGGGGACACAACAGGTGGGGACAATATAAGGAAACATACTACAGTTGGGGGTCGCACAAAGCGCAGGGGGGAGGACTCACTCACAGATGGCTTAGACCCTCTCCCTGCCCATCCCTGTCACAAGGCCTGTCCTGCTGTATGCAGAAAGAGGGGAGTTGTGTTCCTGACCCTAGGCCCAGCCCCTCCCCTGGGCTGACTCTCAACAGTGAGCTGAGCCAGTCCAGGCCCACATCCCAGCCAGGCCGACATATGAAGTGGGACAGGCCACCGTCCTCTCTGATATGCTCTTAGCCAGAGAGGGGCATGTCGACTTCCTGTGTCCCCTTTGATAAGGGCCTGGGTTGAGAGGCAGGACACATCTGGGCCCTAGTACAGAACCAGAGGCCTCTCTGGGCTCCCCCACAGCTTATACTCAGCACTCTGGGTGGGCAGCAGCCTGTCCAACACCCCCCCCACAAGCCCCCAGCACACGGAGGTCTCCAGCTCCAGTCTGTCCTACTGCCAGGTGTGTTCTTTTTAGATTTTTCTTGCCCGGTTAAGGGGGGATAATTTCTCTCCAGGACAGAAGCAACCCAAGTGCTGGCTGCCCCGGCCTCCTCAGCAACATGGTTGCCTGCTCAGGCTCAGTCCAGTTCCCTCTGCCTTTGTCTCCTGGACGGCAGAACGAGGCCTCTTTTCCACACTCAGCCCCTCTGGCTGGTCTATGTCTCCCTCTCTGCAGCCAGGCACAAACATGAGGCCTTTGAAGGTTCTGCTCACAGATGCTCCTGGCTTCTCACCTAGTGAGCTGCACTCCATCACCCCGGCGGCCAGCCTAACGCACCTAGGTTGCCAGGCACCCCATACAGGCAGTCCTAACAGGAGTGGTGGAGACAGCAGCCTGCGAGGGTAAGAGAGGGAGGCTTGAGGCCCCCCTAAGAAAGGGGCTCCCTAGGTTTGGGTGCCCAGCTGGGTCGGCAGGTGGGGGATGGGAGCTGGAATTGGGACATTGCCCATACTGCCCTGCCCTCACTGGGACAGTGAGTTCCACATATGTCCCTTTGGAGAGACCAGAGCGGGAGGCACACGGCGGGAAGAGTGTGGGGACAGAACCAGGAGTACAGTTTCCGGGCTCTCGGCCTCACGTGGAAAGGTGCTCACTCGGGTAGTAAATGGCCATCTACTGTGATTGGATGGCCATCAGCTGTGGCTAGTTGGCCGTCAGCTGTAACCAGTGAGCCATTGGCCACTAATATAACTGCTGTGGCTACGTTAGAAAATGGGGGCTGGCAAGAAGATGGTGGCTGAGCTAGCAAGAGTGGATTGCAGTTAGCACGGCGGATTGCAGTTAGCAAGTGGGGATAGTTGGCAGAGAGAAGTGGACGGCAGGTTGCGGATCGTGTGGCTCCTGCTTCCTGTGTCTCCAACCCAGCCGCCAGCGAGACTACAGTGATATGACTCCCCTATCTACGGCTCCGTGGGTGTTCCTTTTTGGCCTCACCATGTCCTGCGTTCTTATGTGGGGAGCGGGACCAGAGACCCCGCAGGCCACCCCGCATGACAGAGAGGAACCCTGCCCAGGTGGGGTGACAGTTGAGGGGTGTCCCTCTGGGGCTTGGCACAGGGTGCGCGCGGGCAGACGCTGGTGGCATATGCTGGGACACCACGATGCCTTCACTGGGCTTTTTAATTAACCTCGGCGTTCTACAGGGCCCCAATTAAGTGGAGAATGTGATGGCAGAGTGGGGTCAGGCGGGAGGCGGGGTTCCCAGCCAGGTCGGTGGTGGCCTGGGCAGGAGCGCCCCCACCTGACCACCTCCGCCCACTCTTGCTCCAACAGGCTATGGTGCCTCAAATGGCGACGGCTGGGACACAGCCCTGACCGAGCCTGCTGGCTGCCCGGTGAGAGCCGACCTGCTCTCCCTCTGGCCATCTGCCCTGGAATAGTGAGCGTACATGCTGTGTCCACGTCAAAGGCAGTTAGGCGGTGGAGGGCACACAAACACCATGAAACAAAGGACTGCTTCGCGTGTCCTGTGCAATGGAAGAGGGCCCCCAAGGGGCAGAGGAGGGAACTGTTTTAGATGGGGGTGAAGAGGGAGGGGAGCCCAGGCCTGCTGACGAGGCAGGGAAGGCGGGAGCCCACCTGCAGGGGCAGCCAGGCAAAGGCTATGACTGGCGCGTGGTAGATGGAGGAGGTTGAGGAGATGGGGGCCAGCGTGCCTGCCCCTGTGAACTAGAATGAGGTGTGCCAGATAGCAGAGAGCTGTGGGCACAGCAGGGAGCGGCCCCTCAGCTTCACTGGGGAGAAGGGGACTACGTGGGCATCCTGACAGGGCCACGTGCTGGGCACCAGGAACACCAGGGCACCTGACCCCTCCCTTTGTGACCTGGACCTCACTGTGTGTTATCCAGGCACCCTGGCCTGGCCCAATGGGCCGGCAACCAACACGCTGGTGTGTTCTTGAGAGAGTCTGTGTCCTAACTCCTGCTTCTGTGTCCATACCTGGCACGGGCCCGCTCGGGGAGGGGTGACAAGCAGGCAGGTAAATCCTGCCCGACAGCTGCCATCTTCCTTCGGGGCAGTTTTGCGGTAACTGCCACTGCAGGGCCGACCTTCTCCACGCCTGGCTTCCTTCAGACATGGAGTTTTTGGGGTGACGAGTGAGGGAAGTGGGGTGAGGGGTGTCTTCCAGTACCAGCACCAGCTGCTGCCAGGCCTTCCTCTGTTCCTGGCAGGGCTTCAGGGCAGGGTGTCCAGGAGTGGACTGGCTGTGAAGGGTGGTGCTCAGAGCAGGGGACATACGTCTAGGGGCCTACTTGCAAGAAGTCAGTCATGCTGAGGCCTTTGTGTGCAGACACCGCCAGACAGGCACAGAGGAGAGAAGGGTGTCCAGTGGAGCCCTGGTCCTTTCAGACCAGACACCAGCCAACTGAATGAAGCCTGCATGAGGTCCCAGAGTGGCTGGAACAAATGCAAATGTGGTGGCTTAAAACAAGAGTGTGCTCTCTCCTGGAGGCCAGAAATGTTGCAGGGCTGTCTTCCCTGCAAAGGCTCCAGGGGAAAGGCCTTCCTGCCTCTTGCTGCTCCTGGTGCCCCAGGTGTCCCTGGGCTTATGGCCACATCACTCCATCTCTGCTTCTGTCATTATGTCGCCATCTCCCCGTATCTGTGTCTCAAATCTCCCTTTCCTTTCTCTATAAAGACGTCATTGGATTCAGAGCCCACCTAATCGAGGGTATTCTCATCTCCATCCTTATCTTGATGACATCTGCAAAGACCCCATTTCCATATAAGGCCACTTTCTGAGGTTCCAGGAGGACATGACTTTCGGGGGGACACAGTTCTACCCACTGCAAAGCCTATGGTATGAACCCTGGCACTGCCAACATCAGGCTGCAGCTCATGTGCGACCTCAGGCCAGTACAGGTTGCTGAGAAGCCCCACGTCCTGAAATCCCTAGAAACATAAGATAGCATATGAGTACATAATGTCTGTCGTTTTAAGCCACTAAACCTTATGGAACTTGTCACCAGGCCACAGAACCCAGAACGAGGACCAACTGTTTCCTCTCCCAGTGTTTTCATAACCCTGAGTGCATTTGATGCCTCCTAGCCGAGGGGCGTCCCTCCCTCTATCTGTCCTCTGTCTGGGGCTTGAAAGAGGGAGAAGGCCCCTACAGAGGGACAGACACCAGCCCCCTGGGGTTGGGTCTCAAGAAGACAGCTTTGTCGAGATGGAGTCTGTGGCCTCTTCCTCACCTGTGGGGCCCCCTCCTCCGTCTTCCACCCACTACCTTGCTGGGTGCTAAGGCTCCACGTCCTGGTCAGTCTGGTTCTGGTGGCCTCCTCCTGTTGGCCACTCAGACTGCAGACCCTCCCCAGCCACACTGCAGGAACCACCAGGGCAAGCCCCAAAGTCCCTGGGGCTCTTCCTGACCCCGACTCCAGCCCTAACTTTGCTGGCTCTGCTGACCTCCAGTGTGCTTTCACTGCGTTCCTACATGGAGCCTCTCTCCCTGACTGGCCTCATCCAGAGAACCCAGCCCATTTGTCTACACAGTCCTCCCCCCAAAACCAAACAGGGCACACCCAGACATTCTCCAAGGACAAAAGGAAGCCCCTCCCCTCATCAACACGTCTGTCCCATGTGACTTCCTCCCACACAAGAAATGATGGAATCTTAGCTCTAGTTCACCTTGAGCAAGCTGTATCTGATGCCAACCCTCCTGTATTGTAAGTCCATTTAGCCTCCTTTTGCCCCCAAGAATGGTAGCTCACCAATGCTACCCCCGCCCCGCGCACATCTGAAGCTACTCCCAGCTCTGTGCTGGTCCCCAGCTGGCCTGGCTGTGCCCGAGCTCTAGCCCAAGAAGGCCCCAGGGTGGAGCAGCTCCGCAACCTCAGCCCTGACTCCGGATGGGGCAGCACACAGCTGGATTCCCAGGAGCTCGGAGCTCAGATGGTGGCCAGACATATCCCAGCTGAGGGTCCAGTTGGTCCCTTTTCAGAATTCAAGGGAGGATTTCTAGAACTTCCCAAGGTCCCAGTAGGTATACATCTGGCCTGGAAGGACATGGAAGAGGCCCCTCTCCACTCTCCCAGGGCCCTGAGGAGAGGGCAGGCTCAGGGCTTCTGGCTCTACTGCAGGTGAGAGGGCAGAGGGCAGAGGATGGAGGCAAGGGGTCACAAGGGAGGGCTGAACCCATCTGACCTTGACAAGGTAATTAAGGGACATGAAGGGGTGCTGCCCCGTGCTCACCTCCTCACTGAATCCCAGCCACCTTCTGTGTCCGTGCAGGTTGCCGGCAGAGCCGCTGGGAAATCTGGCAGTTCTGGCCCAGCAAGAAGCAAGGAGAAGTAAGAAGCAATGAGAAGGGTGGCCCACGAGCCAGCCACTGCACACCGAGGCATTACAGCAGTAAAAGCAAGTCACACAGCCAGTGGGCGGCGGGATGCTCCCTGCAGTTTATTCACGACTGTCCCAGTGTCCAGCCAGAATGTGATTGCTCTCCACAGGTGAAGGACAGCCTCCATCTCTGGCATAGACAAGGCTGGGGGTGCCCAGAGGCTGCTCCCCGAGGCCACTTGGGTCCCACCCGGTGCTGCTGAGATGGTTAATTTGTGTCAACTTAGCTGGGCTGAGGGAGGGCCAGGCGGGTAAAGCATAATTTCTGGGTTTCTGTGAGGCTGTCCCAGATAAGATTAGCATTTGAATCAGTTGGGCTGAGGGAAGATGGTCCTCACCAAAGCGGCTGGGCCTCATCAACTGGTTGAGGGCCTACATAGAACAGAAAGGCACAGGAAGAGCGAATTCTCCCTCTGTCTGAGCCAGGCCATCCGTCTTGCCTGCCCTACCCTTGGGCTTCAGAGCTCCTGATTCTCCGGTCCTTGGACTGGGACTACATCCCCCCCCCCATCTCCTGTGTCTCCAGCCTGCAGATGTCAGGACGTGGGATTCTTCAGCCCCCAAGCCAAGCCCCAGGATCAACGTCCTCTCTTAGGAGGTCTGACAATTAAGTTCAAGAACTTGTTGCAACAATGCTGCTAACCATTTTTGATATTAGAGGGATTATTCATTAGGAATTTGTACCAACACCAAGTTTACCACTTGCAAGTGCTGAAAAGCTGCGTGAAAAAACACAAAAACGACCTGAACTTTCCACCAACAATTCATGGCTCTTGCATGACAACAATGCACCAGCTCACACGGCACTGTCTGTGAGGGAGTTTTTAGCCAGTAAACAAATAACTGTATCGGAACACCCTCCCTACTCATGTGATCTGGACCCCAATGACTTCTTTCTTTACCCGAAGATTAAGGAAATATTGAAGGGAAGACATTTTGATGACAGTCAGGACATCAAGGGTAATACGACAACAGCTCTGATGGCCATTCCAGAAAGAGTTCCAAAATTGCTTTGAAGGGTGGACTAGGCGCTGGCATTGGTGCATAGCTTCCCAAGGGGAGGACTTTCAAGGTGACCGTAGTGATATTCAGCAATGAGGTGTGTAGCACTTCTTCTGGGATGAGTTCGCGAACTTAATTGTCCGACTTTGTATACAGTCCATACACCCTATTGGTCTGTTTCTCTGGAGAACCCTAACACATCCACTGACTGGGGATCAGACTTGCGGGCCAGAGGCTCAGCGGCCCACCAGGTGGCTGGGATGAGCTGCACCTTGGTCTGTCACCCACTTAGCCTGAGTGACAGAACTGGCTTCCTATTCCCCATAGACGTTCTTTACTCCCCAAAGACCCTACCCTAAACACTGCACAGTGGGGCTGGCAGCAGGTGCTGCACTGGGCACAGGAAGACTACTTGCCAAGATCCCACAGGGAGAAAAGGGCACCTTTCAGGGTTGCCCAAAGCAGAGAGGCTCTATGTGCGCCAAGGACCCCCTAGCAGTTTGGTGAAGATGGGACCCTTTCTCAGAACAAGGTATCCCTGCCTAAAATAAAAGACACACCATTTCAAAGCAAACAGATCCAGTTATCAAAAGCTTTAAACTATTGTGACATGTGACTTCAGGGGTGACAGGTTTTGTTACCTTGATGGGGGTGAGGATCCTGAGATGCACCAAGAGCCACCAGAACTTCCCAGACTTCACACCTCCTGTGTCCTGCTGGCTGTGTGCCACCGGCACCCACATAAAGCAAGACAACCTGGAAGCGAAGCCCTCTGAAGGAGGCACAGGAAGGAGTACTGTCACGGACGTCAGCCTTAGTTACAGGTACTGGAAGTGACAAAGCCAGCCGACAACCTCAGAATTTTAGTTGACTGGGGAGCAGAAATACTTCATGCTTCAGCATGAAAATGTCTTAGGTTTCTGTTGCTGATACAATCATAGGTACTGTGCATACAGTTGTTTGGGAATGTCATCTACATTCCAAGTGGGAGGCCATGCTCCATGTCACCTGCAGGGTCCTGAAAGCAAACGTGTTTTCAGCAGCCCCGTGTGAAGCCCACTGAGCAGGGTGACTTCACCTGCTGTCTAACCAGGTGTTGGGGGAACTGGAGAACCAGGCAGGAAACATCCTTGCCCTGTGGAGCTGGCCTTCTAGGGACAGCCACCATGCCTGGGAAAGCCCAGCCGGGACGGCCACCCCAGACAACATCCCAGGCAGAGGGACAAGGTCCCAAGTGGGGAACAGCCTTAGCCTATCCCAGGAATGGGAAGGAGCTCTGTCTGTGAACTGGGCCAGGGCCAGGGGACCATAGTAGGGATGCAGGAAAGGGAGCAGCCGGCAGGAAATGGGGAAACTGAGGCAGGTACAGGTATGGGGAAAACAGGTGATGCTCAGAGGGCCCGAGGAGAGAGGCCTCTGACGTGCGTGGAATTAGGCTGTGCCCTCAGCTGCTGTGTGGCTGCAGGTGTGCCCACAGGTTTTCCACATGACCAGAGTGGCACAAGTCAAGGTAGGGCTGCCCTGGGTGTGGCCATGGGGGTTGCGTAGGTCCCCTCCCGGGGCCCACACGGTCAGAACAGCCATAATAATTCCTGCACCAGGAGGGCTATGCAGGAGAGTGGGCTTTGGGGGAGGGCCTGTAAGAGAAGGGAACAGGACTGTGAGAAGGGCAGGGCCCTCTCCACACCACCCATCAAGACAAAAACCTGTCTCAGGGTCCCCTCTGGGCTCAGGTCTGTAGAGGTCAGCCCAATGGGGCCAGGAGCAGGTGGCTGAGTGCAGGGAGCCAGAGGGCCTCCTTTCCCCCCACCATCCAGGGAAACCTTTAAGAGGATAAAGTTCTGCAACTAGGTGCTGGATGTTGAGTGTGTTAACTAAGTAGTGAGCTCCCTTGTCACTGGAGGAGTCCAAGATGACACTGCGACCTGCAGAGGCACTGAGCTCCAGTGTCCTGAGGGGCAGGGCGGGGCGGGGGCAGAGTGAAGGTGCAGCCACAGGCACGGTAGGGGCTGAGTTCCAGGGGCTGAATCCTAGCTGTGTGAACTTGGCTTGGAATGTCTGAGAGCCCCTTGCCAGGTGTGAATACTGCTCACCTCACAGGTACCGCACACAGAAACTGCAGAGGTGCTTGCCAGCTCAGGTCCTGGAAAGTGTGAACATTTCCTACCCCCGCTTTCATCCTGCCCCTGCTCTTTTGCTCTGGCTGGCCTTCCATCTGTTCCTCTAGCCACCTTCCCAGGGGGTCTTACTGTTCAGCATCCCTGTGTATGACTTGGTCCTTGGCCTACGGACCCCCAGAGGCGAGCAGCTTAATCCCAGATCCCAACAAGCCCCCCATGGTGGTCAGGCTGGAGTGAGGATCTGGGCTGGGGGCTTCAGCTGATTGTGGAGCCACCTCTAATAGAGGCCCTCTAGCGTGCTCGTCTCGCCACCTCCTGGCTGAAGGTGGGCGGGCACCCAGCTCAGTCTGTCCCCAGGGTGTCCATCCCCAGACCCAGTGGAAGAGGGGCAAAGGTCCTGGCTCCCTACATAACCTCAGGTAAGTACCTGAGCCTCTGTTTCCCCAGGTAACTGCCTGGCACTTCCTGGCTCCCTGATGGGTCCCTACTGGGGTCAGAGCTGGGCCCCCCACACCTGTGTGACCTTGAAGATGCCCTCTTTTCCCAAAGTGGAAGCCAAATCAGGACAGAATCAGGAGGAATGTAAATTCCTTGACCTTTGGCAGATATGCAGGAATCCATTTTTTTTAACTGTGTGTGTATCTTTCACATGCTCCTTTCTGTATGTATTTTTCACAACTAAAAAAATTTCAAAGGACACATGGTCACGTCCAGATGCCTGGCCCTGGGTCAGCCCTCCAGGGCAAGGAGTGAGCACCACCAGAACGTCTGTGCCCCTCTCGGAGGTACAGAGCCGAGGCACTTCGCATGAGCATTTTTGAAATGTTCCGGCCTAGCGCGGTGGGGCGCCGCAGCCGCAGAGCGGACGTCCAGAAGTCAGGTCTGGGGGAGGCCGGGGCTGCCTGGGAGGATTCGGCAGCCGCTGGAGGGCGGGTGAGGTCCCAGCCGGCCCACAGGGAACAAGTGAGCAAGGTGGGCAAACGGCCCCCAGCCAGGCCCAGAACACCCCGGGCCTTCCTCCGTCACGCAGGCCTCTGGGCCACGGAGCCTGGGACCTACCTGCGACCCCCCACAACACTCAGCGCGCGGAGCGTCAGAGCTTCCCAGCAATCTCCCCAACACCTCCGGCGTGGGGGCCCCTCGCAGAAGCACGAGGGTGGGGGGGGAGCTCAGGTAGCAGAAGGGGTGGGCCAAGGTCCGTGGGAGGCCAGAGTAAGGTCCCAAGTGGGAGCCAGCGAGCCCGGAGAACGTGAGAAGGGCCCCGACGGTCGTCGCCTCCCTTCTGACCAGCCCCAGGAGGCTCCCCGGAGGAGGGAGCGCCTCCTGTCACCTGCATCGCAGCTCAGCGGCCTCCCGGAAGCAGCGCTGTCTCCCCGCTCGGACCGTGCTACTGTAAGGCTTCTTTATTTGATCTGCACAGCCCGCTCCCCCGCGTCGGCCGTCGGGCGCGCACGGGGTTGCGTGGGCCGCAGCGGGTGTCTCCAAGGGGCGAGCACCCCGGGAACCCCACTTCTCGCGGTGGCCTCCAGCTGGAAGCAACGGTTTCCACAGCACCGGGGGACCGCCCTGGCACGGGCGGGGGTCAGGCACCCCGGCGCCGCCGCTCGGGAACCCCAGGGCCGACTCCAAGTTCAGGCTGCATTCGCGAGGTGGCGTGTGAGTTTCCTACGCCGTCTTCCAGGGAGACGCGCGGCGCAGACGCAGGTAGACTTCGCCCCACAGGCGCAGAACTGGGGATGCGCACGCACAGCGGCGGGCGGGGCGTCATCCCGGCGCGCGCTCCCAGCCCCCGCCGGGAAACTGGTCGTGCGCGCCGCGGCAGGGGAGTGGGCGGGGCTGCGGATGGCCCGCCCCATTCCCCAGCGTTCCCCGCGGCAGCAGGCACTGACGTGGCTGCCGTCAGAGCCGCCATCTTGTGGGAGCAAAACCAACGCCTGGCTCGGAGCAGCAGCTGTGCCGCGGCCGCCGAGGGTGAGGCCGGGGCCGGGGGCAGGACTAGGCTGCACGAGTGCCTGCCTACCGCGGCGGGGCGGGAGGGCCGGGGCGAAGCCGGGCGCCGTGGTGAGGGCCGGGGCGAGGCCGGGGCGAAGGCGAGGCTGAGCCGGGAGCTGAGGTGAGGGCCGAGGCTGAAACGAGGCGAGGCCGGGCGGGGGCCCGAGTTTGAAGCGAGTCCGGCCGGGAAGCGAGGCCAAGCTAGGGCGGTGAGGAGCGAGGCGGGGCCGAGTGGAGGCCCGGCTGAGGGCCGTGGCCAGGCGGGGCGGGTGTGCGGCGGGGGACGAGTGCGGGTCGCGTCGAGGACAGGCGGGGGTCGGCGGCGAGGGCGCTGGCCCGCTGGAGTCGTACCGAGTTTGGGGCTGCGTTGAGACCGGGCCGGGGCTCAGCCTCCCGCCAGCCCCCGAGCCCCGGGGCGGGCGCCCGGAAGTGCGGCCTGGCCGCGGGCTCCCCAGGAAGCCCCGCTTCCTGCTCCGCCTCCCGCCTCGGGGTCTCGAGGACCGGGACGCTGGGGCTCCGGCGCGGGACGCGGACAAGGTCACCCGAAGACCAGGGTTTGAGCCCAGTTCCTGTTTGCTGCGGGGCGGGGCGGGGCGCGGCGGGCCTCGCTGTGGCCGACGGCCGGGTCCGGGGGGCGGCGCCGCGCAGGCCGCCGGCGTCAGAGCTCGGCGCGGCCCTTGGCAGCCTCCTTGGCGCCGCGGCGGGGCCGGGAGCGCTGCTGCTGGCTGGCGAGTCTTCGGCCGAGCTGGGACGGACGGGCCGGCGCTCGGGGCGTCCTCGCCGGCGGAGCGCCCTCTCCGTGGCCCCGGCCAGGACGTTGCGGCGCGGGCCGTGGTGGCTTTCGCGGCAGGGCTTGCCGACCGATTCCGGAGCACTTCACATCTTAGCTGGTCAGCCAGGTGGCGCTTCCGAGCTCGGGGACACTGTCCACCTCCGCAAAACACCGCGCTGCTGTTTTAAATGAGTGGAGCGGGGCTGCACGAGAAGTCATTGGCGGGAGAAGACGGAATTCAGACGCCCTGCGGGGCCGCAAAGCCGCCGTGCACAGCTGTGTGGCTGGCGCCTCTGCTGCTGTGCCTTCCAGTGCTCGGCTCTCGTTCTGGGGCAGCGCTTCCTTCTGCCAGCGGTTTGCATGGTGGGCCCTGCGTCTCCGTGTGGCGTGTGTGTGCGTGTGCGCGCGTGTGTGTGTGTGGCGTCCGTCTGTGACCGGCGCGGGCCCACGGCGGCCCCCTGCCCTCTGCCGGGGCCGCTCCCAGTACCGAGCACACAGGAGTTTGCAGCAACCTCCGTGAGGAGTGGAAACTGTGAGAGCTTGAACGCGTGGTGTTAGTAGCCAGCTGGGTCCAGAATGAGGAGGAATTGAGTGTGTATGTTAATTGCAGCTCTGGCCACCGTGCTAGAGTGTGCTGCTTTCTTCCATAAAGGCTTTCTCCTCGTATCCGGCGGAGCGGAGCTGTGCCTCTTCACACGCGGCCCTGTCTTCAGGAATGTCCTGTTGAGAATCAGTCCGTAGCACTTGGGCATTACACACAGCATATCTCCTTTGAGGGCTGTCTTCAGATTTGCTGTATTCAGGATTGCTACTTCAGAAAGACAAAATGC
This sequence comes from Rhinolophus hipposideros, assembly GCF_964194185.1. NCBI lineage: Eukaryota > Metazoa > Chordata > Mammalia > Chiroptera > Rhinolophidae > Rhinolophus > Rhinolophus hipposideros. The sequence continues at coordinate 2,216,575 of NC_138069.1, read as the reverse complement.
TTGGTTTGGATACTAGCTGACTCACACAGTGTCTGCTCATCACTGAAAGTAGAAAGCAAAAACTGATTGTGTGTTCCTCACAGTTCTGCTTTTTAATTCATGTGGTCCAACTATTTGCTTTGCCTCTTGCACAACATGAAGAGGACATTCAGACCTGCTAGGCTGCCTCCACCACAGACTAGATGGGCTTGAAACTACAGGAAGGTACATTTTGATTTATTTGTAGACTTCAGTGGAATTCCGTGTGGACCGTTGGCAGCTGGGGTGATAGCCAGAGTCAGACAGGCACAGGAGTAAACCTAACCAAGGGAAAAAGCCTGTGCACATTCATCAGTAGTACGTTCACTTGGTTTGAGAGAGCTGAACCAGTTTTCTTCGCATTCCCCCAATTGAGTGTTCTCTTGACATATGAATTTAAACCTGCTCTTGATCTCAGGTCAGGCTTACCGAGTGTTTCTGCAGCCTCCCTAAGGGTTGTGCTCATTTACTGAGCACCTAGCTGTTCAGACCCCGGCTAGCCTGGGTTTGTGAAACCATTCATCCTTCTCTGTGCATGTTGTCCTATCCATATTCTCTCCTTTGACCTTCCAACCTTTGTAGAATTAGGAAAATGAAAGGAAATAAAATCCATATCTGTTAGTGGTTAGGAGAGAAACATGAAAAATTCCCTTCATTTAGGATCTTAAAATTAGATAGGAACTTATGTTGCACTCTGTTCCTCACTGGCGTGGATGGTGTTAGATATGTCCTCCCAGCACTGTCCGAAGTGGTCTTTTGGAAACAATTTTACCTATTAGTGGACTAGGTGTAACCTTTCCTCTGGTAAGTAAAGGACGGCTAGGCGATGTGTGCGTGCGTGGGTGGGTGGGGGGTGATTCCAGGTCTCACATATAACACCTCAGCTCATTTCCTTCATCCTTGGGTTTTATCGTTTTGTGTGTGTTAGAAACTGTTTAAAATATGGTTACACTGCATATGTCATAACTACAGCTGTGTTACTGTTCTGGAAGGTGGTTCAGAATTCTCAGATGGATCAGATGGCCTGATTAGGTAGGGGAAATGTGGCAAAATTTAACACAAAAACATTAAAGCTCCCTATTTCCAGGAAAGTCTCTTAGGCCCTCACCCAGAGTCCTGTCACCTCAGTTTCCTTACATGAGTTGGAAGGAACGGTGAGTCTGTCTGATGCAGGAACCTAACCTCCTTGTTCCTAACAGACCCCTGTTTCCTGATTTATTTATTTTTTGCACACAGTGGCAACAAGAGCTTGGCAACAGGAGCTCGGCAGCCTGTCGTTGGCAAGCAGAAAGGGGAGAGACAGAAAAAAGCAGATACTACACACATAGCAGTTGGGAATGATTCTGTTCAGGAGGCAAACGTTTTTATACATCTCTGAGGCCACAGCGGTGACTATCAGTGTAAGGCATAAATTGATGGAGGCCCGGGTATGATCACACATATTTTCAGAAGTTAAAGTGTAGTATATTTGGGAAACATTAATTAATGTTTAATCGTAATTTGGTAAGTGTTGCTCCTCAAAGGGATGTTAGCAAGTCATGTAAAATAACTAACGTCTTTCAGTTTGTGTCATACGTCGGATTATTTTTGCAGTGCCACGTATGGGAGCTAAACAGGAAGCTTAGTGGTTCTAGTTCTCTAAGATCCTAAAATTTTTTTAATGTGAAGTTTTTTTGAATATCCCATCAGTGAGACTTCAATACAAATGGCCAAGAAAACAATTTCAAGACTGTCTAGATTCATTCATGAAGAATAGGAATAAAGGCAAAGTTAGATGTACTAGCAGTTTGATCACAGGATTCAGAATAAAGGATGTCTTAAAAATTGCTGTTAATAGTGTGTTTTCCTGTGAAATTTCCTCTCTGTGGGTGAGTGTGCAGTTCCTAATTAAATGATCAGATTCATTAATTTATATTTAAAATATTACATCTTTGGCAGTTTGGGTGGTGAGACATAGCTTAAAATAATGACAACTTTTAGCGTTATTCTTCTGTCAAAGTGGTACAGTATCTTGCCAATTCCTGGGGAGATCACAGAAAATGTGTTCTTAGTCACCAGTTGCAGGCATCTAGGGGCAGGTGTAGGCAGCAGGTTGTGCACACACCCCTCCCATATACTGCACAGTGCTGTGATGGTCCTCTTTGCCCTGAGTAGTCACAGTGTCTTCATAGCCCTGGTCTCCTCAGTGGAATGTCCAAGGAATGTTCCCACTAAGAACCCTGGTGAATGCACTCTTACTCATTTTCTCCTCTCTGATGGTTACTCCTTTGGATGCCAGGGAGGTGCCCAGTGGAGGAAGATGAGTGGAGGTGGAGAGGAAAGTGGGTTCTGGGCAGAGGGGCCCCACTACTGAGTGTGGGGTGGGGTGGGAATGCAGGGCCCTGGCAGTGAGCAGAAGGGGAAGGCAGGCCAACAGGAAAGGTGCAGGTGCTGAATGCCGCCTATTAGGAGGGCGGGGCGTGAGGTGAGCATGGGGGGTGAGAAGAGGTGGGAAGGAGCAGAGTCTTGTGGGTCTGGGAGAACAGGAAGCTTCTCCCAGGCAGGGGAACAGTTGAGTGCAGAAGCCCTGCGATGGTTTTGGAGACCTGCCAGGAGCAGAGTGGGGAAGCCTGCTGGTGTGTGCCAATGGACCTTGGAGGGGCTAGCCCGCCCACACCCCCGGAAAGTATTTGGGGAATTTGTGAGAGCGGCAGGAACACATTTTGTGTGACATTCATATCTTAAACCTAATTCAGTTTTATGTGCAGAGACAAAACTTTTATTTTTTTGCATGGTTTTAATAGGTGTTCTGAATTTTCCAGGAAAGAAATTACCTCGTAAATCGGAGGGAGTGTATTTTGTTTTCTGCAGAACCTTACCGTGAGTTGCTTTCTCTTTCTGCTTCATGGACACAACAGGCCCCGAGTGTCTGAGCTGCCGGCACAAGTGCTGTCAGTGTGCGTTGCAGCAGGCTCCATGAGGTGGTTCTCTGACAGCCTCCCTGAGCTGGCGGTGTGGTCGTGCCCAGCATTGAAGCATGTATTTTATTCTAAGTCACTGTCCTTCATTTCCCCGTTATATTACAGTTGGGCAGCATGGTGGGTGTTTCGCAGTCAGTGCATATGTTGGTGTGTTGCCTGCTGGTTTCCTTTTGGGATGGTAGAGGTGGCTCTGTGAAGCACCACTGGGGCGCGGGTTCTGACCTGTGTAAGGGCCAACTTAGCATGCGGTGCTCAGTCATCTGATTTATCCTACAGGCCCGTCTTGTGGGCAGGAACAACACCTGTGGGGTGGAAGCTACAGGCTGTAGGCATGCCAGAGGGGAGATGAGAGGGCCCCCTGCCAGGGCACCGGCAGGGGGTGGTGTGGACGCACCTTGCGAAGAGAGAGGCAGGGCTTGCTGTTAAAAGCAGATAGACTTGGGGATGAAAGGGGCAGAGAGAGGGATTGTGGGTGTCTCTGGGGTTTGGGTCTCAGTAACTTGGAGGAAGTTGCTCAGTGTTAAAGTGGGGAAGGGTGGGCCCTTTATGTAGGAGGGGTTAGATTTTGATGGGAGGTTTGTTTGTATGTCGAGGGGATGGTAGGAAGGAGTCTGGAGGTGAGACGTGGGTCTAGCTGGAAATAGAAAAATGGGGGTCATGTGTAGGGGCCATACTTTCCTGAGAGTGAATGGTTGAGAGGAGTCCTGGGGTGTGAAAGTAGAAGACGCAGGACATGTTGGGACCTCTGGGAGGTTTTAAGCAGAGGATGGCATGAAAAGTGTGTGAGTGAGATAGCCCTGACACTAGCACTTTCCTGTCTTAGGTGTGACCAGAGGTTGGAAGAGGCCTGGTGAGAAGTTGCTGTGGCCTCCCGGGCAAGACCAGCTTCTTGGAGGGTGAGGTGGAGGGCGTCCTGAACCCCTGAACCTCTTGAGTGTTGTGAGCTGGCTGCCTCCCTGACGAGGGTCACAGGAGGAGGGGCCGGTGGGGGGGCTTGCCTCAAAGGTGGGGGGAGCTAGTGGAGGTTTTCAACCCGTGCTGCCACTTTACTGTGTCTTCCGGAAGCCATCTCTCAGAAAAAGAGGTGGGGCTGCAATTTTTTAAATTTTGTTCTCAAAATGAAAGATCTCTGAAAGCAAAAATCAAGTTGGAGATTGGTTTAATCCCTCACGAAAGCCCCTGTCGAGAAAGCCTCCGGGGACCAGCTGCTACTCTTGAGTGCTTGAAGGGGCTCTGAGGGCTTGTGCTATGGTTCCCGTTCTCTTCAAGGGTGTGGAGAGGGGTCTCAGAGACCCACTCTAGTGCGGGGAGAGGGTCTGTCTGCACAGTGCGTGTGGGCGGCTGCTTTGAGAAGGCACCAGAACAGAGACTGCAGAGGCTTCAGCACGTTTGCAATGACCACATGATTAACGAAGTGGAGTGACAAAGACAAATGAATGGAATTTACTTCACAACAGAAATCAGAATCCTGAAGCGTTTTCTTTTCGTGTTCTCACTACTAGCACTGAAACCCAAGACTGTTGTGACTGGTGTGCCTGCCCTTTCTCTGTCAGGGCTGTGGGGGGGTCGGCACCTGAATGTGTGCATATCTGCATTGAGAGGGCCGCAGTGTCACTGAGGAGCAGCAGCCTTTGACGTTGCTTGACCCAGAGGCCTCTAAGCCAGGGGTGTCCAAACTTTTTTCAACGGTTTTCACCAAGGGCCATATGCGGTAAAACACACAAACAGCCGGGCCACTCACTCGAGGTGAAGTACGTATTGCCTCACCTGGTTTATTTAAGTAAACTAAACATATTTTTGGAATTTGCTGCAGGCCAATTAACAATGGATCGTGGGCTGCAGTTTGGACACCCCTGCTCTGAAGCTCTAGTTTATTGATACGGTGAGGTGGAAGGCAGACATCAGCATTCTCCATTTTCTCCATATGTTAGTTGGAGTCACTGAGTATTGCTAGCCTCTATGTGCCCAGTGCTGTTCTCCTGGCACAGCTACTCCTTTTCTGAATGGTGACTATTGGCCCAGTGGTCTTTGCAAGTGTGCGCTGAAAATAGAGGAAAGGACCACTTCCTGTGGAAGGTGGTGGCTGGCATCTAAGCTTGGCTGCAGAGGTTGAGGGAAGGGCCGAGTGGACACAGCTTGAAGAATCAAAGGTGTGGCGAAGGCGCTGGGGTCAGAACATGCCCAAGCACCTTGCTGAGGCCTCCAAACCAATCCCAAACTGCTGGTCCTCTGGTTCCTACTGGGTGGGATTGAAAGACAATTGTAACTGACTTCCAAAGGACCACTAATAATCTGCACTATTAGTGAGGGGTTGGTGCTGGGTGGTAGGACACTTTTCCGGGTGTCTGGGTGGTTTAGAGTTGCCCATGGTTTCTCAAGTCCCGCTTTGCAATTTTAGTCATGAGTTTAGTTTTCTCCATTTTAAGTTTATTGCACATTTTATGTTGTGGTTTGACACAAAATAGTATTTTTTTGTCTTTATTTTTTCCAGTAACAAGTCCCTCAGACAACTGCGTTTGGGGTCAGACAGAAGGTATCTGCGCCCTTACCGCCAGAGTAGAGGTGTTCATTAGGGTCTAGTATGCTGGTGGCTTCTCAGCAGATGGCGAGAGACCTGCAGGACCTGGAAGCCTGGCCAGCACTGTTGTCGCATCCTACAGGACATAATACTCAGATGGGCCTCAGGGGACCAGGAATATAGTTTTACTCTGAAAGTCTTCCTGCCCAGGGACAAATTAGGGAGGAAATACAGAAGAGGAGCCGGCATCTGCCACAAAGACAGGTGCACACAGCTGTGAGAGCTGTTCCAGGCACAGCTCTGAGGGAGACCTGAGCCGTGCGTCTCCTCCATCCTGGATTCACTCCAGGGGAGGCCATGTGACATTTGGGTTCAGTGTCCCACATGGATATTGTTTTCGTTTGGGCTAGCCCATCTGGTTATTTACCCCATCTGTAGATTTCAGAATGACAAACGTGTTTGATGAATTGCTTTGAGGACAGTAAAACTTTAAGACTGAATAAGGGGGAACTACAAAACATAAATATGTTCAATTAAATGCTTTGATTTTTGTAGTTAGTAGTGAGTAGGATTGATTACAGTTAAGCTGTTCCCACGTGCCTCGTGGTTGGTGTGTGCCTGTTCAGCCACACAATGACAGTGGTGTCCATGTTACTGTAGACCAAGAGCCACATTCATGAATGAAATTCATTTCTTCATTTCTAGCTGTCATTTTAAAGAATTTCATCTTGAATCTTAAGCTGGCAAAGAGCGATCAAAATTGAAATTCACTGGTTGCTCCTCCTAAGAATTGGATCTGACAGGTAATGCCCTCCTTCAGGTATGGGAGGCACCGTGTGAGCCTAGGATGTGTTAGGTACCAGCCCGCCAGTGTTAGAATGCTGGCCTTTGGGTGTGGGGGGAGGGGTGGGAGGATCCTGCACAGAGGCCACCCCAAGTGCCTAATTGGTTCCTGCAAAGCATCCTGGAAGTTTTGTTCTGAAACGCAACCATCTCTTCGTTGGAACTCATCTTTAGATGCAGACCAGAATGGTACAGTTCAGAAATACTGTTGCATGTTTTTCTATTTATTGAAAGTTTCGGGGGGGGACGGGTGTGTGTGTGGGGGGTCAAAAAGTACAAACTTCTAGTCATAAGATAAATAAATTCTGGGGTATAACATACAGGGTGGTGACTGTAGTGAACACTGCTGTACCGTACATCTGGAGGTTACTAAGACAGCAGACCTTAAAAGTTCTCATTACAAGAAGAAAAATGAGCTGTGATGTGATGGATGTTAACTAGACTTTTTGTGGTGATCAGTTCACAATATGTGCGCATACCAAATCATTATGTTGTACACCTGAAACTGATACAATGTATATGTCAGTTGTCTGAAGGAGGAGACAAGAAGTTTGTGAACTTAGATTCATTGAGTGTCTCAGGCTGAGTGTTCTTCTGAGCATGTTATTGATGCATATCTTTGTCACAGTTGTGTTAGGCCTGTGAGGTGTATATGCTTATCACTAGTACCTTCAGTTTTTCTCTTACACTGATTTTTATAAAATAGGGATAAAATGGAATGCACTACTCAATTGGGGAAGAACATCAGAGCTACAGAGATGGGATGTTGGGCTTCCAGGCAGGGTTAATGGCTTGAGGCTTTATTTTGCTGGTGTGCTGGAGCCCCCAGGTGATGTATAAAAAGCAGTTGGCAGCAATTATGACATGTGACTATATCATCGGTGAATGTAGAGGATGCCTCTTTAAAATTAAATCCTATGTGTTAGGGGTGAATTGGGCTTTCGAGTGATGGATAATCGAAACACACGTGACTGCTAGAGGCAGTTGCTCATTCATGAAACTCGTAATTAAAGAAAATGTGTAATGTATATCAGTTCCTCAGGGGAATCACTTTGTTAACTTGCCTCAGATATTAAAACAGATGATGAACTATTGGGCTGTACATTTTACTCATACCTCAAGAAACTTGACTTTGAAAAAGAAAAAAGCTCTGATGTCACGCAGCGTTTCATTCAAGCAAGGGATTCATCCACTGAATCCCCACTTACAGAGACCAACGCCGCCCGTCACCCCCACGCCACGGAGTGGGGTGCAGCCCTCACTTTGCGCCTCCCTGGATCACAGTTTCGTTTCCCAGGCCTCATCCCACATTCATTGGTGGTGTCCTCTTCCTGGTGATCCCAGCTGTGCAGGTCATCTTAGTGTTCACGCTTACAGAGATTCCGTTACGTAAGTCAGCTCTAATGGTTTCAGAACACATGGCAGACTTCCCTTCTGCAGAGGCAAGCTATACAACTCTGATCGCAGACGAGGGCTGAAACCACTGAGGCTTGTAGGAGATGCCGAGGGCACAGCTAGAGGTCACAGGTACACTTATTTCTCTTCCGTAGCTAAAGCAGTCATGCTGGATTCATTTATTGCAGTGGGGGGTGAGTGTTTTTCCCTGGGAGGCACCATCGCTGGCCTGGCCTTAGCCTTGTATATCTTTGCATGCAGGAATGCAGCCAGCCAAATTGTGTCGTATTCTTGGCTTTAATGCTGGAATGCCCAGAGGCTGCGTCTGGTCTTGTTACTCTGCTTAGGTCTTCTAGATTGGTCAAGAGCCGATGCAGACTCATGGCGGCAGGGTAGGGGGGGTTCTTCTGAGAAAGTCTGTGTCTTCTCTGCTCACTAATACAAGAAATCATTACCATGAACCTGAAGAACCGGTTTTGACTTGTGTGAGGAGTTCTGGTGGAGGAAAAGGTTTGGAATAGTACCTGGGCTGGGCATCCTACAGGTTGGAACCTGTGCCAAGAGGCCACAGCATGACTCCAGTGGCCAGTTTCTTCTACAATAGATAGGTCTGGGTCTCTGAAAAAGCAGTGAACAATGCTGGCGGGACAGGCCAGGAGCCACCAGGGTCCCTGCATCAGGTGCAGGGTGAGTACAGATGCTTGTGGAGAGACTCAAGTACTGTGAGTTACAGCTTCTTAAATCCGAGACTTGGTGCTCGTCTCCATCCTGGTTCTGCCACCAAGCGTGACTCCTTCCCCCATCCTTCCTCCAGGATTTTGATCTGTTTAGAAACTGAATGGGGAGGGCAGGGACTGACCATGTTGGTTAGCGCGCATCGACTCAGGCCCAGGGAAGAGGTAGAGGCTGGCATCCAGGCGTGGGTGGCTTTACCTGGAGATGTGCCCTCCACCCAAGTGGGGGTTAGGGAGGGTACAGATAACCTTTGGTGCTCAGGTTTTTGTGTCCGTTTTTGTGAAGGAGATGCTTTCACAATAAAACAAGCATAAACAGCAGTTCTCCATCCTGCTTCTCAGGGACAGCCCCTTTCATCGTTGGGCTGTAGTCCATATTTTTAAATAAATGTATCCTATTTGAGAGGTGAGGCTTGGCCCTGAACACCACAAGTTCTGGCCTTCGCAATAACAGTAACGGTATCACAACTGAGTAAATGTTGTTCACTGCTGAACCAAGTGGTGCCTTGACTGCCTTATATTTTCCCACAGGAAATCCTAAAACAATCTCCTTTTTGTTTTCATCCTTGGATTTTTTTCTATGTACCTGTCATTAGTTTTTCCCAATTCCCCTGGAATTGCCAAGCCCCATGTTGAAACCACCTAGGTAATGTGTTCCCCTTTCTCCTCTCTGCCTTCCTGCTACAGTCTGGGCTGGCTGCTCGTCAGGCCTGCTTCTGTGTTTCCCCATCGCTCCAGGGGCTTTCCTGGCCTGAGGCAACCTGGCATTTCTCTCCTGATGTTTGCTCTGCCTTTACACGTAATCCATACTTTGGCTGATATCCCTGGATGCTAAGTTTCAGGTGCTTTCATCCTTGGTGTTCTAGAATTTAGTGTGCCTGTTTCAGTCTTAGATGTTAATTTCTTTCGTTTTTTAAATAAATTTTTTAAAAGACTTTTTTAGGTGGGGGAGCAAGCAGTTCTAGGTTTGCATCAAAATTGAGGGGAAGGTGCACAGATTTCCCATACACCGTGGGCTCCCACCATCTACTTCACCAGGTGGTGCATTTGTCACAACAGGAAACTTCCATGGACACATCGTCACCCAGAGTCCGTGGCTTACATTAGGCGTGCTCGTGGAGTTGGACCTGCTGCGGGTTTGGGCAAATGGACAATGCCATGGTCCACCATTGCAGTCCCGTGCAGAGTAGTTTCACTGCCCCCAAATCCTCTGTGCTCAGCCTGTTCATCCCTCCCTATCCCCCCACCCCTGGAAATCCTGATCTTTGTACTGTCTCCGTAGTGTTTACCTTTTCCAGAATGTCAGGTAGTTGGAATCGTACAGTATGTGGCCGCCTCCGTTTGGCACCTTTCACTCAGTAATACACATTTAAGGTCCCCTCCCCCATGTCTTTTCCTGGCTTGATAGCGGATTTCTTTGTAGTGCTGAGTAATACTCCACCGAATGGATGCCGCGGTTTGTTTGTCCATCCACCTGCTGAAGGACATCTTCGGGGCCCCCAAGTTTTGGCAATTAGGAATAAAGCTGCTGTAAATATCTATGTGCAGGTTTTTGTGTGGACATAAGTTTTCAGTTCCTTTGGGTAAATACCAAGGAGCGCAACTGCTAGATCGTATGGTGAGAGTATGTTTAGTTTTATGAGAGACCACCAAACTGTCTTCTAAAGGGGCTGCACCATTTTGCGTTCCCGCCATCAGTGGATGAAAGCTCCTGCTGCCCGGCGTCCGCATCCATATTTGTGTTGTCCGTGTTCCGCCTGTGGGCCATTCTACGAGGTGTGTAGTGGTAGTTCATTATTTTACTTTGCATTTCCCTGAGGACGCATGATGTGGAGCATCTTTGCAGGTTCTCATTTGCCATCCGTGTACATCTTTGGGGAGGTGTCTGTTAAGGTCTTTGGCCCAGTTTTTAATCAGGTTGGTTGCTTTCTGATAGGCTTTAAACTGATCTTTGTGTGTTTTGGATGACAGTCCTTTCTCAGATGTGCCTTTTGCAAAAATGTTTTCACCTTCTCTTAACAGTGTCTTTCCCAGAGCAGAAGTTTGTGATTTTGATGAAGCCCAGCTTATCAATTAATTTTTCCTAGATTGTGTCTTTGGTTTTATATCCAAAAAGTCATCACCTGCCAAAAGTAGATGTTGGTCTTTCAATTCTCCTAATTTTCCCTTTCTTATCCATGTTTTTTTGTGTGTGGATTTTTCACTTTGTCACGTCTACTTTGTCGCTCCCTGTGTCCTAACACCTGTTCTTGTTTTCCAGGCCCCACATCCCCACTTGTTGGCACCGGGGTTCGGGGTTTTGTTTGGTTTTATTTTTTTTCCTTTTAAGTACTCTCTGTCTTCTGTCTTGCCTTTCTCCAAATTCCTCTTGGAGGCTTCTTAAAGGGCAACAGGCATGGCTGTTTTGGGAGCCTCCATAAGTCCTTGCTTTAAGGCCACTGGGTCTCCTGGGCCTCCTGTCGAGTACACCCAGCTCCTCTCTGTCCAGCTCATGTACTCGCACACCCTCCTCTGCTTGGGAATCAGAGTCAGAGCCCCTGGCTTAGTTGTTCCAAGGTCGCTTCGCTCCTGAGGACAAGCACAGGGTCAGACCCCACCACCGTGTGTTAGAGCCCAGAATTTGTCTCTCCCCTTTCTGTCCTGGTGGGTTAGCCATCACTTTACTTGTTTATAGTAAAGGTCTTTTTAAACTTAAATTTTTAAATAAAGTTAAAAGGGCACTGAAACCAATTGGAAGGGCTTCACTGGGCTTGTTTGGGACCATTGGAGCATCAAATTCGAAATGGGATTGCTGGTTCTGACCCACTGAGTGAAGTAGAAACACGTGAGTTCATACCCATGTCGCTACCTGGAGGAGGAAAGGTGGTTTCGTACAGCAGAATGCTGACAGCTGGAAGGAATGACTAGGTAGAAAATCATCTTTTGACAGTCATCACGGCAGTAGGTGAGCCAGGAAATGTCGGAGTGCCGAAATGAGAGAGGGTGGACATTTGGTGCGGAGTGGGATGGGCACGTATCATTTAGTGCTCAGGGTGGAAAGAACCTACAGCAGGGAGAACTGGCGACTCCGCCTGTGCCTGTTATCAGGGATGACCTGGGCCTGGTGGGGATCTGGACGTGCCCCCCAGGCCTGGTGCGTGGGGCATGCCTGTGCTAGGCCCTGATGATGTCCTCCAGTGACCTTGACCCCAGCAGCATCTGTCCAAAGACTGGGAGCTCATGGTTACTTCCATGGGCATTTGAGAGAGGGACCTTTTTCCCTAAGTCGTTGTTTGGAAATAAAACAGTTGTGAAAGTGCTGCAGTATGGAGAGGCCAGGCTTGGGTAGCTGTCATGCCCTAGGGGCCATCTGGACCGGAGACCCCGCCTCTGAGAGCCTGCTCTCCCCTAGCCCATGTCTGCCTGGCCCTTCCTGCCAGCTCTCTGACCTTGGGTCACAGCTGGCTTGGTGATGTCCCAGTGATTCTGCTCTGCTGAGTGAGGGGAACCTGGGGTAAGAGTGTGGCCCAGACACGACGTGTATGTTCTCACATGAGCGTGTTGCTACACCACATGTGCCCCCTCCTTTCTGGGGCAGGTGACTTCCTCTGGTGGGAAAGAGTCCCCCTGACAGTGCTCCCCTGGGGCCCTTGTCGTGTCTTGGACTCAGTACCCAGGTGTTGTAAGTCACTGCATCCTGCCTGCAAGTTGAGTGTTGAGCTCTTAGCATGTTAGGAAAGGTTGGCTTCTGGTCCGTGCCAGGGGCCCCTAGCTCCCCACGCATTCATCATCTTGAGTGTGGGCCGTGTTTCACTGGGGCTTGCTGGGGCAGTTAGGAGACACCCAGGGTCCTTGGTGCGATTGTTTCTGGCACCTTGAAAAGCTTTGTGATTGAATGGAGAGGATCTGGCATTCATAGAAAGATGTCAAATGCTCAACGTCCCCTCTTCCCACATGTCAGACATTGCACCCAGTGGCAGGTTCAGTGGACTTAGGGGCAAGTTGCCATGTGGCCTTGGGCCTCACTTCCTGAGACAACGGCAGCTGCTGCCTCAAATTCCTGTCAGCCCTATTCCTAATATTTCCAGACTCTCCCTTCTAAGGGTGATTGGGGGGGCTCCAGAGGCCCATCGAGCAGTACTTTTTCTGTAGCTTGGGAATTGGAATTTCATTAGCTCCTGCCCCTTGAGTTTTCAGGAGGAGGAAGCCGTGTGTCCATCTGTCCGTCTGTGGTGGGAATGTGGGTGGTCTCTGAGCTGCTGTTGCACTGATGGCCCTGGGCAACACAGAGACTGACCTGGGGGCCCCTTGTCTCTGCAGGTTTCTTTGGCCAGTGTCACTCCCTGCAGTCGACAGCATGGGGAATATCTTTGCGAACCTCTTCAAGGGCCTTTTTGGCAAAAAAGAAATGCGCATCCTCATGGTGGGCCTGGACGCTGCGGGGAAGACCACCATCCTGTACAAACTGAAGCTGGGTGAAATCGTGACCACCATTCCCACCATAGGTGAGGAGGCTGGGCTGCTGGGGCCCGGGGGACGGGCAGCTTGAGGGCAGGGCTCACGCTGGGCTGTGCTCCTGCAGGCTTCAATGTCGAGACAGTGGAGTACAAGAACATCAGCTTCACCGTGTGGGACGTGGGCGGCCAGGACAAGATCCGGCCTCTGTGGCGCCACTACTTCCAGAACACACAAGGTGAGGGAGGGGGGTTTATGGCCTTTGGGAGAGCTGGGGTGTTCTCGGCGCCTGCGCTGACGCCTGCTCCTCGGCAGGTCTCATCTTTGTGGTGGACAGCAATGACCGAGAGCGTGTGAATGAGGCCCGGGAGGAGCTCATGCGGATGCTGGCAGAGGACGAGCTCAGGGATGCTGTCCTGCTCGTGTTCGCGAACAAGCAGGTGTGTGCTTGTGTGTGACCAAGCCACCCCGAGGGCCTGAGGGAGTCGTGGGTTGGGTGGGGTGGTGTCTGAATCTTCCTGCTGACCCATGGCTGCCATGCCGCCCTGCCCCTCCCAACAGGACCTCCCCAATGCCATGAACGCAGCTGAGATCACAGACAAGCTGGGCCTGCACTCTCTGCGCCACAGGAACTGGTACATTCAGGCCACCTGCGCCACCAGTGGGGATGGGCTCTATGAGGGACTGGACTGGCTGTCCAATCAGCTCCGGAACCAGAAGTGAGCGGCACTCTTCTCCCCCCACTCCCTCTTCCGCCCTTGCTTTCTTCTCATGTGGCAGACGTGCCCCTGTGGTGTGAGTGCCAGAAGCTGTCTCCATGGTTGGTGCCAGTGTGCTTCGCCATGCTGTACATGTGCAGACGCAGCCTGCAACCGGGTTTTTATTTAATGTAAATAGTTCTTGTTTCCAATGAGGCAGTTTCTGGTACTCTATGCAATATTACTCAGCTTTTTTATTGTAAAAAGAGAATCAACCCACTGTTAGTACTGAGAAGGGATTGTAGGCACCTGGGGCCTCCAGGAGCCGCCGTTAGACCAGCCTGACACTCTTTGAGATTTAGATCTGCGTTGAGATCCATTTTGGTGGTTGGTTTTTAACCCAAACTCAGTGCATTTTTTAAAATAGTTACAAATACAAGATAAGGAGACACTTGAACACACAGAAGGGAGAAATGTGCCTGGTGTAGGTTCTGCAGTAATGGCCTGAGTCCAGGCCACCCTTGGTCTGTCTTCTATCTGGAACGTGTGGCGGGCAGAACCAGCCACGGTATGTTCTGCATGGTCACATACGGTCCCCGTGATTGGCTGGGTCATCCTGCATCCCATAGCGTTTGTGCTTGTACTTGTGCTTACACCACCACCCAGGGGATGGGCTGGGGGCTCTGGCCACTGCTCAGACCCCTCGGAGGGACCCCAGATTTCCCTTGGGTCAGCGTGGGTGCTTTGGTGGGACCACTCTGGCCAGAGCGAGAGCCTTGTGGTCCCCACGCATGTTTGCTCACTCCAGGGTGTCTGGGTCTCACCAGCAGGAGCACAGGTAGATGGGTGGTGGATCATCCTAGAGTCCAGCCCCTTGGAGCCCCCTTCCACATGTGCTTTCACTCCCTCAGCCTGCAAGGGTCAGATTTGCCATCAAAAACGACAACCTCTACTTTTTTTCTTTTGTATTTTGATAAACACTGAAGAAGCTGGAGCTGTTAAACTTTATCTTGAGGAAAACCTCAAAACTGGTTTATCTGGTGTCGTAGAACCTCTTACTGCTTTCAATACACAATTAGTAATCAACTGTTTTGTATACTTGTTTTCAGTTTTCATTTCGACAAACAAGCACTGTAATTATAGCTATTAGAATAAAATCTCTTAACTATTTCATGGCTTTCCAGTGCTTGGGTGCTGCTGACCAAAGGCTGTCTCTCCTGGGACGTAGGCAGGGACAACTTAGGGAGTTTAACCAACCCCTTATCCACCCCATTCCTTCTCTGACTCTTCCCCACTCCAGCCTCACTGTGGCAGCTGTGGGAGGGTGTGTCCAGCACCCTTGTGACGCTCATGGGTTTCACCCTGCTGGCAGTCCAGCCCCCAGTCCTGGTCCCATCTTGGCCATGCCAGGCCATGAGGACTAGCAGGGTCCCTAAGTGGGGTGTGCCCTGGGGTTGTGTGCACCCCCCAGGAGGATGGGAACCCCTGACCTAGCTCCATGTCCTTGCCTGGGGAGCCTTTGCCATGGTGCACACCTGTGCCCAGTTGGGTGCTGTGGGCCCCCTACCTTCTCCTTAGCGGCCGTCCCTGTGACCTAGAGCCCTTCTGGACACCCTTGCTCCGCGGCCAAGCCAAGGTCTAGGTGTACTTCCCCAGAGGCATCAGCCCCATGGGACCCTCTGCCCTGCCCAGCCTGAGATAACAGTCACAGGTTGAGAATCAGAGCTGAGGCTCCAAAGACAATCATTTTTAGTTTTTATTTCTTTAAAAATCAGAAGCAAAATTGAATATATTTCATAAGTGAATCCAACTTGGGTTTTGTCTTTACTCCGATGCAGTTGTAAGATGTAAGTTTTCATTTCTTCTGTGAATGGGGTGGTGAATGGCTAAAGCACACCTCCTGGCTGAAGAGCTGGATGGGGGGGCCGGGGGTGGGGGTGGGGGTGCTCCTGGAACTCCACCCAACCTGGGAGCAGCAGAGCGGACTCAGCAGGCAATTAGGGAGGCATGGGACCAGGGCAGGAGGTGTCTGGGGAATGAGGATGTCTTCAGGTGCAATTCCTGCCCCTCACCCTCCAACTTACACCCCGTCTGGCTGCGCCTCTCTCTGCACTTGCCCGCCTGCAGCTGCTTCCCTCCACCCTCCTGTGCAACAGCAAGTCATCCTCCCAGTGGGGTCTCAGGTGGTCTTGCTGGAACCCAAGGCACTTGCCACATTTTCACTCATCACTTTCTATTGGAGGACATGACAACCTTCACTTCAATGAGACATTATCCACTTAAAATAAGTTTATTTAAATACAAAAGGGGGGTCAACACAAAGAAAAAGCAGTAAATGGTCACAGCTTCGACTCTTGGACCTAGGGAAGCTGGACCTGGGCAGCTGTGTCCTTCCTTGGTGGGCCTGTGGCCATCTGAGGTTGAGTCCTCACCCAGACACCTTGCCTGCTTGCAGGGCCCCCACAAGTCTGCCCTTCAGCTTCCTGGGCCTGGCAGGGCACATGCTGAGGCTTCCCTGAGGGCAGCACTTGGCTGGGGTGGGCTGAGCCTGTCACTGTCGTGCCCTCACCGCCTCTTAGAGCAGGTCGAGGCCAAGTCGGAGTCGTGCCTACGATGGCGAGACCTGGGGAGAGAAGGGGATGCCCAGTGTGAGGGGCCACCCACTGCCTGGCCCCATTTCCCAGGGCCTCCAGGCAGAGCTGCTGCACCTACCGGGCATGAGCCGGGGACAGTGAGGACGCTGCCCCCGTCCTGCGCTCCCTTTCTCTCTTTTTTTTATGCTTTTTCTTCTTTTTCTTTTTCCTGCTCTTCTTGTGGCTCTCAGAGCTGCAAGGGGGATACAGAGTGCCAGGAGCCGCTGGCCTATAGGGGTCTCACAGGGTATGGGGCCTACAAGCTTGGGCAGGCCACTACAGTAACCACTGACCCATCCTCAGTATCACACGGCCAGCAGCTGGCATGGTAGGGGACACAGATAGGGACCTTTTCATGGCCCCTTTTAACACCCTCCCCACCGGGTGGTGTGCTCTCCTGAACCCCATACTCCTCACTCGGTCTTCAGAGCCCCTCCACCCTGTAGCTCACACCAGGGTGCTGCCTGACCTCAATGGACACGAGGCCAGGGACCGCCCTGGGTCACAACCTCGAGAGGCTCCCCATCACTGACTCGAATGGGGGCCAGCTGTGCAGAGAACCCCGAGTCCTGTGGCACTCAGCCAGCCCTTACCCCAGCTCTGCCTTCGCCTTCTCCTCCAGCCGGGGCTTCTTCCGGGACGGCGAGGCCCCTGGGCGACTGCTCTCCACGCGGTGGTGCTGTCGAGGGAGCCACTCTTGGAGGCAAGATTCCCCGGGGAGAACCAGACCCGGTGTCCCAGGCCAAGAAGCCGGGAAGGCCCCCGAGGGGAGACGAGAGACAGCCCGTACCCTGGCCCTCAACAGGAAGGGGTGCACAGCCCCGAGATCCCACGTACAAGTGATTATTACCGTGAACACGGAGAGCCCCAGCTTAGCCGCCTCCTTGTCTTCTCGGGACAACACCACTCGGCCTGCGGAGCCACTGCGGGGACACGGGTGAGACCCTCCCCCGTAAGACACCCCCCAAGGCCTCCCTAGCGGGTCCCAGCTTCCTCCTAGGTAGCTGACAGGTCCGAGCCCCCGCCCTTCAGGAGGACCCCGGTGCACACCTCGAGCTCCCCAGGCCCAGGAGCCGGTCTACTCCCTTCTCGTCGGGGTCACCACCTTCCCGCTTGCAGACCTCCACGAAGTCCTGTGGGAGGGCGGGCGGCACGGTCAGCCCGGCCCCAGGCCGCCCCCCCCGCCCCCGCGGGGCTGCGCCTCACCTCCTTGCTCAGGCCGGTGGGCTGCTTCCTCACGTTCTTGTAGCCTCTGTGGGGCCGCGCGCGAGCGTCAGGGGCGGCGGGCCTCGCCTCGGCTCCCGCGCGTCCCCGCCCCCGGAGTCCCCCGAGGTCCCCCGGAGGTCCCCGCCCCGGAGCACTCACAGCGCCGCCATGAGCGCCTCCTGCTCCGCCTGCCTCACGGCCGCCAGCTCCTCCTCCCGGCTCAGTCCCGCGCCGTCCGCCCGGCCCTTGGCGTACCACGTGAGGTCGCGGCCCTTCTGCCAGCGGCCCACCGGGGCCATCAGCGAGTTGCCTGCGGGGACGGAGGCCAGTCCTTGGCGCGAGGGTGGGCGCGCCCCCGAACCCCCGAGACCGCAGCTCCGCGCCCCGCAACCCCCGCGTCCCGCACCTCCAACCCCGCGCGCACCCAAGTAATTCTCCCTCTGCTTGTCGGTCTTCACGTCCTCCCAGCTGAACTGGTCCTGTCCCCCGCGCACGCCGCCCCGGCTGGAGCCGAACATGGTGCGCGGCGACCCTCCGCCCCCGGACCTTCGGGTCCCGGAGCCTCCCCTTCCACCGCGGCGCCCGCTCCCGCGCCTGCGTCGCGCGCTGTGACGTCATGTCCGCGCCAGGCGCGTCGCCGTTCGCGCCTGCGCACTGTCCGCACGCTCGCCCACGCGTGCGCAGCGCTCCGGACCGCGCGTGCAAAGCACGGAAGCTGAACCCAGACCAGCTGGCGGGACCACCGTTATTAGAAGTCACGTTGTGTGGTGACGCCAGGATCCAGGGTCGGTGCCCAAAAGTCACAGTCTCTGGAGTGCGCCGTGTGCCGGGTCCAGCAGACGGGCAAACCCGGAGAACAGCTGGAGACAAGGCTCCAGCTGCACCAAGGTTTCTGCCATCACGTCCGCGGCTGTGGGAGCCAAGGGGTGGACACGGTGGGGGGACCCTGCCGTGGTCACAGGGGCGTGGACGCACACGGCACTGCGCTTGGTCTGCAGCAACGCCGGGGAGAAAGTGCGCGCAAGTCCCGGCAGAGGCTCCGCACGAACACCTGCTGCTGCTAACTGCTGGTGGCTCGGCGGGCTGGTCGTCGGACAAATGCGTCTCGCCGGTCACCATCGCTGGTCACAGACCAGACTCGGAGACAGCGAGCTAATGGTCTCATTACCATCCCCCGCTCTACGCTGTCCTTTGTACGGGTTCTTTCACAGGACGCTGCTCTAGCGTGTGTCCCGCTCACGAGGCCTCCAAATACTCAGTGGAGGACAATGAAGAGTCCCTGGCTGCTCTCCTGACCCGCCTCCGCTGACTCCCTCACTTGCTTTTGAGGTTTTGGGGCTCCCAGTGACAAAGTAACGGTTTGAGCCCCAACCCTGTCCTGCACTACCACTATGTCAAGTTTTGGTCTCGGTTTCCCCACATGGGAGCTCCAGACCTGTCCCTGTATCTAGTCGGGGGCTTCCAGCATGGGACAGCAGGTCCAAAGCCACAGGCGTGCCCTCTGCAGGGTCCCAGCTTTGCTGCGGTGTGACACGTGGAGCACCACAGGGCAGCTGCGGTGGGTGAGAGCTGTTGCAGAGGCAGTACTGCCATGTCTGACAAGGATGAGATGCTGGTAGCGGGGCCTGAGAGGCACTGGGAGCAGCAGGGTCAGCTCTAAGCCTGCTACCCCATCTCACCCCACCCCACTGCCACCTGGGGAAGGCCCAACCCGGGTCTGGATAGTGGGGGTCATCAGTGTCCACTGCAAAGTAACTTCCCAAGGCTGGTGAAGTGACAGGACACAGGAGGCAGCAGAGAGGCAGCAGGCAGGTCCCACCCCCAACAGGAGTGCAGATGGGACTCTGCTTGGCCACTCAGGCTCTCCAGAGCTCCATCCAGGCCTTGGGCGTCCGGATCCATCTCTGCACTGCCAGCTCTGGTAAGAACCCCCACCCTCCGTGTCTAGTCTGGTTCTTCATTCCCCGTGGACGTCTGATCTGCCTGCCTGCATTCAACAATTCCGTTACACCCAAAACTAATATACTAAATATCAACTAACTGTAAAAAAATAAAACAAAACCAACAATCCCATTAGGTGCGTTTAGCCAGAACCCCCACTGGGGTGGGTCCTCTTAGTAACTTCCCATCAGCAACCTCGTCCTGCGCCTGGCACAAATTTCCACTTGTCAGAGTACTCAGCCTCTTCTCCCACACTGCGCCCGTAGCCACAGCCGTACTCTGGTAAGGCCTGCCTTGCCACCTTCAACAAATGTCATGAATAACTTGGCCCTGAACAGCAAGTACAAACACTGCTGTTGGGCATCTCCCAAGATACTTGGTGAGCAGGGAGTTGGGGCAGCAGCTGGAAGGATAAGGGCTCCAGGAAGGTCACCCACATGGGAACGCCCCTGAGCAGGCCAGAAGGCCGGCAGAGCCTGCAGGGCAGACGTCCCCAGGAGTTGCACACAGCCAGCTGGCATGCTCAGTGGACCAGTGGGACGACTGCAGCTAGGATTGGGTGCTCAGCCCAGCATCCTTCCCTGTGAGCCGCCATCAGAAGCAGGGTTACTTCCCACAGGCTGCTGCCTGTCAACTCATGCCTGGAATGCCTTCCCCACCGTATAAATGGCAGCACTCTATTATGGGCCCTCAAGGTTTAAAGAGCCTAACAGCCAGGATCCCACACTCAGCCCCTCAGGATAGGATGAGGTGCAGGCCTGGGCTGGGTCACCTGCACATGGAAAGGTTAGGAATTGACCCCTCGGTTCTTGCAGGAAGCCCGGCCAGCATGAAACCTACCCCTGAGGCAGACGGCTGCAGCCCACTGTGGAAAGAAAGTCTGGCTGGTAGGTAAGACCTGAGAGCAGTTAGTAACAGGGCTGGCCGCACCCCTCGGCCCCTCCAATGGGCCAAGCACCTTCCCATTGTGAGCCGACAGGACTGAGGAGCCCAAGTGAGGGGCAGTGCAGGCAAGGTACAGGATAGGCACAGATGTCCTGGGATCCTACGCACTCCCCAGTTACTGTACTCGCTGAGAGGGGGATCCAGGGCCCAGAGGGTTGGCTGGGGAGTAGCGGGCGCTTCCTACAGTGGGAGGAGCACCCAGGACAGCAGTTATGTCCACAGCTCATATGCCCTTTGAGGACTGTCCTAAAACCACAACTTGAGCCATTTCTAAGCCCGCCAGGGGGCTCGGAAGCAAAGAACCCCGCCTCCAGCTAGTGCATGAGAAGAAAAGACGAGGTGGTTTTAAAACCCTGACATTCAATTTAAAGACAAACACCCCTCCCATTCGGCAGCATCACAGGCCAGGGCAGCTTGAGGACAGGCTCACTTCTTGGTCCAAAACTGCTTGTACTGCTCCAGGTCAAAGTTGTCACTTAGCTCCGGCTCCTCCTCCTCCTCTCGGAGCTGGGCCTCACGTTTGCGGAGCCGCACCCGCCTCTCTTCTGGGGAGAGGGCATCCAAGTCCACTGGCATCTGTGGAGGGAAGGCATGTACTCAGCGGAAGGCACCAGAATGGTCTCCCGACCTCCCCTTCTCTCCCTTTAAAGCTACGCTTTAAAAAAATTTCTTCTGCTTGTTTACTCAGGACGTGTTTTTTTCTGCATACAGCCTGTTGCTGCTGTCTGAACTTGGTGCGTGGAATGAGCTGTGTGTCACCCTCCTCCCTCTCCATAACAATCCTGCTCTGTCACTTGCCAGCCCTCCTCTCTCCCTTATAGCCATTGCGATTCTGAGCCCACTGGGACCTGCACCCCAGGGAGGGAAGCTTACCGCCAGTATCCATCTGGGCTCCCGGTAGCGGATGTTGATGGTGGAGCCATCCTGCTTGACCAGAAGCACGGGGTAGAGGCGAGCATAGGCCTGTCTGTGCACACGTGTAAGCGAGGCTCTGCTGCTGTCAGCCCAGCAGGCGGATGTGTGTAGGCAGCGGCACACAGGGATGGCCCCCGTCAGCACACACTGCGGCAGCAGGCTGCAGACACATATACTGGTCAGCGGCAGGTCAGCTGGACCAGAGCGCCCACGTAGCCCAGGCCAGCCAGCTCGTATTGGAGCATGCGGTGACCCCCAAGATGTGGAATGTGGTCAGAGCAGCTCCTACCGCATGTCTGGGAAGAGGCCGCAGGAGCTGAGCACACAAGGCTCCCAGACAGCTGTGGACAGAGGGCTGAGGCCAGCAGTCTCTGGATGTATGGAGCCCTGGACATGAGCAAGGAGCAGGAAGGCAGACCAGCTGCTGTGGACTGAACCTTTGTGCCTCCAAATTCACGTGGTGAAGCGCTAACCTCCAATAAGATGTCATCAATTGGGGAACTGATTAGGATTAGATGAGGTCATGAGAGTAGGGCCCCCCCAGTGGTACTGGTGCTCTTAGGAAAGACAGGAACTCGCTTGCTCTCTCTGCCCTGTAAGGACACAGGGAGAAGGTGGCTATCTGAACCAGGAAGAGAGAGCTCCAGAACTGTGGGAAATGAGCTGCCTGCTCTTTGATGTTCTGTTGGGGCAGCCTGAGCGCACCAAGACTCCTGGAAGCCACTCAGCTTCTGAACATGGTAGACACTGAGACCCGCATGTGGCAGAGCACATGCTCTGAGATGACAGGAAAGGACACCCTCCACCTGTCTCTCACCCACTTGGGGCCTTGCCCTGTGACCCCCAAAGTCCCCTCCACTCTAGCTTTCAAGCAAACTTGGATTCCGACCCACCCCCTGCACTTCCCAGCTAACACTGGGGGTGGAGGGCCCGTGTCTTCTGATAGACTCTAATGGCCAGAGTGCAAGAACTGCATTGTATTTACTGTTAAGTCCCAGACCCGGAGCTGAGCGCTCAATAAATTTTGGCCAAATGACTTCAGTCCCTGCCTTGAGAACTGCAAGACAGGAGAAGGGAGATGGCGGTGTCCTCCCACTATAACAGTGGTTCCCACTTGAAGCTTTCCCGGGATGAGGGCCCTCCAGGGAACACTGCTGCCAGAGTCCCTTCCCCTGTTCACACTGACTCAGGCTTCAAGTGCTGCATCCCTCGTCCCATATTCCACAGAAACATGAAACCTGCCCTCATTTCCTCCTCTGGCAACACTGAGCACACCATGCTTCCCATTTGGGGGAGGCCAGAGGACAAGGGCACCGGGCAGATGGGGAAGCAGTTCTGGTGGGAGCAGCAGGAAGGCCACGGCCCCTGCAGGGACCCAGAGCGGTCTAGGCTGCAGATTCTGGACAGGAAGCTGCATGTCTGGTGCTGGGAAGTCAAAAGTCGCTTCCATTCTTCCCTTGACACTTTGTCAAGTCACCCACACGTGAACTTGCGCGTATTATGCAAGTAAACACGCTGGCTCCGGAAGCTCCCTTCAAGCAGCCCGGCCTGAAGCCCAGGTGGGCATTCCTTTGGGGGGCCCCACGACAGCAGCCCCAAGGGGTCTGCAAGTCTGTGCTTACCGAAGCAGGCTGCTTACGGCTGCCATTCCTCCTGCGGGCCCCGAGGGACGTGGAGGCCCAAGGTCAGTTACAGGCCCGGCGTGTAACCTGCTGGGCAAGGACAATTAACAGGCAGGCTTTTCTGCCTGACTGGCCCTCCTCAAGTCCCAGCGCGGAAGAGAGCCGCAGACCCCAGCACGTGCGCGAACAAGTGAGCCCCCGTGCCACCGCCGCTCTCGCAGGAGCCTGAGCGCTCTGCCCCGCAGAGACCCCGCCCGGGGGAGGAGGTCCTCCTCCTCGTGGGCTGCGAGTCAGGAAGTGTTCCGAGCATGGGGCGCGGCGGCTGCGGAGGCTGGCTCGCCCCTGGTTTTCCAAGGTCACTAATGCTCCCGAGGCCGGCGAGCCGAGGATCCCAAACGGAGCCGTGCGGGGCCGCGCCGAGCCCTGACGGCCCGGGGAGCGTCTGCGCCGGGGTCGCCGCGCCACGCGCCGGCTGCGCCCTCGGCCCCGGGGAACGAGCGCTCCCGGCCGAGACGCGCGGCGCCCGCAGGCCTCCCGCGCCCTGAGGAAGCGAACGGCGGCGAGAGCGACGCTGCCGGCTTCCCCAGCGGCTGCCGGCGCGGCCCGGACGCTCCCGCGGGGACCCGCCCGCCCGCACGACGTGGCACCCACCTGCCGCCTCCCGAGCCCCGGGGCGGCCTCCAGGGCCCGCGCCTCGCCGCCACCGGCCGGCAGCAGCGGGAACGAGCGCGCCGACGCGGGCGGGGCGCGCGGCCCGGACGGGCGGGGCCGGCCGGCGCCACGTGACGCGGCCCCCGGCGGGAGGCGGGCTGGCGCGCCGCTGTGACGTGCGTCCCCGAGGCCCGCGGCGGCGCCTCATGCTGCGGCGCCCGCTGGCTGCGCTGGCGGCGGCCGCCCTGGGCCGCGCCCCCTCGGACGGTGAGTGGCGGGGCGGCCGCGAGCGCGCGGGGTCCGCAGGCCCGGCTGGCGCCGCCGGCTCCCGGGCGTTCAGCTCGCTGCCGGCCCCGGACGCCGCGGCCGGCGTGCGCCAGGGCCCCTGCGGGGTGGCCAGCGGAGCTGCCCCCGCCGCCCGCGGCGTCCCGGGGCCGGCTCGTCGCCGAGTCCCGGCGGGAAAGGCGGGGGCAGAAGGACAGGATAGCGCGGTTTCTCGTGCAGGTGAACTGACTTCATCGAAAGGGTCGCCCATCGTTTCGCAGCTGTGTCCCACGTGGTTGTGTCTAGGTGTTCAGGTGGCGTGTGGTGGCGGTTTTTCTTAGGCATTGAGGCTGGTTCCCCTGTGCCAGTTCTCCAAGCGCAGGACGGCGCTCTGGCGCGGGAAGCTGCAGGCAGCCCGAGGACTTCGTGCTGGATGCCATTGTGGGCCCTGGAGGACGCGGGGGGCAGACGGGGGAGGCAGCTTGCCACCGCTCCCCCGTGGGCACCACCGCGGAGCCGAAAGCCTCGGGAGAGCAGGGTTCCCAGGGCCCTGTGCCCCTGAGGGGCCGTGTGCGGCAGGGGCCCCACCCCCCCGCCAAGGGAAGCCCTTTTGGTTCCCCAGCGGGCGTGTCGCCTGCCGTCCCCGCCGCAGATGGCGCACGCAGGGGGCTGCTGGGCTGCTGGAGCGGAGTGCTCTGAGCCCTCAGCTCGGCCCTGGGGCCCCGCACTGCTGGGCGCTGCACATGCACACGTTCTGCCCAGCACGGGGGCTGGCCTTCCTGACTTGCAGGTGTGGCCATTTGATGTTCAGTTTCCCTCGGGCCCAGTGACCTGAGTCTAGGTTGCTGGAGCTGCTGTTCTGACATTCTTCTAGGAGCAGAGAGGGAGTGAGCCTTGTTCATCCAGGTGCTGGCTTAGGGAAGAGTAGTGAGGCATGTCACCTCACCTGGTATCACTGTTGTCTTTCAGTGGCGGACAGGGAAGGTGTAAGCTGACCTGCCAGCTGGCCAGTGTGGGGTGGGGCCCACAGGGACAGGAAGAGGGGGGCCAAGACTTGCCCCTCGTGGTCAACCTGGTGTGAGTTCCCTAGGCAGCATGCCTCCCAAATGTGGCCTTTTCTGGAATTTTCTGTCACTCTTAGACCTTGCACACCATGACTTGTGAGGGACCCAGGAAAACCTTCCCCTTCACCACCAGGAGGGATCTGGGTCGGGTGGGCTTTCCTGTCTTACCACTGACACGCTGTGTTTTCTGCCAGGTGAGTCCCTGCTCTACCTTGGCCCTGGGCTTGGTTGTGATTCTGGGTTCGCAGAGACCCGACCCTTGACCTTTGGGTAGGACAGGTGATGTCAGCAGTTTCCTTGAGTAGCAGATTGCCAGAGTTCTAATGGTGCTCTCAGTACCTTTCTCTTCAGCCACACCTATACTCTCCCTTTTTGTACACCTACACTGTAAACTTCCATCTTGTGCCGCATATTCAGCATAGCACAAAAAACACGTTCAATCAATTGGAGGAGGAGCAGAAATGAAGGGGTTATTGTAATGTGCTTGGGGGCAGAGTCACTCCTGCCCGTGAGGAGGAAAGGTCAGTAACGAGGGTGAACAGCTGGAAGCACTGGTTTACTGGTCTGGGGGCAGGCGCTTCTGTAGTCGGCTCCAAATCACTACTGACCCTGCATGTCCTGGAGACCTCGGTCTCCCGTGGTCCCCGCTGACCCTGCGTATGCAGGCATATGGGTTTCATTTCACCTCTGTGAGGCCAAAGCTGAGCCCCTAGGGACCTGGGATGGTCCTGCTTCATAGCTTTCTTGCCTGGGACCCTTTCCCTCTGTGCTTGCTCTGCCCTCTGTGGCGCAGAATTGGGATCTGATACAGGGTCAGCGGGGACCAGGGGAGAGAGAGACCCTGGTGCGGCATGCAGCGCGGAGACAGGCCCGAGTCCTGCACTGTGTGGCTCTTGCCCGTACTTTTGAGGGCCCAGCTTCCTCTCGGGAGGAACGGTCCCACCCTACTGTGGGGAGAAGTGAGAAGGAAATGGCTGGCCATTTTGTGGCTGTCCTAGTTCAAGCCAGGTTCCCAAAGGCTAAGTGGTTTGTCAAGGCTACTTTGGCCAGGACGTGTTCCACACACCATGGGCAAGGCCAGACTGGTTCTCCTGCCTCACATGGCCTGTTTGGGAGGTGGAGTGTGACCTGCCATCCCAAGGCAGATCCCTTCCCAACCTTGTGGCTTACAAGAGGGCTGGTGGGACTTGACCTTTCCTCCCCATGTTCTCCCCATGTTCTCGCACATCACACCTCATCTTGTGTGTCCTGTGGAGGGGCAGGGAGGGAGGTGAGGTGGTGACAGTGCCTGGCCCTTGGGACAGGGCGGGCTGCAAGTAGAAACCGGAAAGAGGAGGTTCTACCTCATGCTTCTAGAGGAAGGCCGCCTGGCTGCATGGGGCGCTCTTTGAGCTGGATTCCAGTGGAGAATGTTCTGGAACGCACAGGCTTGCATCTATGATCCCTATTGAGCATTCCGATTTCTTGCCAGGCAGCTGGAGTTTGGGACTGTGGGATAGTCAGGCAGTAAGGGACACAGAACTCCCCTGGATGGAGGGCTCTGCCTCGCCAAGAGATGACCCCTGGGACTTGCACATTGCCAAGGGCCAGAGTCAGACTCAAAGTGCTTGATCGCTGAGGCCTCGAGGCCTCAAGGCCTAGAGCGCCGCCCCATGGTGTACTGTGGAAAGTGGCTTTAGTGATCACTCTCTCACTGTGGTCACTGCACAGAGCCCCATCCCTAGCGGCTCCCCAAGGGCTTCTGCAGGGCCTAGCCGCCCCAGTGTGTGTGGTCCGGCCCTGCTGCTCTGGGAGCCCACCTAGGCGCAGGAGTGCACTCCGTGGGCCCCACGGGGTAAGACTCAGCACACGCCCTTGACCAGGCTGAGCCCGCTGAACCCCACTCCCTCGAGACCAGAGTGAGGCAGGTGTCCTCCAGCCCACAGTGATGACGAGGGAGGGTAAGAGGGCACTGGGGGGTCTGGAGCTTGGGCTGGATGTAGGTGGGGGCTCAGGAGGACGCCCTGGGAGGAGGGCTTGGGGTGTGGTGATTCAGAGCCAGGCAGGGAGTGAGCGTTGCGGCCACCAGCCAATCCTGTGTGGACATACCCGTTGCTCACTGCTGTCCCAGTGCAGGCAGGTGGTGGGGCAGGAGTGGGGCTTCCCCCAGGCTGCCGGTGTGGTTCGGTGGGACAGGCTCCCGGCCCCCGGGTCCTGGCACAGGGTGGAGGGCGCAGGATGGAAACCAGGGTTAGGATGTCAGGACAGGCAGGAGCTGGGCCACACGCCCCATGAAGGTGTCAGGCAGTGGGACTTGGTATGTGGTGGCTGGTTCTGACTGAGGATGAGTCTTCCTGTGTAGGTTTGCGGTCTCCAGGTGTTAGAGCTCGCAGCCAGGAGGTGTGGCAGGAACTGCTGGGCAAGCATGCTGGAAAAGGAGCAGTGGGTCCTGCTGGCGAGGTTACAGCTGGGGCCGGGGGTTGCCCATGGGGTGTGGGGTGCAAGGGCAGGGCACTGCCCATGGCAGGCACAGGACAAAGCAGGGCGTCCGTGACGGTCGTCTGTGCAGGCAGGCGGGATGGGCCGCCCTCCTTTCCCTATGCCCCCAGCCTCCCGAAGTCGCCTCCCAGTGTCTCTGATGGGGGTAGGGTGGGCCTTGGGGTCCTCCCCTCCCTGGAGGTGGATGCCCCAAGTGCACCCACTGGGTTGAGGGTTTGCTGCCATGATCAAGGCTCAGGCAGACCTCCTGGTCCGTCACTGTGGCTGGCACCGTGTGTTCACTTGGCGCTGCCCCTACCCATGGAGGAAGAACTCGTGTCCCTGTGGTGCTGACACACCATCAGGGCCAGGAGACCTGGGCCACTGGACAATCACAGCTGCCTGGCCCGAGGGGAAGGAATTGGTGTGTCCAGAGGCTGGGCGCTGTGTGGGGCAGACTGCAGCCTCCTCGGCCCCTCTTGGGACCTGGTGGCCCCCAGCGTCTCCTCTGTTCCTCCTGTGTTCCTCCCCCCACCCCGCTCCCCAGACACTCAGCACCTAGGAAGTCAGAACAGACCCAAGGGAGCGGGCTGGGTGGCCCACGGGACATCCATTCTGGAAAGGATGGGGCTGTGCGAAGCGTGCCACTGAGGGCGACATGAGGCCTCCATGCACTGGGCCTGGGGAGGGAGAGGGCTGTCCTCTGCTAGCCGGCGGCGGCCATGGGCGCCGAGCTAGATGCGCGCATACGCAGGCCTGTATGTGGCATGTGTGTCTGGGGGGGGGCTGGGACACCAGAGCAGAGCTGGAAGTCCAGTGGGATCATTGCTGGATAGAAGCAAGGTGCTCTTGAAGAAGGAAACTCACAAGAGGCCCAGGAGCTAAGAGTCAGACACTTGGAGATGACACGCACGCAGAGTGTTGATGGTTCCTCTGGGTCCCTTCTTCCTGTGTGTTTTTCCCGTTCTCCAGGGCGCATGTGTGTACTGTGATGGCCCCAGAATAGCAATGCTTTAGCAAGATTACCCGGTGAGCCGAGATTGCAGATTAGAAGCAGTGCCTGCCGGGGCCCTGCTGAAGAGCTGCCCTGGACTGGGGGACTGGGCGTCTCCCAAACCGAGTGACCCATCCTTCCTGGGCCTGATTGCCTGTCTGCTGGCCACTGACTGCCTTGGGAACCTCCACACCTTACCAGGGTCCCCCATCAGCCCTGCAGGGTCAGGCCAGCATAGGGAGCTGCTGCAGCTCCCACATGCCCTCCAAGGGTCTCCCCCTGGGGCAGGGCACACCCACTTCTGGCCTTCCTGCCATCACACTCACGTGACTGGATGGGCAGGCCGCTTCTCCAGGGCCAGGAGCAGCTTTCTCTTCCACAGGAGAGGGAGGGCTGACTCCCCTGGGAGAGGTTTAGTGCCAAGAGGCAGGAGCAGGCTGGGATTCCCAACCCCTCCCAACTCGTCCAGAGCAGCCCAGGCTGAGTGAGACTGCCGCACCCCACTCAGGAGGTGGGTCCTGTCCTAGGGCGGGGCTGGGAGTGTCAGGCGGGCACAGAGCTGCCTGGGCCCTTGCCCCGCAAACTCCCGCTCGTGTTCTCCCCTGTGGCAGGTGTCTGAGCCCTGTGCTGCAGGCTGAGAGGGGACTACCACTGCCTTCCTGCTGGCTTTCCAGACAGTATCAGAGAGGAGGGGCGTCAGGAAGTTGTGCTTCCTCAATGTCAGGCCCTCGCTTCCTGATGGAAGTTCCCAGAACAGGGCTTGGGTTCCGCTGACCTTGACCTTGTCGGCCTCTGGGGCATGGTGCCAGGAGACGCAGGGGTGGGGACCCAGTGTTCCCCTCCCTGGAGAAGTCCAGGCTCCCCAGGTGGGGTCAGAGTGGACAGCTGGGCAGGCCATGTGTTGGTGTTACCAGGTAGCCTGCCCCTCAGGGAGGTGCAGCCAGGGTTTGAGAACCACCTCCAGCTCTGCCCAATTCCTGGGGCAAGTTGGGGGTGTGTGTGGCTGCAGCTACCCCACTCCCTGGGGTCTGCTGATGACTCCCCACCGTCACCCACAGGCATGTCAGGACCAAGGCCAGTCGTCCTGAGTGGACCTTCGGGCGCTGGGAAGAGCACCCTGCTCAAGAGACTCCTGCAGGAGCACAGCGGCATCTTTGGGTTCAGCGTGTCCCGTGAGGCTCTAGGGGCTTTGGGGGTCTCCACTGATCCCCCACACATGGGGATGTCCCCATACTGCTGACCCCTCCAGGAGCCCTCCCCACACACACACACGGGATGAGTCCACACTACGGAATCCCTAGAGCCCCCTGAAGCCCCACACATGGGCTGAGCTTGGTCCTGCGAGGCGGCCCTGGGGATGGGATGTGTGGGGTGTCCTGGGTGGGTCACAGGTGCTTCTTCCTAGACACTACGAGGGACCCGCGGCCTGGCGAGGAGAACGGCAGAGGTGAGCTGGCCCTGCTGCTTGGTGCCCCAGTGCAGGTCTGAGGCCTCGGTGTCCCCACCTGATGCTGGCCCTCCTCCAGGGTGGGTGGGCAGGCCTAAATAGGTTATAGGCATCAAAGCAGCGCTGGCGCCAGATGTCCATGTGAGCGGCTGGTGGGGGCCTGGTCCCAGCTCCAGGCAGCGGTGGGGCACTGCTCCAGGCCTGTGCGCTGTGTTTCACGTGGCCATGCAAGTGGAGTCATAGCCGTGCACACCATGTAGGACTCTCTGCCGTCATATGCACCCTCTGTAACCTTAGGCATTTGTGCCTGCCTGAGACAGAGCATCCAGTCCCCCCAACCTCCCCACCGAAGCTGGGAGTCTCCAGGTCCCTCCAAGCCAACGGTCTCCAGGCCCCCTTCAGTGAGGACGGTGTGAGAAGTCGCATCTGCACATCCATCCCCTCCTTAGACCCCTCCCTGCCTGGTGGCCGCAGCAGCCTTCAGTGTGGATAGGCAGACAGGCCCAAGACAGAAGCTGCTTCTGGCCATGTGTGGTTCCACAGGCCCCGGTAGCCTGGCTGTGGGCAGCCTCAACGGCTCCTGCTCCTTGCAGATTACTACTTTGTGACCAGGGAGGTGATGCAGCGGGACATTGCCGCCGGAGACTTCATCGAGCACGCTGAGTTCTCAGGAAACCTGTATGGGACCAGGTGGGCGCAGCACGGCACCCTCCCTCCCAGCCTCCCAGAGACCTAGAGTGGGCAGCCCCGGCAAGGGCTTCTCTCTGCAGGCTGTCCGGGGTGAGGACCCGGCCCCTCCCGGGATGGAGAAGGGCAGCTGTCAGGGTTCTCAGGCCTCCCCCTCCTGGCCCTGCCCAGGCCCACCTGGCCAGGGCACTGTGGGAACAGAGCCACCCAGGGGCTGGTGTACAGTGAGGACGCAGGAAATCTGGGTGTCAGAGGCCTACAGGCTGCACGGCGGCGCCACTCCCACACCCAGCAGCCCCTGCCTCCTACCTCACACCTACACCTAGAGCAGTGTCATGGCACAGGCAGGCCCAGGCTTGCTAGGCAGCAGCCTGTATCCGAGTCCCACAGAACCGTCATGCTCCAGCCCAGGTGCATCTGGGAAGGGCAGTCAGCCCCCAAAGTGGGTCGCAGGCGCTGCAGTTCCCCTTAGATGGCTGGTGTGCGAGCCCTGGGCCTTGCCCAGAGCCCAGCAGAGGGCTTCAGATGAAAGGGTTGCTTCCGGAAAAGGGGAGCAGATGCCAGGTCGGGGTGGACCCCTGCAGGCCCCCTCCCCAGCCAGGCCCAGAGCAGGGAGTGGGGGCGGCAGTGGCCCTGGGGACCGGCAGTGGAGGCAGTGGGGTTGCTGGGTGCTGAGCGGCCCCTCCCCTACCCCAGCAAAGCGGCCGTGCGCGCCGTGCAGGCCAGGAACCGCATCTGCGTGCTGGACGTGGACCTCCAGGGCGTGCGCAACATCAAGAAGACTGACCTGCGGCCCATCTACATCTTTGTGCAGCCACCCTCGCTTGATGTCCTGGTGGGGGCAGGGAGACCTGGACTGGGGGAGGGGCGGGGCTGCCCTGTAGGCTCTGACCCTCACGTGCTCCTCTCAGGAGCAGCGCCTGCGACAGAGGAACACAGAGACAGAGGAGAGCCTGGCCAAGCGGCTGGCCGCTGCCCGGGCGGACATGGAAAGCAGTGAGTACCTGACCAGTGTCCTCCACTCACCCCCACAGTGGACTGACTCACCGGCCCGAGGGTGGAGGGCCGGTGCTGTTATTCATGGCCCCCCACCCCTCACTGAGCCTCCACTGGCCCTGCGCCCCCCCTCCCCCAGGCAAGG
This sequence comes from Rhinolophus hipposideros, assembly GCF_964194185.1. Taxonomy (NCBI): domain Eukaryota; kingdom Metazoa; phylum Chordata; class Mammalia; order Chiroptera; family Rhinolophidae; genus Rhinolophus; species Rhinolophus hipposideros. The sequence continues at coordinate 2,185,008 of NC_138069.1, read as the reverse complement.
AGCCCGGCCTGTTTGACCTGGTCATCGTCAACGACAGCCTGGACAAGGCCTACTGGGCTCTGAAGGAGGCACTGTCCGAGGTGGGCTGGGGGGCGGGGGCTAGGCCTCTCTGTGGGGAAGGGCCTGGGACAGGGGACTTGTGGCCCAGGCCCTGGGCAAGCCCCTCTTTCTCTCTCTCCTGCAGGAAATCAAGAAGGCTCAAGGGACAGGCCACTCTTGAGGAGGCTGCCAACTGTGTTCTCCCTGGACAGTGCCCTGCACCCACCCAGGCAGCCAGGGTGTCCCCAAGAGGTGTTTCTGCCTGTGTCGTTCACCCCGTCCCCATGCCCATTTCTGGGTGCCCTGTGCTCAGTTCCCCTCTCCACTAGGAGCTGGTCCTGTGTCCTAATAAAGAGCTGCTGGTTAGTGTCCTTGAGCCCATGGATTGCTGCCCTGGCCCTGCTCTGCTCACACCAGACTCCTGCAGACTGCCAGCCCCAGGAGGGCTGGGAGCTTCACATTACCCCCACCCCCACCCCGTCAGCTACTTGGGGCTGCTGGCCAGTGGGGCTACTCCCCAGCGGCACATTACTCCCTGGGCTCCCCGTGCCCCAGTTCCATGTTGGGAAGAGCAGTAGGGATGCCCCACGCAGGGACACCAGAGGTTCTGCAGGTTCCCCACACCCCAGCTCTATTCAGGGAGACGAGTGAGCTGTGCTGCCTCCTGGTGGGTGTGGGTCCCCCCTCCCCCGGGAGTAGGTGCGGCTGCTAGGGAGCACACGCCTCTCCCACTGCCTAATCAGGTAGCTTGAGGCTGGGGAGACAAGGCCCTGCTCCAGCCACCCTTCTTCCCAGCTGTGGGTCCCTGAAGGATAGGTGCTGCTAACCTGGGAGCGGGGCTGACACTTCAGGGACAGGACCCTGCCTCAGGGACCCTCACATGCCGTATCCTATATCAGTCCTGTGCACAGCCACTGAGCCCAGCTGGCATGATAGTCTGGGAGAGGCTAGTCCAGGAAGGACACCTGGGGCCTCTGGGGGGGTTCCAGGCTCCCTGGAGTCTGAGAAGATACCCAATGCTACTCGTCTCAGGGCAGAGCAGCTGTGGTGGGCGGTGGTACTGTGGCTTGTACCCAGGCCACGCTCCTGCGGCGGGACCAAGACAGAGGAGGCAGGGAGCCCAGACGAAAATAGTGGGGACTGGGCGTCATCCAGTGTCCCAGAGGCATAGAGGAGGTCTGGCCTGGATGCGGGACTGTAGGCAAAGGGGTGCTGGGCAGCCCCCCAAGTCCAAGAGCAGGTGAGGCAGGGCCAGCTGCCTCCCAGCACGGTGCAGCCAGGGGGAGGCCTCTTTCCTCTCGGCCCTGTGCAGTCCCAGGGACAATCGGGGATTCAGACCCCAGGCCGTGGGGAAACAATGGGGCCCTTGAAGGGCCTCCCCCTGCATTGTGCTTGGTGGTGAGAGGTGGCCCTGGGTCAGGCCCTGGACTCTGCCAAGTGCACACCCTTGGAGGCCAGTGTCTGACCAGCCAGCAGGTGGAAGGTCTCAGGGACTTGCATTTTCTAGCCTGAAAAAGGTAGGGTGATGTCTAGGGAACTAGGTGTAGGGTTCCTTTTGTGGCTGGGCAGTGTCACCCTCCCCTCTAGGCAATGGTCTCGGGCCCATGCTGGCTTCTCCTGAAACAGCAGGCCAGGAGATGGCAGGCACTGGGCATGGCCAGGTGTTCCTCCATTCTGGGGGTCTGTCAGGCCCATTGCTCTAATGGGCAGGTCCTGATTTGCTGGGTCTTCTGGGACAACGACCCGGGGTGGAGGTGAGGGGGTGTGGGGCTGTGGGGGCTACTCGGTCCGGCTGGCGAGCAGGGAAGGAGAGGCTGTGTGTCCAGCACCTCCCCCAGCAGCTGGGGCCCCTCAGGCTGTGCGGGACTGGCCAGCCCACACCAGTCAGGCAGCTGCAGTGTGTCCAGAGGCTGGGGCCTGGGCTTTTCAGGCCTGGGGGGAATCTGAGCGCCCCACCCCTATACACGGGCAGACAAACTGGTGGGTACGCCTGCCTGCCCCCACACTGCTCCTGACCCAGCCTCAGCCAGCCTCAGCATGGCCTGGGACTTCCCTTAAGTCCTCTTGGGCGCTTACCGGGTCCCAAGTCCTTACGTCTGGGCCCCGGGGGTCAGTAGAGAGCAGAACAAACCCTTGTCCTCCAGGAGGGGCCCCCAATGTGCTGCAGATATGGTAAGTGAATTGTCTGGGTCGTGAGGGTCAAGGATGGGAAATGGAAGTGGGCAGGGGTCCCATCAAGAGAAAGCAAGGCCAGGGGCAGCAGCCAGTCCATCAGTGGCCAGGGCTGCTGTACTGGAGAGGGCTGTGCCTGCCGGGGGAGTGGGGTTCCTGTGCTGCCCTGGGCTGTGGGGGTAGCAAGTGCACTAGGCGAGGGGGGCGGGTGTCTGAGAAAAAGGAATGGTGCCATGCTGTGTGCTGAGAAAGGCAACAGTGGTGGCTTTACCCAGGTCAGTTTGGGAGGTGGGGGTGGAATGGGGTTTAGGAGGGTGGAAAGTGTGGGCACCCTTCAGGGGTGGGGGCTCTGCATCCTGCCCTGGGCACACAGTGCCTGAGGGGGTCTGCGGGGGACATAGGCCTGGCTGCTGGAGCTGACTGGCTGTGCCGCCATGACTCACTCCCCAGGCCTGCCCCCACCACACCTCCACCCTTTCGGGAGGACCTCCCCTCACTTCCCTGTTTCAGGGTTCCAGCCTCTGCATCTTGAGAGGGCCCCTCTGTGGGTGTTCAGTGTTTCTCTGCCCTGTTGGTGACCCCTGGAGTCCCGTGACCTGCACCTTGTGGCTCTGGGAGGGAACAGATCTCCACCTCACGTTCACCCTCCCTCCCTAGAGCTCAGGAGTCTGTTCACTGGTCTGCATTTGCTAAGCACGTGGTGAGGGCACCTTGCCCTCCTGACATGGGGGTGCTTCCCAGAAGGGAGTGCAAGTGTATGTGAGGGTGTGCCTGTGTGAGTCCAGACATGGGCGATGCCAGCCCTGAGGACTCTGAGATTGAAGGTTTTGACTGAGAGCCCGGGCTCCCTGGGCCATAACCCAGTGGGGTGTGTGAGCCCCCTGGGGCTGCTGGGACATGGGCAGCTGTGCTCTGCACTCGATGTGGCAGAGCACCCCCAGGCCTAGGGTTTGGGTTCTGGGCAGCCCAGAGTCCAGGTGAAACACAACTGAAGCATCAAGGGCGGGAGTCCAAGGTCCCAGGAAAGGACAACCCCATGGGGCCACCACAGAGCCTACAAGGGGAGACGGCGCGACTGCTAAGGTCATGTTGGGAGGTGGACATGCAGTCCCAGTCCTAAGCCTGAGTGAGGACTGTTCGCCCAGGGCTCCTCAGTGGGCAGGCCCTGGGCTCCAGCTGAAGCCTCAGCCTCGCAGGGCAGAGTCGCCTTGAAGTCCTGGTGGGTGTTAGTGTGGACGAGGGCTGCCAGTGCCAGGCACACGGGGGATCTCTGTGTCCTCAGGGACTGGAAGAAGCAGCCTGAGACTGGAGGTCCAGTGCTGGAAGGTTCCCCAGGCAGGGTCCCCACAGGCTTCGGGGAGCTGAGTAGTGGGGCCCTGCCCACAGCCCCACCTCAGTGGAGGAAGTTCTGCTTGGGCCCTGAGGGGCACTGGGAGGAAGTGGGGCCAGAGATGGGAAGGAAACTGCTGCCCAGGACCCAGCCTGCTACACTGCAGGATGGCGCTGGGCTGGCCCTGGCTGGCAGCCTTGCCGGCCTCCATAGAATTTTTGTTCAGAAGGGGCAGGGGCGGGGATTGGTGCTTGAATCTGGGAGAGTCCAGGTATCCTCCTGCAGAGGCCATTCCACTGGACCTGGACCAAGAGTGGTGGGCCAGCTCTGCCCACGATGGGCCCTCCTGATGCTCACTGGAGCCCACGGTGCCCTCCTCCCGAAGGCGCCTCCCTTCAGGCTCTCTGTGGGATGACCAGCTGTAATGGGGAGCCCGTGTTTGTGCCCATACTGGCCCAGCACTTCCTTCCCTCCCCCAACCCCACACCCTTGCTGACCACTCCCAGGCCCTTCCCCCCAAACCTCCTCCTGCATCCTGACTGGCCCCCACCTACACTTGCTCTGACCCATCACTTGAGCAAGATACTCTGTGAACAAAGGTTCCCGCAATGCCCCGGGGCAGATCCCTGAAGGACCAGCACCCTTCCCACAAGAAGCAGGCCCAGCTGAGCCACTGCTGGCCACAGCATCCCAGCAGCACTGACAGCCATGAGGGCAGCCTGTTCCCACCCCTCCGCAGCCCAGGGCAAGTCACCAAAGTCCCTACTCAGTGGTTGCAGCCTCCAGACAGACCAATACATGCCAGGCAGGAGGAAAAGACAGGGAGAGGGGCTCGGGGTGATGGGTAGGAACTATTTTAATTTTAGGGGGGAATATTGGGGGACAGTGTGTTTCTCCAGGGTCCATCAGTTCCAAGTCATTGTCCTTCTATCTAGTTGTGGAGGGCGCAGCTCAGCTTCAAGTCCAGTCGCCATTTTCAATGTAGTTGCAGGGGGCACAGCCCACCATCCCATGTGGGAATTGAACCAGCAACCTTGTTGTCGAGAGCTCACACTCGAACCAACTGAGCCCTCCGGCCATCCTAAGGTTTTTATTTTACAACCCTGGTGGTTTACGGAGAAGTTGTGGAGACCAGGGAGAGTTCCCATGTGACCTCCCACACTCATTCCCATGGAACACTTATCACAATCAATGCACCAATAATATGCTGTCAAAACTTCCCCTAGATTCCTGAGTTTTCCCATGACTTTCGCTGTCTTGGGGCCAGGCCCCTTCCCCGCAAGCAAGACCACACGCAGCAGCGTGTGCTCATCAGTTCTCCCCTGGGCATTCATGCCCGTCCCCCCCCCCCCCCAGGGCCCATCGCAGCATGCAGCCCTCGGATCTCCTTAGGCCTCAGATCCCCTTGCCTGACACCCTTGGCTGTGTCAGTCAGGTATGTTGTAGGAGGCCCTTCTGGAACTTGCCTCCTGTTGTCTCGTGGTGGTCTGGGCTGAAGTTTGGAAGGAAAGGCAGCAGGAGCACCGCCCTTGTCACGTCATAGCAAGGCCCATGTTCGCAACTGGCTTTTCACTGTGGGTGAGACCTGGCCCTGACCTGAGGTGACATTTGCAGGTTCCACTCTCCCCTCCTTGCATGCTCTGGAAGGGGCACTCTGAGCATCAAACCCTGGGAATGGTGAGTTGGGCTCCTCTCCTGGAGGGTACAGTGGCTGCAAAACTAGAATTCTCCCCATTTAATTATTCAATTATTTGTATCAATGGGGATTCATTTTACACCATGTTAATAATCTATAACCCAATCTTTATTACTACTTTATTCACTCTATTTCCTAAAATGACCTGGCTTCAGACACAGGAAACTCTTGGGCGAGCTCCTGCATTGCTTGGCACGCCCTTCAGCGCGCCCATGCCTCCATGCGTGCGCGCACACGCGCGCGCCAGCACCTCCTTATTTCCGGCACCGCCAGGTGCTCCAGACGTTTCCTTTCCTGAAAACATCCTGCCCTGGAACCAACCGTTTCTCTGTTTCTCTGAGCCCAGGTCCCTTTACTGGGGAGTAGTATGGAGGTGTGTTAGTGCTATGGGGTGTTTTTGATTTAGGCCATTCAGCGGTCAGGCAAGGAAATACAGAGCCCTGTACATGCACGTGTGTATCTGTGACATTCTCTAGGAAACCACCTGTGCCGAGGTTTAGCTGAATGAGGGTTCAGATCCATGTCTCCAATGCTAACCCGTAACCATGTGGAAATTCAGATCCATGTCTCCAATGCTAACCCATAACCATGTGGAACACGCCAGCCCCTCCTGTCGCCTTTCTGTAGCCCCCACACAGGGAGGACTGAGGCCCTTGGCATCTCCCCAGGTTCAGTCCCAGTGTGCAAGCAGAGGTGTGTGTGTGGGGGGGGGTCACGCATAAGTGTGTGCAGGGTCAGCATGCCAGGAGTGGAGCAGAGGCCTGGGAGGGGTGGGCTTGGCACATGAGGAGTGGGATGGGGGTGCAGTTTCCTTGGCACTGGGGGCAGATGCGCTTGGCATTTCACTCCATAGTCCGGGGAGACCGCAGACTCAGAAGGGTCCTTGTACTTCCTAAGGTACCTGCGGAGTGAGTGCAGGCCTTGCGGGGTCGCATCCAGGGTTTGCTGAGGGGCCCAAAGGGGTGCGAGGAGGAGAACTGTCCAGGACAGGCCCACCTGTGTTGGAAGCCACTCTGGAGGGAGATATTTGGGACTGGTCCTCTGGAGTTTTTGGTGCCTGCCAAAGTCCATGTGCCAGGTAGGAGGCAGCACCCGCTGAAGGTGTGGATTTGGGGACACTGTCCATGGCCCTGAGACCAGGGTGGGGGTCTTCCAGGACAGAGCTGATCAGTGCCAGTCCCCTGACTGCAGAATGACCGTGCCCTGACTGCATGCGTGACACAAGCCCTGCACACAGGTACACAGCATGTGGACATGCACACTGGTCTGAAGAGCCAGAGCCTCTGCCCCTGCCCGGAGGCTGCTTGAGCTCCCCCATGTCGCTCAGGGGAGGGAGAGAGGAGGTTTACCCTCTCCTCCCTCTTGCTGTCCAGGATGACCCCTCAGCTGACCTCCTGCAGGGCCACTCTCATCTGCCCTCTTCCTCACCTATCTGATCTCCAGGACCCTGACTGCATCTGCACAAGCCCCCAAGGCAGAGCACTGTCCCTTACGCCCGAGGCAGGATACAACCCATGCAGAGTTAGAGCTCGTGTGGAGAGCCCCCTGCCACGTTTCCTGAGTTGGTCATGGGCATGGGGAGAGCATGTCTACTGCGGGAATTAGCAACCACAATACCAAAGCTTTCCCCAAAGAACCAGTTAATACTGACCCCAAAGCCCTGGTCATTTCTGCCTGCAACCAAGACTCCTCTCCCCAGGAGGAGCTGGGAGGGAGGAAAGAGGTGGGGGCTGCTCCGCCACTCCCTTTCTGGGTTCCTGCGGGTTGGGGTGACCAAGGCCTCAGCCTCCTGTGATGTGGGACTGTCAGGTCAGGGCCAGAATAGGTCCTGGAGGCCAGTGGAGGTTGGCCCCGAGGAAGAACAGCCAGCATCAGGCCTGAGGGGTCCAGCTGTGAGTTCCGGCCTGAGACAGAACAAGGGAGGAGGCAGCCCTGGAGGGCTGGGCGTGTGCCCATCTGTACTTGTGTCTGTGTATGCACAAGTGTATGTGTACACGTGAGTGTGCATATCTGTGTACACATCTGAGTGCATGTGTCTGGTGACTGTGTGCATGAGTGTGTATGAGTGTGCATATATCTGAGTGCATTGTACACCTGTATGAATGTGTTTGCACATGTGAGGCAACTGCATGTGCACGAGTATATTTGCACACATGTAAGTGCATGTGAGTATGTACATGTATATGCACCTGTATTTATACATGTGCATACATGAGTGTGTACACCTGTATGCATGTATGTGTCTGAGTGAACGTGGGTGTGCATCTGTTTGCATTGCTCTGAGATGGGCTGAGCACAGATGTGAGGAAGTGGGGTCATTTCCCCAGGAACCCCTGCTACCCCCTCTTCCTCCACCTCCTCCCCCCGACCCCCTCCGCCCAGGGGAGAGGCCCCAGCTGCATAAAGAGGGCCCAGAGCCCGCCTGTCTCTGCTGCTCCATCCCACACCTGCCCACACTGCCGCCCAGACGTGTTCCAGAAGGGAAGGGGCCAGAAGCATCGAGCACTCAGGGGTCTCCTGCCCCAAATTATCCAGCTGCAGGTACTGGCCTTGGCTGTGGAGGAGGCAGGGTGGGTGTTGGGAGGTGCAGCTCCTCCCTGCAGGCATAGGGGCCAGGGTTGTGTGTCCCTGCAACCAGAGCCCCTTCTCCTGGGCACAGGTCCACCCAGGGGTCAGCTGGTTTGGAAAGGGCACTGGTCTGGGACGTGGTGAGTGGCCCATGGCTGTCTCTGAGTGTCACAACTGCCTTATGGTGACTGTGCACCTTGCTGGAGACAGCCCACCCTGGCCTCATCCCGCCTTCCATGCTGGGCCTTCCCAGCTGTGACTGCAAGAGGACATGCGGGTGCGCATGAGAGGGTGGAGCAGCCCAGAGGGTCCAGCGGCAGCACCTGGTGCAGCTGAGCTAGGGGAGGGCGGAGCACAAAGGAGTCTGGGGGCCCTTTGCGGAGTTGGAGGGACCAGAGACCCTGTGCAGTGTGTGGAGGGGTGAACTGCTGGGGGGCTTAGGGTGTGTGGGGCATGGGGGCTGATGGGGGACGGTACTGGCAGAGGAGGTGGAGGCCGGGCAGGGAACAGGACTCCATGAGGTCCTCCCCACCGGCCTGGGTGCTGCTGGGGGCTGAGTGAGGTAGGGGCTGTGGGTGCATGTGGGCTAAAGCTGTGCAGCCCCCAGACTGAGTAGGGCTGGCAGCCCCAAGAAGCTGGCTCACCACTTGACTCCCTGTGGCTCTCAGGATCTTAGGGTGGGGGTGCCCAGAGGTGGGGGAGGCGCGCGACTTGCCTGGGACCAGGCTTTCCTGGGGTGGCTAGGGGAGAGCAGGAGGGGCTGGCTCCACTCCAGGCCACAGGGACCTGGGGTCTGATCTCAGGCGACAGGGGTGAGTGCTCAACTGGAGCAAGGCAGCCTGTCATCTATCTGTGTGCCGTCTGTCCTTCTGCTGCCCAGGCCCCCCTCTCCCTCTGTGCACCCCACGGGCAGTGTCAGGATCTGGGGTGGGGGCTGTGCTCCTGCAGGGGCTGCCCCTTCAGCGGAAGGCGGTGAATTAGGTACTGGGGCCCAGGCACCAGGCTCCAAAGACCCCTGCCCCAGGGTTCCTCCTGGCCTTAGGTTGAGTTCCACGTGGCCAGCGTCCCGCCCCCGCCCCCACCCCCAAGGCTGAGCTCTGCTGTGGCCCACAGGTCCCGCCCCCCCGCCCCTATGACCAACATGAGCTGGAGCTTCCTGACGCGGCTGCTGGAGGAGATCCACCATCACTCCACGTTCGTGGGTAAGGTATGGCTCACGGTGCTTGTGGTCTTCCGCATCGTGCTCACGGCTGTGGGAGGAGAGTCTATCTACTCCGATGAGCAGACCAAGTTCACGTGCAACACGCGCCAGCCAGGCTGTGACAACGTCTGCTACGATGCCTTTGCGCCCCTGTCCCACGTGCGCTTCTGGGTGTTCCAGATCGTGGTCATTTCCACGCCCTCCGTCATATACCTCGGCTACGCCGTGCACCGCCTGGCCCGCGCTGCGCAGGATGAGCGCCATCGCGCGCCCCGCTGCCGCCCCGGGCCCCGTGCGCCGCTACCGATACCCCCGCCGTCCCACCCCAGCTGGCCTGAGCCCACCAACCTGGGAGAAGAGCAGCCCATGCTGGGCCTGGGTGAGGAGGACGAGGAGCCGGCGGGAGCTGAGGGCCTGGGAGAGGAGCACGAGGCCGAGGACGTGGGCGCGGCCAAGGGCGCCGGCGGGGACGCCACGATGGCGGGGACCCCGGGCCCCAATGGGCCACACGACGGGCGGAGGCGCATCCAGCGCGAGGGCCTAATGCGTGTGTACGTGGCCCAGCTGGTGGCACGGGCTGCTTTCGAGGTGGCCTTCCTGGTGGGCCAGTACCTGCTGTACGGCTTTGAGGTGCCGCCCTTCTTCCCATGCAGCCGCCAGCCTTGCCCGCACGTGGTCGACTGCTTTGTGTCGAGGCCCACGGAAAAGACGGTCTTCCTGCTGGTCATGTACGTGGTCAGCTGCCTCTGCCTGCTGCTCAACCTCTGCGAGATGGCGCACCTGGGACTGGGCAGCGCACAGGACGCCGTGCGCGCGCGCCGCCCCGCGCCCGCCGCCCTTAGCCCCGCGCTGCGCCCGCCGCCCTGCCTGCCTCCCGCGGCGCCCGCGGGCCTGGCCTGCCCGCCTGACTACAGCCTGGTGGTGCGCGCGGCAGAGCGTGCGCGCGCCCACGACCAAGACCTGGCTAGTATGGCGCTGCGGGCGCTGCGGGATGGGCAGGCGCCCGGGGACCGCGACAGCCCGCCCTGTCCAGGCCTCCCCGGGGCCTCTCGGGAGCGCCCGAGGGCGGGTGCGCCACCTTCCGGATCGGGCAGTGCTACGTCGGGGGGCACCGGCGGGGGCCAGGGCCGGTCGGGCGCTAAGCCCAGGGCGGGCTCGGAGAAGGGCAGTGCCAGCAGCAGGGAGGGGAAGACCACGGTATGGATCTGAGGCCCCGCGCCCACAGCGCCCAGTCCTCCCTCCACTCCAGGCACGGGGTGGGGGCTGGGGGCTGGGCAGAGCACCACCTGTCACTGCCACCTCCTCCTCGGCCCACCGCTCTCCCCCTCAGGAGGGGTGGGAGGGGGAAGGGTACCTCCTGCTCAGGATCACTGCCCCTTCCCTGCTGAGCCCCTTCTCTGTCCGGGGTAAGAGGAGAGGACAGGCCTGACGGCCACAAAGGCTCCCCAGTTCTGATTCATAAACCCGCGGGTGGGGGTTGGGGGGTGGGGGCTGGGCAGGGCTTTGGCTAGGTCACTGTTCCTCCGCATGCCTCCTCCAGGGTCACCTTGAGCCTCTCTGGCTGGGATGCCCAACTCTTCCTTCAGAGCCTCCCTGGGACCTGGCTGGTGCCTCAGGACAAGAGTTTAGGATTGAGTGCCCCCTTTCCCTGCTCCCCTATAGCAGCCAGGGTGTGCTGCCCAGGGGTGTCTGGCCTGGGTGTTGGGGCTACTGTGCTTTCCTCATTCCCTGCAGCAGCCAGTGGAGCTCCTTCCCCAGCACCCCAGCACCCGCCCATCTGTTGGTTCCTGCAGAGCCAGGAGCATTCCTGGGTCTTCCTTGTACAGTAGAGGAACCAGGCAGAATGGGTAGAAACCCTGAGCGCAGCCCTATGCTGCGGCTCCTCCGCACTCCACCACCTGGGGCCCAGTGTATAAGCTGCTCATCCTCCTCCTGCGAATACCGGCCTGCACCCTGTCCCCTGTTTCCTGCCCATACAGCTGGGCCGAGGCCCTGGAAAGCTGGAGTGGACACCCCCTGTTTCCTGCCTATACAGCTGGGCCATGCCCTCTTAAATTTCTCTGTGGCCTGGCAGAGCCCTTCCTCTGGGACAGACTTGGGGTTCCGCAAAGACCTTGGTCTGCCCTGCTGCTGGGACCAACAGGATGGTGGCCAGGGGCTGCGACTTCGGTGGTGCTTGGGGAAGGGGCTCTGGGCTCCTGCCCAGGGCCTCCCTGCCCTCAGGCCTCCTTCCTAATTTAAGCACAGCCTCCCAAACAAAGGGCATAAAATAATAAACTAACTTTTGTTTACAAGCGTGTGTGTACGTGTGGTGTGTATGTGCATGCACACGTGTATGTGTGTGCATGTGGCCTGTGTGCACATGTGGTGTGTGCAAGTCTGCATGCGCCTGTACGTATTCATGCGGTATGTGCACACATGTGCAAGTCCATAGCTGCTTTCTGGGGACACAGCTCATCTCCAGGTTGGCTGGGAAAGCAGCTCCTCAGAGACATGTGGGTGCAGCTCAGTGCCAGGCAGCAGGTGCAATAGGGCACCGCTGAGCACACAGATGGTGAGAACAGAGAGCAGGCCATGCCTCCATGCTCAGAGCCAAGGTCCAGCTGCGACTCGGAGGGCAGAGAGGCGCCAGCATGGTCCGGACGGCAGGCAGAGCCTACAGTGGTGGCTTTGGTGAGGGGCAGAGGTGGGCGTAGGAGAGGGAGGAAGAGGGGAAGAATCAGCTGCTGCCAGCAAGGAACCACTTCCATCTAGACTGCAGCGACCCAGCTGTTTCCCAGCCTCTCTCAGGCCCAGGGCAGGTCATGACAGCCTCTCCCAGCGGCAAACCATCCCGTTGATGTCCCAGGGCCAAGCCCCGAGACAGGCTGAACCCAAACTTAACCTTAGCCTACCTGTGGTCAGATGCCAACTGCAGGTTGAGTCCCCCTTCTGTTTGTGGAGTCTGACTGGCTGAGCCCTGTCCTCAGGGGTGCCCCACCCCTAGGCTGAGCCCCACCCCTGGGTGAGCCCTAGATCCAAGTAAGCCCCACTCCCAGGGGAGCTCCGTCCCAGAAAGTCTTGATGGCTATGCCAATCTGGGTCCAGAATAGGGGTACACCACTCGCCTCTCTAAGAGAGGAAGGTCCATGGAACCAGCAGTCCCAGACTTGGGTCTGTGCTACTGGTGGGGTCGTCACTGGGGACACCAGGTCCCTCGGATGGGGGCCATGCTGTCCATCCCCTATGGGTGCGACTGGGCACAGTGAGTGGCAGAGCTGGCGATGGGCATATGCAAGACACGCCTGTATGCCGGCACCCTCTCCGTTGCCCCTCCACTCCCCCAGGTCAGCCTCCTGCTGCTGGCTCTCCTCTCAGTGGAGGCTCTGGAAGAGCTCAGGACTGCAGAGAGTCGGGTGGGCATCTGGCTGGGGAACAGTGGGACACTTGGGGTTCATAACAGCTCTAGTGGCTGGAGTGGCCAGTGAGGAAGGCAGGTGTATATTCTCAGCAAAGCCGGGAGGCTGGGCTGGTCCTAATGGTCAGTGCTCTGGCATCTGACGGTGACAGGGTCCATGAGGGTGGGAGGTGAGGCTCAGGACCCCCAACATCCATCTGAAAAGCAGCCACAAAACCAGTGGACAGGGGAGGCACTGGGCAGGTTTGTGCTCGGGGAAGAACATTCTGGATTCAAACATTCTAAACAGGATGTCCAGACACTGGTCTCTTCTTGTCCTTGCACTTGGACTCAGGCTGGAACTTTGGCCACCGGCTCTTCTGGGTCTTGCAGATGGCAGATCGTGGGACTTCTCAGACGCCACAATTGCATGAGCTAATTCCTTATAATAAATCTTTATATAAATCAAGTTGTTTCTGTTTCTCTGGAGAACCCTGACTAACACACACCCCATCAGTCAGAGCTGGTTAAAGGGCATCCCAGAAGTGAGGGAAGTTGCACGTGGGGGCTCTGTTCTGGAAGGTGTCTCTGTCATCTTGGGATGTGTAACAAATACTACAGTCTTTTAGGGCTTACACAGACATTTACTCATATTTCTCACAGTCCCAGAGGCTGGAAGTCTGGGATCCAGGTGTGGGCAGGACTGTTCTCCTGAGTCCTCTCCTCTTGGCGTGTGGACAGCTGTCTCCTCCTTGTGTCCTCACATAGTCGTCCCTTTATGTGCGTCTGTGTCCTGATCTCTTCTTACAAGGACACTGGTCCTACGGGATGAGGACCCACCCTGGTGACCCCATCTCACCTTCATCACATTTTTAAAGGCCCCACTGAGGCCCTGGGGTTGGGATTCATCCTAAGGTATATGCCCAACACAAGGCGCGATCACCGCAGAAGGCACAGGCCTCCTGCCTCGGGGACTCGGGGACCTGGAGGCACTACTGGCCTCCTGTCAGGTCTTCGAACTTTCAATGGTGGTGCCGTAGGTTCTGTTGTCACTGGCTGTCCCAGGCCTGGGGAGCCAGCCTCTGTGTCGTCTGTGGTCCTGCCTCCTCGATGCAGTGATACAACCAGGGTCTCATGCCTGAGCTGGTACCCTAACGTGGGCGGCCATCTCCCACCTGGGGTACGATGCTCAGGTCTGTTAGCTCTCAGAGGCGCAACATGGTGCTTTGCGCTCACTTAACTCCTTACAAACAAACAAACCCCGTTGGTTTTCACACCCACTTGAGATGACCATGAGGATGGAAGGTTGAACTGTCCCCCCACCTGTCCCTGTCCTTTGGGCTCAGGAGCAGGTCGGCAGGATAAGCCTCAGTGCCTGGCAGGGTGTCCGGGCTGTTCGGGGCCCGCCCAGGTCCATGCTGAGGCCGGGCCAGTCAGGGGAGTGTCTGGGGCAGGATCCGACAGAATGGCCTTCTTGTCTCATTCTCATCCGTTTCCATGGCCGGAGCCAGCTCCCCAGCTGCTCAGGGAGACCGCAGAGGGCTGTGGGGAGGGGGTGTCCAACACCTCCAGAATAGGGCAGCTTCCTTCTCCTGCCTTTGGGAAGGGAGGATACCATGAGGAGAGAAAAACAGGAAACCACCCCTGGCCAGGCAGCAGCTCGGAAGCGGGGTCCAGACCCCCGTGCCTGCCGTTTTCCAGTTCTCAGCTCCCCACCCCATCTGATGGTTCCACGCCCCTGGCCTCTGAGAGAGTTGAGCGCTCGTGGAATCCAGCTGCAGCCCTGGCCCCCGCCTAGCCCAGGTCAACTAGTAGTGTTCCCTGGGAGCCTTCTGAGACCAGGCCACAGCTTCTCCAGAGCTACCATGTGAGAAGTGTTGTGGGGACGCCTGAGAAGGAGCAGTAGCTAGGAGGTGCACATGTGGCAGGGTCCTTGGTATTGGGCTGGCCAGAATGCTGCAGAGACCCAAGAAGGCTTCACGGAGGAGGGGCCCCAAAGCATCACTGGCCAGCAGACTGTGGGATGGTGGGAGCTACTTGCTGTCTGCTCTATCCACTGAGGAAGCCACTGAGGAAGCCACAGGCCATGTGTGTCTCTGGGCACATCAGTCGTGCCATCAGGGCGATACTGGGAGGTTCATCTGACATCATTTGAGTTAATTTGCATTCGAACAGCCCTGGTGGCGGGGCAGGCTGGTTTGGTACTGCATCAAGAGGTCAGGGAGGTTCTAGGTGGCCCCGGGTCGCCTGGGGCCCTTCCTGCCCAGTGGGGAGCAGGGTTCTCTGCTGGCCGGGGACAGGCTGACGTGAGACTGGAGGAAGTTTCCCCCCACCTCGTTTTGTCCTCAGGGGCTGGCAGGGAGGTGCCGGGTCAACCGTGGAATGCCCGGCCAGCAGAGGAAGGCCTCATCCATGAAGGGCTGTGGGCCAGCAGAGCCACATACCAGGCCTAGCTGGTCACAGCCAGGAAGTCAGCTGGGTGGGGGACCAAGGGTTTCAGGGACCAGAAGGCACCGGGCAGGCTGCTCGAAGCCCTCACCACCCAGTCAGCCCAGCTGGGAAATCGGAACTTGCAGGGTTTGAGCAGCGCGACATTGAGGGGGTGCAGCCCGGCAAGTGGGAGCAGGACAAGCAGAAGACTGGCAGGAGACAGCAGGCAGACAGGGAAAAACGTGGACAATTGGTGAATCTAGGTGAAGGGTGGTACAGTTTTACTATTCCTTCACAATTTCTGTAGGTTAAAATTTTCAAGTAGAAAGTTGGAGAAATGCATCCACACATGGTCAGAGCAGCTTTTTTGGGAGGTGGCATCTGGGCCCAGTCTTGAGGTGGGGACAAGTCACGTGCTGTTGGGGGGTCTGCTGGGAGAGCAAAAGGGTGGGAGGCAGGAGAGGGGGCAGGGCTAACTGCTGATCCTGCACGGGAGTGTAGGGCTGTGAGCTCTGTGGGTGGGTTCAGGTGACGCACGAGGACTTTGTGCATGCTGAGGGGTGGTAGGCAACACTGAGCATGGCAGAGGGTGAGCTGCTGGGCGCTGGAGCAGTGTGGCTCTGAGGAGATGTGGGGGTCACCCTTGTATACACAGTTTGAGTACCGACATGCCAGGGGAGTGCCAAATAGGCCATGGGATCTGAAGTTTGGGGGGAAATGCCTGGCGTGGAGACATCACTTGGAGCCATGGGCTTGTTGACTCCTGAAATCGTGTAGCTGGATGAGGTGGTAAGGGTGAGGGGAGGTGGAGAGGCCCCCAAGGACACCCTTGACCCCACACTATGGGCTAGCATGGTGCTGCTCTGAGGGCCCTGACTCGTGGGCTGGGCAGCAGTGACAGTGAGCCACCGAGTCAGATCCGGGTTAGAACACAGGAGGGGTGCAAGCATTTGTGGCTGGTTCCATGTGTCACCTTGCAGTCCTGGGTTTCAGAAACAGTGAGTTAAAGGAGAACACACAGGCTCTCAGAGTTTCCCTAAAAGGGGAACAAACAAATGGGGATGTTAGCTGATGGGGAAGTGGGGTTCAAAAGCTGTGCTTGATGTTAAGGGCTGAATTGTGTCCCCTAATATCCACATGTGGAAGCCCTAAGCCCCAGTGTCTCTGGAGATAGGCCTCAGGAGGTGATTAAGGTTGAGGTGATAAAGGTGGGGCCCTGATCCCATAGGACTTGCGCCCTTATCAGAAGAGACACCATGAGTGAGAAGGCAACGTCTGCACCCTGAGAGAGGCCCCACCAGAAATCTGCCCTGACAGCACTCTGATCTTGGACATCCAGCCTCCAGGGCTGTGAGAAAATGAGTATCTGTTGTTTAAGCCACCCATCTTGTAGTGTTCGTTATGCAGCCTGAGCTGACTGGGGCATTTAGGAATACAGTATGGCGGTTTCTGGAAAAATTAAACATAGAATTACCGTATCACCCAGCAATTCTACTTTGGGTTTATACTTATGACATTGTGATTAATAACAATAAATGTATATTTGGTCTTGTACTATTCCTGGCACAGAGCTCCTAAAACCCTTGGAATTCCTGAAATGGGAACCATAAAGGTGTCTTGTTGTTAATGAAATGATTTTGGAAAGCCCCCAAGTTTGGGGGCTTGTCCTCAGGGGAATGAACCTTGTCGTTAGAGTTGGAACTTTCAGTCCCACCCCCTGACCTCAGAGAAGGGAGACGGGCTGGAGATTAAATCAATCATCAGTGGTCAGTGATTTAATCAACCACTCCTATGTAATGAAGCCTCCATAAAAACCCCAAAGGACAAAGTTCGAAGAGCTTCCAGGTGGTGAACATGTGGAGGTGCTGGGAGAGTGCTGGGCTGAGAGAGACCATGGAAGCCCTTCGCTCCTTCCCACATAGCTTACCCTGTGCGTCTCTTCCATCTGGCTCTTCCTGACTTAGATCCTTTATAGTAAGTCAGTGATCCGGTAAGTAAATGTTTCTCTGCATTCTGTGAGCCACTCTAGTAAATTAATGGACCGTGAGGAGGGGATTGTGGGAACCATCCATCAGAAGCACAGGTAACAACCTGGACTTGCAATTGGCGTCTGAAGTGGGGGCAGTTTTGTAGGGCTGAGCTCTTCACCTGTGGAGTCTGACACCACCTCCAGGTAGGTAGGATCAGAAAGGATTTAAACTGGGACACTCAGCTGGTGTCACAGAATTGCTTGATGTGTGCCCCGCCCCGTCCCTCCCCCACACAGTTGGTGATCAGAAGTGTCAGAAGTAAAGGGAGTGAGAGAGTAAGGACACACGCGGGTGGGTTTCCTTACACGATGCCAAAAGGAACTGAAAGCAGGGTCTCGAAGAGGTATCTGCCCACCCGTGTCCATAGCATCACATTCACAGTAGCCAAGGGTTGGAAGCACCCCGTGTCCATCACAGGTGAACGGATACACAAAATGTAAGGGGATGTTATTTAGCTTTGAAAAGGCAGGAAATCCTGACACACTGTGGATGAAACTGCAGGACAGTGTGCGCAGTGGCATCAGCGGTCACGAACCGACAACGCTGCGTAATTCCTCTCACGAGTCCCGACAGGAGTCAGGTTCACAGAGACAGAGCGGAATGCGGGGTGCCAGGGGCTAGGGAGATGGATGGGGACTCCCGTTTGATTGTAGGGTCTTTCTATTTGGGAAGATGAGCAAGTGCTGGATGGCAGAGATGGATGCACCACAGTGGGAATGCGCTTCAATTCATGTCCCTGACCTGTGCACCTGGAAGGCGCTGACACTGCCAGCAGCAAGCAGAAACTCCGTTCTGAAAACCCAGGGCAGGCCCCGTCAGGTGCACCCAGAGCCTGGGACAAGGACCCAGGGCAGGGTGCGGGTGGGGCGGGGCGGGCGGGGCTGACGGACAGCCCAGGCCCCGCCCCGCCAACGACCCGCGCACGTCTCGCCCTCGCTCCACCCTGGCACACGTTCCGCCCGCCCGCCGCCAGGGGCCGTTGTGGCGCCCGCCCACCTCCCGGCCGCTCCCTCCCGGGCCGCTCCCTGCCGCCACCTCACTCGTGCCCAAGATGGCGGCCGCGGCGCTTCTTCGGGGCGCGGCTCCGGGGCGTGGCGGCCTGGCCTGGCGTTGGCGGCTGCGCACGGTCCCGAGGCACTGCCTAGCCCACGGCTCGAGCCGTCACGGCGGCGACGCTGAGGGCGGCGCGGGCTGGGCCTGTTTCCCGCTGGGCGAACGCACCCTGGTGCGCGTGCGCGGGCCGGAGTCGGCTCCTTTCCTCCTGGGGCTGCTGACCAATGAGCTGCCGCTTCCGGGTCCTGCTGACGGTGCCGCCGCGACCCCGGCGCGCGCAGGCTATGCCCACTTTCTCAACGTTCAGGGACGTACGCTCTATGACGTCATTGTTTACAGGTGAGAATGACGTAGTTGAGGCGGAGAGAAGTGGAGCAAGGGAGGGAGGATCTAAGAGGAGGGTAGGGAGTCAGGGGGAGGGGCAGGGCACCCAAGGGAGGGGCAGGGAGCTGGGAGGAGGGGCCACCCACGGGGTGGGCCTTCGGGGGGGGGGGGAGAGCAGCTGAAGATGGGAGGGGCACCCTGGAGGAGGGCATTCGGGTGACGCTGACGTAGGAGGGCGGAGGGGCACCCAGGGATGGGCCCGCGAATTGCATCCTTGGGGGTGCGGCCGGGGGTCCTCTGCACCTGGCCTCTGCTCCTGCTCAGCTTTGTCCTGTCTTCACTGCACAGAAAAGGGATCAGTAGCTCCTGAAGCCACGACTGCAGAGAGGACTGTGCGTGACCGGCTTGTACCGTGATTTTCCGAGTTCTGCAGTATTTCCCGCGTTTCCCTCCCAAATCTCCCGATATCCAGTGTTATCCATGTTTGGTGTTTTAATCAGTGTGTGTTGACATTATCATAACCTATGTGGTGGTAAGGAGGCTACGCCCTCGCGTGCAGTTCCAGGCCATGTGTCCAGAGCCATACTGGACCTCTGTTCTCTGACCAGTCCTCTGAGCCACGCAGCCCTGGGAACTGCTGTGTGCCCCTCCTGATTTGGATGCATCTGCATTTTTCTCAGTTGACTCCTGCGTCTGGAGGAGCAGGACTTTAGTGACTTATTGAGAGGTGGGATACTTCAGGTGGCCTTGGACTCCTTATGGCTCTGCAAATGGTCTTACTTGATGGCTTGGCTGGGATAAAACTCCAGGTGGAATATTGTCACTGAGAATTGTGACCTGTCTTCCTGCGCCAGTATTTCTGTTGAGAAGCCTCGTGCCTTCATGTTTCGGGGTCCTGAAAGCTCCTAAGGGCTCTTTATCTGATGATTATTTCGGGTCTTCTTTCCTATCGTGTTGCTTGGTGCTGGGTGGGCACTGTGACAGTGGAACGGGTCAGTAAGATATGGCCCTCAGGCAGTCACCACCTGTTTTTGTAAATATTTTATTGGAACGCTGCCACGCCCACTTGTTTGCATACTGTCTGGGGCTACTTTGCAGTCTGTCCAGTAGCAGATTTGTGATGGACATTGTGTGACCCAAGCCCGGGTTGTCTGGCGCTCTACAGAAAACATTTGTGACCCCTGCTGTGACCAGTTTTGTCCAGTTTCATTGTTTGTCTCTCCTTCCTCTAGTTGCTTTAATTTCTTTAATTTCTTTGTCTTAGAACCTGCATTCTTTATTTTTACTTTTTATTTTTATTAGGGAATATTGGGGAACAATGTGTTTCTCCAGGGCCCATCAGCTCCAAGTCGTTGTCCTTCAATCTAGTTGTGGAGGGCGCAGCTCACTGGCCCACGTGGGAATCAAACTGGCAACCCTGTCGTTCAGAGCTTGTGCTCTAACCAACTGAGCCATCTGGCCGCCCAGAACCTGCATTCTTATCTTGAGCCCTCTGTCAGTAACTTTCAGTAGCATCTATTCTCGTCATTACTGTTTTTAATTTATCAGCATTGTAATGATGTTTTGATCCCCGACTTTCCTTGCTATATCTGCAATCTGCCTTTACATCTTTTGGCCTTTGTGTTCTTGTTACAATGAATTCATATTCTCATAAGTCACGCTACAGTGGAAAGCAGTTTTCTTTTTTCTCTTCATACCTACCCTCTGGTCCAGAACATCACTGCCTAGCTGCTGTGCCATCAGTTCCTGTCCCAGTGCACGCACTTGGCCACTCTCTCCAGACATTGCCTGTGCCCTGATTTGTCCTGCAGACGAGTTGTTTTTTCTCTCCTGGCGAATTCCTGAGAATGGGGTATCATGATGGCACTCGCTGTTCAGTGTGCTAAGGGAATTGGAGGCCACTGTGATGATGCCCCCGACCCTGGTCTGCCTTCTGAGATTCCAACACGAAGTCCTGTATATGGAAGGGTGGGATGGGTGTTCATTCTGTCATAGACACCACAGAGGTAGTGGTCTTGCTTCTCAGCAGTGAGGAGAAGCAGGGGTCAGGATACCCCCTTGGATGGCTGCTTTTGTGCCTGGGGAGTTGGCAGGCAATGGATTCCTGTCCCAGTTCTGTGCTGTGGGGCATTGGGGGCTGAGCCTGCTTTCCTTCCATCCTACTTGACACCTCTTTTCTCTCCTGACCCCTCATGGGATTAGTTCATATGCTTCTGCCCTGCCTCAGTGTCAATGGCATTTACTAGGGTTTCCATGTGGGAATTCCCGCCCTTTCTCAGGAATTTTTTTCACTTTCCCATTCCTGAATCCTGAGATATAAACTGTTTCCTGTTCTCCACGATCAATCATTTACACAAAGTGATGGCCGATACTACCAATCACCTGGGTTCAAGGAGCTGATTCTCCCAATTTTCCGACCAACTTTTCTCAGGATTTGGGAACGGGAAAGCGAAAACGTTCCTTAGAACGGGCAGGAATTCCCACCTGGAAACCCCACCACCGACCTGTGTCCAGTCTCTGCGGGCCCTGCTCTCTGGGGAGAGGGCAGCACGGTGTGGCTGCCTCCGCGGAGGCCTCTGCCTTTCACTTTCTCCTCTTCCCTCCCGGCCTGGTTTTGTCTCTTCATCCACTCTCTCTCTCGAATTTCTCATTTCAACTCTCACACTTCTGATTTCCCACCCGTGAGTCATTTCTTCCTCAAAGGCACCTCGTTCTTGTGTCCTGGATGTAGCACCTCCTCTCAGATACAGCTTTTTGTTTGTGAAGTCGATTTTATTTATGTCAACCGTAAAAATTTTAATAAAATAGCTGGTTGTTTTTCCAGCAAAATCAGATTATTTAGGAATACGAGGGGAATTGCTGTGGACATGCAAACCATGGTGAAACATAAGCAGGTCAGGAGAACAGAGGACAGGAACTGCTTTTATGGAGGAAAGAAGGGAGGTGGGAGGGGCTGTTTTGAACAGAGGAGAGCTGGAGGAGAGCAGCAGTTCAGGGTGGTGGTGGCTTCTCATTGGCTGAGTGTGGTGGTTTCTTATTGGTTGGGATGTTGCTGGGCAAAGAGAAAATGTCCTCTTACCGGGGCGTGTAAAGTAAGCTGCTTGCTGCTGAAGTCTGCAGAGGACACTGGGTATTAGTAGGTGAGAGCTCCCCCTGTAGGGCTTCCTGACCCTGATTTTAATGAGGTTTTCCTTTGTTCATTTTCACACTTTTTAGAGCAGTTTTAGGTTTGCAGCAAAATTGAGGGGAAGGTGCACAGATTTCCCCTACACACATGGCCTCCCCCACCATCAACTTTCCCCACCAGGTGGTGCATTTGTTAAAACGATGAACGTACATGGACACATACATCACCCAGAGTCCGTGGCTTACATTAGGCGTGCTCGTGGAGTTGGACCTGCTGCGGGTTTGGGCAAATGGACAATGCCATGGTCCACCATTGCAGTCCCGTGCAGAGTAGTTTCACTGCCCCCAAATCCTCTGTGCTCAGCCTGTTCATCCCTCCCTATCCCCCCACCCCTGGAAATCCTGATCTTTGTACTGTCTCCGTAGTGTTTACCTTTTCCAGAATGTCAGGTAGTTGGAATCGTACAGTATGTGGCCGCCTCCGTTTGGCACCTTTCACTCAGTAATACACATTTAAGGTCCCCCCATGTCTTTTCCTGGCTTGATAGCGGATTTCTTTGTAGTGCTGAGTAATACTCCACCGAATGGATGCCGCGGTTTGTTTGTCCATCCACCTGCTGAAGGACATCTTCGGGGCCCCCCAAGTTTTGGCAATTAGGAATAAAGCTGCTGTAAATATCTATGTGCAGGTTTTTGTGTGGACATAAGTTTTCAGTTCCTTTGGGTAAATACCAAGGAGCGCAACTGCTAGATCCTATGGTGAGAGTATGTTTAGTTTTATGAGAGACCACCAAACTGTCTTCTAAAGGGGCTGCACCATTTTGCGTTCCCGCCATCAGTGGATGAAAGCTCCTGCTGCCCGGCGTCCGCATCCATATTTGTGTTGTCCGTGTTCCGCCTGTGGGCCATTCTACGAGGTGTGTAGTGGTAGTTCATTATTTTACTTTGCATTTCCCTGAGGACGCATGATGTGGAGCATCTTTGCAGGTTCTCATTTGCCATCCGTGTACATCTTTGGGGAGGTGTCTGTTAAGGTCTTTGGCCCAGTTTTTAATCAGGTTGGTTGTTTTCTTATTGTTGGGTGTCCTCATCTGGGTATTGGACCTCTCTACCTAGGCCCTCCCCACCCACGCACCTACCCATGTCTAACACTGCCCTAGGCTCTCTGTGCTTGCCTGTCTGAAGAAGCCCTGCTGTCCATCTGGTCAGCACATGAGAATCCAAAGATCATTTGTGTGGATGTGGTCTGCTGGCCCGAGGTGTGGCTTAGGATGGTTCTCCAGCTCGCCTAGGGGAAGTGGGAGGGGGTGTGGTAGGTGTGGCCTCAGGGCCCCTCCCTCTGGCCACTGCTGCGGTCCACTCAGCTCTAGAGTGCCCCTTCTGAAATCCACATGCGCCCCGCCTTAGGACCCTGGCTTCTCGCTGGCTTCCATGTTGGAGGAGGCACGGTGGGCGTCAGCACCTTTGCGCCTCACCTTGA
This sequence comes from Rhinolophus hipposideros, assembly GCF_964194185.1. Lineage (NCBI taxonomy): Eukaryota > Metazoa > Chordata > Mammalia > Chiroptera > Rhinolophidae > Rhinolophus > Rhinolophus hipposideros. The sequence continues at coordinate 2,162,183 of NC_138069.1, read as the reverse complement.
GCGGCAGACACCACTGTGGTCCTTGGGCCTGCTCCCCACCTGCCAGCCCCTGGCATGTGTGTGTGCCGGCAGCCCGGGTGGGGCAGGGTCTTACCAGAGCCCTGGAGTTTCCTGTGTGCACTGCGCAGGGGTAGCGGAAGATGGGGGCCGTGGCCGCGCTCCACACGCTGGTTCTGCAGTGCCTTCCCCCCTCCTCCCCGCACCCGCTGCCTCTCCCTGCAGGGTCCCCGAACGTCCCGACGAGGCGCCTGCCTTCCTCCTGGAGTGTGACAGCTCGGTTCTGGCCGCGCTACAGAAGCACCTGGCGCTGCACAAGATCCGGCGGAAGGTCACAGTGGAGCGGTGCCCTGAGCTGTGCGTTTGGGCCCTGCTGCCCCACTCCTCAGAAGAGGCGGGTAGAGCTGCACTGCTACCGGGGCAGGAGAGTGCCATCCTCACCCCGGACCCCCGCACTGCCCGCATGGGCTGGCGGCTCCTCTCCCAGGATGAGGGCCCCGCCCTGGTACCTGGGGGCCGGCTTGGGGATCTCAAGGATTATCACCGGCACCGGTACCGGCAAGGTATGGGTGCCAGGCGGGACCAGTTGGGGAGGGCAGAGACGGGGTGGGAATGTAGGGCCAGACCCTGGGAAGGCACTGGGGGGAGCCAGTGAAGAGAGCGGGGCTCCAGGTCAGGCAAGGGGTCATCTCCTCCAGCTGGTGAGATTGAGGGCCAGACATTTGCTCACCAGGGGACCAGAGGAGGGGGCAGAGGATGGGGTACACCCCTGTCCTCCTTGGCTGAGCCCTGGCTCTGGAGGACACCTCAGCCCTCAGTGAGTTTCTCCCCTCCCACCCGACAGGTGTTCCCGAGGGGGTCCATGACCTGCCCCCAGGAGTGGCCCTGCCCCTGGAGTCCAACCTGGCCTTCATGAATGGCGTCAGCTTCACCAAGGGCTGCTACATCGGCCAGGAGCTGACGGCCCGCACCTACCACATGGGTGTCATCCGTAAACGCCTCTTCCCTATACAGCTCTTGGGCCCCCTCCCTGTAGGTGGCATTGCCCCCGGCACTATGGTGCTCACAGAGTCTGGACAGACTGCCGGCAAGTACAGGGCCGGCCAGGGGGACGTGGGGTTGGCCCTGCTGCAGTCAGAGAAAATTAAGGGCCCTCTCCATATCAGAACCGCTGGGAGTGGCCGGGTGGCCCTGACTGTGTCTGTGCCGGACTGGTGGCCCACAACCACCAAGTAGCTCAGATGTCCCTGTACTCCCACACATGTAGGCTGTCTTGAACTTCCCAGAGTGGCCCTGGGGACATGTACCGTGAGAAGGTCCCTGAGTGTACGTGGGCTCCTGGGGCTGCAGGCAGCCAGGCGGCTGCAGTGCCAGGCCTTGCAGCCCATCATGCTTCGTGCAGACACCGGCCTCTCCTGGTGGCTCCGTGCTGGATGTGGCAGGAGCAAGCCCTGCGCCCACCCCTGCGGCGTGGAGTTCCAGCTTCCCGCAGACCGGGACGACGCTCCAAACCATGTTGGCTGCAGCTCATTTGTCCTTCAGCCGAGGACAGAGTAAGGAGCCACACTCCCGGGCCTCCCCGCTGCCCACACTGCTCAGCCTGCTCTGGGGGGGCATGGGATGGAGGCAGTGCAGCCTCTGCAGACAGCATGCGACAGGTGGCTCTGGGAATTAGCTTCCCTGTGGGTTAGGGCAGGAGTCACATGCAGTGCTGGTGTCCGTGCTGGAGGTGTGTGCCCTACCCACCAGCCCCACAAAAGGTTTTCTCAAGTATACTCTGCCCGGGGCATGGAAGGCCGGGCACCTTGTCACGGCAGGAGCCACAGCTCCACAGTTTCAGCTCCATGTGGCCTGGGCAGCCCCCTCCTCCGAGAGCCCGTGTGAGCTCGGTGGGCCGTGTGCAGGGAGGAGCTCCCGCCTGGTTTACTATTACGGCTTTCTGATGTGGCAAGGGTGCCACTTGCTGCCCCCTTTAAACCATTGATGTCCTTTCTCCCACTGCACTGTGAATGTTGTGTTCATAGGTGACCCACCGATGCCCCAGAGCAGCTATTAAAGGTTGACCCACAAGTGGCCCACGTGAAATTCTGGTTTCATTTTGGTTGGAAGGCTCTGGGACTTGGTTTTGGACAGACTAGATACATTGAGAACGTCTCTCTTGAACAGCTGAGCACACCCGGTAAAATATTTTAGAATTCCTGAGTTTCCTGGGCTGACAAGAAGGTAAGAATCTGGGACATTGAGGGAGCACCAGGACTCGGGGGGCTCTGAGCTGTGGTCTGCAGCTCAGGGCAAGGAGGCAGCCAGGCCCACCCCGGGACGAGGGCCACACTGGAAGGCCACATTCTGGTGCCAGGCAGGGCGGCAGGACCCCAGCAAGAACCTGTAGCCAAATGCAGTTTGGAGTTGCCCCAGGAGGAGACGGGGGCACCCGAGGGGGAGGGAGCCCAGAGACGGACTGGGGCATTGAAGGTGAGAGAGATGGGGGTGCAGGCCTGGCCAGCCCCGCAAGGCAGTGCTGCCCCCCAATACCGGCAACAGATGGTCAGGCTTGTACTATCCTGATGCGCATCTTCTGAGCTGAACAAAATTAAGGCAGGGCAGCCTCTGGACAGGGATGACATGGTCCTCACAACATATAAATTAAGGGCTCAGAGCCCCTGTGCTGATGGTGTGGTGACCGTCACACCCCAGCCACGACCAGAACAGCCATCTGTCCCAACTCTGCCTCTGGCACCTTCTCTGCATGTTTCCTTTTCCTGAAAATTTGGTGACGTTGAGGTGAGATGCTAATGGGAAACTGCATCACCGTTCAGGAGCACATGCGATAGGGCAGCTTCAGCCCCGTGGCTGCTCTTTACATAGATGCTGAGCCAGCCCAGGATTCCAGCTCCCTCTGCAGCTGTGTGACCGGAGCCTGGAGGTCAGCCTTGCAGACCAGGCTGCCCTGTCGGCTGAGTCGTCAGAATGGGGGAGTTGGTTGATGTTGGAAAAGACACTACATATTTGGTGTTAGAGGAAAAAACTACAGATTCTGTCTCACCAGTAATTGGCAAATGAAGTCACCAAAAGTCAGTAAAGATAATGTAATAACAGATGGACACGCTTGACCTAAAGCATCTATCAAGTGTTGCACTCAGTGGTTAGAGAATACACATTCTTATCAAACACACATGGAATATATATGAGAATTAACCTTGTTCTTGGCCCTACAGAAGGTTTTCATACATTTCAGAGTTGGTTTCATAAAGACCACATCCTTTGACCACAATTCTATTGTTGATTACAGTAACAAAAAGTTAACTAAAAATCCTTCTTACACTTGCTTCTAAATACCTCATGGGTCAAAGATAAAAACTGTGACAAATTATAAGCTGCTTAGAAATGTAATAACAGTTAAAATACAACAAAATTTGGTTGTGGATGTAAATTTATTAGGGGTAATTATAGCTTTAGTCATTTTAAAAAAGACTGAAAATTAATCAGCTAGGCCTCCAACTTAAGGAGTTAACAAAATAATAGAATAGACTCAAAGAAAGTAAAAAGAAGAAAAATAAGAAGTGAAACCCAAAACAGATGAGCAACAAAGCCAACTATTTTGAGATCAACAGGAGGGTGGGTGTGGGAAGAGGGCCCAGGGGCGGGAGGCGGCGGGGCTCTGTGCCCTCCCCCTGCCTGGCCTTCCTGGGAACCCCTCTCCTCCAGGACTTCTGCATCCTCAGCTGTTGACTTTCCAGAAATGCTCATTTAAAACACACAGTTTGTCCCATTTTCTTTCAGGCTTGTCTCTACGTGGCTGAGATCATACCATACATAATAGTTCACAGTTTCGTGTTCTGTATTCTTTTCCCGCATAGCATTAGTGCTTTTCCCTCTGTCGTCACCATGAATGTTTTTGGTGATGTACAGTGATATCGCTCTGTTTGCTCAGCTAGGCTACTGATGGATATTAGGTGGGTTTCCTTTGTTCTTTTCTTTTTAGGTAAATAATGCATGCTATAAGTCTTCCAGATAGATCTTGTGAGATGATTTCCTCTTGAGTCACATTTTAGGTGACTTGCTTACATTTTAGGTGACTTGCTCAGCTGAAGGCATGGGCGGGATGCTGGCACCCTAGTGGGTGGCACTTGACCAATTGTGTTCTTTTCACTGGTGCAAGGAGTGTTTATAAATAGCTTTGAGAAAAATTATAGAGTGGGAAGGCTGAGACTGAGTTGGAGGGAGACCGCATTTTAGGAGGCCAGTACCCAGAGCTGAGTGGAGGCAGCTGGTGCGCACCAGAGCCCGGAGTCTCATGCCCTTCTGGGGGAGCCCCTCCCTATGATGCTTGTTTAGACCTGCTTTCTCCACCATTTTATTTTGAAAACATCTAACACACAAAGTGAGAGGTTTATAGTAAACACCCAATGGACATGCCCGATTCTTGATGAGCTGCTGCTGACCAGGCTCCTTCGGGTGTTCCCCCCATCGACTCCTGCCTTGGCCCTTCCTATTTTTCGATGTGTTTCTAACCAAGCAAGTGCAGACGTCAGCCCCTCACACTAACACCTTTGTCAGCATCACTTATGGTTCCTTTTTCCCCTTGGAGGTAAAATTTCCATTCAGTGAGATGCACAAATCCTGCTTGACGGACTCTGAGAGATGCGTACAACTGAGCATCTCAGACCACAGGAAGGTCTGGAACATTCTGTCTCTGGCTGTGGCCTCTCTCTCCTGCTCCTTCCCAGGGTGTCGTTGTGCCCCAACCACCACAGATACACTGCCCATTAGGAAGTTTCGTGTGGGTGCAGTCCTGGGGCTGCACCCTCGGTCAGGCCACCCTCTCAGCATGGTTTTGAGCCTCCCTGGTGCTGTGTGTCCACACTGTGGTCCTTTATTGCCAGCTAGTGCTGTTGAATGGGTGGACCATTGGGTGGACCAATGGGTGCTTCTATTGAGGGGCCCCTGGGATGTTTGCAGTTTGGGCTGTTCAGAGGAAAGCAGCTCTCAGCATACCAATGGACCGTGGCCAGACTGTCTATAAAAATAGGACTCTGCCCCACAATCTGCATCCACCTGCCTAGGAAACCAGCCCACCGTCCCCAGCAGCCCAACTGGGAAATCTGCTGCCATGAATCAGCCTTGAGGGATGTCAGGCGGCTGCCTCTTGTGACACAAATCCAGGTCGCCCACTTCCACTCAGCCACCAGCTCCTGGGACCACAGCCTGTCAAGGCACACCTGGAGCCTTCCCTGTCTACACCGGGCTTGTGAGGATCTCTTCTCGTGAGTGACGGTGGCCAGCTCCATTCCTGCAGTGAGCTCTGAGTAAGCAGCTGTTCTGTCCATGGTCTCCATTTATTTCCACACTGGAAAGAGACCTTTGTGGACACAGGCTTTCATCGAGTGCAGGTCAACGCCCGCGGTGGACCTGCAACCACAGGTACAAGAAAGCTGGGTGTGAGGAGCTGCCTTCATCCTCCTGCAGTGACACTTCTGCCAACAGCACACCTTGCCAGCACTTGGTGCTGTCAGTCGTTCTAATTTCCATGTAGAAATATGGTGTCTAAATTTTGGACATCTTGGGCGGATGTCTGCCTGTACATGAGGGAGGTTGTAGGGGGTTGACCCTGGGATTACACCCCCCCCCCCCCCCCCCCCGCCAACCTCTGGTCTGGGCACCTGACCTACTATAAGTGTGTATCTTCTGTTTCTTTTCAAATGAAGTTGATTCCATTTGGTCACATTAGGGTTTTGGGAAAAAAATAAATTATTTCTGAATAAATTTTATTTTATGTCAGAGATCTGTCAAAATGAGAAGTTTGGGAGAATAATGCTGGCAGGGATCCTGTTGATGAAAATTCAAGATTTCTGAGTTCTGGTCTACTGTTTGTTCCCTCCCTTCCTCCCTCCCTCCCTCACACCCTTCTTCTCTCCCTCCCTCCTGTCCCTCATCTATTCATTCAACAAATTGAGCGCCTATAAATCACACAGGATAAACCACTGGAGTGGATGCCTGAAACCACAGAAAACAAAAGCTCAGAGGAGGGAGGACTCCTGTGCTGGGAGAATTAAAGGATGCAGAATCTGCAAGTAATGAGGCTTCACTGAGCTTTTGGGAACATTTCCGCCCAGTCTATTGTTTGTCTTGTGATCCTTGCCATCAGGGCTTTTGCAGACCAAAAGTGAAACATTTTGACGAGGTCCACATTATCAGTGTTTCCTTTTATGGATAATGCTTTAGGTGTCAAGTCCAAGCACTCTTTGCCTAGTCCTGGGCTCTGAAGATTTTCTACTTTTTCCTGTAAGTGTTGTATTTATGTTGTATTTTTAAGTCCATGATTTAAGTTAATTTTCGCATAAGATGTGAGGTTTAGGTCGAGGTTTCTTCCCCTGTGCACATCCAGTTGTTTCAGCTCCAGTTGTTGAAAAGGCTCCTTCCTCCACCAAGGTGTTCTTGCACGTCTGTTCAGCTGTGCATATCCATGTGGGTCTGTTTGTGGGTCTCTGTTTTCTGTTCATCACTGTTTGTGTGTGTGTGTGTCCTCTGGATACCACGCTGTCTGGATTTCTGTAGGTATAGAGCAGCGTTAACGTAGGGTAGGGAGATTCTTCCACTTTCTTCATTTTCAAGACTGTTTAGCTATTCCAGGGCCCACATCTTTCCATATAAATTTTTGAATGAACTTGTCTGTGCGTACAAGAAGGCTTGCTGTGTTTTTCTCCTTTTCCTTCTGTTGATGCCGAGAAGAATATATCTGCCAAAAAGGATTCTTTATGGTTGTTTGGGCTCAAATTCATAAACAATCTAGCAGCCATTGTTTACAGTGGTTCCTCATGCACACTGCATTTCAGGGAAAAGCCACAGACTGGGCTGCCAAGCCTCCTGCACTGTGCTCCTGTGGCTTGAGTCAACCCTTAAAAGAAATGAAATTTGACCAATAGGACTGAGACTTTCCCTGTCCAATTGGAGCTGTGCAGCTATATCCTCATTTACATTTTCACTGACCAACCAGTGGCTCCATTATGATCAATCAGGATAGTGCTGTTTGGGCCAATCAGACTGAGGATTTGGAATCCTTATTTGCATAGAAGTTAACCAATCAGGAGACAGGGGCAGGCAATCTTGTCTGTATAAGTCACTCTCTGTCTCAGTGGAGTGAAGTTTCAGTTTTCATGGAAGACTGTTTCCCAGCCCGGGAGCTGCAACACTGGGGCTGCCTTGGCAGGCTCAGAGGCTTGCTACTCCACAGCCATGCTGTGTCATGAACTGTTCCACATCTGAGCTGTTTGCACTGAATAAAGTGTCTCCTCCCCCACCATATCCCAAGCTGGGGACTCTTGTTCCTGTTGGCATTGAATTGGCCACGGTGACCTTTAGTTGACACTTCCTTTCTTTTCTTGAGAGTATGCTAGTTTACTGTGCGAAAGATTATGAATTCTTCTACCTACACTGACAAATTCTCTGTAAATCTGTTTTCCTTTTGGCATTTGAATTGAGGACATGAAGGTTGTAGGCCTCATGCTGGATGCTAGAAATCTGGCAGTGAATGAAGTTGACTTGGATTAGGAGTTCTCAGCATGCATACTGCTTATTTTAGATAAACTATATTGATAGAACTGCAGAACTGATTAATTTGGCACTACTTTATTTTGTATTAATGGACTATTTGAAGTTAAGAGGCTTTCCCAGTCAATAAAAATTTGTGTTCAAATATATCACTCAATGCAAGAGTGGATATTATTGCATGAAACACTGGAAATGGCAACCGGGAGGACCGTGTGTCTGAAATGTCCAAGAGATCAGAGCGTAGATTCAGGAAAAATATATGATTGGTAAAACATAATTGTAAGCACCGTTTTCCAGTACATAGTGGAGAAGACAATGAACTAAGTTTTTAGCTTAGACTTTTCTCCGAAGGCGCATATCTGTTCATTTCAAATATAACTCAGGAAAACTAAGATTCATTTTCCAGAAACTTATTTTATGGCCAACTGCTGAAGAGTAAGATGGGGCGGTGGGCAATCCCTAGAGAGGAACTTCAAACGAGAGAAGAAATAAGGGAGAAGGTGAGATGGAGCACAAGTCAGGTACATGCCTATAGATTTCTAAAATGTAGTGACGGATACAAACAGTTGAGGAAGAAGTGGTTGCAGAAGCTGCCTATCTTATATCCCAGCTAGGATTTGTCTGTCCAGTGGCTGAGAGTGAGGGACAGAAACTCAGCTCTCAGGCCACCCATGGCAACAGTGTGGGCAGAGTGGAGTCAGATGCCAGCACTGAATTCTGTGACTGAACGCATTGCCAGTGGAGGTGGGTGGAGAGAGTGTGTAGTTGAAGTAAGCATGCTACGGTCACGACAGCATCCGGAAAGGGTCTGTGCCGGCCCCTGCTGGCCGCGATGACGGTGGTGTGGCACCGGCACGGGGATGGACAGACAGGCTGTGCAGCAGGACGCAAGGTCCAGGGGGGCAGTGGCCAGCAGCGGCTGCACCTGGTCGCAAGGAGCTGCTGCACGTGCAGGTCCACAGGGCCTTTGGCATCAGGCTTCAGTCGGCTTTGGCTCACGTATGGCTGTGCTGACCTCTGCTTCTGGGCTCTGAGGGGACCTGCCTTAGACCTGTGGAGTGGTGTGTGGAGAACTGCCCCGTCTGTGCAGTGACAGTCGGGTGGGGCCCCAAGACCCACGGTGCATGTTCCTGTTCTTGGGGCTCCTACCGAGCTATTGGTAGTCAGGTCTGGGGTGGAGGTCTTTGCCCACAGAGCCCCTGGGCACAGAAAGAGAGGACCCCCATATCTGACTTGCCCCACCCCTTCCTCCCCCCATGCGGCTCTGTTTCTGGCCTCTGCAGCCTCTGTCCATCCCTGGCTGATCCCACACTGCCTCAATCGCTGCATCTTGAGGACTACCTCAGGAACTAGTATGGCCCTACAGCAAGTCAAGACCTTGACACAGCATCTTAATTATTCTTCACTCGGCTCACGCATGTGTGCAGTCTGCTCACACGCACACGCGTGCACATGCAATAGCATTTGGATCAGCACTGGGTGGAATCTGCAGGTCACGTTGTGAGAACTGCCATCTTAGTGTCATCGAATTTTCAAATCCATGAACTTCATGCATCCCTCCATTCATTAATCCCATTTTAATGTCCTTCACAACAGTTCTATGCTTTTTCTAAAGTTCTTAGATGTCATTTGTTAAATTTATCCATGTGTTCTTAGAAATAATTTTGATACTATTGCAATGGTATCCTTATGAACTTGTACTTATCTAAATTTTTGTTTGCAAAATTGTAAATGATTCTTTTCTGTAGGTGGTTTGGGGCTTTTCTTGTAGACAACCATACAGTCTGAGATGAATGACAGTTTTGTTTCTTTCTTGAAGTCCACACCTCCAGCTTCTGCCACGCCTTCCTGTGGTGATAGAGCTACACAGGGATGTGCTGCCTCGCCCTGTTTTTGATCTTGACACAGACGCTGTGGTCGTTTCACCACCTACTCTGGCAGTTGCTCAGATTTTTTTTTCCCCTCTCCTGCCTCCTCACAACCACGACTCCGTTTTAAGCTGTCGTTTTTCAGTCTAGTTGTGCAGGACACAGCTCCCTGGCCCATGCTGGTATTAGGAGCCTTGCGCTCCCCACGGCTGAGGCAGTCAGTCGCCAGTCGTCAGTTGGCAGCTCACAGCAGCTCATGGCAGCTCTTGCTGGCTGCCGGCCGCTCACGCTGGCCACTGGCCGCTCATGGCAGCACATGTTAGCGCACAGCAGCCTATGGCAACCCATGGCACCTCACGGCAGCTCACGACAGCCCAGCTCCAGGGAACGCTATTATTCACAATCTTAGCTGTAGAGGACGCAACTCACTGGCCCATGTGGGAATCGAACCGGCGACCTCAGCGTGAGGAGAACAGCTCTCCAACCACCTGAGCCACCCGGCCGGCCAGAGCTGAGATTTTGTTTTGTTTTGTTTTGTTTTGTTTTTTGTAGGTATCCTTTTTCAGGTTGAGGAAGTTCCCATAAGTGGAAATCCTACTTTGCTAAGTCTTTTTAAAAAATCATGAATGGTTGAAATTTATTGATTTCTTTGGGGTATGAATTGAAATGATGATATGTTTTCCAATAATTTGTCCATATCATCTAAGTTTTTAAAATTTGTTATAATAACATTGTTCATAATATACTATTAAAAATAATCTATACTGAGGTATAGTTGATATACAATACACTGGATCCATTTAAAATTTACAACCCAATGAGTTTTGGCAAACGTCCTCTTATTTTTGTTTTCTCCATGGTTGACAGACCTTTACTCTGTGTGACCCCCCCACCCCACGTCCATTCTACTCTTACTCTTTCTCCCTGACTGCAGTCACACTGGCCTCATTACTGTTCTAAGAACAGCGGCTTTCACCCCAGGGTCTTTGCACTTAGTGTTAACACTCTACCCCAGATAATTGCGTGGATAGCCTCCTCACTTCCTTTCAAGTGAGACCTTTGGCAATCTCCCATGTTGAAATTGTATTACCAGCATGACTGTTAGGTCTCTGAATGTTAGGACGCAGAGACCTTGACTTACAGACAGAGCCATGTCGGCAAGAAAACAACAAAATGTCTGTTGGCCTGCACCTGCAGACAGAGCCAAACTTGCGATAACAGAAAACGCCACAAAACAGCTACTGGCCTACAGGCAGTCAGCATTTTCTGTTCAAACAATACTACCCTGTCAGCACTGCCCCTATATAACATTCCTCACCCCCTCCCTTGAGGCTGCAGGTCTCCTTTAGACACGCAGTCTGGGCTGTAGCCAGTTTTGCTCAGCCTGACAGACTTTCTCTCTCACACAATAAACTTTCTTAACTTGTTTGACCATGTGCAGTACTTTATCGGCCAATCTATCAACAACCACCACTCCCTATGGCTTTTCTCCATGGCACCTACTCCTGAGAAGGATAAGCTTTATGGAAAGGATGGTGTCTTGGTTGGATTCTCTTTTTTTTAAATTAAATTTATTGGGGTGACATTTGTTAGTAAATTTACATAGATTTCAGGTGTACAATTCTGTATTACATCATCTATAAATCCCATTGTGTGTTCACCACCCAGAGTCAGTTCTCCTTCCATCACCATATATTTGATCCCTCTTACCCTCTTTTCCTAACCCCCCCCCCCCCCCCCCCCCGTCACCCTCTGGTAACCACTAAACCATTGTCTGTGTCTTATGAGTTTATTGTTTCAGATCTTATGTTTAGGTCTTTGATCCATTTTGAGTTAATTTTGGTACATGGTGACAGATAGCAGTCTAGTTTCATTCTTTTGCACGTGGCTTTTCTTTTCCCAGCACCATTTATTGAAGAGGTTGTCTTTTCTCCATTGTATGTTTTTAGCTTCTTTGTCAAAAATTATCTGTCCATATTTATGTGGTTTTATTTCTGGGTTCTCAATTCTATTCCATTGGTCTATGTGTCTGTTTTTCTGCCAATACTATGCTGTTTTGATTATTGTAGCCCTTGTAGTACAAGCTGAAGTCAGAGAGTGTGATACCTCCAGCATTGCTCTTTTTTCTTAAGATTGCTTTGGCTATTAGGGGTCTTTTGTGGTTCCAAACAAATCTGATGATTTTTTGTTCTATTTCTTTAAAAAATGCCATTGGGATTTTGATGGGGATTGCATTAAATCTGTATATTGCTTTGGGTAATGTGGCCATTTTAACTATGTTGATTCTTCCAATCCATGAGCACGGAATGTCTTTCCATTTCTTTGTGTCTTCTTCAATTTCTTTCAAAAATGTCTTATAGTTTTCAGCATATAAATCCTTCACATCCTTGGTTAAGTTTATTCCTAGGTATTTTATTCTTTTTGCTGCAATTGCAAAAGGAATTGTTTTCATTTCTTTTTCTGAGATTTCATTGTTAGTATATAGGAAATCTGTGGATTTTTGTACATTGATCTTGTATCTGGCAAATTTACTGTATTTGTTTATTGTTTCTAATAGCTTTTTGGTGGAGTCTTTAGGGTTTTCTATGTAGAAAATCATGTCATCTGCAAAAAGTGACAATTTAACTTCTTCATTCCCAAATTGGATGCCTTTTATTTCTTTGTCTTGCCTGATTGTTCTGGCTAGCACTTCCAATACTATATTGAAAAGCAAACCCTGTCTTGTTCCTGGATGTAGAGTGAAGGGCTTCAGTTTTTCACCATTGATTATGATATTAGCTGAGGGTTTGTCATATATGGCCTTTATTGTGTTAAGGTATTTTCCTTCACCCATTTTATTAAGTGTTTTAGTCATAAATGGATGTTGTATCTTGTCAAATGCCTTTTCTGCATCTAATCGTATGATTTTTATCTTTTATCTTGTTTATGCGATGTATCACATTGATGGATTTGTGTATATTGAACCATCCTTGTGCCCCGGGGATGAACCCCACTTGATTGTGATGTATAATCTTTTTAATTCATTATTGTATTCGATTTGCTAGAATTTTGTTTAGGATTTTTGCAGCTGTATTCATCAGAGATATTGGTCTGTAATTTTCTTTTTTTGTGTTATCTTTACCAGCTTTTGGTGAGGATATCTTATTTTTTTAACCATGCTGTACAGTATATCCTCAGATTTTTTTCTTCTTGTTCCCTTTAGCCAATATCTCCCCTTTTCCTCCATGCCCCCTTGCCCTTGCCCCTGTTACATATAAGTGATACTATTCAGTGTTTGTCTTTGTCGGACTTATTTCACTTAGCATAATGGCTTCCAGGCCCATCTATGTTGGCATATACACATACATGTATGGCAAAGCTTCACTCTTTTCTTATAGCTGAGTAATATTCCATTGTGTATATATAGCACTCCTTTATCCAGTCATCAGTCCGTGGACACTTAGGTTGTTTCCGTATCTTGGCTATTGTAAATAATGCTGCAATAAACATGGGGTGCAGATATCTTTTCAAATTAATGTTTTTGTTTCCTTTAGAAAAATACCCAGACATAGAATTGGTGAGTCACACAGTAGTTCTATTTTTAATTTTTTAGGAACCTCCATACTGTTTTCCACAGTGGCTGCACCAATTTGCATTCCCACCAACAGTGCACAAGGGATCCCTTTTCTCCGCACCCTCGCCAACACTGTTTCTTGTCTTTTTGGTAATAACCATTTTAATGGGTGTGAGATGTTATCTTGCAGTTTTGATTTGCATTTCCCTGATGAGCATCTTTTACCCTCTTGGGCATCTGTATTACCCTCTTTGGGGAAAAAAACTCATAGATATAGAGAAACAGATGGTGGTTAGATGGAAGAGAGTTTTGGGGGGCTGGGTGGAAAAGGTAAAGGGATTAAAAAGTACAAGTTGGTAGTTACCAAATAGCTGTGTGGATGTAAAGTATGGCATGGAGAATATAGTCAGTAATATTGTAATAACTATGTATGGTGTCACGTGGGTACTAGACTTACCAGGGGGATCACTTTGTAAGTTATATAAATGTCTAATCACTGCGCTGTACACCTGAAACTAATATAATATTGTATATCAACTGTAATTGAAAATAAAAAGTAAGCACATCTTCAGATCCTTTGTCTATTTTTAAGTCAGTTTTTTTTTTTTATGTTGAGTTGTATGACTCCTTTATATATTTTGGATATTAATCCCTTATCAGATGTATCATTTATGAATATCTTCTCCCATTCAGTAGGTTGTCTTTTCATTTTGTTGATGGTTTCCTTTGCTGTGTAAAACCTTTTTAGTTTGATGTAGTCCCACTTGTTTATTTTTTTCTTTTGTTTCCCTTACCCAGGGAGACATATCCAAAAAATATTACTAAGAGCACTGTCAGAGAGTTTACAGCCTGTTTTCTTCTAGGAGTTGTATGGTTTTGGGTCTTACATTTAAGTCTTTAATCCATTTTGAGTTTGTTTTTGTATGTGGTGTAAGGAGGTGGTCCAGCTTCATTCTTTTGCATCTATCTGTGCAGTTTTCCCAGCACCATTTTTTGAAGAGACTATCCTTTCATCATTGTATATTCCTGCTTCCTTTGTTATAGGCCAGTTGACTGCCAATGAGAGAGCTTATTTCTGGGCTCTCTATCCTGTTCCATTGATCTATGTGGCGATTTTTATGCCAGTACCATGCTGTTTTGATGACTGTGGCTTTGTAATGTAGTTTGAATCCTTTTCTCTTTTAAATCTGTGCAGCATTCACAATTCTGCCGTCCTTTCGTTTTTAGTATGGGCCGTTTGCCCCACTGGCCTTTTCTCTTGATTGGTCGACAACAGCTTGTCAAGGAAGTGACGTATGGTTTTATTCATCCTCTCTGGTGTCTGTCGACTCTTCGTTTCCTTAAGTTCTGTCTTCTTATTCTTGCATTCCTTATATGTCCGTTGTGTTGGTTCCATGTTTTTGTTTTTTTTTCTAGTTCTGAACTCAGATGAGAGCTTTTAATTTTGGCCTTTCTTTTCTTCCTCTCTCAGCTGCTGAAGTGGCTCCTTTCTCAGCCAGAACCCATGGGTTGGACAAGCTGTATTTTTGTTGCATTTTAGTTCTAAGTATTTTAATATTTCCATTGCAATTCTTTTCTCTCTTGGCCCTTGAATTATTCAGAGGTGACGCTAAATGAATGGAGTTTGTCTTTGATGAATTTTAACACTCTTGTCAGAGACATGAGCTGTTATTCTGTTGCTTTGTTCTTGGCTCCTTGTGAATTGAAACTTTTCAAATTACCTCTGAACTTTAGTTATTATTTTCCCATAAAGCCAATTTTGTTTACTGGTAATAAAGCTGCATTGGTTTTCTTTTGGTTAATATTTGCCATTTCTGTATTTTCCTGTTCTTTTCCTTTGAACTTTTTTTACATGCTTATATTTTAGATGTGTCTCTAATAAAAAGAATTATTTAGATTTTTAGTTTTGTTATTTATCTTTTTCATTTAGCTGGATTACGTGTGTGTGCGTGCGTGTGTGCGTGTGTGTATACACAAACATGTACACAACTCCGAGTGTATTTCTACCACTTGCACCAACGGCCGTTAGCTTATAAACCACAAGTCTTGATGTCCATTGCTCAAAACTATTTTGTTCTTTCTGGTTTAGAGCTGATACTTTAGATTTACGTCCTGTGCAAGTCAGGGGTTCCTTGGGAGCTATTTGACCTCAACAATTACTTCAACTTTTACAAATTTTCATGGACCTCAGAGAACTTTAGCTCCTGTGCAGTATAAAAACTGAGGAAAATTTTAATGTTTATTAATTTATTTAAAATAGTAATAATCCCAGTATATGTAAA
The DNA here is from genome assembly GCF_964194185.1 of Rhinolophus hipposideros. NCBI lineage: Eukaryota > Metazoa > Chordata > Mammalia > Chiroptera > Rhinolophidae > Rhinolophus > Rhinolophus hipposideros. The sequence goes on along the minus strand of NC_138069.1, from coordinate 2,146,935 downwards.
TATAAGTAACATATTTTTAATGAAAAACATAATTGTATTTTCCAAAACCTTCCAACAACAAAAATGTAGAGAGGAGAATGCTGTCTGTTACAGTGTGCAGATCTCTGACACCAGCTTCACACAAGACAGCTGCTTGTGTGAGAGTGAGAGAGGGCCAGTGGCATCTTAGCTTCACTGGAAAGCGCCCAGACTGCTGGGTCTCTTGAAAGAGACTCAGGGCCTGCCTCCCCATGGCCTGGATCATGGTCCCCACCATGGCCCTCCCGGTGCGTCCCCCGTAGCCCTCCCCGTGGTCCCCCATAGCCCTTCTGTGGCCCCCACCATGGCCCTCCCTGTGGCCCCAACCCCGCTCCCACACAGTGCGCTCTGGGACTGCTGCTATATTGTTACAGACTTTCTTTGCCCTTGTGAGAAGACCTGGGTATTGTCTTCAACTGCTCAGAGTTGGGACACGAAACACCAATTTTGGTGCCTCTGTGTCTTCTCCCAGCTCTGGGCCTCTTCGCAGCCCTGCCTGGTTGAGTTCTCCAGGCGCACTTACCTGTTCAGGTCCCCTGTCCTTGTCGTGCCTGCTTCCTCTGCCCAGAGCTGCATTGCCTGGAAGATCTCCCTTGTGGAGTCTCAAGCTGAGGTCAAGCTCATCAGCTTGGCTTTAATTTTTTTAAATTAAAGTTATTGGGGTGACATTGGTTAGTAAAATTATATAGGTTTCAAGTGTACAAATCTGTAATACATCATCTATATATCACATTGTGTGTTCATCACAAAGAGTCAGTTCTTCCATCACCATATATTTGATTCCCTTTACCCTCATCTACCACCCCCTTCCCCCTTACTCTCTGGTAACCACTAAACTATGTCTGTGTCTATGAGTTTGTGTTTCTTTCTTTGTCTTGTTCCTTTGTTGCTTTCAGTTTTATATCCCACATATCAGTGAAGTCATATGGTTCTTGACTTTTTCTGTCAGACTTATTTCGTTTAGCATGATAATCTCAAGATCCATCCATGTTGTCGCAAATGTCAGTATTTCATCTTTTCTTATGGCAGAGTAGTATTCCATTGTGTATATATACCACATCTTCTTTATCTAGTCATCTATCGAAGGACGCTTTGTTTGTTTTCATGTCTTGGCCTCCGTAAATAAAGCCGCAATGAACATCAGAGTACATATATCTTTATGGAAAAATGTTTTTAGATTTTTTGGGGGGTATATACCCAGGAGAGGAATTGCTAGGTCATATAGTAATTCTATTCTTAATTTTTTAAGGAACCTCCACACTGCCTTCCATAGCGGCTGCACCAGTCTGCGTTCCCACCAACAGTGGATGAGGGTTCCTTTTTCTCCACAGCCTCTGCAATACTTGTTATTGTTTGTCTTATTGATTTCTTGTTATTTTTTAACTGAAGTGGGATGTGTGTCCGTTGAATACAACTTAACAGCACAGAAGCACACGGGATGTGAAAGGGCTGTGTCCTCTTCCCCACCCTCCTGAAGGTCAACACAGCCTGCCATGTGCACCTACAGACGTACATGAATTCATACCTTTGTGTCCACACACCGTTTCGTGTTGCTCTTTTCCAAGCTAAATCAGATTGTGCCCTGTGTCCTACAACTTGCATCTCCACACTGGGTACCGGTGTTGGTTGATTTATGTGTCACCTTGACTGGGCCATGGGAGCCCAGACGTTTGGTCCAGCATGAACTGGGCATGTCTGTGAGTGTTTCTGGGTGAAGTTAAAATTGAATGTTTGGGCTGTGTAAAGCAGATGGCCCCCCCCAGGGTGGTCTGGCCTCGTCCAACAGGTGGAGGAAACGGGAACTGCTGCCTTGCTGTCGAGCTGGGACATCAGTCATCTTCTGTCCTTGAACTTGGACTGGAACATAGGCCCTCCTGAGTCTCCACTTTGCTGAACAGACACATAGATTCATGCCTCCTGTTGGTTCTGTCTCTCAAGAGAACCCTAATGCCAGTGTCTTCCCATGTCAGTGGGGACAACCTACCGTTATTCTTTCTGTGACTGTGCCATGCCCCCAATAGGCATGTCCTGTGATTTATTTGATTTTTCTCCCTGGCGACTGAGTTTGTTGGCAATTTTTTGCTACCATCTGCCATCTTCAGTGTCCTTGTATCTGTATTTGTTGCGCACGTGTTCAAATTCCTGCAAGTCACACTTGGGGCAGCGTTTCCAAGGTTTGTTTTTGGTGGTGTTTGTTGGGCAGCCATTATGAATTTTAATGTAGCCAAATTAGTTTTTTTAAGTTTGACTGCTGTTTTGTGTCTTGTTTAAGGAATCCTGGATGTTATCTAAGCTTACTGTGATGATTATTTTGCAATATATACGTATGTCGAATGATTATGTCATATACCTAAAACTAACACAGTGTTATATGTTAGTATCTCAATACAAAAGAAATCCTTGCATAAAAATGTTCACAGTTTTCTTCTAAACATTGTTTAAATTTTTTAGTTAGGTTTTTAATTCATCTCAGCTCAATTTTTTTTATTGAAATAAGATTCATATAACATAAAATTAACCATTTTAAAGTACACAGTTTAGTGGCAATTCACAATGTTGTGACATCATTATCTTTAGTAGTTTCAAAACATTTTCATCACCTCAAAAGGAGACCCCACATTCATGACACAGTGGCTCTCATTTCCCCTCCCCCGCCTTAACAACCACTAGTCCGTTTCCTGTCTCTGTGGATGTTTCGTATAAATGGAATCACAAACTATATGGCCGTGTCTCTGGCTTCCTACATTGAGCGTTGGGTTTTCAAGATTCATCCATATTGCAGTGTGTGTCAGTGCTTTATTCCTTTTTATGGCTGAATAATATTCCATCATGTGGATATTTATTTTTTCATTCAGCTGTTGGTGAACGTTTGGGTTGTTTCTACTTTTTTGGCAATGGTGAATAGTGCTGCTGTAAACATCCACGTACAGGTTTTTTTTTTTGCTGAAATATGTTTGACATGTAACGCGTAAATTTAAGATATACAACATGTTAATTTGATACATACATATATCGTAATATGATTGTCATTGTAGTGATAATTAACACTTCTATCACATTGTATACTTATCCTTTCTTTTTAGTGGGTGTACAAGTCCTTGTGTGGACATGTTTCAGTTCTCTTGCATATACACCTCTTGCATATGTGATAATTCTGTGATTATAGATAATTAATTATCTATAATTATCAATAATTATCTATAGATAATTATAATCATAATTATAATTATAGTTATTAATTATATATAAATATATAGTTATCTAATTATAATTATTATATATCTATATAATTATAGATAATTATAATTATCTATAGATAATTATCATATATGATAATTCTCTTGCATATATGATAATTCTGTGTTTAATGAGCTTGAATTTTGTGAGTGCATTGTACTAGTTTCCTATGGCTGCTGTAATAAAGTACCACAAATTGGGTGGATGAAGACAGCAGAAATTTATTCTCCCAAGAAGTCTGAAATGAAGGTGCTGCAGGGCTGAGTTCCTTCCAGAGGCTCCAGAGGAGGGCGCTTTCTGTCTCTTGCAGCTCCTGGTGCCCAGGAATCCCTAGGCTTGTGGTCGTGTGACCCCAATCTCTGCCTCTGTCATCATGTGGCTTCTCTCCCTGTGTCTCTGCGTGTCTATCTCAGTCTAGATTTCCTTTTATAAGGACACCAGTGATTGCACTGGGGCCCATCCTAAATGACCTCATCTTAACCTGATTGCACCTGCGAAGGCCCTACCCTCAAATAAGGTCCCTTCACAGATTTTGGGGGTTAGGACTTTGACATGTCTTTTTCTGGGGACACCATTCATCCTGTGCCATGTGCAAAGTAGTGATCTGTCTATTTTTTCAGAGGACAGCATGTGGTCCTGAGCATTCTCCCACTCGAGTGTCGGACTGTGTGTGAGCCCGTTTCCAGGCTCTCTGTTCTGCTTCCTGGTAACATTGAGAATCAGTGATTAGGCAGACGGGTCTGTTTCTTGCTTGGACAGCAATCTGTCCTGGGGACCCTCCAGCACGTGCTGGCCCTGGAATATCCAGCAGTGGCCAGGTGGAGGCCCTGGAGCCTCATGGTGTGACTTTGTCCAGAGCATCTCCCAGCACAGCCCTGGGACAAGAGGACGGTGTAGGAGATGGCAGGAGCTGATGCCCAGAATGTGACACCCAGGAGGAATGAGTTGAGGTCGTGCAGCTGTTCAGAAACACCTATGAGCTGGGGGTGGAGCTGAAGTGACCACGTCACTTTGCATCAAAGTTGCGGCCCTGAAAAGGGATGGTAAGATGGCCAAATTAAGTCACCTGGTTAATTGTGACCCTTAATTCCTACTCTAGGAGTTTGTGCAGCCCAGCCCAGTTCTCAGCATTTCCACGGAGGGGAGGCAGCTCTGTGCCCCATAGTGGCTCCCAGGCCCCGTGAGCTCTAATTTTAAACCATGACAAGGAGAGTGAGGGAGGGCTCATGGCAGAGCTGCTAGCGCCGGTGCAAGGGCGCTCAGACGTTCATTTCCTCAGGACATGTCAACAAGATTTTCCACAAGCCTTTTCAAAGGTTTGGCAAAAAAAAGTTGTTTTGTTTGGCTTAAAATAAGTTTTTTAAGGTGCATTCTGTGGCATTTGTTTTAGTGAAGGCAGGATAGGTTATCAAAATCCTTGTATTTAAGTTGTTTAAATTCTTAGACCAGTGTTGCTTCTTAATACAATCTATCAAATTCGGGGTCATTTTTTAATTTTCACAGGAATTAGTCATCACAACTGAATCCTTCTAGAACACTGTGAGAAAACCTCAAGGACTAATGAGAATATTTCTAGAATTTAACCAATAGCATTATAGTCCACCCCCACACACACCAAAAACAAAACAAAACAAAAACAGACAAGCATCACCCATGATTGAATAAGTTTAATAATAGTTACTACTCTGAATAATAATAACAGAATTTCAAGCATTTTGCATTTATTTTAATGTTCCTATTCAGCATATTTTAAGGTTCTGTTTTGGCTGGTGCACTATTTTGATGGAGCATGATTTACCCAGGAGTCCGACTTTGTTGCCTGTCCCCATTGCCTCGTGGAATCCATTGTCTGATGAGAAGAGAAATATGCTGTCAGTCATATTGGGCTTCTCTTGCATGCAATGCAATGAGTGGTTTTCTCATGCGTATATTGGTGCACTTAATGGTGCCCACATTTCACTAAGATTGTCCATTTTTCTTCATTCCTTTTCTCTCTGTTCTTTGGGTTGCATAATCTCTATCAATTAATCTTTAAGTTACCGATTCTTCCTTCCATCAGTTGACATCTACTGTGGAGTCCCCTTCGGGGAATGTTTCATTTCCTATTCCCACCTCTTTATTCTCTATTTGATAGGACGTGATCACGATACCTCCTTCACTTCTTCCTGGGTGATGCCTTACATTCACTGGACAGTTATAGTAGCCGCTGTGAAGCTATGTCCCCTAAGTCTGACATCTGGGCCCTTTTGCAGGCAGCTTGTGTTTCCTGCTTTTTTTCCCTATGTTTGGGTCACTTGCCTTTTTTTTTTTTTTTTTTTTTTTGCATGTCTCATGATGTTTTAAAATTGAAAACTGGCTATTTTAGGCACCATATTGTCACAACTGTAGATACTGTTCCCCTCCTCCCATCCTGGGCTTGGTTTTGCAGCTGTCTGCCTACGAATGCGCGTGGTGACGTGGACATGGCTAGACTGTGGCAATGTGTCTCTCTCCCCTGCAGTGTGGATCCTTGGTGTCACTCCTCAGAGGGCACAGTGGAGTGTGGGCAAGGTCACTGGGATGCGGGGATGGCAGGAGGATTCTCTGAATGTCTGTTTCCCTTCCCCATCCTTCCGTTAAGCTGTCTGTCACACCCAGCTGCTGGGCAGGCCAGTCTGCTGTTTACAACAACTCCCAGGGCATAAATGCTACACAGTCTGAGGCTTGTTCCCAGCACAGGAGGTTAGCTGTCACTCTCCCTGACTCTCATTTGTCAACTGTGGTTTAGCTGTTACGCTGAAAACTAAGAGGAGTAGCCTGAGGACTGAACCTTCTTGCTGTTTCAAATAAGGGCAGTTCCTTTGGAGAGCTGTTTGCAGCCCTGACTGAGCTGCCTTTCTCCCAGATGACACCCTGTGCTGTGAGTGAGCTGGGGTGGGAGGCAGTCAACCCCGGTGTTCTTAGCCTGCCACGGAGTAGGCACTGGGCAGAGGAAGACCACCCCCAAACCCTGTGCCACAGTCACCAGGAATCTAGCCTCTTGGACTTGGAGCTGAGAAATGATGGTGGCCTGCCCCTTGGTGAGATTCTACACTCCTTGACTTGGATGGGGGAGGAAGCCCCATCTTCTTGGCCATGCCCACCCTGAACAATGGGAGCTGTCTAACTGGGCGGGTGCTGGGTGGCTAAAGCTACTTGGACTCACTGTTCTCACCAAGTTTTAGTAAATTTTCTTGAATCAATGTCTCTTCATTTGCTGTAGGCACTGAGGACAATTTCTGGAGATTATGAATGTGTGTGTTTTTTTAAAAAATTAGTTCTCACCTATTTTACATGTTTTGCTACAAGTAGGTCTGCATGGCCTGCTGCGTTTTGGAAGTGGAAACTTTGTCTCTATTTCTAAATTAAGGTGACGCCCATGGTTCTCAGACTTGGATGGGGTTGGTCATCTGGGAAGAGCCTTAAAAACCCTGCTGCCTGGGTTCGTTTTGGGTTGTTTTGCATTGATGTGAATGACGTGGGTGAGAAGTGAGGGAAGATAGGGAAACTGCTCTCTCTGAAGCCCCACGGTGCTCTGTAGTGGGGTCTGGAGAAGCACCAGCCTCAGCCCAACGATGGAGCAACATTCAACACAGCTGGATACCAGCGCCCCTCCCAGCATCATTTATAAAAACAAGTGATGGTTAAAAGCCTTCCAAAGTGTACAGGGAGAATTCTTCTAATGACACAAGGGCCAGGGTGACTGATGTTCTAAAGCAAAATAGCTGCTTAATTCAAATGTTCAGCACTTACAGCATTCCATTATATGACAGCATTTTGTCAGGATATTAACAGAATCAACACTAAAACACTGACTTAATTTTCAAATGGCTCTAAGGGATGGCTGTAGATGTGTAGGTAACAGGATCAGTTCGTGTATCTTTCTTTTTCTTTTTTTTCCCCACAAGTGTATCCTCAGTAAAGTTTTCTGTTACAATTACATGCCCCTTAAAGTTTTAGAACAGATGGGTTAGCTGGGTCCCAGGTATCTCCCAGCAGCCACAGCCAGTTCTCTGGTTCTCGGCGGACACCAGCAGGGTGCCCAACAATTCAACTGAGTTCTGACACTGTCTCCCTGGAGACAGCATCAGACCCCGTGGGTTAAGGGCTCACTCCCAGAAGACTGTCCCCACTTCCAATAAAAAATCCAGGGCCACCTACACTTCTGATGGACTGACTGCAAATCAGCATCCTACAACCCCACTTCAGGTTCCATCGTTTGCTAGAACAGCTCACAGAACTCAGGGACACACGTTTACTGGATGTCATGTAATAAAGGACTTGATATAGGATGCAGGAGAAGAGCCAGAAGAAAAGGTACGTGGGGCAAGTCTGGAAGGGTCCCCGATACAGAAGTTTCAGTGCCCGTAGAGTTGCAATGTGTCACTCTCCTGGTATGCAGATGCATTCACCGGCCCGGAAGCCCCCGGGTCCCCACTATTGGGATTTTACGGAAGCGTCCTCAGGTAGACATGATCACATTAACTCCATTCGCAGCCCCCTCCCCTCTTGGGAGGTGGGGGTGAGGCTGAAGTTCCCAGGCTACTGACCAAGCTGGTCTTCCTGTGACCAGTGCTCACCCAGAGACCCACCCAGTGTCCTTAGAATAAAAAATGCTGCTTTCACTCAGGAAATTCCGAGATTTAGGAGCTCGGTGTCAGATGCTCTAAACACCCAGGAAGTTGCCAGGGATTGGGAGCTTTGTGCCAGGAACTAGGGGCCGAGACCAGACACATCGTTCTTTTCAGGCCACAGACCCAGAGCTGCGTCTGTGGGCTGCGTCTGTGGCCCAGCTGCCCTTTGCCGGACCCTGAGCCTAGCTGGGCCCTGGTTCTGTCCGACTCAGTTTTCTGTGAAATTCAGCTGAGTTAAGGTTGTTTAATCGTTTAAAGTCCTTTTACTTAAGAAATGCTTCCTGAGGAGGATGTAAAAGTTACACTGTTGAGCATGCGGGTGTGGCCCTGCCAACATCTGCTTCAGAACCTGAGTCAGCTCGGCCTGTAACAGAACACCACAGGCTAGGAGGCTTGTAGACAACAACGTTTGCTTCTCACAGCCCTGGGGGATGAAGTCCCAAGGCGCTGGCAGATCTGTGTCCAGTGAGGACCCTGTCATCTCTCTGTGTCCTCACGTGGTAGAAGGGGTGACGGACTTCTGTGGGGTCTCGTTTATAAGGGCACAAATCCCATTCATGGGGCTCCCCCTTTGTGACCTAATCACCTCCTAAGTGCCCACCTCCTAATCCCATCCCAATGTGGGTTAAGATTCAGCATGTGAATTTGTGAGGACACAAAACCCGATAGCTGGGTTAGCTCCCAGTGTTGTGATGTGTGGGCCCTAAATGACCCATCAACATTTAGTCTAACACAAGCCCCATCCTCAGCCCATTAGGTCTGCACCCAGAATCCTTCTAGAATAAAGGTTCTCTGAGTCTGGTTCATGCCTCAATTGCCAATGAAGAAAGGCACCAAATCGCTCACCCCAAACTTACAGACACACACGCCTCGTTTTGAATGGGAGGGAGCATGGCTGACTCCCTGTGGGAGGGATGGCCTTGGGGGTGTGACTGAAGGCAGGTCCCCCTCCCCGCTCCCAGGCTCACAGGCCCCTAGGTTGTCTTGGGAGCAGGCAGAGGCTGAGAGTTTGATTTCTGTGTGTTTGGCTCAGGTAAGATTTTGAAATTAAGCCAAAACTTATCCTGCTCACTGTGACATGCTAGAGATAAACCTGTAAGATCACATTCAGAAGCTGTCAGGATGATTTCGTCAGAATGATTTTAAAAGGCCGAAGCCTCAGCGAAGTCAGTATACAGCCGGAGTTACTGGGGGAGTTCACAGCCTGCACCTGTCAAGCAGAGGCAAAAGCCAGGCAGCAATGGGGTCCCTAACCCCTCAGGTGTCTGTCCGAATCTGTCCCCTGTGTTGTCTTTCATATAAAAGCCTCTTAGAATTCTGACCACAGAATAACCTCTGCAAAGATAATGTTATTTTTCTTCTAAAGCTCAGCCAGAAGTGCCCAGACGCATACCTAAGTCTGTGAACAGGGTGGCCCCAGTTTTGTCCAATGGGCAGGGAGCTGTCACTGTCACAACACCTGTAACCCAATTCTAGCAGTGACAGCGTAAACCCGTGTGTCATATGCCAATTCCCTCTGTACAATTCACTTTGAAAAAGTAGCATTTTCTTTCAATTTCTCATTTCTGGCATTGATTGGTCTAAATTTGTAATGGATGATTTTTTTTTTTTAAAGAGGCATGAAAAGATGAAAACGAAGGGCCTCTACCCTTTGAAATGGAAAGACACAACCAAGTTTCAAACTATCTTTTTTGTTGTTGTTGTTTTTCTTGTTTATTTTTTAAAATTAGTTTCAGGTGTACAAAACCATGCAATAGTTAGAGATTTCTCCCCTCACAAAGTGATAACCCCTCTCCCCCAATCTATTGCCCCTCTGACATCGTATATGTCTATTACAATTCCATTGACTCTATTCCCTATGCTGTACTCCATATCCTGTGACTATATATATATTAAATTATAGTTGACATTCAATATCATTCAGCTTCAGCCTCAGGTGTACAGTGCAGTGGTCAGGCATCTACACCATCCACATCCATGACGTGGTCTCCCTAATAAGACAAGTGCCCATCTGACCCCCTACAAAATCTTTACAACATTGTTGATTATATTCCCCAAACTGTCTTTCATATCCCCGTGCCAATACTGTAGTTACCAATTTATGCTGTCTAATCCCTTCCCTTCTACCTCATCCCCAACCCCCTTGAATGAGAGGATTTGAATCAGAGACCACTTGCTCCATAACGCGTTTTATTGTTGAATGAACTTTATGAAGCAGCATGATGTGTGTGACCTAAAGAGAGGAGTGGACCAGCTGGGAGAAAGAGGACAGGATCTTAGCTTTACGGTGCAATTCAACACATTAATAGCTGGGAATAATTGAAAAAATGAATTAGCTTGTTTCCAATATATACAGGAAATGAATTCCTTTAGTTACTGTGGTACCCAGGTGGTGCCCATGGTGTCTGTTGTCAATACTTTACTGTGGTAGGTCAACTTTATTTACTCCAAATAGATTTTATTTTGCTACTGAAACATTCCTGGAGAAAGTTTACTTTGAAGGAGGTATTTGTGTTCAGACCAGTGGCACTTTACAGAAGCCTTATTTAAATCCACATGGTCCCACCGCCAGGACGGATGACCTCTGTCTCTTGAGTGGTCTTGGTGGACTGTCCACTCTGCTTCACCCTTAGGTCACCTTTGTGGGGGGGTCACCAGCGAGAGGTGGGCAGGCAACCCCGGGTTTTCCCCACTGGGTTTTCCTGGAATTTATTTCTGTCTTTCACTTCTTTTCTGACAAAGAAATATGTGCTTGGTGTTCAAAATTCGAATAATAATACGAGGTTGTCAAGTTAAAACATCCCCCACTTCTAACAATAACCACAGGTAGCAAGCAGTTCACCAAGAGTTTCCTGAATGTTTTTCTCAGTCCCCTGTGGCTTCTGACCTTGGAACGTGGGCAGTGGTGGGCTGCAAGCTCCCTCGGGCCCTGGGTAGGCATCTATTCCCCAGTGATATGTGAGAGTTCTCCACTAACTGAAGTCTTCAGTTAACTCTACAATTCAGTTCATTTTTAAACCGATGTGTCACACTCACTAACGTAATCATTTCTTCATCCATTTTAATATCAGAGGGCATTTAGTTTCTCTCTAAAGTTTCTCCTTCAAAAACAATGGTATGCCCAAACAAGGTGAACCCAAACCGCTCCACACAAATACACATTGTAATTAAAATGGCAAAGATAAAAGACAAAGAGAGAATTCTAAAAGTAGCAAAAGAAAGGCAACTAGTAACTTATAAGGGAGCTCCCACAAGATTGTCAGTTGATTTCTCAACAAAAACTGCAGGCCAGAAGGGATTGGCACGAAATATTTAAAATGATGAAAAGTAAGGACCTACAACCAAGGCTACTCTACCCAGCAAAGCTATCATTTAGAATCAAAGGACAGATAAAGAACTTCCCAGACAAGAAAAAGCCAAAGGAGTTCATCACCACCAAACCAGTCGTAAAACAAATGTTAAAGGGAGAAGGAGAAGAAGAAGAACATAAATATGAATAATAAAGTGGCAATAACTATGTACTATCAATAATCGCTTTAAATGTAAATGAATTAAATGTTGAATGAATAAGAAAACAAGACCCATACATATGCTTCCTACAAGAGACCTATTACAGATCGAGAGACACACACAGACTAAATGTAAAGGTATGGAAAAACATATTTATTATTAATTGAAATTAAAAAAAAGTTGGGGTAGCAATAATTATATCAGACAAAACAGACTTTAAAACAAAGTCTATAATAAGAGACAAAAAGGACATTTCATAGTTTTAAAGGGATCAATCCAATAGGAGGCTATAACCCTTATACACATCTATGCACCCAACATAGGAGTACCTAATTATATAAAACAAATATTGATGGGCATAAAGAAAGAGATCAACGGTAGTACAGTCATAGTAGGGTACTTCAACACCCACTGAAACCAATGGACAGATTTTAACAGACAGAAAATCAATATGGAAGCAGCGGCCTTAAATGACACACCAGAACAGATGGATTTAATTGATACTTTTAGAGCATTTCACCCCATAGCAGCAGAATATATATTCTTTTCAAGTACACCTGGGATATTTCCCAAGATAGACCACATGTTGGGCCACAAAGCAAGTCTCAGTAAATTTAAGAGGATTGAAATCTATCAAGCATATTATCAAGTGTCTTCTCTGACCACAGTGGTGTGAAACTAAAAATCAATTACAAGAAAAAAAACCACAAACACATGGAGGCTAAATAACATGCTACTAAAAAAAAAAAATGAATGGGTTAACAATGAGATCAAAGAAAAAAATCGAAAGATACTTGAGATAAATGAAAATGAAAACAATATTCCAAAAATCTACAAACACAGCCAAAACAATTTTAAGAGGGAAATGCATAGCGATACAGGTCTACCTCTAGAAACAAGAAAAATTTCAAATCATCTAACCTTACTTACACTTAAAGAAACTAGAAAAAAGAGCAGTAAACAAAACCCAAAGTGTAAAAGGAAGGAAATAATAAAGATCAGATCAGAAATAAATAGAGACTAAAAAACAATAGAAAAGATCAATGAAACTAAGAGCTGGTTCTTTAACGCTTTTGCTGTGACATTCGGATATGTTTTCCTATGGCTTGCACTATCTAATTGATAACACTTAGTATGTTTTGAGACTTTTTGCTCAAATTCAATATAATGATAAATTTATTACCATATACCAAAGGTATAAAATAAAAATAATATCATTTGTGTACAAAGCAACTCAAATGTTATTAAATGCATAAAAGAGTCAAAATATCAACTTTTTATTTTTTGTGGATTTTTGATGCATTTGGGAAAAAATCTTGAAATCAATTAATGCAGTGAAAGAGTTAAAAAGATAAATAAAATTGATAAATCTTTAACCAGACCCATCAAGAAAAAAAGAGAGAAGACCCAAATAAATTAAACCAGAATGAATGAGAAGTGACAACTGACACCGCAGAAATACAAAGGATTATAAGAAAATACTTTGAACAGTATGCCAACAAATTGGACGATCTAGAATAAATGGATAAATTCCTAGAAACATACAGTTTTGCAAGAATGAATCAAGAAGAAACAGGAAATCTCAACAGACTGACTACTACTAACGAAATCAAATCAGGAATCAAAAAACTACCAACAAACAAAAGTTCTAGACCTGATGAATTTTACCAAACATTCAAGGAAGAATTACCACCTATCCTTCTTAAACTACAGGAATACCTGTGTGGTTTTTAAATTAGATTCAGGTGCACCTCAGGTTTTGAACGTCTCTGTTGACGAACGGATTGTATTTCAGTTTACAAATGCCGTAAACCTGGAAGTAAATGCTTCCATTTTCAAACATGCCTGGGAAGTTGAGCATGTCACGCAGCTTCCGCTGCTGAGTGCAAGATCCTGAGGCCTAGCTGTCGGCTGTTTTCAAACGTTTCAGAACTCGAACGGTATTATTCTAAGTGGAATAAGTCACACAGAGAAAGACAAATGCCATATGATTTCAATACCTATAAACGAACAAACAAAACAGTAACAGACTCATAATACAGAGAACTGAGGGTTGCCAGGTGGGAGGGGCGTTAGGGTGCTGGGTGAAAAATGTGAAAGGATTAAGAAATATAAATTGGAAGTTACAAAATAGTCAATGGGATATAAAGTAAAGCACAGGGAATATAATCAATAATATGGTAATAACTATGTATAGTGCCAGGTGGGTACTAGACTAATCGAGGGGATCACCTCATCAATTATATAAATGTCTAACCACTGTGCTGTACACCTGAAACTAACATAAAATTGAATGTCAACTGTAACTGAAAAAGAAAACCCTTCTGTCCACGTATGAGCAGGATTCTCATGTGGTCAGCGTCTTCAAATTATTTGCCTTTTTGCATCCCCAGAGTTTCTAACCTCTGATACTTTTTTTTTTCATTACTAAACTCCAGACTGTATTTGGATTTCACCGGTTTTTCCACTAATGCTCCTCTTTTGTTTCAGGGTGTCATGAATGCTGTGATGATTGGACGATTGGACTTGTCATCCCATCGCCCTAATCAAGGTCTGTCGTGTATATACACTGGAGAAGCCCGGTGGAGCACTGTTGATATGCAAATTTGAGCAAATTACTCCAGCCCCTGTGCGCCTAAGGTCACGCTGCTGTAAAAGGAGAAAACACCATGGTGGGGGTGGGGGGGAACCCAGGAAGATCTTGACCTGAAGCCCTGGAAAGTGTTACACGTCTTGGTTTTCCATACAAGTCGTGTACTGGCTTCAGCTGCATTATTCACAAGTGAGTCAAGCATCATAAACTTGTAAGACTTGTAAGGTTACACGAGAGGCACCCTGGGGACCCACTGGTTTTGCATCCACTTCCCTGAGGACGGGAGTGTCGGTCTTAGGGCCACAGTGATGGAGAATGAGTCGGGGCCCAGGCACTGTCCAAGCAGGGGTCTCCCCAGACAGACACGTAAAGCCTCAGGGGACCCGGTGGGTGATGGGAATCCACTCCTACATCCCAGTTTCCGTGGTTGCAGCAGCCACATGGATTATTGATACACCATGTTGGATGGTGTGTGCAATACACCCTGCAAGAATAGGAATACTGAGGGGAGTAGACACCCTGTAAATGGCAAGAGATGCACTGGGTTCTGGGACCCATCCCCATGCAAAGGACTTGGGTGGTTCTTAAAGGGGAACAGGTCTGGGCTCCCATCTCCTGGGACTGAAGACAGGCCTGTCCTCCAGTAGAATTGTGGGGACAAATGAAACACAGAGCAGAAAAAGAGGGTAACTGTGGAGGACACCGGATGGGGAGGGGGGTGACTGTGGAGGACACGGGACGGGGAGGGACGACTGTGGGGGACACGAGACGTGGAGAGGGACATTTTTTCTTCTCTGTGAAAATGATCAAGAGCACCTCTGGGCCTCACTTCTTCCAGGAGAGCTGGCCAGCATGGATGTCTTCTCTGGGCCTCACGCCACTGCCCAGTGCAGCACCCTGTGTGGTTCCCCAGGGCCGTGCTATGTTGACTGTGCCCCCTCTGGGATTCTCCTTCCTCACTGTGTGCTAAGGACCAAATGCCTCCCCTCAAATTCACATTTGAAGCCCTAACTGGCATGTGACCTAAGCAGCATCCCTCAGCAAACACCCATGTGCTAGCACCTTCACTTGGACTTGCAGGCTCAGGAACTGTGATCAATAAATGCTGTTAAAGGCCCCAGTCTGTGGTATTCATTATGGCGGCCTGCGATGTCCAAGACCTTGGGACAAACCCCCAGGGGACCAAGGAGAGGCCCTGGATCAGGCCGGGTGCAGGGGGCCTGCCCTGGGGAGTAGGCAAGAAGAACGGGGGCAGGTAATATAGTGGCCCCAGGAGGTCTGCCCCCTTCCTTTCCCCATGGCCCTGGCCCAGGGACAAGTGTGGTTAGGGTACCTGGTTGCCCAGGGGGTCATGTAGGCCTGGGCCTAACTGGGAGCTAGAGGGGACTGCCCAGTTGGAGTCCTAGGGGTCTCCTGGTAAGGGGCCGGCCCCCTATCCCCAGGGGCCCAGGTCAAAAAGAGGAGGCCCTTCCTGCAGGGGACCCCATCTGAGCGCAGAGCCAGGGCAGGACCCTGAGGCAATCCCTGTACCCACCTGGGCCTTTCCTGCAGGCGTGTCCATGGGCTGACCCCCACCACAACCCCTCCCCTGAGTCAGAACCAAGGTCCATGTCCTTGGCTGACACCTGGCCCGGGTCCTGCCAGCCCCTCACCCTCTCTGTGCCCTCTGCACCAGTGGGGAAACGAAGGTTCTGAGCACAGACCATAGTCACATAATGTGACCAGTCTCTTAGCGAGTCGTCCCCCACGGGTGGTACTGGATCCCCTCTGGGTGATCCCAGTTTCCCCTGGGGTTGGTCCCAAGTCCCCTGCGGGTGGCCCTCGGTGCACTGGGGATGTGGTCTTGGGTCCCTTAGAGGTGGCCCTATTCTCCTGGGCTCCTTCCCAGCCTGCATTCCAAGACATTGGTCTGAGGACGGGTCCCGATCAGCTGGGGTCCCCTCTCCACCCTGCTTATCACTGGAAGACAGGGGTCTCCTTCCCCCAGCCACCCTGAGCCTCTGCCCTTTGCCTCCCTGGGATGGGGGTGGTGGGGTGAAACCCAATCAGGGCAGTGTTAGCCAGGCTATTTTGGAGCTGGGCTGGACCGCCTGGCCGGCAGTGGGGGCAGGGTGGGGGCGGGCCCAGCCTTCTCCAGCTGACAGTGTTTGCCTGTCCTCTATCCCTGCCCAGTCTGAGGACTGGCCAGAGTGTGGGCTGCTGGCAGGAGCTGTCGGTCCTGGGCACTCAGAGGGAGGTGAGACCCAGTGGCCCCTGCCCCACTGTCTGAGCCCCTGGCCTGGGTACCACCTGGAGTTCCCCTGTAGAGACAGGTGAGGAGGCAGTGTGGGCAGGGGTAGGGGCCTTCCCATGTGCTCCCTCTCTCCCGGGGTGGCTTGGCTGAAGGTCACAGCTCTGAGAGGACAGAGGGGCCTCGGGTGGGGTTCTAGCTAGGCTGTACTACCCCTTGGTTGGGGTCCTGGATTGCAGCCCTTGCCCCATACGTGACCTGAGCTTTATGTCCAGAGGAAGCAGCCTGGGTGGGAGGCTGGGGCCATATGCCCCCTACCCCTTGCTCCAGGATGGCCTGGGGGTCTGGCCAGCCCTGCCCCCAGCTCTGCTGAGATGGATGTCCGCTGACAGCTGGGGCTATTTTGAGCCTGTTGGCTCAGTGGAGGGGACAGACAGAGGGGCAGTGACACCTGACTCCAGGAAAGAATTTCCCGTGGAGTGTGGGAAGTGGGGCCCAGGGGTCTGGGGGGGCGAAGATCCAGGAGCTGCCCTTGGAGTCTTTTCTGGAAGGGCATCGGGGCAATGGGAGGCGGCAGAATTCTGCTGTCAGGCTGGAACCCTGGCTCATCTGGAAAACGGTTCAGGGCCACGCAGACCTAAGAGTGGCCAAATACTGGAAAAGCAAGTGGACAGGGTGGGGTGTGGGGGGGACGGGGTGAAAATGACCCCAGATGGAGGGGTCTCAGCCCTGGTGTGAGGCTTCTGCCAGTGCCCATGGAGGGGATGCGGGGGTGCCTCTGAAGGGTCCACAGGAAGCCTCCTTCCCAGGCGAGTGTCTGAGGGGGTGGGGCTTCTGGGCGGCTGGGGCTGAGGTCCTGGCTGGGACCCCTCCTGAGGCCTGTTTCTGCCAATGTGGCAAGGGGAAGAAGCTTCTGCAGGTGTCCCTGTGCCCAGAGGTGGCCTTTTGTGGTCCCCTCCCCTCCTCAGCCTAAATGAGGGTGGCTCAGAGTCCTTGGGGATGTGCTCAGGGCACCTGGCCTTGCTGATCAGGGGACGCCTGCATGGTGGGGCTGCTGTGGGGCTCTGAGGCTGTCACATCTTGGTGAGCCCCTTGGACCCCATGGGGTCAGCTGCATGGAGGGCAGGGAGTGCAGGCTGGATAGGGAGAAGGGCATTGCCACAGTCCCAGTCCCTAGTGGCCTTAGAAGATCTTGGGGTCTCTGCCCACTCTTGTCAGGCCAGTGGGTGACCTGCATACCTGCCAAATGCAGGGACAGTCTTCCCTAAACACTAGCAGAGATGGGAGCTCCCTCCCTGTCCCTGTCCTTCTGTCTCCTGGAGGGCCATGCTGTGGAGGTGTGCCCTCGAACATGTTCACTCATGAGCTTGGAACTGCTTCTTGGGCACTTGTTCTGGGTGTGGCAGGGACAGGGACAATGCCGTTTCCTGCTTTGGGTAACTCACACACTAACTACATGATTGTGGGGTGCACTGGGAAGAGCTCTGGGATCAGGGTCCCCAGAAACCTGGCGTCAGAGGGATGCCAAGGCCCATGGGGGCGTCTACGGAGGCGGGGCTCGGGTGGTGGCCTGCCCAGATCCTTTCAGGCCTGCCCAGCCTCGTGGGGGGGCGGTTGGCCCGCGGGGGGGACAGAGGTGCTGACTGCACAATGAGTCAGCAGGCTTGTCCGGGCTCAGCCTCCTTGAGGGGGATTAATGGGGATTAGGTCCTGAATTACAGCAGAGGACCACCCGAGGACATCCGCTGCTGCTCCTCCTATGGTGGGCGACCTATGCCTGGAGGCCAGAGGCCCAACCCCTGGGTGGAGGGAGTTCAGGCACTTGGGGGCAGCCAGGGCCCATTGTGCTCGCTCTTCTCACAGAAGCCCTATGCAGGCGGGACCCAGTCTCACCTTTCCCACCTGTGCTGGCTCCAGCCATGGGCCACCCCAGATGGTCAGAGGCCAGAGTCACCTGGAACCTTAATCACTGATGGTGCCAGCCCTATCCAAGCAGGATGCCCCGTTGGTGGAGCTAGCGTGACCAGGCCACCTGAAGCCCCCCAGGTTGGGTGCAGCTAGCTGGCCTGACTGTCCTCAGCCTGGAGGACCCTGGCTCTTCCCGGAGGGCTCTCTGCTGTCCTCTGCAGGCACTCTGCTGACTGTGCAAGCTCGGAAGGGAGGGGCCCGGATCCGTGTTGTCAGGAGGAACCTGCCTAGCTGCAGGGTTTCCATCCCTTCCCTGCTCACTGGCAAGCACAACCCCCCAGAGGTTGCGGGAGTGGGGGACCCCAGAACAGGTGAGGTGTGCCCTGGCCCAGGGCAACTGCAGGTAGAACAGGCTTGTGTACAGGGTTCCCTGTCATGGGCGCCACTGGGCAAGGGGGTCTGAAGTGCCCCTGGGCCCAAAGGCTTGTGGAGGAGTCACCTGGGGGAAGAACGGGCAGGGGAGGTGAAAGGGGGTGCCAGGCAGAGGGCCCTGTGACTTCTGGTGTACTACAGGTAGAGGAGACAGGCCCACAGTGAGCACCCAACGTGGGCCTCCCGTGGCCAGGAGTACAGCGAGCTGCCCCCTTTTTGAGTGGAGACACAGGCAGATTATAGTTTCTGGCTCCAGGAGGCAGAGGTGTGTGGGGAGGGGACAGGACACTTAAGACAGTTGGAGTGGCCCATGGGGGGCATGACAGGTCTGCTTGGCCAGGTACAACATGGCTGGTGGGGGGAAGATGCTGGCTGCACTGTGCCATGCTGCCCAGGGAGGAGGGCAGCCTGGCTGCCCGTGGGGTATTCTGGGACAGGTGCTCAGCTGGACGAGTCCCGGCAGGGGGACTGAAGCTGTGGGGAGAGGAAGGAGCTTTTTGCCTGTTAGGACAGCCAGTTTGAGGGTAGAGCCAGACTCAACTGCCCAAGAAGGGGCAAATCTGCACTTCTGGACCACCGTGCCTTCTGGAAAGTCGTCCGGGCATGGGGAGACGAGACTGGGATGGGGGGGTCACGTGCAGGCGTCCACCTGGGTGAAGCTGGGTTTTCCAGGTAGCACTGGAAGGGTGAGGTGGGTTGGTGGGGCAAAGGTGGCAGGCTCAGAGCGCAGAGCAGGCCACAGGCTCAGCCCCTCCATGACCTTCCCGCCCAGCTCGCAGGTCCTTCCCGCCACCCTCACCCCCAGCATGGATCATTCTGCGTTCAGCGGCGCGCCCCGCTTCCTTACCCGACCTAAGGCTTTTGTGGTGTCGGTGGGCAAGGATGCCACGCTGAGCTGCCAGATCGTGGGCAACCCCACGCCGCAGGTGAGCTGGGAGAAGGACCGGCAGCTGGTCGAGGCGGGCGCTCGCTTCCGCCTGGCTCAGGACGGAGACTTGTACCGCCTTACCATTCTGGACCTGGCGCTCGGCGACAGCGGGCAGTACGTGTGCCGCGCGCGCAACGCCATCGGCGAGGCGTTCGCGGCCGTGGGCCTGCAGGTGAACGCCGAGGCCGCGTGCGCGGAGCAGGCGCCCCACTTCCTGCTGCGGCCCACGTCCATCCGCGTGCGCGAGGGCGCCGAGGCCACCTTCCGCTGCCGCGTGCGCGGCTCGCCGCCCGTGGCCGTGAGCTGGGCCAAGGACGGGCGGCGCCTGGGCGCTCCCGACGCCCCGCGCGTGAGCGTGGAAGCCAGTGGCGAGGCGAGCGCGCTGCGCATCCAGGCCGCTCGGCCGCACGACGGAGGAACCTACACCGTGCGAGCCGAGAACCCGCTGGGCGCCGCCAGCGCGGCCGCGGCGCTGACGGTGGACGCGGACGTGGGTGCGGCGGGCCCGCCCGGAGCGTCCAGCGCCGCGCTCCTGGCGCACCTGCAGCGGCGGCGCGAGGCCATGCGCGGGGAGGGCGCCCCCGCGTCGCCGCCCGGGCCCGGGGCCGGCGCGCGCACCTGCACGGTGACGGAAGGCAAGCACGCGCGCCTCAGCTGCTACGTGACCGGGGAGCCTAAGCCCGAGACCGTGTGGAAGAAGGACGGGCAGCTGGTGGCCGAGGGCCGGCGGCACGTGGTGTACGAGGACGCACAGGAGAACTTTGTGCTCAAGATCCTCTTCTGCAAGCAGTCGGACCGCGGCCTCTACACCTGCACGGCGTCCAACCTCGTGGGCCAGACCTACAGCTCCGTGCTGGTCGTCGTCCGAGGTGAGCGCAGGCCGGGCGCCGCCCCGCGCGCGCCCTGTCCGTCCCTTAGCCAATGCGGACTTGGAAGCCCTCGAGGCTCTCACCTTTCGCGGCCGCAAAATGCTGGCGGCACGGGATGACCCGCAGCCTGTCCCGTCTGTGTGAGTCAGGCGAGTACAGAAGAATGCGCTTTGTCACCAGCACTCCCTCCCCCTGGGAGATGGTCGGGCAGCCCGGTGGCTGAGCCTGCCTGGTCCATGGTCAGGATGACCCAGGCCCTCCCTCTTCCCCCCTGCTAAGGTGTCTCCCTGGCTAAGAGGGAAGGAAGGCAGGAGCGGGGACAAACCCTTAAGTCCTCGGAGACCTCAGGGCCAGGGGCTGCCGTCTGGGCCAGTTCACAGCCTCCTGTCCGGGTCTGAGGTTCCCCGGGGCACTGGGTGCAAGTGTGGAGAACACCACCAGGCTTTGTTGGGAGGCCTGTTTGTTCTTCACTCCTAACACTGGCCTCTCCACGTGCTGGGACTCCCGCCTCCCCCTTCTTACACATCTCACCTGCTGTAGGATCCCAGATCAGACGACTCAACCCTCACATGTCTGCCTCAGTGTCCTCGCTCTTGCGGGGTTGGGGGGGATGCTTCTCCCCGGGGATCCCTTCAGAAGCTGGTTGGGGAAGATGCCTGAGGCGCAGGGCCTGGCCTGCAGCCCGCGCGCGCTCAGGGAGCTTAGCGACTTAGCAGGCAGGTCCTGGCCCTGCTGCCCCACCGTGTGCGTGGCAGGGAGCCCACCCGACCTAGCCCTCCCGGAACCAGCGGCACGGCCTGCTCAGGGGGGTGAAGCTTCACCTGCTTCATTTCTTCTTTTCTCTTCCAGACTTCTTATATTTTGGGGGAAAGGGCTCTTTCCTTTAAGTTCTCTCTCCTGTCCTCTGTCCTCTTTCCCTTCCCTCCTCAGTCCTCCTACGCACCCTGACTTGCGGCTCATCCAACTGCAGCCCAGGCGCCCTGCCCTACTCGATCCTTTACCTGCCTTGCCCCGCCCCGAGGCCACCCCACTGCCCCTGCCCAGCCCTCTTCCTGGCCCACCGCACTCGCCCCCAGGCCCAGCCCCACCAACCCACTCACTCGCCCCCTTGCCCCGCCCATCACACTCGGGTTTCACCACCAGCTTCCCGGCCACGCTCATTCGCCCTTTCCCTGCAGAGCCCACGGTGCCCTTCAAGACGCGGCTGCAGGACCTGGAGGTGCAGGAGAAAGGGTCGGCCACGTTTCGGTGCGAGGTGCCGCTGCCAGGCACGGAGGCTGCGTGGTACAAGGAAGAAACGCGGCTGTGGGCCAGCGCCAAGTACGCCATGGAGGAGGCAGGCACAGAGCGCAGGCTGACTGTGCACAACGCCTCGGCCGACGATGATGCCGTGTACATCTGCGAGACGGCCGAGGGCAGCCGCACGGTGGCTGAGCTCGCGGTGCGAGGTGGGTGGGCAGGGAACCCGACCCAGGCAGGCGGAGTGCGGGGCTGGGACCCAGGACACTGGGGGTTGGTGGGAGTAGGCACGGTTTGACCAGTCCCTGGCTCTGCCCACCCCAGGGAACCTCACCCGAAAGCTACCGAGGAAGACGGCTGTGCGAGTGGGAGACACTGCCATGTTCTGTGTAGAGCTGGCCAGGCCGGAGGACCAGGTGCGCTGGCTGTGGAACCAAGAGGAGGTGGTGGCCACTGGCCGCGTGGCCATCACCACCGAAGGCACGTGCCACACGCTGACCATCTCCCAGTGCAGCCTAGAGGACATGGGTGAGGTGGCCTTCGTGGCTGGGGACTGCAGGACGACCACCCAGTTCTGTGTGTCGGGTAAGGGCCTGGGGAGTGTCCCTTGCTGTGGGAGAGCCTGCACCGGGTCCTCCTGTGCTCAGCAGCTGCAGGGAGGGTGTGGGGGCCAGCTGCCCAGGCTGCAGCTCTG
Source organism: Rhinolophus hipposideros (assembly GCF_964194185.1). Lineage (NCBI taxonomy): Eukaryota > Metazoa > Chordata > Mammalia > Chiroptera > Rhinolophidae > Rhinolophus > Rhinolophus hipposideros. Next base: position 2,124,625 of record NC_138069.1, on the reverse strand, counting down.
GGTCATTCAGACCCCTAATTGTTTGCAGCCCTCTTTCACTGTGGTCACCGCAAGCATTGGCAAAATGGGAGTCTTGATGGCCCCCCACCTCACCAACCAAGTTATTAATAGAAGATGTACATTGTTCTAGAAGCACTGTGTGTGTGTGTGTGTGTGTGTGTGTGTGTATGTGTGTGTAGTACAAGGGGGGGTACGTCTCGTGTGAGCATGTCTTCTTTCTATGGCCTTTAGTGTCTACATTGTAGATTGGGTGGTGGTTCCCTACCTTGCCCACCCCCAAAGGGCCAGCCCCTGGCTGGGTGACAGGGATGTGCGCCTGCACGGGGGCCTCAGCTTATCTTGGGAAGTTCACTGTGACCTGCCTCAGCCAGTGACCAGGCCAAAATCCCAGTGTGGGGATGGAGTCAAGGCAGACAACTGGAAGGTGTCTGAACCCAGGCCACCTGGACAGCATAGACAGATCAAGGTGGCCCTGAGCCAAGTGTGGCTACTGAAGCCAGGGCACCCTTTCTGCCATAACTAGAGAAATGGCCACAGGGTGGGGCCAGGGGTCATGGGACCACAGCCTCCCTTCAGGCTGGTCTCCCCACATCCCCCTCTGTTCCCCCTTCTCAGACCATCAGAGCAGTGCCCCCCAGCAGGGCTGGGGATTCTGTGATCCCCTCCTCCAGAGCAGTTCTGGACCTGGGGCTCAGGAAGGGGGCCCCCAATCAGTGACATGGGCCTGTGCTCTGCCCAGCCCACAGGAAGCCGCCCCTGCATGCCCCTGAGGCCCTTGTGGTGAAGGCCAGGACGGAGAGCTCTGTGACCCTCGGCTGGTCCCCTCCACCCCACGGGGACCGCCCTGTGGCCATTGATGGCTACCTGGTAGAGAAGAGGCGACTGGGAACCTACACCTGGAGCCGGTGCCACGAGGCCAAGTGGGTGGCCATGCCAGAGCTGACTGTGGCTGGCGTGACCGAGGAGGGGGACTTCCAGTTCCGGGTCTCAGCTGTGAACAGCTTTGGCCAGAGCCACTACCTTGAGTTTCCGGGGACCGTTCACCTGGGTAAGTGTGGAAGGTCCTGTGCCCGATGGCTTCCAGGTAATGGCCTGTGAGTCACCCACTGCTGAGTTACCCACAGCTAGAGCGTAGCCCAGCCTCAGCAAGGCCACGGTGACTCATGGAGCCTCTTTATTGGGGGGTCCTGATGCTGTTGGAGCCTCCTCTGTAGGAAGGGGAAGGAACCCTGAGACAGGACTTGAGCCCCCTAGGAACCTATCTGTGTTCACCAGCCCCAGGGGACCAGGCTGCACAATCCCTCCCTCCACCCAGGTTTCTGGGATCTGGAGGGGATCTTGGGTGGCTCTAACTTGTCCCCACTCAGTCCTGAGCCCTGTATTCTCTCGTGGTTGCTGTGCACCTGTCTGATGGGCTTCCTGGAGGAGGGGAAAATTAAGCCCAGGTTCTGGGGGAGGAGGAGGAGGGGAGGGTGGGCCCTGCTCCTTCCTGAAGCCCCTACCCTGCAGTCCCCCAGCTGGCTGTGAAGACGCCTCTGAAGGCAGTGGAAGCGGTGGAGGGCGGTGAGGTGACCTTCTCTGTGGACCTCACTTCGGCCTCGGCGGGCGAGTGGTTCCTGGATGGGCAGGCTTTGAAGGCCAGCAGTGTGTATGTGATCCGTTCTGATGGCACCCGGCACACTGTCACCATCCGCTCGGTGCCCGCCAGCCTGCATGGTGCTGAGCTCAAGTTCGTGGCCAATGGCATTGAGAGCAGCATCCGCATGGAGGTCCGAGGTAGGGGGACCCTGGCTCGTGACCCCTGGGCCTCTCTGAGTCCTGTGTCCTCTGGGGCTGGGGCAGGAGGATAGTGGTCCCCAGACCCCAGGCTCCTGGAGAACACAGGCGGGCTGCTGGGTGTTGGCCTGGATGAGTGGGGCCCCACGGTGGGGTGGGGTTTGCAAGACAGCTTGCCCAGCCTGGCAAGTAGCCCCAGCCACAGGGTGTGAGTCCTGTCCCAATGACACAGGACCTTATGTCTCCATCTGTCCCACCCCTTTTCTCCCTCTCCCTCCCTCTTCTCTGATTCCTTCTCTTGCTCCACGTCTTGTCCTGTCTCTTGCTTCCTTGCCTCTGTGTCTTCCCCCACCCCATATCCGGCTCTCACTCTCTGTCCACTTCTCTAACCACTCTCTTCTGTCTTCTCCTCCTCTGTCCCCTTTCTCCTCTGTTCACTCTCTATACGCTCCCCCTCTGTCCCCTGCACCATCTGTCCCCTTCTCTTTCTGTCTACTCTGTGCCAACGTCCTCTTTTCCTTCTGTCCACAACCCCCATCCATGCCCCCCATCCATGTTTTCTCTGTCCACCTGTTGGGGCACCCAGCGGCCCCGGGGCTGAGCAGCAAGCGCCCAGCAGCAGTGCAGGAGGTGCGGGCCCGGCTGCACGCAGAGGCACAGCTCCTGGCCGAGCTGTCGGAGCAGGCTGCTGCCGTGACGTGGCTCAAGGATGGCCGCGCGCTACCCCCAGGCCCCAAGTACGAGGTGCGGGCTGCAGCGGGGCAGCAGCTGCTGCTGGTGCGGGACGTGGTGCGAGATGATGCTGGCCTGTATGAATGCGTCAGCCCTGGGGACCGCGTCGCCTACCAGCTGTCGGTGCAAGGTGTGTGTGTGTGCACATCCTCCTGACCGTGGCCACAGCCACAGCCCTGTGTTCCGTATTCATCTTTGGACAGGCTCTAGGGGGTCTGGGCCACAGGAGCTGATGTTCTCTGTGTGGGGGATGAGGGTGACCCTGTGGGAACTGTGCCTCTGGTGACCAGTCAGGGGTGGGGGAGGGGTAGGTTCAGGTGACCCACGGGGACAGTGGGGGCAGGTGGGGCTCAGCATAACCTGTGGGGAGGGTGTTGGGGGGGCTCCGCCTAGGAGGGGCGGGACCCCAAGAGGTGGTCCTGTGAGTTGGCTTTGGGTGGTTGGAAGTCAGCAGCCAGCCCTGTCTGAAGGGGTCCCTCGTCGGGCCTGGGCCAGGGTCCAGTGTGGGCCCAGAGTCCCTGCGCGCCTCTGTCCACGAGTGCATGGGTGTGCTCATCGAGCTCTTCTAGCTCCCTGACCCCTGCTGCCTTTGCAGGACTCACGCCTTTTCTGCACAAGGACTCTGCGGGCGGCTGTGTGGACGCAGTGGCCGGGGGCCCGGTCCACTTTGAGTGCGAGACTACAGAGGCCCACATGCGTGTGCGCTGGTTCAAGGACGGTGCAGAGCTCGGCCGCTCCCGCTCACACTTCTCGCAGGAGGACGTGGGCACACGGCACCGGCTTGTGGCCACCTCAGTCACCAGGCAGGACGAGGGCACCTACTCATGCCGTGTGGGCGAGCATTCTGTGGATTTCCAGCTGCGAGTCTGTGGTAGGCACCCACCTCCTGGGCTTGGCGGGAGGGAAGCAGGTCCAGTTGCATCTGACACTTGCAAGGCGGAGCTGCCTGGACCACCATTTCTTTAGCAAATGCTTTGGGTGGGGCAGTTGCTTCGATTTGTGAAAAGAAATTACCCACAAAACTAACATTGAGATGGGTGAAGAATGCAAGATGAGAAAGAAATTCAAAGTCTTTGTTCTCCTTTTAAAGATGAAAGGAGGCCAGGAGGGCCCAAAAGGTGCTGGAAGTGTCCTCGGCAGGACAGATTTAGATCTTGGTAATCTGAGGTCCTGGCTCTTTCCAGAAGCCGTTGGGGCCTCTTGATGCATTTTCTGAATCCTGCTCTTCCCTGTCCTGGCCCCCAAGAGGGTCTCTGCCTCCCCCCTATTCCTTTCCTTTGTCCCTAGTCACAGGTCAGGCCCCTCCCTCATGCCAGGGAGAGCTGTGCTGCAGCACTTGACTACAGAAAGACCCCGAGGGGGACCTATGGCTCCCTGGGACCTGATCTTCTCTCATGGCTCCAGGGCTTACCTCTGTGGGGTCTCTGATTGTGCGTCCCTGCCTGTCCCCAGAGCCCACGGTGGTGTTTTCCAAGGAGCAGCAGGCACGCAGTGAGGTGCAGGCCGAGGCGGGCACCAGTGCCACACTGAGCTGTGAGGTGGCCCAGGCCCACACGGAGGTGACGTGGTACAAGGATGGCAAGAAGCTGAGTGGGAGCTCGAAAGTGCGCATGGAGGCCAAGGGCTGCACCCGGCGTCTGGTGCTGCAGCAGGCGGGGAAGGCGGACAGCGGGGAGTACAGCTGCGAGGCCGGGGGCCAGAGGGTCTCCTTCCGCCTGGATGTTACAGGTCAGTTGACAAAACAGACGATTGACCATCCCGGGAACAGGCCAGAGGAAGCGTTTCAGTGTGGGCAAGAGCAGGGGAAAGTACTCAGTAGCCTTATCAGGGCTTGTTCAGTCAGTTTTCTAGTGCCAAGTAACAAATGTCCCCAAAATATAGAAGCCCAAAAGAACAATTGGTTACTGTCACGATTCTGTGAGTCAGGGCTCAGTGGGCATTGTTCATTTCTGCTCACATGGTTTTGACTGGGACCGGAGGAGCCAGCCTGGCCTCATTTGTGTATCTGATGTCCCATTAGGATGGTTCTCGTGGGTAGGGCTGGCTGGGGTGACAGGGCTCTCTGTTTTGTGATGTTGGCTATGGGGTCCTATGTCTGGGACCCCTTATGACATCTCACCCACAGGTCTCTTTGTCCATGTGGACAGTCTGGGCTCCTTCACATGGTGGCTGGGTTCCCCTGAGGGAATCGTAGAAGCTACAGGGCTGGTTAATGTCTGTTTTCAGCTGTTGTAGAACATTACTGTCTCTGTGTCCTGTTGCACAAAGCCAGGTGTAAAGCCAGCTTGGTTCCAGTGGGATGGAGACGTAGACCCTAGTGGCTCCTCTTCCACCAGGAGCATCTCAGGGCCTCAGGCTCTGTCTTTTTCTAATTCTCTGCCATCCTGAACATGTTACCTTTTTTCCCCTAATGCTTATCGCCTCATGATCACAAGATGGCTTTCACAGCTCCAGCCATCACATTCAAGACAGGAAGAACGTGAAAGGGGTGTTTATGTTTTAATTTTTTGGTTTTGTTTTTTATTGCTGTGCAACAAATTATCATGTACTCAGTAGCTTAAAACAATGCCTGCTGATTGGCTCACAATTCTGTAAGTCAGAAGTGCAGGTATGGTGTGGCTGGGTTCTCTGCTCAGGGTCTCGAATGCTGGAATCCACATGCTGCTGGCTGAGTTCTCTGGGGTTCCTCTTCTAAGCCCATTCAACTTGTTGGCAGAATTCCTTTCCTGTGGTTCCAAATCTAAGGCTGTTTTCTGGCTGGCTGGCAGCTGGGGGCCGCTCTCAGCCCTTTGCCATGTGGGTCTTCCATCTTTAGGCCAGCCATGGAGAATCCTCCTGATGTGTCGCGTCCCGCGCAACGAGGGCAGTGAGGAGGCGAGAAGGAGCGGTTTGGGTTAAGTTTTTAAGAAAGAAACAAACAGAGACTTAATGCAGTTAAATCTCTCAGAAGGTCAGGGGTCTCTCAGTCTCAGAGGACTGGAGCCCTGAACAAAGCCAACTGGAGGCTTTTATTGACGAGTATGCAAGGGAGTAGCAGTGTTTTTGGCACGATCTGTGAGACTCACTTATCACGTTATAGAAACATCCCAAGCCAATTATTTTAACCTTCAAACAGCCGAAGCACAAGGTCCCATGGTATCTTACCTAAGGTATGTACCTTCTCAGGGTCAAGTCTCGCATATTGTAACAGCTCCGTTGAGATAAGTGGAGAGAACTGACTTTGTTGTCCTCATGACTTCTCTCACAAACAGGTGCAAGGGAAAAGCCACGGCCCGCAACAGACTTTCCCAGGCAGGGGGAAGGGGAGGCAAGGCCCCTTCCCATATTTGTCTAAGGCAGCTTATTGGGGGTCCCCACCCGGCTCCACCTGGCTTGGGTTGTATCTCCCGTGAGGTATCTTATCCGTCTTTGGCTGCAAACCATCTTTTGGGGATCAGACACAGAGATATAAGGTGTAAACACAAGGATGGAACAGAGTCCCAGAAAGGCACAGTCTTACAGATTCTTCTTTCCTTAAGGAAACACACGGGGTGACAGTTGGCTAGGCTGTTGTCCAATCACTTTCGTGCTTCGAATCTTTTTGGCCAGGAAGAGCTCCTCCCTTCCAGGGTTCACCAGCTTAGGTCAGGCCCATCCAGAATCATCTCCCTTTCGATTAGCTAAGAGTCAGCTGACCTGGGACCTAAATTCCTTCTGCAGAATCTGTTTATGGCAGCACCTGGATTAGCATTTGGTGGAATAGCTAGGGAAAGCTGCATGTACTTTGTGGGGCAGGGGTTTCGGGGCCTTCCTGCCTAGCACAGGTCGTCATGGCTGTCTCTTCTCTTTGGAAGACAGCCAAAGAGAAGAGAGCCTGAAGAGATTTCTCCTAGGAGCCTGAAGCAGATTTCTCCTTACCCTTCCTGGCTAGGTGTGTCCCACTGCCACACCCTGCTCCAGGCAGCCTGGGTAGGTGAGCCCCTGGCCTTCCTGCCTCTGAGGTGGGACTTGGAGGGTGGAGGAGGTAGGTGTGCTGAGGGGGCTGTGCTGTGGGCCGGCCCACGTCCACACTAGAGTGGCCATGCCCTGATTTTGACGTCCCCTTTGAGACTGGCTGTAGAGGAGTCAAAGTGTGGACAGGGTCAGACCTCATTTGTGCCTCTTAGCAGCTGGGTGACCTTGGGCAAGTTGTCAATGTCATCTCTCCCCGAAATTCACACCCACTTGGAATCTCAGATTGTGGTCGTACCGTTATGTGGAAATGGGGTCTCTGCAGATGTCAGCAGTTAAGGATCTCTAGATTAACTAATGCTGGATTAGGTGGGCCCTGAATCCAATGACAGGGATCTTCATAGACAAAGAAAGGAAGGGGAGCTTTGACACACAGACATGGGGAGATGGCAGAGATGAGGTGATGTGGCTATAAGCCCAGGGATGCCTGAAGCACCAGCAGCTGGAAGAGGCAGAGAGAGTGACTTTGTGACACCTTGATCTTGGACTTCTGGCCTCCAGATCTGGGAGAGAAAATTTCCTATTGTTTTCAGCCTGTTTGTGGTCATTTGTTCTGGCCACCCTGGACTTCTTATCATTGCCCTCTGTGCCTCAGTTTCCTCATCTGTGAAGTGGGGCAATAATAGAGCTTCTAGGGCTGTGCTGAGGGACTGCCCTATAAGCTCTTCCCTGCCACTGTGCAATAGTATGGGCCGCCTCCCTGCAAGGCACTGGGGTTCTGGGGACGAAGCAGGCAGGCAAGGGGGCTGAGCTTGCTTGTGGGGCAAAGGCCCAGGCAGCAGGGTCCTCACATCTGGTCCTGGAGGATGAACCCCAGAGTGGGTTCATCCGAAGGCAGCACTCCAGGGAGTGTGTGTGCGTCAGCGTGTCCGGAAAGTTATGGCTGTCATCGGCTGGCTGTGTGTGATTGTCGTGCAAGAGACTGAGCAGAAACCCGTACTAGGTTGTTAAGGTCAACTTCTCAAACCGAGTTTTGTCCTTGGGGACACGCAACTCAAAACCAGGGTACACTGGCTTGTGTTTTCACAGGCCTATGTGGCTTTGTCACTTTTATGCAAAAGAGAGGTGATACTGTTCCACCTGGGCCAGAGGGTTCCTTGTGGCTGCGCAGTGAGGGCTGAGTCCTGCAGGCCACCAGGGTTTCACCCCAAACTGGTGGTCTTTACATAGAGTTTTCTTTCAGTTGACTTCTTGAAAAAGTTTAAGATGCCTCTCTAAGCCCTCTTTAGCAATGACGTCTATGCAGTTTGCACTGCAGAGGCTAATTGTGTTTTCTTTTGATATGCATTAAAATTGACACGCTACTGTTCAGATAAAAACCATCCATTCTCATTCCACTGGGGGGGTCTGCCACCTACTTTGGACACTCGGGCCGATGTCTCCTGCCTGAGGAAGAGGAGTTGGGAAGTGGGGTCCTTGGTGACAAAGTGAAGCCCAAATCACTAGTTTCCAGTTAGTGAATTTGATGTATAACATGACAGATATTCTCATGTGCCATTAATGTCACTTCTTGCCTTTTTTTGTCCTGAAGATATTTTCACTTAAGAACATGCCATTAGTTCTGCTCCACCCACTTGCCTTAGGCAGAGCTTTGCTAACACAGAAGTGCTAGAAACTGGGTATTTCATTATTTCAGTATCACACTGCATTACAGTTAAAAAAAAAAAAAAAAAAAAAGGAAACCTGTAAGGGGTGATGAAGAGCATCCAGAGTGACGGGTCAGCTTGTAAAGCAGTGGAGTCATTTCTCTGTGTCACTTCAGTCAGCAGAGTGCTAGGCCCACCAGGGGGAGCTTGGCCTGGTGGTATTGAGTAGGCCCACACCTGTGCGGGGGATTTTTAGTCCATGTCTGTCCAGCGATTGTATTTTTTTGAATGACTAATTCACAAATTTACAGTGTACAATTCCATGGTTTTTGGCATATTCACAGGGTTGTACAAGCACACCACAGTCTGATTCTTGAACATTTTCATGACCCTAAGAAGAAACCCTGGACCCAATAACAGTCACTCCCATGCTCCCCTCCCCAGCCTTGGCAACCGCTAATCCATTTTTGGATTCTGTGGATTGGCCTGCTTTCATTTAAATGGAATCATGTGATATGTGTCCATTTGTGTCTGGCTCTTTCTACTCTGCATAATGATTTCACGGTTCATTCACGCGTAGCATGTGTCAGTATTTCATTTTTTTTATGTGGCCAAATAATCTTCCATTGTATGTATATAACATATTTTGTCTGTTCTTTCATCGACTAGTGGACAGTTGAGTTGTTTCCACTTTTAAAAACTTTCAGTTTAGTATTTATTTATTTTAAAATTGAAGTATAGTTGGTATACAATACTGTATAGGTTATATTAGTTTCACGTTTACAATATAATACAGTAGTTTGATATTTTTGTAACTTACAGTGTAATCACCCCACTAATTCTAGTCACCATACAAACATCACAATGTTATTGGCTATATTGCCCTTCACTTTTATCACCCATCACCCGGCCTCTCCCTTCTGGTAACCATCCCTTTGGTCTGTTTCCATGAGTTTGTTTTTGTTTTATTTTGCTTGTTTATTTGTTTTGTTCTTTAGATTCCACATATGAGCGAGACCATATGGTATTTGCCTTTCTCTGCCTGATTTATTTCACTTACATAATAACTTCTAGATCCTTCCATGTTGTTGTAAAGGGTAAGATTTCATTCTTTTCTGTGGGTGAGTAATACTCCATGGTATATATGCACCACCTCTTCTTTATCCAGTCGTTCTATTGATGGGCACTTCGGTGGCTTCCATACCTTGGCTATTGTAAACAATACTACAGTGAACACAGGTGTGCAGATATCTTTTCGAATTAGTGTTTTGGATTTCTTCAGATAAATACCCAAAAGTGGAATTGCTGGGTCATAAAGTAGTTCTATTCTTAATTCTTTGAGGAACCTCCATACTGTTTTCCATAGTGGCTGCACCAATTTACAGCCCACCAACAGTGCTCAAGGATTCTCTTTTCTCCACATCCTCACCAACACTTGTTCTTTGTTGATTTATTAGTGATGGCCATTCTGGCAGGAGTGAGTGGTATCTCAGTGTGGTTTTAATTTGCATTGCCCTGATGATTAGTGACATTGAGCATCTTTTTTACATGTCTATTGGTCATCTGTATGTCCTCTTTGGAGAAATGTCTATTCAGGTCCTCTGCCCATTTCTTAATTGGATTGTTTGCTTTTCTGGTGTTAAGTTGTATGAGTTCTTTATAAATTTTGGATATTAACCCCTTATTGGATGTATCATTGGCAAATATCTTCTTCCGTTCAGTAGATTGTCTTTTTGTTTTGTTGATGGTTTCCTTTGCTGTGAAGAAGCTTTTTAGCTTGATGAAGACCGACTTGTTTATTTTTGTTTTTGTTTCCCTTGCTTGAGGGGATGTATCCAAAAAGATATTACTCAGATTAATGTCAAATAGTTTACAACCTATCTTTTCTTCCAGGAGTTTTATGGTTTCTAGGAGTTTTTATGGTTACATTTAAGTCTTTAACCCATTTTGAGTTTATTTTTGTATATGGTGTAAGAGAGTGGTCCAGTTCAATTTTTTTGCACATATCTGTCCAGTTTTTCCAACACCATTTTTGGAAGAGAATTAATTTACCATATTGTATACTCTTGCCTCTTTTGTTGTAGATTAGTGGACCATATAAGCCAGGGTTTATTTCTGGGCTCTCTATTCTGGTTCACTGGTTGCATGTCTGTTTTATTTTTGCCAATACCATACTGTTTCAATTGTTATAGCTTTGTAGTAGTTTGTTATCAGGGACCTTGATACCTCCAACTTAGTTCTTTTCATGGTTGCTTTGGCTATTCATGGTATTTTGTGGTTCCATATAGATTAGGTTTTATTGCTAGTTCTGAGAAGAATGTCGTTGGTAGTTTGATAGGAATCGCCTTGAATGTGTACATTACTTTGAGCAGCATGGTCAATTTAACAATCCCTGAGCATGGTGTATGCTTCCATTTATTTGTGTGTTCTTCAGTTTCTTTCTTCATTATCTCATAGTTTTCAGAGTACAGGTCTTCCTTGATTAGATTTATTACTAGGTGTTTTTTTAGATGCAATTAATTCTTCATTTCTCCTTCTGATTGTTCCTTTTTAGTGTATAGGAATGTGATGGATTTTTGTATATTAATTTTGTATCCTACTACTTGACTGAATTATTTCATTCTATTATTTTTGTGTGTGGATTCTTTAGGATTTTCTACATATAGTATCATGTCATCTGCAAATAGTGAGAGTTTTACTTTTTCCTTTCTAACTTGGATGTCTTTTGTTTCTTTTTCTTGTCTGATTGCTGTGACCAGGACTGAGTAATAGTGCCAAGAGGGGCCATTCTTGTCTTGTTCCTGATCTTAGAGGGAAAGCTTTCAGGTTTTCACCATTGAGTATGATGTTAGCTCCATATAGCCTTTATCAAGTTGAAGTATAAGTTCCTTCTATACCCACTTTGTGGAGAATTTTTATCATAAATGAATGTTGAATTTTTTCAAATGCTTTTTTCTGCATCTATTGACATAGTCATAGATTTTTATCCTTCATTTTGTTTATGTGGTGTATCACATTAATTGTTTTGCAGATGTTGAACCACCTTTGCACCCCTGGTGTAAATCTCACTTGATAATAGTGTAAATACAGTTGAATTCAGTTTGCTAGTATTTTGTTAAGAATTTTGGCCCTTCACCATAAGAAAAGATGACATACTGCCATTTGTGACAACGTGGATGGATCTTGAGATTATTGTGCTAAGAGAAATAAGTCAGACAGAAAAAGTCGAGAGCCAGATGACTTCACTCATATGTGGGATATAAAGCTGAAAGCAACAAAGGAACAAGAGAAACAAAGAAACAAAAACTCATAGATACAGACAACAGTTCAGTGGTTACCAGAGGGTAAGGGGAGACAGGGAATGGTAGAAGAGGGTAAAGGGCGTCAAATAATATGGCGATGGAAGGAGAACTGACTCTGGGTGGTGAGCACACAATGTGATACATAGATGATATATTACAGAATCGTACACTTGAAACCTATATAATTTTACTAACCATTGTCACCTCAATATATTTAATTTAAAAAAAAGAATTTTGGCATCGATGTTCATCAGGGATATTGGCCTATAATTTTCTGTTTTTGTAATGCCTTTGTCTGGCTTTGGAATCAGGGTAATAGTAGCCTCGTAAAAAGAGCTTGGGAGCCTTCCCTTTTCTTGAAATTTTTTGGACTAGTTTGAGAAGAATAGATTATAATTCTTCTTTAAATGTTTAACAGAAATCACCTTTGAAGCTGTCAGTTCCTGGGCTATTGTTTGTTGGGAGATTTTTTTTTTTTTTACTGGGTAAGGGGAACAAGACTTTAATGGGGAACAGTTTGTACTTCCAGGACTTTTTTCCAAGTCAAGTTGTTGTCCTTTCAATCTTAGTTATGGAGGGTGCCGTTCAGCTTCGAGTTGTTGTCCTTTCAGTCTTAGTTGTGGAGGGCGCAGCTCAGCTCCAGGTCCAGTTGCCATTGCTAGTTGCAGGGGGCGGAGCCCACCATCCCTTGCGGGAGTCTAGGAATGGAACTGGCAACCTTGCTGTTGAGAGCCCACTGGCCCATGTGGGAATCAACCGGAGTTAGGAGCAGGGAGCTCTAACCGCCTGAGCCACCGGGCCTGCCCCTGTTGGGAGATTTTTGATTACTGTTTCATTGTTAGTAATCGATCTGTTCAGATTCTTTGTTCCTGATTTAGTCTTGGAAGGTTATATGTTTCTAGAAATTTATCCGTTTCTTCTAGATTGTTGAATTTGTTGGCATATAATTGTTCACAACATTCTTTAATGATCCTTTGTATTTCTGTGGTGTCGGTTGTAGTCTCCTCTTTTACTTCTGATTTTATTTATTTGTGTTCTCTTTCTTTTCTGCTTGATGAGTCTTACTAGAGGCTTGTCAATTGTATTTGTCCTCTCAAAGAACCAGCTCTTCGTTTCAATAACTTTTCTACTGTTTTTCTATTTTCAATTTCATTTATTTTCACTCTGATCTTTATTATTTCCTTCTTTCTGCCTACTTTGGGTTTTGTTTGTTCCTCTTTCTCTAGTTCCTTTAAGTGAAATTTAGATTGTTTGCTTGGATTTTTCCCTCTCTTGAGGTAGACCCGTGTAGCTATTAACTTGCCTCTTCTAGCTGCTTTTGTGGCATCCCATACATTTGGTAAGGTTGCGTTTTCATTTTCATTTATCTCAAGATTGTTTTTGATTTCCTCTTGGATCCATTGGTTATTTAGAAGCATGTTGTTTAATCTCCACACATTGTGCTTTTTCCTGTTCCCTTCTGTAGTTGATTTTTAGTTTCATGCCATTGTGGTTAGAAAATATGCTTGATATAATTCAATCTTCTTGAATTTATTGAGGCTTGTTTTGTGGCATAGCTCATGATCTATCCTGAAAAATGTTCCATGTGCACTTGAGAAAAATGTGTAACCTGTAGTTTTTGGATGAAATGGTCTATAAATGTCTTATCAAGTCACACTGGTCTAGTGTGAAATTTAAAGCCATTATTTCCTTATTAGTTTTCTGTGTGGATGATCTATCCATTGAAATAAGTGGAGTATTAAAGACCCCAACTGTTACAGTACTACTGTTAATTTTTGCTTTTATATCTATTAACATTTGCTTTATATACTTGGGTGCTCCTATGTTGGGTGCATAGGTATTTACAACTGTTATATCCTGTTCTTCAACTGAGCCCTTTAAAATTATGTGATGTCCTTTTTGTCTCTTTTTACATTATTTGTTTTGAAATCCATTTTGTCTGATATGAATATTGCTACCCCAGCTTTCTTTTTGTTTCTATTTGCATGGAATATCTTTCTTCATCCCTTCACTTTCACTCCATGTGTCTTTGGGTCTGAGGTGAGTCTCTTGTAGGCAGCACATAGAGGTTTTTACCATTTTGCCACCCTGTGTCTTTTGATTAAAGCATTTAGTCCATTTACATTTGGAGTAATTATTGATACACATGTACTTGTTGCCATTTTATTTGTTGTTTTTTGGTTGCTTTTGTTGTTCTTCTCTATTTCTTTCATCTCTGGATCTATTTCCTTTTGATTTATTGGTTTTCAGTGTTTTAATTGGATTCCTTTCTCTTCATTTTTTTGTAGGTTTTTTTTTATTTATGGTTACCATGAGGTTCATATATATCTGTCTACATCTATAACAGTCTATTTTAAGCTGATAGGAATTTAAGTTCAATCGCATTCTAAAAGCACTATATTTTGAGTCCCCCTTCCACTCTTCATGCTTTTGATGCCATGTTTTATATCTTTTTGTTTTTTGTATCTCCTGATTATTTATAATTACAGTTAATTTTACTGCTTTTGTCTTTTGAGCTTCCCATTAGATTTTTACATGGTTGATTTACTGTGATTATTGTATATTGGCCTTTACTAGTGAAATTTTTTTCTTTCTTGTATTTTTTCATTTCTGGTTATGGCTTTTTCTTTTCTGCATAAAGAAGACTCTTTAACATTTCCTGTAAGGCCAGTTTAGTAGGTGAACTCCTTTAGTTTTTGCTTGCCTGGGAAACTCTTCATCTCTCCTTCAATTCTAAATGATAAACTTGCTGGATAAATTATTCTAGGTTGTAGGTTCCTTCCTTTCAGTACTTTAAATATTTCCTGCCACTCTCTTCTGGTCTGTAAAGTTGCTTCTGATAAATCAGCTGATAGGCTTATGGGATTTCCCTTGTAGGTAACTTGTTTCTTCATTCTTGCTGCCTTTAAGATTGTCTCTTTACCCTTAACTTTTGCCATTTTAATTATAATATGTCTTGGTGTGGGCCTCTTTGGGTTTATCTTGCTTGGTACTCTCTGTGATTCCTAGACCTGGATGTCTGTTTCTTTCCCTAAATTACGAAAATTTTCAGTCATTATTTCTTCAAATATTCTTTCTGCCCCTCTCTCTCTCTTCTCCTTCTGGAATCCCTATACTGTGAATGTTAGGGCGCTTGGTGTTATCCCAGTGATTTCTTATACTATTTTCATTTTTTAAAATTATTTTTCCATTTTGCTGTTCTGATTGGGTGATTTCCACTATTCTGTTTTCCAGGTTGCTAATCCATTCTTCTGTATTAATTAATCTGCTGTCAATTCCTTCTAATTTATTCTTCATTTCAGGTATTGTGTTCTTCATCTCTGATTGGCTCTTTAAAACAATTTATTGGGGTGACATTGGTTAATAACATTATGAGTTTCAAGTGTACAATTCTGTAATACATGATCTGTGTACTGCGTTGTGTATTCATCACCCAAAGTCTAGTCTCCCACTGTCACCATATATTTGACCGTTTTTATCCTCCCCACCACCCCACCTTCCTCTCTGGTAACCACACTTGTGTTGTCTACGAGTTTGTTTGTTTGCTTTGTTTGTTCGTTTGCCACTTTCTGTTTTATATCCCACATATAAGTGAAATCATATGGTTCTTGTCCTTTTCCATCTGACTTACCGTATTTTACTTAGCAAAATATTCTCAAGATCCATCCGTGTTGTCAAAATGGCAGTATTTCATCCTTTCTTATGGCCTCAGAGTATTCCATTGTGTATATGAAGCATGTCTTCTTTATCCGATATTCCACGGAAGAACACGTAGGTTGTTTCCATGTCTTGGCTATTGTGAGTAATGCAGCGATGAACATAGGGGTACACATATCTTTACGAATAAATGTTTTCAAAATTTTCAGGTAGATTTTTTTGAGGGAACTCCATACTGTTTTTTCCGCAGTGGCTACATCAATTTACATTCCTACGAGCAGTGTGTGAGGGTTCCCTTTTCTCCACAGCCTCTCCAATACTTGTTATTACTTGTCTTGTTGATGATAGCCATTCTGACAGGTGTGAGGTGGTATCTCATTGGGTTGTGATTTGCATTTCCCAATAGCTGGTGAAGTCGAGCATCTTTTCATGTATCTGTTGTTCGTTTGTATGTCTCCTTGGGAATAATGTCTGTTCAGGTCCTCTGCCCATTTTGTGATAAATTTGTTTTCTGTTGTTGAGTTGTATGAGTTCTTTATATATTTTGGATATTCGCCCCTTTCAAAGGTATTGTTTGTAAATATCTTAACCCATGTAGTTGCTTGCCTTTTTGTTTTGTTGATGGTTTCTTTTGCTGTGCAGAAGCCTTTCAGTTTGATGTAGTTCCGTTCATTTACTTTTGTCTTTACTTCCTTTGCCTTTGGGATCAAGTTCATAAAGTGCTCTCTGAGACCAAAGTCTGTAAGTTTAGTACCTATGTCTTCTCCTACGTATTTTATTGTTTCACGTCTTATATTTATTAATCCATTCTGAGTTAATTTTTATGTATGGTGTCAAATACTAGGCTAATTTCATTCTTTTGTGTGTGGCTTTCCAATTTTCACAACACCATTTATTAAAGAAGATTTCTTTTCTCCATTGTGTGTGTTTGGCTCCTTTATCAAAAATTAGTTGCCCACATTTCTAGGTTCTCCATTCTGTTTCATTGGTCTGTGTCTCTGTTCTTCTGTCAATATCATACTGTTTTGGTTATTATTGCTTTGTAGTATAATTTGAAGTCAGGGAGTGTGATACCTCTGGTTTTGTTTTTTTTTCCCTCAGGATTGCTTTAGCTATTGGGCGTCTTTTGTGATTCCATACTAATCTGGTGATTTTTTTTGGTTCTATTTCTTTGAAAAATTCCATTGGGATTTTGATGGCGATTGCATTAAATCTGTATATTGCTTTGGGTGATATGGCCATTTTAACTATGTTGATTCTTTTGCTCTATGAACATGGGATATCTTTTAATTTCTTCAATTGAAAGCTATCTTTCAATTTCAGTGTCTTCAATTTTTCAACAATATCTTGTACTTTTCAGTGTATAGGTCCTTCACACCTTTGTTTATTCCTAGATATTTTATTCTTTCGGTTGCAATTGCAAATGGAATTGTTTTCTTCATCTCTTTTTCTGATATTCCATTGTTAGTATATAGGAACACAGTGGACTTTTGTACATTAATTTTGTAGCCTGCAACTTTATTTATTGCTTCTAGTAGTCTTTTGGTGTATTCTTTAGGGTTTTCTATATGTAAGATCATGTCATCTGCAGAAAGTGACAATTTAACTTCTTTCTTCCCATTTGAATGCCTTTCATTTCCGTCTCTTCCCTGGAAGCTCTGGCGAGGACTTCCAACACTATGTTGGACAACAGTGCTGAGAGCGGGCATCCTCATTTTGGTCCTGATCTTAGAGGAAAGGCTTCAGTTTTTCACCACTGAGTATGATAGTAGCTGAGGGTTTCTCATATATGGCCTTTGTTCTGTTGAGGAACTTTTACTCTATACCCATTTTATTGAGTATCTTAACAATAAATGGATGTTGTGTGTCGTCAAATGTTTTTTCTGCATCTATTGATGTGATCACATGATTTTCATCCTTTATTTTGTTAATGTGATGTATCACATTGACGGATTTTTGTGTGTGTTGAACCATCCTCGTGCCCCGGGGATGAACCCCACGTGATCGTGATGAATAATTTTTTTAATGCATTGTTGTATTCGATTTGCTAGTATTTTGCTTAGGATTTTTGCATCTGTGTTCATCAGAGATATTGATCTGTAGTTTTCATTTTTTGTGTTGTCCTTGCCAGGTTTTGGTATCAGGGTGATGTTGGCCTAGTAAAGTGAGTTAGTAAGTATTGCCTCTTCAATTTTTCAGGAGAGTTTGAGAAGTATAGGTATGAAATCTTCTTTGAATGTTTGGTAGAATTCACTAGTGAAGCCATCTGGTTTTGGACTTTTACTTTTTGGGAGGTGTTTGATGACGGTTTCAATTTCCTCACTGTTGATTGATCTATTTAGATTTTCCAGTTCTTCGTGATTCAGTTTAGGAAGCTTATATATTTCTAAAAACTTGTCCATTTCTTCTAGGTTATTGAATTTGGTGGTGTGTCTTGTCTTTCATACTATTTTTGTTTCTGTGGTATCCTTTATGTGTTTGTGGTGTCCATTGTAATTTCTCTTCTTTTATTTCTGATTTTGTTTGAGTCTTTTTTTTTCCTTAGTGAGTCTAGCCAGAGGTTTGTCAATTTTATTAATCTTTTCAAAGACCCAGCTCTTTGTTGCATTAATTCATTTTATTGTCTTTTTGTTCTCTATTTTATTTAATTCTGCTCTAATTTTTTATTATTTCCTTCCTTCTACTGAATTTGAGCTTCATTTATTCTTCCTGTTCTTGTTTGTTAAGGTGAAATGTTAGGTTGTTTATTTGAAAGTTTTCTTGTTTCTTGAGGTAGGCCTGTAATGCTATAAACTTCCCTTTTATTACCACTTTTGCTGCATCCCCCAAATTTTGATGTTATATTATCATTCTTATTTTTTTCTGTGTACCTTTAGATCTCTTCTTTTATTTCCCCTTTGAGCCAGTCATTGTTTAGTAGCATATTCCTTAAGGATCTGAGTCATTTCTAGATTTTTACCTTCAGTATCACTAATTCTTTCCTTCATCTGGTCTGCTTTATTCCTAAGCTCATTAGTTCAATCATCATCTCATTCATTGAGTTCTTCAGCTCCAGAATTTCTGTTTGGTTCTTTCTTATAGTTTCAGTCTCTTTGGTGATGTACTCCTTTTGTTTGTTGATTACATTTCTGAGCTCATTGAATTGCTTTTCTGAATTTTCTTGTATCTTATTGAATTTTTTTTCAGAATTTCAATCTTGAATCCTCTGTCATTTAAATCATAGTCTTTTATGTCTTTAAGTTTATTTTTTAGAGATTTTTAATTTTCTTTCTGAACTCTCTTGTTACCTTGGTTATTCATTGTGCTTGATGAATTATGTTCTCAGCCTGGGCATTTGTGGAAATGAAATTTTTTTATTATTATTATTATTATTTTTAAGCATTTGACTCTTCACTGTTTACAGTTTGATAAGTAGAGGTCTTTCTTTTGTTTTCCACTCTGTGGTGCTGAAGTGCAAGTTTTTATTTTCTCTAGCCTGCACTATTGGGGCTACCGGGATCTCTGTGGGTTGGTATCACCTTGATTGTGGAAAACGCCCTATATTCCCTGAGGAGGTGGTGTCCCTTTTAGGATCTGGTTGCCTTGGTCTCTGGGCACCGCCCCCCCAGTGGTGGGAAAAGGTGGGCTACGATTCTCCTGGACCGTGTGGTTCCTGAGCAGCATTCCTGTACCCAGAAGCCACCAGCACAGCCACTCTGTCTGAGTTGACCCAGCTGCCTCTACCAGGCTCTGCTTTGATGGGTGGGGGAGTAGTGGATGGGGGGGAAGTGGGTTTGCACATCTGCGGCTCTGTTCTTTCTAGTGGGTTTAGCCATAATGGGTACAGACCGCCTAGGCTGGAAATATTTTTCCTGACTCTTTGTGATCTGCCAAGTGAAAGTTTTACTGCTGGGCGGGTCACTGGAGGATGGGGTGGGTGGGTTTCCATATCAGTGGATTTTTTTGTTTAGTGATGGCAGGTTGTGGAATACTGCCATCCTTTGCACTGCTTCTCTGCCCCTGACCCTGGCTTCCGCCTCAATGTGTGCCAGTCACCCAGGCACAATTGTTGTCTCTGCCCCTCTGGTTTGCCCAGTGAAGGTTGTACCCCGAGCCTTCACTGCTGTCACGTCTACGGGGATCATAGTGAGCATTGGACTGTGTCTGCTTCCCTGTCTGTCCTTCCCCGGGTCCCATTTCCCATATTCACTCCAATATGCCCAGCTTCATACGTAGCTTCAGTGTGTAGATCCGTAAGATATGTTTGTGTGTCGAGCAGAGGATCCTTTGTTGAATTACAGCCGTCCAACTTGTTATAACTTCAAGGGGAGAGATTTGTAGGTTCTCTCATGCTGCCATGCTGCTGACATCATCTGTCCCTGTTGGTTTTGTGTCACATTTTCTGTCTCTTTGTTGAAGTGCTCTCGAGTTCCTCCATTGTATCCTTAAGTTTGTTGAGCATCCTTCTGACTGTTTCTTTGATTTCTTTATCAGGCAAATCATTATGTCCATTTCATTAGGGTTTTGCTCTGAGTTTTTTCTTTTTTTCTTCATTTGGGCATATTCTTCTGTCTCCCCATTTTGTCTGATTTCTTTGTTTGTTCCTATGAATTGAACAGAATACTATCTCTTGCAGTTTTGAGAGAGGGGTTTCAGAGTAGCCTGTGTGTTGAATAGTTTTGGCAGGCTGGTTGTAGGCGGGGAGAGTTCACGGGGCAGTCTGGTGTGTGCACTTCCTTGGCCTTCCAATCTGGGTGGCATTGCTGAGTACGCTTTTGGTGCGCCCTGCTGCTTTAACTGATCAGAGCCACACCTGGGCAGGACTGCTTTGCGCTCAGGGCCCCGCCAGCTCTGCCCCCTGTCGGATTGGGGCAGGCCTGCATGTGCTTACCGGGCACGTTGCTAGTTCTGCCCCGTTTCCCAGTGGTACAGTTCCTTTCATGCTCAGCCACGCCCCTCTCATTCTGCAGGCTGCCCTGTCTGCATTAATTGGCTGGAGTCAGAGTAGCGTCTGGGCTGGGCCACTATGCATGTATGCTTAGCTCCACCCTTTCTCCTGGTCAGCAGCCTTACCTGCATGCACAGCCATACTTTGCTAGTTCTGCACACTCTCCTAACTGGGCAGCCCAACTGGCACAGAGCAGCACCCCATTCACTGCTCATGGGGCAGGCCCACATGTGGGTACCACAGAGTTTTGCTAGCTCCGCACTTTCTCCAGACAGGGAAGCTCCACAGGCAGGTATGACAGCATTCTGTTGGCCCTACACTTTCTCCAGGTTAGGGGAGCCCCTCTTATACACAGCCCAGTGGGGGCCCGAAGCAACACCCTGCTGCCCCTGCTTCATCAGTCTCTGGGTGGAAGGCCCTTTGTGTGCACGTTGTGGCACCCTCCTGTTTCTCCTGTGTCTGGCTCCAGCGCCCTGTGGATCGGCCAGAGAACCTGGATGGAGCTACACCCACTATCCAACTTCAGGAGAAACATCAACAATGGTGCTGGGGTGTGGGTTGTTCCCTCAGCTCCTGAGAGCTCTCGTGCTTCCCCCACCTTCTTTATGTGGTCACCTCTTTCTTGCTTGTTGTGCTGGGCTGTTCAGTTGGTTCTCAGTCATCTGTTAGGAGGATTTGCTCTAAGTATAGGTGTACATTCAATGTGTTCTTGGGAGAGGGCGAGCTCAGCATCCAGCTACACTGCCACCTTAGACCAACCTCCACGTTGTTCCCACTTTTTGGTTGCTATGAACATCCTTATACAGTTTTCTGTGAACACGTTTTCTTTTTTCTTTTATTTTTTTCAGGTGTACAATTCTGTATTACATCATCTATAAATCCCATTGTGTGTTCACCACCCAGAGTCAGTTCTCCTTCCATCGCCATATATTTGATGCCCCTTACCCTCATCTCCCTCCCCTAACCCCCCTTACCCTCTGGTAACCACTAAACTATTGTCTGTGTCTATGAGTTTTTGTTTCTCATTTGTTTGTATGCAAAATATGCAAGGAACTCATGCAACTCAACAACAAAACAACAAACAACCCAATTGAAAATGGGCAGAGGACCTGAAGAGGCATTTCTCCAAAGAGGACATACAAATGGCAAATAGACATATGAAAAAATGCTCAACATCACTAATTATCAGAGAAATGCAAATAAAAACAATGAGATATCACCTCACCCCAGTTAGAATGGCTATCATCAACAAGACAAATAGCAACAAGATTGTTTTGGCTATTTGAGGTCTCTTGCATTTCCACATGAATTTTAGGATAATAAAATTTTGCAAAAATGGCACCTGGTATTTTGATTGGGATTGCATTGAATGTGTAGATCAATTTGGGGAGTATTGCTATATTAACAATATTAATCTTCTAATCGATAAATATGAGATGCCCCTCTATTTAGGTTTTTCAAATTTCTTAATGATGTTTTGTAGTATTCAGTGTACAAAACTTGCAATTCATTTTTTAAAAAATTTATTGCTAAGAATTTAATTATTTTAATGCTTATGTAATTATTTCCTTAATTTCAATTTTAAATTGTTCATGTAGAGAAATAGAATTGGTTTTTGAATATTGATTTTTACCCCCCAAAAACTTAACTTGTTTCTTAGTTGTATGTGTATATATATATATATTATTATTATTATTACTTAGGGTTTTGTACACACAAAACGATGTCATCTGAAGAATACAGATAGTTTTACTACTTCATTTCTAAAGTGGGTGCCTCTTATTTTGTGTTTAATTACTAATTAAATCCCTTTACTTGTTATACATCTGTTCAGATCTTCTGTTTTTTCTTGAGTCGGATATGGTAGTTTGTGTGTTCCTATGAATTTGTCATTTCAGCTAGGTTATGTAATTTGTTTGTATACAATTTAATTGTTTATATGGTTCTCTTACAATCCTTTTTGTTTGGTAAGGTCTGTATTGATATCCCCACTGTTATTTCTGATTTTAATAATTTGAGCCTTTTAACATTTTTTCTTGGTCAGTCTAGCGAATGGTTGTCAATTTTGCTGATATTTTTAAGGAAACAATTTTTTATTTTCTCGGTTCTTTCTATTTTTCTATTGTTTATTTTATTTATGTCTGCTTTACTCATTAGTTCCTTTATTCTTCTAACTTTAGGTTTAGCTTGCTCTTCTTTTTCTAGTTTCTTAACATGTGAAGTTAGGCTATTGATTTCTGATCTTTTTAATATAGGCTTTTGTTTTATAGCTGTGAATTTGCCTCTTAGAAATGCTCTCACTGCATTTCATAAGTTTTTGTAAGTTGTGTTTTCATTCTCATTTATCTCAAATTATTTTCTAATTTTCCTTGTAATTCTTCTTTGCTTAAGAGTATGTTGCTTAATTTTAACATACTTGTGAATTTTCCAGTTTTCTTTCTATTATCGATTTCTAGCTTCATTCCATTGTGGTTGAAAAAGATATTTTGTATGATTTAAGTCTTTTAAAATTTATTGAGACTTCTTTTGTGGCCTACATATGGATTTTGCTAGAGAATGTTCCATGTGCATTTGAGTAAAATGTGCATTCTGCTGTTATTGGGTGGAGGGTCTTGGGTAAGTCAGTTAGATGTAGTTGGTGTGAGGTGATTGTTCATGTCCTCTATTTCCTTATTGACCTTTGTTTAGTTCTATTTCTTATTGAAAGTGGGGTATTGAAGTCTTCAATTATTATTGTAAAACTGTCTATTTCTCCCTTTACACTTCATATATTTTGGGGCTCTACTATTAGTTGTGCTTATGCTTAAATTTGTTATATTCTTTTGAAGATTGACCCTTTCACCAATATAATTACTATACTATACTATACTATACTATACTATACTACACTACAGTATAATATGTAGTCAATGTCTGATGTCTTGGAATGGTTTTTGCCTTAATGTCTATTTTGTCTGACATTAGTATAACCACTTCGAGTATCTTTGGGTCGCCATTTGATTGGAGCATCTCTTCACTTGCAACCTATTTGTATCTTTGGATCTAAAGTAAGGCTCTTGTAGACAGCATGTTCTTTATAAAAAGTCCATTTTTTTATAAAGGCTAATCTCTATTTTTTCAGTTCTGTGTCAGAGCCCAGTGGAAAGAGGACAGAAAGAGAAAAATCAGTGGGGTTCACCCCTGCCTTTCAGGACCAGAACTCCTTCAATGGGAGAAGAACATTTCCCTCCCTCAGTTTTCTAGGGGTCTTCAGCCTTCATGGGCTGGGGTTAAGGGCATGAAGAATAAGTGGGAGTGTCTTCTTACCTCCCTGAGCATTTGAGATTTTCTTCCCCATGCCTTGAGGGAGAGCTGAGGTGCCTACTTCTGGATTTAGGGCCTCCCGGTGTGTAGGCCAGGGAAAAAAGGCAGACTGACTTCTAGTTAGGCAGGACTTGGAATTCTGCTTTTCCCCAATCCCCCTGCTGCTGTTTACTTTCAGAGCCCTTTGATAGCTGCTTTTGGTGAATGAGAACACCTATAGATGTTTTTGTAAAGATGCAAGTTTTAATTTTTGTAACCATGCAAACGAATGTAGCCCTTGGCATTTCTTGTGTGGAACAAATCCTAAGCATCCTTGGAATAAGATGTGTAACTCATTCAGGTGGATTTTGAAGGCAAACCACCGTGTGGTGTGAGCTAGGCTGTGGGGTTAGAGTGACCATGAGGGGCTCTCACAGACTTCCTCCCTCTGTGCAGCCTCAGGAAGACTGACCCACACACGTACATGCACACACAGACATGCGGACACTTTATACACATGCGTATACACTTACACACATTTAAACACACATACATGTTTACAACTCACACACATACATATGTGCACATTTAAATACAGCTGCTCACAATACACATGCACACTTAAACCCATACATGCCTATAACACACATAGCCACATTTAAATATACCTGCATATTCACATGCATAGACATACATACATATACATATACACACTTTTAAATGCACACATACTCACATAGACATACTTATATACATGCACAGTTACACACATACATTCACACTAACACACAACACACATACATTTAAACACATACAGACATACACACAAATACAAACACACTCCCATATATGCATAAAACCCACGTACAGAGACACACGCCTACACACATATGCAGTGTGGTCAGGAGTGATTTCATGACAAGCACATATCAAAGAGGCACAGTTTCCCTCAAGGTTAGTGTGCCATCTTTCTGTGAAGTGAACATCAAAAATAAAAGAGACCTGTAGCAGCCCTGCCTGGGAGATGTGGCTGAGTCTGAATTCACAGATGAGTGGCAGGTATTTCAAAGTAGGTTCTGAAGGAGTGTGTGACCAGCTGGCTGCGGCTTACGGCAGCAGTTGGCTGTGTGGTTGGGTGTTCCCTGCTTTATGTGATGGACGTTGTGAGATTTCATCAGTGTGCAGAGTGACTGGTGGTAGCCTCACCAGAGAAGAAATAACGAGAGGTCATGGTTTCAAAAGCGAGAGTGTCATTGGCTGCGAGAGGGGATCTGGGCAGGTGCTGAGGTGAGCGTCAAATCCAAGAGAAGCATGTGGACTTCCACCGATCCATCTCATCCCCGAGGACATCAGCCTGCAGAGATTTTTCTCTGGACCACTCACCTGAGGCATCCACTGAGGGGAGTGGGCTTTGGTTCTGACCCTGGCACAGGAAAGGAGAGTGGCCCATTTAGATTGGGGTTTTAGAATGACCATTGTAGCTCCACCAGGGAGGGGAGATGCAGGAGGCTGTTCCCTGGTCCAGCAGGAGATGCCCGGCCAAACAGAGGCCATGGTCATGGTGATGGAGAGGGGTGCTGGGGGTGGAGTGCACAGGGTGGCTGTCAGGTGGGTGTGGGGATGAGAGAGGAAAGATGGAAGGTGAGCCTCAGGCTTTGTGGATATGTAGAAGGAGGTGCCACTTTCTGAGATGTGGCAGGTGGACAGGTGCAGGTTTGCAGGGAGGAGTGGGTGATGAACCAGCGTGGGTACCTGGGATGTCTAGGGGCCGTCAGGTATCTGGGTGTGGACCTTATCAGTGCTGGGCTGGAGAGGGACATGGGACTTGTCAGCATGTTGGTGGTGGGAGAAGCTGGGCATGTGTCAGGGAACCGGAGGATGAGACAGCGTGGAAGAGAGCATGGTGGCAGGGCTACCCTGGGAATACTGAGGTTGCCAACGCCATGATAGGAGAGCCCAGAGAGGTCTGGTCCTGGGCCAAGAGAAGACTTTCACTCTAAGGATGAGGCAAGGTGCTAACACCATGGAGAAATCAGGAAAGCTGGGAGGAGCTAAAGGATGGAGCCCCATGGGCATCAGGGAGGTGAGGTGAGCTGAGGAAGTGGACATAGCCAATTTCTGTGGCCTTGCCTTGAGGGGGAGGAGAATGAGCAGTGGGGGAGACCCCGTGAGGGGAGACTGACCATTGTTCCTGGAGACCCCTGTCAACTGCTGTGTGGATTGTTGGATTACTGCCACCTGCCACCTAGCAGCCTGCGCTGGCATGGTACCAGGTCACAGAAGTGGATAAGCAAAAGTCGACCAGCCAGACACTTTATCTTTTCCTCTGTGAAGAATAAATGTAAAGCACGCAAATAGAACCATTTGTATTTTGGACACAGCTGCATTTTCTTTTAAAAAAAGATTAGAAATCCAATTAGAAATCATGTAACCCAGGGATATTACCAGTTCTTGGTGACATCACATAAGAAATTCCCCTTGAAAATACGTGTACTAAGATGTGCTGGCCCAAAGCCAAAAGTATCTGCTGACTTCCTTTGGGAAATCAGAGCGGTGTTCCCAAAGCATAAAGTCTACAGTGGATGAAATTGAATGATCTCATTTGGAAAAGTAGAGTTAACAATACCCAACGTGGATTTCTGATCCCAGCAGCACTGGGGACTTATATAGTATGAATCTCTTCCACCATGGACATCTGAATATGAGTTGGTGCACAGTTGGTGGCGTTTTGGTTCCAGGGACCAAGTTCTGACTTCCAATACCAGTTTGCAAACAAGCAGTGGGAGTTTAGGTTCGAGAGTGATGGGGAAGTGGAGCAGAAACTACTGTAAAAGCTGGTAACCTTATAGAACCATGTCGGTGGAAAAATATAGAAGAAAAGCCATCATCTGGCAGTCCAGGGAGGTGACAAAACACTTATTTGTCTGCCTGGCGTGGGTGGGAAAAGAATCCTTAAGAAGTGGAAACCTATTCTTCACTTGGGATTGGGGCTTGAATTCATAGTACTAGGGACTACCAGACTGAGAAATTAACCTAAAAATGGGGCACCAGGCCAGAGGTACCCCTGGAGTACCTAGCAGGAATGTTTACTCAGAATAGATAACCCCCCATCCAGGCTTTATGGAATTGCCATCAAACAAAGAAGCCCTGCTAAAGACACACTCACAACAAAAATATATCTAAGCACCAGAGAAGCAATCCAATGTCAACTAGTCGGAAGTTACAGAAAAGATCAGAATTGGCCCCAGGAACTTAGGATGGTAGAAGGACAATCTGAAACAGCATGTGAGATAAGCGTACTTAAAATGACTAAAGAGGTGTCTGGGAGACTTGGAAACAAGAAAAAGTGAAACACTAGGAAAAACACCAGGCAGACTTAAAGTACCAAATGAAACTTCTTTTTTTACTTCTTATTTATGTATTTAATTTATTTTTATTTTTATTTTTTTTTAAAGTATACAGTTGGCCCTTGAACAACATGGGGGTTAAGGGCACTGACCACCCATACAATTGAAAATCTACCTACAATTTAAGTTAGCCCTCCACACACACAGATCCCCATCTGCCAGTTGACCATTGAACAATGTGGGTCAGAACTATGTGGGTCAATTGAACTTCGTAGGTCATTTGAAAAAAAATCCGAATGTAAATGGACCCATGAAGTACTGTAGCTTTGTACTATAGCTTTGTTTTTCTTTCTCATGGTTTCTTTGGCTATTTGGGGTCTTTTGTGGTCCCATATAAATTTTAGGATTATTGTTCTAGTTCTGTGAGAAATGCCATTTGTATTTTGATAGGGATTGCTTTGAATCTGTAGATTGCTTTAAGTAGTATGGACATTTTTAACACTTAATTCTTCCAATCCATGAGCATGGTATATCCATCCATTTATTTGTGTGTTCATCAATTCCTTTCATCAATGTTTTATAATTTTCAGAGTACAGGTCTTTTACCTCCTTGGTTAAATTTGTCCTAGGTATTTTGTTCTTTTTGATTCAATTGTAAATGGGATTATTTTCTTTATTTTTCTTTCTGGTAGTTTGTTATTAATGTATAGAAATACAATGGATTTCTGTATATTAATTTTATATCTTGCAACTTTGCTGAACTCATTTATTAGTTTTAATAAAATTAATGATATCTAGATTAGTGGGATCTTTAGGGTTTTCTATACATAGTATTATGTCATCTGTAAATAGTGATAGTTCTACTTCTTCCTGTCCCATTTGGGTGGACACCTTTTATTTCTTTTTCTTGTTTGATTGCTGTGGCTAGGACTTCCAATACTATGTTGAATAGTAGTATTGAGAGTGGAAATTCTTTTCTTCTTCTAATCTTAGAGAAGCTTTCAGCTTTTCTCCATTGAATATGATGTTAGCTGTGGGTTTGTCATATATGGCCTTTGTTATGTTGACGTATATTCCCTCTATACCACGTTGCTGGGAGTTTTTTACATTTATAAATGGATGTTCAATTTTGTCAAATGCTTTTTCTGCATCTATTGAGATGATCTTTTGATTTTGTTCATTTTATTTAAGTGGCATATGATATTGGTTGATTTGTGGATATTAAACTATCCTTACATCCCTAGAATAAATCCCATTTGATTTGATCATAGTGTAAGATCTTTTCACTGAATTTCTGAATTAGGTTTCCTAATATTTTGTTTAGGATTTTTACATCTGTATTGATCAGGGATATTGGCCTGTAATTTTCACTTTTTTGGAGTGTCTTTGTCTGGTCTTGGTATCAGGGTAATAGTGGCCTCATCAAATGAGTGTGGAAGCTTTCCCTCCTTTTCAATTTTTTGGAATAGGTTGAGAATAATAGGTATTAATTCTTTCAATGTTTCGTAAAATTTACTTGTGAAGCTATCTGGTTCTGGACTTTTGTTTGTTGGGATTTTTTTTTATTATTACTGATTCAATTTCATTACTATTAATCCATCGGTTCAGATTTTCTGTTTCTTCCTAATTCAATCTTGGAAGATTGTATTTTACTAAGAATTTATCCATTTCTTCAAGGTTATCCAATTTTTTGGCATGTAATTGTTCGTAGTATTCTCTCATAATTCTTTGTATTTCTTTGGTGTTGGTTGTCACTACTACTCTTCCATTTCTGATTTTATTTATTTAGGTTTTGTCTCTCTTTTTCTTGATGAGTCTGGCTAAAGGTTTATCAATTTTGTTTATCTTTTCAAAGAACCAGCTCTTAGTTTCATTGGACTTTTCTATTTTTTTTAAATCTGTTTCTGTTTTAAAAAGTTTATTGGGGTGACAATTGTTAATGAAATTACATAATTTCAGGTGTACAATTCTGTATTACATGGTCTATAAATCCCATTGTGTGTTCACCACCCAGAGTCAGTTCTCCTTCCATCACCATATATTTGATCCCCCTTACCCTCATCTCCCTCCCCCCACCCCCCTTACCCTCTGGTAACCACTAAACTATTGTCTGTGTCTATGAGTTTTTGTTTCTCATTTGTTTGTCTTGTTCTTTTGTTGTTTTTGGTTTATACACCACATATCAGTGAAATCATATGGTTCTCAGCTTTTTCTGTCTGACTTATTTCGCTTAGCATTATACGCTCAATATCCATCCATGTTGTCACAAATGTTCCTATATCATCTTCTCTTACTGCCGAATAGTATTCCATTGTGTATATATACCACAACTTCTTTATCCATTCGTCTATCAAAGGACATTTTGGTTGTTTCCATGTCTTGGCCACTGTAAATAGAGCTGCAATGAACATTGGAGCACACGTGTCTTTATGTATAAATGATTTCAAATTCTTTGGGTAGATACCCAGGACAGGGATTGCTGGGTCATATGGTAATTCTATTCGTAATATTTTGAGGAACCTCCACACTGCCTTCTATAGCGGCTGAACCAGTCTGCATTCCCACCAACAGTGTATGAGTGTTCCTTTTTCTCCACAGCCTCTCCAACACTTGTTACTATTTGTCTTGTTGATGATAGCCATTCTGACTAGGGTGAGGTGATATCTCATTGTGGTTTTTATTTGCATTTCTCTGATGATTGATGATGTTGAGCATTTTTTCATACATCTATTTGCCATTTGTAAGTCCTCTTTGGAGAAATGTCTCTTCAGCTCCTCTGCCCATTTTTCAATTGGGTTGTTTGTTTTTTTGTTGTTGAGTTTCATGACTTCCTAGTATATTTTGGATATTAGACCCTTATCGAATGAACTGTTTGCAAAAATCTTCTCCCATTCAGAGGGTTGCCTCTTTATTTTGTCGATGGTTTCTTTTGCTGTGCAGAAACTTTTAAGTTTCATATAGTCCCATTGGTTTATTTTAGCTTTTACTTCCATTGCCTTTGGAGTCAAATTCATAAAATGCTCTTTGAACCCAAGGTCCATAAGTTTAGTACCTATGTTTTCTTCTATGCAGTTTATTGTGTCAGGTCTTATGCTTAAGTCTTTGATCCATTTTGAATTAATTTTGGTACATGGTGACAGATAACAGTTCAGTTTCATTCTCTAAATCTGTGTTTCATTTATTTCTGTTCTGATCTTTATTTTTTCCTTCCTTTTACTTACTCTGGGCTTTGTTTGCTGTTCTTTTTCTAGTTTCTTTAAGTGTAAGTTTAGATTGTTTATTTGAGATTTTTCTTGTTTCTAGAGTAGTCCATATTGCTATGAATTTCCTCTTAGCACTGCTTTCACTGTGTCCCATAGATTTTGGGTCGTTGTGTTTTCATTTTCATTTGTCTCAAGGTATTGTTTGATTCCTTCCCTGATCTCATTGTTAACCCATTCGTTGTTTAGTATCATGTTATTTAGCCTCCATATATTTATGTGTTTTTCAGGGTTTTTTTCCCTTGTACCATTTCCCCGAAAATAAGACCTAGCTGGACCATCAGCTCTAATGTGTCTTTTGGAGCAAAAATTAATATGAACCAGTCTTATATTATAGTATAGTACATACTATACTATAATATGTACTATACTATACTACAATATAGTATAATATAATGTAATATAATATAATATGTGGTATTATATTATATTAATTATATTATTTTATATCCAGTCTTATGTTATATTAAAATAAGACCGGGTCTTATATTAATTTTTGTTCCAAAAGACACATTAGAGCTGATGGTCTGGCTAGGTCTTATTTTTGGAGAAACATGGTAATTGATTTCTAGTTTCATACCATTATGGTCTGAAAAGACACTTGATAGATTTCAATCTTCTTAATTTGTTGAGATTTGTTTTGCAGCCTAACACTGTGTGTCCTGAAAAATGTTCCACATGCACTCGTGGAAAATAATGTATATCCTTTTGAGTGGAATGTTCTGTAAGAATATATTAAATCCGTCTGGTTCAATGTGTCATTAAGGCTGCTGTTTCTGTGTTGATTTTCTGTCCAGACGATCTATCCATTGATATAAGTGGAGTGTTGAAGACCCCTACTATTACTGTATTACTGTGCATATCTTCCTTTATGTCTGTTAATATTTGCTTAATGTATTTATGTGCTTCTACATTAGGTGTGTAGATGTTTACAAGAGTTATATCCAGTTTTGGGATTGATCTCTTTATCATTATGAAATGCTCTTCTTTGTCTCTTGTCACAGTCTTTAAAATCTATTTTGCTGACATAAGCATTGCAACCCCAGCTTTCTTTTTGTTTCATTGGCATGAAATATCTTTTTCCTATCTCTTCACAGTCAGTCTTTGTGTGTCTTTTGATCTGAAGTGAGTCTTTTTAGGCACCATATGCACAGATCTTTTTTTTTTTGGTTTGTTTGTTTTTAATTCATTTAGCCACTCTATGTCTTTTAATGAGCATATTCAGTCTATATACATTTAAATTAACTATTGATAGGTATGTAATTATAGCCCAAATGAAACTACTTGAATGGTAAATACATTTGTAATGAACAAGTTAGTGGAGGGATAAACAGCAAATTAGATGTAGAATTACTGAATTGGAAGATATTACTGAAAATGAATCACAGATGGATAAAAAATAAGAGATAATGATAGATTTGGGGAAGAACAGCAACATACCTTACAAATGTCTAAAAGGACTTCTGTGAGAAGCTAGAAACAATGAGGAAGATGAAATAATAAGAGAAATCATCCATAGAATTTTTAGAAATAATGAAATATGTGAATCTTAAAATTCAAGACTCACAGGAAAGAATGGGAAATGTAAAGAAAACAAATTCACAAGTGGACACTTCATAGTGAACCACAGGAAGTCAAAATCCTAGAGGAGATCTTCAAAACCTCCAGAGAGAAGAAAAAGATTTATGGAGCAACAGTTATTCTTCCTGCCAACACGTCAACCACATGAAGAACACAGAAATTAATGGCACGATCTCCAAAGTATTAAGGGCACATAACCATTGACCTAGAATTCTGTATCCAGCTAAACTGTCATTCAAAAGGGAGGGTGAAATAAAGACATTTTCAGAAAATAGATAGAGAGAATTCACAAAACCTTGCTGAAAGAATTACCAGTGGATATACATCATAAAAAAAAGAAAATTTAATCTAAAGTAACAGAATGGGTCCTAGAATAATGTAATATAAAGCAAAAAAAAAGTAAGTTAGTGAAAAACAACATCTGATTCCAAGGCCAAGTATTTGATTACACTCATGGTGACTGGTGTGTTAGAAGATGTAGACAACAATTAGCAATCCTATCTATCAATGCTTACTGTGACTTGAGTAGCGCCTATTCTTGGTGTCATTACATAATAAATTCTCCCTGAAAATACCTATGCTTTTATGTGCAGGCTACAAATTATGCCTCCCTTTGTAAAGGTAATTATAAGATCACAATTATAAGATCACAGCTGAAAAATAGTTGCCAGAGTCTCAGTTTTAAGATATCCCGACATGAAAGTTATTGAACGGTGAGGCTCCAGATTCTGAGAACTAATTGGTCCACTGCCTATACATCTTCTAAATGTGAAGTAGTCTGTTTTGGGAAACCAAGGCGTCTGGCTGGGGCATGATAGTCTTGAGAGCCAGAAGGTGGGCCCTCATTCAGTTCTACAAATTTGATTTTCTCTGACCCTCTACATCCCTGCCTGTCCCCAGAGCCTGCAGCCATGTTTGCCAAGGAACAGCCATCACGCAAGGAGGTGCAGATTGCAGCAGCCTCCAGTGCCACACTGAGCTGTGAGGTGGCCCAGGCCCACACGGACGTGACGTGGTACAAGGATGGCAAGAAGCTGAGTGGGAGCTCGAAAGTGCGCATGGAGGCCAAGGGCTGCACCCGGCGTCTGGTGCTGCAGCAGGCGGGGAAGGCGGACAGCGGGGAGTACAGCTGCGAGGCCGGGGGCCAGCGGGTCTCCTTCCGCCTGGACGTCACAGGTCAGTTATCTGGGGAGGGGAGTGACTTAGCCTTGAGTGGGTGATGTTGTGACTGGCTCATAGCCTGCCACATGGTGGTCTTTCAATTAGTCCCGGTGGGGCTGAGCTGAGCTGGGTGTGTGTCCTGCTGTGGTGGGCAGTGGCCAGGGACAGTGGAGGACCACAGGTGGGTGTGGCTCTGATTGGCCCACCTGGCACCCTGCTCTCGTGTGTCATCCTCCGTGGCCCAGGCAGACAAAGGCGTAAGTGTGGCTCTGGTGCCTGTGGATGGGCATGTCCCATCTGCTCCCATCCAGCTCTTGATGCCCTGTGCCTGGGCATGGTGGGAGGGAGGTGGGGAGCAGGGCA
Organism: Rhinolophus hipposideros; assembly: GCF_964194185.1. Taxonomy (NCBI): domain Eukaryota; kingdom Metazoa; phylum Chordata; class Mammalia; order Chiroptera; family Rhinolophidae; genus Rhinolophus; species Rhinolophus hipposideros. Next base: position 2,091,661 of record NC_138069.1, on the reverse strand, counting down.
GGCCGGGCGAGCGGTGGCCCTGGGCAGGGAGAGCTGGCTCTGATGGTGTGGGCTGTGCCAGCCCCAGGACCAGGCATCAGGCAGGTGTGGAAGTGGTCACAGTTTGAGGACCAGCACCCCTCAGCCCTCCGCTCGTCAGGTCCAGAGCGTGCCGATCCGGTGCGCTCATGGGATGAAACTGTTGTGTGCTGTTGTGTGGAGCTCATTGCCCAGCGGCCCTGCCTCAGCTGTTTTGGTCCCCGGGTCCTGCAACATGAGCTGGGTCTGCTGAGGCCTCTGAATGCATGTCCCTCTCCGTCCCCAGAGCCCACGGTGGTGTTTGCCAAGGAGCAGCAGGCACGCAGTGAGGTGCAGGCCGAGGCGGGCGCCAGTGCCACGCTGAGCTGTGAGGTGGCCCAGGCCCAGACGGAGGTGACATGGTACAAGGATGGCAAGAAGCTGAGTGGGAGCTCGAAAGTGCGCATGGAGGCCAAGGGCTGCACCCGGCGTCTGGTGCTGCAGCAGGCGGGGAAGGCGGACAGCGGGGAGTACAGCTGCGAGGCCGGGGGCCAGCGGGTCTCCTTCCACATGGACGTCACAGGTCAGTTCTTTGGTGTGTCTTATTAGCCTTTATTGAAGGGAGGACAGACCCTGCTGCTCTTTTTATTAGAATTCATCCCTTGACATCTCCCATTCACCCACCACCCATTTTCACACCTAAGTTTGGGAGCATGGAGGGAGGGAGGCTTGTCTGCAGCAGGGAGAGAGGCTGTTCTTGTATACCATGAGTTGTGTTTCCATGTAATGAAGCTTAGTCTCATTTTCCCAGCACCTGCTCAGAACCCACTGGTGGTCCTTGGTGTCTAGCACCCTGGATCTGCTTGATGCATAGTGCTGAGGGAGACCAGATGTCTCTCCCCTGGGTAGTGCTGGCAGATCACATTATGTCCTCACCCAGCACAAAGGAGGGTTCCTGCTAAGTGAGCGATGTTTAAGTCATTCAACCAGGATAAAGGGAAACTTTGGCCAATTATGTAATTCCAGTTATACTTGGAATTATCTCAAGACTGTGCTTTGGGTTTTCAAATGTTAGGATATCACAGATCAGTTCTTGGGGATCCTAATTTAGTCTTGTTTGGTGATGATGAATCAATGGTATTATAACTCTAGAGACCCTGGTGCTTTCTCATTAGACTTCATACCCGTTGCTGGGCCACGTGAGACTGCATGGGAGGGGTATGTGGAAGGGTGAGGGGGTGTTCCTGTACACCTCAGTCGTGTTTCCGTGTAGTGGGGCACAACTGTGCACTCCGAGTGCCTTCTCAGAACCCGTGTTGCGTTCCTGGTGTCCGGCACTATGGCTGTGTTGGGCGTTTCAGTTCTGAAGTAGACTAGGCATCTCAAATGGGGGTTATGAAACTGCTATTTTTAAAATTTATTTCTCAATAACAGTTGATATACAGCGTATTAGTTTCAGGTGTACAACATAGTGATTAGACATTTATATAATTTATGAAGTGATTTCCCTCAGTAAGTCTAGTACCCATCTGACATTAGTTATTATAATATTATTGACTTTGTTCCCTATGCCATACTTTACATCCTCATGACTGTTTTGGGTTTTTCGGTTTTGTTTTTTAGTTTTTTAATTACAGTTTATTGCGGTGACAATTGTTAGTAAAGTTACATAGATTTCAGGTGTACAATTCTGGATTACATCATCTATAAATCCCATTGTGTGTTCACCACCCAGAGTCAGTTCTCCTTCCATCACCATATATTTGATCCCCCTTACCCTCATCACCCTTCCCCCGGCCCCCTTACCCTCTGGTAACCACTAAACTATTGTCTGTGTCCATGAGTTTTTGTTTCTCATTTGTTTGTCTTGTTCTTTTGTTGTTTTTGGTTTATATACCACATATCAGTGAAATCATATGGTTCTCTGCTTTTTCTGTCTGACTTATTTCGCTTAGCATCATACTCTCAAGATCCATCCATGTTGTCACAAATGGTCCTATTTCATCTTTTCTCACCGCTGAATAGTATTCCATTGTGTATATATACCACAGCTTCTTTATCCATTCATCTATCGAAGGACATTTTGGTTGTTTCCATGTCTTGGCCACCGTAAAGAAAGCTGCAATGAACATTGGAGCACACGTGTCTTTACGGATAAATGTTTTCAGATTTTTTGGGTAGATACCCAGGACAGGGATTGCTGGGTCATATGGTAATTCTATTCGTAATTTTTTGCGGAACCTCCACACTGCCTTCCACAACGGCTGCACCAGTCTGCATTCCCACCAACAGTGTATGAGGGTTCCTTTTTCTCCAACACTTGTTACTATTTGTCTTGTTGATGATAGCCATTCTGACTAGGGTGAGGTGATATCTCATTGTGGTTTTTATTTGCTGCATTTCTCTGATGATTAGTGATGTTGAGCGTTTTTTCATATGTCTATTTGCCATTTGTATGTCCTGTTTGGAGAAATGTCTCCTCAGGTCCTCTGCCCATTTTTCAATTGGGTTGTTTGCTGCTTTGTTGTTGACTTTAATGAGTTCCTTGTATATTTTGGATATTAGCCCCTTATCGGAGGCACTGTTTGCAAAAATCTTCTCCCATTCAGTGGTTACCTCTTTATTTTGTCGATGGTTTCTTTTGCTGTGCAGAAGCTTTTAAGTTTCATATAGTCCCATTCGTTGATTTTAGCTTTTACTTCCATTGCCTTTGGAGTCAAATTCATAAAATGCTCTTTGAACCCAAGGTCCATAAGTTTAGTACCTATGTTTTCTTCTATGCAGTCTATTGTGTCAGGTCTTATGCTTAAGTCTTTGATCCATTTTGAATTAATTTTGGTACATGGTGACAGATAGCAGTCCAGTTTCATTCTTTTGCACGTGGCTATCCAATTCTGCCAGCACCATTTATTGAAGAGGCTATATTTCCTTCATTGTATGTTTTTAGCCTCTTTGTCAAAAATTATCTGTCCATATTTATGTGGTTTTATTTCCGGGTTCTCAATTCTATTCTATTGGTCTCTGTGTCTGTTTCTCTGCCAATACCACGCTGTTTTGATTATTGTAGCCCTGTAGTACAAGCTGAAGTCAGAGAGTACGCTACCTCCAGTATTGTTCTTTCTTCTTAAGATTGCTTTGGCTATTCGGGCTCTTTTGTGGTTCCAAACAAATCTGATGTTTTTTTTCTTTTGTTCTATTTCTTTAAAAAATGCCATTGGGATTTTGATGGGGATTGCATTAAATCTGTATATGGTTTTGGGTAATATGGCCATTTTAACTATGTTGATTCTTCCAAGCCATGAACGCGGAATGTCTTTCCATTTCTTTGTGTCTTCTTGAATTTCTTTCAAAAATGTCTTATAGTTTATAGCATACAGGTTCTTCACATCCTTGGTTAAGTTTATTCCTAGGTATTTTATTCTTTTTGCTGCAATTGCAGAAGGAATTGCTTTTTGTGTTTCTTTTTCTGAGATTTCATTGTTAGTGTATAGGAATGCAGTGGACTTTTGTACGTTGATTTTGTAGCCAGCAACTTACTGTATTCGTTGATTGTTTCTAATAGCTTTTTGGTGGAGTCTTTAGGGTTTTCTGTATATAGCATCATGTCATCCGCAAAGAGTGATACTTTAACTTCTTCATTCCCAATTCGGATACCTTGTATTTCTTTCTCTTGCCTGATTGCTCTGGCGAGGACTTCCAACACTATGTTGAAAAGCAGAGGTGATAGGGGACAGCCCTGTCGTGTTCCTGAACGTAGAGCAGAGGGCTTCAGTTTTTCACCATTAATTATTACGTTGCAGTTTTGATCAGGGTCATCTATGTCCGGTTGGCCCCCAATCCTGGGCATCGTCCTCAAGGGTTCCTGCAGAGACTCAGGGTGTGGATAGGGGTCCCTCGCCCCCAGACACTCAACTCTGATATTTGTCTCCCTGATAATGCATGATGCTGAGAGTCCACTCTACTTTCTAGAAGTTTTCTGCTTGGCTTCTTAGTCTCCTGCCCCATGCAGCTTTGAAACTCATCAAATGTCTCGAGGGGAATATGGCTGAGTGTGGGGCTCAATTCTACGTGGTCCCTTTTCCCTGGAGACTTGGCTGCTCAATCTCTAATTGAGCAGCATGACTGGTTTCCCTGCGTCTTAGTTGCAGCCCTTGGCTGGATTTTCATTGCCACTCGATACCCAAAAGCAGAAGTGCCATGAGGGAAAAGCAGGTTCTGCATGTGGCCCCATCTCTGAGCAGTTCCCTTTTACCTTCCTTGCTCACTTCATACCTATCCCTGCAGGAGAGCCCTGGCCCTAACTCTCACCTCCGTTAAAATGTCTCTGCTGGGTTTCAATCCCTTTTATCATTTAGCAGTTCACCTCAATGTCACTCCTTAGTGAAGTCTATTCTGACCTTCGAATATAAGTCACCAATCAGGCGCTTCTCTATAGCATGTCATCTGTTTTATTTCATCAAAACACTCAGCATAGCATTATGTCACTGTTGTCATGATTTATGTTCACTTGTCTTTCTCTCCCCATTACAAGGCAAGCACCGTAGCACCCCAGCCACCACCATAATGCCTGCACACTGTGGGCCTTCCAGTGACTTTAGTTGAGTCAATGAATGATTGAATGAATGAATGAATGAATGAATGAATCTACATCGTGGAACCTACGTAGTCATTTGAGTTTCATGGAACATATACAACTTTACAAAACTGATGATAGCAGGTGTTGGTAAGAATGTGGAGAACCAGAACTCTCACACACTGCTGGTGGGAGTGTGAATTGGTACAACCATTTTGGAATACTCTTTGGAAATATCTATTAAAGCCCAATGCAGACCTACCTATGTCCCTACCCACGTGACCCCAAAGATATACACACACAAGAGTATTCATAGCAGCTTTAGTTATCGTACCCCCAAATTGGAAACAACCCAAATGAACCACATGAGGAAAAGGAAAAATAAATGGTGGTGTCATTCAACAGAATCCTGTACATCTGTACAGAAGAACAGATGGCTGCTCCGTATAACAACATGGTCGATCTGACAGACATTATCTTGAGTGGAAGAATACATAACATGATTCATTCATGTGAGATCAAAGAACAGGCCAAAGTAATTGTTGGTGACAGAAGTCAGGATGACGGTTACTTTTGGAAGGGTGTCATCAGTGAATGGGGAGCTGGAAATGTTCTGTTTGTTGCTATGTCTGGGGACATGGGGATAGGTGCCTGAACCTCATTAAGATGTACAAGTAGATTAGCTCAATTTACATGTGAATTGTACCTAGAAAAATGTAGATTCGTTTATGGAGGACAAGCCATGTGCCAAGCCCTAGGGATATAAGGGTGACCAACCCCACCTGCCCACCAGAGCTGACTATCACATGGGAAAGACAATGAAGTGGCAGTGACAGGTGCCAGAATAGCCTCGGCCACCTTCCTCCAGTTATAGGATGTTCTTGGTCAGAATACCCTGCAAACATACACTTGCGGTTCCATGACAAGAGACATACGTTTGTAAACACAATTCTAACACCACACCAGCACTAATACCCCACAGGCGCATGGCTCCAAGGAGAAAATTTGCTGAACTCTAAAGCTTTGGTGCCTATTACACAGTCTGGTGCCAGCTTTGTGTCTCTGACCCTGTGCGTCCTGCCTGTCCCCAGAGCCCACGGTGGTGTTTGCCAAGGAGCAGCAGGCACGCAGTGAGGTGCAGGCCGAGGCGGGCGCCAGTGCCACACTGAGCTGTGAGGTGGCCCAGGCCCACACGGACGTGACGTGGTACAAGGATGGCAAGAAGCTGAGTGGGAGCTCGAAAGTGCGCATGGAGGCCAAGGGCTGCACCCGGCGTCTGGTGCTGCAGCAGGCGGGGAAGGCGGACAGCGGGGAGTACAGCTGCGAGGCCGGGGGCCAGCGGGTCTCCTTCCGCCTGGACGTCACAGGTCAGTTATCTGGGGAGGGGAGTGACTTAGCCTTGAGTGGGTGATGTTGTGACTGGCTCATAGCCTGCCACATGGTGGTCTTTCAATTAGTCCCGGTGGGGCTGAGCTGAGCTGGGTGTGTGTCCTGCTGTGGTGGGCAGTGGCCAGGGACAGTGGAGGACCACAGGTGGGTGTGGCTCTGATTGGCCCACCTGGCACCCTGCTCTCGTGTGTCATCCTCCGTGGCCCAGGCAGACAAAGGCGTAAGTGTGGCTCTGGTGCCTGTGGATGGGCATGTCCCATCTGCTCCCATCCAGCTCTTGATGCCCTGTGCCTGGGCATGGTGGGAGGGAGGTGGGGAGCAGGGCAGGCCGGGCGAGCGGTGGCCCTGGGCAGGGAGAGCTGGCTCTGATGGTGTGGGCTGTGCCAGCCCCAGGACCAGGCATCAGGCAGGTGTGGAAGTGGTCACAGTTTGAGGACCAGCACCCCTCAGCCCTCCGCTCGTCAGGTCCAGAGCGTGCCGATCCGGTGCGCTCATGGGATGAAACTGTTGTGTGCTGTTGTGTGGAGCTCATTGCCCAGCGGCCCTGCCTCAGCTGTTTTGGTCCCCGGGTCCTGCAACATGAGCTGGGTCTGCTGAGGCCTCTGAATGCATGTCCCTCTCCGTCCCCAGAGCCCACGGTGGTGTTTGCCAAGGAGCAGCAGGCACGCAGTGAGGTGCAGGCCGAGGCGGGCGCCAGTGCCACGCTGAGCTGTGAGGTGGCCCAGGCCCAGACGGAGGTGACATGGTACAAGGATGGCAAGAAGCTGAGTGGGAGCTCGAAAGTGCGCATGGAGGCCAAGGGCTGCACCCGGCGTCTGGTGCTGCAGCAGGCGGGGAAGGCGGACAGCGGGGAGTACAGCTGCGAGGCCGGGGGCCAGCGGGTCTCCTTCCACATGGACGTCACAGGTCAGTTCTTTGGTGTGTCTTATTAGCCTTTATTGAAGGGAGGACAGACCCTGCTGCTCTTTTTATTAGAATTCATCCCTTGACATCTCCCATTCACCCACCACCCATTTTCACACCTAAGTTTGGGAGCATGGAGGGAGGGAGGCTTGTCTGCAGCAGGGAGAGAGGCTGTTCTTGTATACCATGAGTTGTGTTTCCATGTAATGAAGCTTAGTCTCATTTTCCCAGCACCTGCTCAGAACCCACTGGTGGTCCTTGGTGTCTAGCACCCTGGATCTGCTTGATGCATAGTGCTGAGGGAGACCAGATGTCTCTCCCCTGGGTAGTGCTGGCAGATCACATTATGTCCTCACCCAGCACAAAGGAGGGTTCCTGCTAAGTGAGCGATGTTTAAGTCATTCAACCAGGATAAAGGGAAACTTTGGCCAATTATGTAATTCCAGTTATACTTGGAATTATCTCAAGACTGTGCTTTGGGTTTTCAAATGTTAGGATATCACAGATCAGTTCTTGGGGATCCTAATTTAGTCTTGTTTGGTGATGATGAATCAATGGTATTATAACTCTAGAGACCCTGGTGCTTTCTCATTAGACTTCATACCCGTTGCTGGGCCACGTGAGACTGCATGGGAGGGGTATGTGGAAGGGTGAGGGGGTGTTCCTGTACACCTCAGTCGTGTTTCCGTGTAGTGGGGCACAACTGTGCACTCCGAGTGCCTTCTCAGAACCCGTGTTGCGTTCCTGGTGTCCGGCACTATGGCTGTGTTGGGCGTTTCAGTTCTGAAGTAGACTAGGCATCTCAAATGGGGGTTATGAAACTGCTATTTTTAAAATTTATTTCTCAATAACAGTTGATATACAGCGTATTAGTTTCAGGTGTACAACATAGTGATTAGACATTTATATAATTTATGAAGTGATTTCCCTCAGTAAGTCTAGTACCCATCTGACATTAGTTATTATAATATTATTGACTTTGTTCCCTATGCCATACTTTACATCCTCATGACTGTTTTGGGTTTTTCGGTTTTGTTTTTTAGTTTTTTAATTACGGTTTATTGCGGTGACAATTGTTAGTAAAGTTACATAGATTTCAGGTGTACAATTCTGGATTACATCATCTATAAATCCCATTGTGTGTTCACCACCCAGAGTCAGTTCTCCTTCCATCACCATATATTTGATCCCCCTTACCCTCATCACCCTTCCCCCGGCCCCCTTACCCTCTGGTAACCACTAAACTATTGTCTGTGTCCATGAGTTTTTGTTTCTCATTTGTTTGTCTTGTTCTTTTGTTGTTTTTGGCTTATATACCACATATCAGTGAAATCATATGGTTCTCTGCTTTTTCTGTCTGACTTATTTCGCTTAGCATCATACTCTCAAGATCCATCCATGTTGTCACAAATGGTCCTATTTCATCTTTTCTCACCGCTGAATAGTATTCCATTGTGTATATATACCACAGCTTCTTTATCCATTCATCTATCGAAGGACATTTTGGTTGTTTCCATGTCTTGGCCACCGTAAAGAAAGCTGCAATGAACATTGGAGCACACGTGTCTTTACGGATAAATGTTTTCAGATTTTTTGGGTAGATACCCAGGACAGGGATTGCTGGGTCATATGGTAATTCTATTCGTAATTTTTTGCGGAACCTCCACACTGCCTTCCACAACGGCTGCACCAGTCTGCATTCCCACCAACAGTGTATGAGGGTTCCTTTTTCTCCAACACTTGTTACTATTTGTCTTGTTGATGATAGCCATTCTGACTAGGGTGAGGTGATATCTCATTGTGGTTTTTATTTGCTGCATTTCTCTGATGATTAGTGATGTTGAGCGTTTTTTCATATGTCTATTTGCCATTTGTATGTCCTGTTTGGAGAAATGTCTCCTCAGGTCCTCTGCCCATTTTTCAATTGGGTTGTTTGCTGCTTTGTTGTTGACTTTAATGAGTTCCTTGTATATTTTGGATATTAGCCCCTTATCGGAGGCACTGTTTGCAAAAATCTTCTCCCATTCAGTGGTTACCTCTTTATTTTGTCGATGGTTTCTTTTGCTGTGCAGAAGCTTTTAAGTTTCATATAGTCCCATTCGTTGATTTTAGCTTTTACTTCCATTGCCTTTGGAGTCAAATTCATAAAATGCTCTTTGAACCCAAGGTCCATAAGTTTAGTACCTATGTTTTCTTCTATGCAGTCTATTGTGTCAGGTCTTATGCTTAAGTCTTTGATCCATTTTGAATTAATTTTGGTACATGGTGACAGATAGCAGTCCAGTTTCATTCTTTTGCACGTGGCTATCCAATTCTGCCAGCACCATTTATTGAAGAGGCTATATTTCCTTCATTGTATGTTTTTAGCCTCTTTGTCAAAAATTATCTGTCCATATTTATGTGGTTTTATTTCCGGGTTCTCAATTCTATTCTATTGGTCTCTGTGTCTGTTTCTCTGCCAATACCACGCTGTTTTGATTATTGTAGCCCTGTAGTACAAGCTGAAGTCAGAGAGTACGCTACCTCCAGTATTGTTCTTTCTTCTTAAGATTGCTTTGGCTATTCGGGCTCTTTTGTGGTTCCAAACAAATCTGATGTTTTTTTTCTTTTGTTCTATTTCTTTAAAAAATGCCATTGGGATTTTGATGGGGATTGCATTAAATCTGTATATGGTTTTGGGTAATATGGCCATTTTAACTATGTTGATTCTTCCAAGCCATGAACGCGGAATGTCTTTCCATTTCTTTGTGTCTTCTTGAATTTCTTTCAAAAATGTCTTATAGTTTATAGCATATAGGTTCTTCACATCCTTGGTTAAGTTTATTCCTAGGTATTTTATTCTTTTTGCTGCAATTGCAGAAGGAATTGCTTTTTGTGTTTCTTTTTCTGAGATTTCATTGTTAGTATATAGGAATGCAGTGGACTTTTGTACGTTGATTTTGTAGCCAGCAACTTACTGTATTCGTTGATTGTTTCTAATAGCTTTTTGGTGGAGTCTTTAGGGTTTTCTGTATATAGCATCATGTCATCCGCAAAGAGTGATACTTTAACTTCTTCATTCCCAATTCGGATACCTTGTATTTCTTTCTCTTGCCTGATTGCTCTGGCGAGGACTTCCAACACTATGTTGAAAAGCAGAGGTGATAGGGGACAGCCCTGTCGTGTTCCTGAACGTAGAGCAGAGGGCTTCAGTTTTTCACCATTAATTATTACGTTGCAGTTTTGATCAGGGTCATCTATGTCCGGTTGGCCCCCAATCCTGGGCATCGTCCTCAAGGGTTCCTGCAGAGACTCAGGGTGTGGATAGGGGTCCCTCGCCCCCAGACACTCAACTCTGATATTTGTCTCCCTGATAATGCATGATGCTGAGAGTCCACTCTACTTTCTAGAAGTTTTCTGCTTGGCTTCTTAGTCTCCTGCCCCATGCAGCTTTGAAACTCATCAAATGTCTCGAGGGGAATATGGCTGAGTGTGGGGCTCAATTCTACGTGGTCCCTTTTCCCTGGAGACTTGGCTGCTCAATCTCTAATTGAGCAGCATGACTGGTTTCCCTGCGTCTTAGTTGCAGCCCTTGGCTGGATTTTCATTGCCACTCGATACCCAAAAGCAGAAGTGCCATGAGGGAAAAGCAGGTTCTGCATGTGGCCCCATCTCTGAGCAGTTCCCTTTTACCTTCCTTGCTCACTTCATACCTATCCCTGCAGGAGAGCCCTGGCCCTAACTCTCACCTCCGTTAAAATGTCTCTGCTGGGTTTCAATCCCTTTTATCATTTAGCAGTTCACCTCAATGTCACTCCTTAGTGAAGTCTATTCTGACCTTCGAATATAAGTCACCAATCAGGCGCTTCTCTATAGCATGTCATCTGTTTTATTTCATCAAAACACTCAGCATAGCATTATGTCACTGTTGTCATGATTTATGTTCACTTGTCTTTCTCTCCCCATTACAAGGCAAGCACCGTAGCACCCCAGCCACCACCATAATGCCTGCACACTGTGGGCCTTCCAGTGACTTTAGTTGAGTCAATGAATGATTGAATGAATGAATGAATGAATGAATGAATCTACATCGTGGAACCTACGTAGTCATTTGAGTTTCATGGAACATATACAACTTTACAAAACTGATGATAGCAGGTGTTGGTAAGAATGTGGAGAACCAGAACTCTCACACACTGCTGGTGGGAGTGTGAATTGGTACAACCATTTTGGAATACTCTTTGGAAATATCTATTAAAGCCCAATGCAGACCTACCTATGTCCCTACCCACGTGACCCCAAAGATATACACACACAAGAGTATTCATAGCAGCTTTAGTTATCGTACCCCCAAATTGGAAACAACCCAAATGAACCACATGAGGAAAAGGAAAAATAAATGGTGGTGTCATTCAACAGAATCCTGTACATCTGTACAGAAGAACAGATGGCTGCTCCGTATAACAACATGGTCGATCTGACAGACATTATCTTGAGTGGAAGAATACATAACATGATTCATTCATGTGAGATCAAAGAACAGGCCAAAGTAATTGTTGGTGACAGAAGTCAGGATGACGGTTACTTTTGGAAGGGTGTCATCAGTGAATGGGGAGCTGGAAATGTTCTGTTTGTTGCTATGTCTGGGGACATGGGGATAGGTGCCTGAACCTCATTAAGATGTACAAGTAGATTAGCTCAATTTACATGTGAATTGTACCTAGAAAAATGTAGATTCGTTTATGGAGGACAAGCCATGTGCCAAGCCCTAGGGATATAAGGGTGACCAACCCCACCTGCCCACCAGAGCTGACTATCACATGGGAAAGACAATGAAGTGGCAGTGACAGGTGCCAGAATAGCCTCGGCCACCTTCCTCCAGTTATAGGATGTTCTTGGTCAGAATACCCTGCAAACATACACTTGCGGTTCCATGACAAGAGACATACGTTTGTAAACACAATTCTAACACCACACCAGCACTAATACCCCACAGGCGCATGGCTCCAAGGAGAAAATTTGCTGAACTCTAAAGCTTTGGTGCCTATTACACAGTCTGGTGCCAGCTTTGTGTCTCTGACCCTGTGCGTCCTGCCTGTCCCCAGAGCCCACGGTGGTGTTTGCCAAGGAGCAGCAGGCACGCAGTGAGGTGCAGGCCGAGGCGGGCGCCAGTGCCACACTGAGCTGTGAGGTGGCCCAGGCCCACACGGACGTGACGTGGTACAAGGATGGCAAGAAGCTGAGTGGGAGCTCGAAAGTGCGCATGGAGGCCAAGGGCTGCACCCGGCGTCTGGTGCTGCAGCAGGCGGGGAAGGCGGACAGCGGGGAGTACAGCTGCGAGGCCGGGGGCCAGCGGGTCTCCTTCCGCCTGGACGTCACAGGTCAGTTATCTGGGGAGGGGAGTGACTTAGCCTTGAGTGGGTGATGTTGTGACTGGCTCATAGCCTGCCACATGGTGGTCTTTCAATTAGTCCCGGTGGGGCTGAGCTGAGCTGGGTGTGTGTCCTGCTGTGGTGGGCAGTGGCCAGGGACAGTGGAGGACCACAGGTGGGTGTGGCTCTGATTGGCCCACCTGGCACCCTGCTCTCGTGTGTCATCCTCCGTGGCCCAGGCAGACAAAGGCGTAAGTGTGGCTCTGGTGCCTGTGGATGGGCATGTCCCATCTGCTCCCATCCAGCTCTTGATGCCCTGTGCCTGGGCATGGTGGGAGGGAGGTGGGGAGCAGGGCAGGCCGGGCGAGCGGTGGCCCTGGGCAGGGAGAGCTGGCTCTGATGGTGTGGGCTGTGCCAGCCCCAGGACCAGGCATCAGGCAGGTGTGGAAGTGGTCACAGTTTGAGGACCAGCACCCCTCAGCCCTCCGCTCGTCAGGTCCAGAGCGTGCCGATCCGGTGCGCTCATGGGATGAAACTGTTGTGTGCTGTTGTGTGGAGCTCATTGCCCAGCGGCCCTGCCTCAGCTGTTTTGGTCCCCGGGTCCTGCAACATGAGCTGGGTCTGCTGAGGCCTCTGAATGCATGTCCCTCTCCGTCCCCAGAGCCCACGGTGGTGTTTGCCAAGGAGCAGCAGGCACGCAGTGAGGTGCAGGCCGAGGCGGGCGCCAGTGCCACGCTGAGCTGTGAGGTGGCCCAGGCCCAGACGGAGGTGACATGGTACAAGGATGGCAAGAAGCTGAGTGGGAGCTCGAAAGTGCGCATGGAGGCCAAGGGCTGCACCCGGCGTCTGGTGCTGCAGCAGGCGGGGAAGGCGGACAGCGGGGAGTACAGCTGCGAGGCCGGGGGCCAGCGGGTCTCCTTCCACATGGACGTCACAGGTCAGTTCTTTGGTGTGTCTTATTAGCCTTTATTGAAGGGAGGACAGACCCTGCTGCTCTTTTTATTAGAATTCATCCCTTGACATCTCCCATTCACCCACCACCCATTTTCACACCTAAGTTTGGGAGCATGGAGGGAGGGAGGCTTGTCTGCAGCAGGGAGAGAGGCTGTTCTTGTATACCATGAGTTGTGTTTCCATGTAATGAAGCTTAGTCTCATTTTCCCAGCACCTGCTCAGAACCCACTGGTGGTCCTTGGTGTCTAGCACCCTGGATCTGCTTGATGCATAGTGCTGAGGGAGACCAGATGTCTCTCCCCTGGGTAGTGCTGGCAGATCACATTATGTCCTCACCCAGCACAAAGGAGGGTTCCTGCTAAGTGAGCGATGTTTAAGTCATTCAACCAGGATAAAGGGAAACTTTGGCCAATTATGTAATTCCAGTTATACTTGGAATTATCTCAAGACTGTGCTTTGGGTTTTCAAATGTTAGGATATCACAGATCAGTTCTTGGGGATCCTAATTTAGTCTTGTTTGGTGATGATGAATCAATGGTATTATAACTCTAGAGACCCTGGTGCTTTCTCATTAGACTTCATACCCGTTGCTGGGCCACGTGAGACTGCATGGGAGGGGTATGTGGAAGGGTGAGGGGGTGTTCCTGTACACCTCAGTCGTGTTTCCGTGTAGTGGGGCACAACTGTGCACTCCGAGTGCCTTCTCAGAACCCGTGTTGCGTTCCTGGTGTCCGGCACTATGGCTGTGTTGGGCGTTTCAGTTCTGAAGTAGACTAGGCATCTCAAATGGGGGTTATGAAACTGCTATTTTTAAAATTTATTTCTCAATAACAGTTGATATACAGCGTATTAGTTTCAGGTGTACAACATAGTGATTAGACATTTATATAATTTATGAAGTGATTTCCCTCAGTAAGTCTAGTACCCATCTGACATTAGTTATTATAATATTATTGACTTTGTTCCCTATGCCATACTTTACATCCTCATGACTGTTTTGGGTTTTTCGGTTTTGTTTTTTAGTTTTTTAATTACAGTTTATTGCGGTGACAATTGTTAGTAAAGTTACATAGATTTCAGGTGTACAATTCTGGATTACATCATCTATAAATCCCATTGTGTGTTCACCACCCAGAGTCAGTTCTCCTTCCATCACCATATATTTGATCCCCCTTACCCTCATCACCCTTCCCCCGGCCCCCTTACCCTCTGGTAACCACTAAACTATTGTCTGTGTCCATGAGTTTTTGTTTCTCATTTGTTTGTCTTGTTCTTTTGTTGTTTTTGGCTTATATACCACATATCAGTGAAATCATATGGTTCTCTGCTTTTTCTGTCTGACTTATTTCGCTTAGCATCATACTCTCAAGATCCATCCATGTTGTCACAAATGGTCCTATTTCATCTTTTCTCACCGCTGAATAGTATTCCATTGTGTATATATACCACAGCTTCTTTATCCATTCATCTATCGAAGGACATTTTGGTTGTTTCCATGTCTTGGCCACCGTAAAGAAAGCTGCAATGAACATTGGAGCACACGTGTCTTTACGGATAAATGTTTTCAGATTTTTTGGGTAGATACCCAGGACAGGGATTGCTGGGTCATATGGTAATTCTATTCGTAATTTTTTGCGGAACCTCCACACTGCCTTCCACAACGGCTGCACCAGTCTGCATTCCCACCAACAGTGTATGAGGGTTCCTTTTTCTCCAACACTTGTTACTATTTGTCTTGTTGATGATAGCCATTCTGACTAGGGTGAGGTGATATCTCATTGTGGTTTTTATTTGCTGCATTTCTCTGATGATTAGTGATGTTGAGCGTTTTTTCATATGTCTATTTGCCATTTGTATGTCCTGTTTGGAGAAATGTCTCCTCAGGTCCTCTGCCCATTTTTCAATTGGGTTGTTTGCTGCTTTGTTGTTGACTTTAATGAGTTCCTTGTATATTTTGGATATTAGCCCCTTATCGGAGGCACTGTTTGCAAAAATCTTCTCCCATTCAGTGGTTACCTCTTTATTTTGTCGATGGTTTCTTTTGCTGTGCAGAAGCTTTTAAGTTTCATATAGTCCCATTCGTTGATTTTAGCTTTTACTTCCATTGCCTTTGGAGTCAAATTCATAAAATGCTCTTTGAACCCAAGGTCCATAAGTTTAGTACCTATGTTTTCTTCTATGCAGTCTATTGTGTCAGGTCTTATGCTTAAGTCTTTGATCCATTTTGAATTAATTTTGGTACATGGTGACAGATAGCAGTCCAGTTTCATTCTTTTGCACGTGGCTATCCAATTCTGCCAGCACCATTTATTGAAGAGGCTATATTTCCTTCATTGTATGTTTTTAGCCTCTTTGTCAAAAATTATCTGTCCATATTTATGTGGTTTTATTTCCGGGTTCTCAATTCTATTCTATTGGTCTCTGTGTCTGTTTCTCTGCCAATACCACGCTGTTTTGATTATTGTAGCCCTGTAGTACAAGCTGAAGTCAGAGAGTACGCTACCTCCAGTATTGTTCTTTCTTCTTAAGATTGCTTTGGCTATTCGGGCTCTTTTGTGGTTCCAAACAAATCTGATGTTTTTTTTCTTTTGTTCTATTTCTTTAAAAAATGCCATTGGGATTTTGATGGGGATTGCATTAAATCTGTATATGGTTTTGGGTAATATGGCCATTTTAACTATGTTGATTCTTCCAAGCCATGAACGCGGAATGTCTTTCCATTTCTTTGTGTCTTCTTGAATTTCTTTCAAAAATGTCTTATAGTTTATAGCATATAGGTTCTTCACATCCTTGGTTAAGTTTATTCCTAGGTATTTTATTCTTTTTGCTGCAATTGCAGAAGGAATTGCTTTTTGTGTTTCTTTTTCTGAGATTTCATTGTTAGTATATAGGAATGCAGTGGACTTTTGTACGTTGATTTTGTAGCCAGCAACTTACTGTATTCGTTGATTGTTTCTAATAGCTTTTTGGTGGAGTCTTTAGGGTTTTCTGTATATAGCATCATGTCATCCGCAAAGAGTGATACTTTAACTTCTTCATTCCCAATTCGGATACCTTGTATTTCTTTCTCTTGCCTGATTGCTCTGGCGAGGACTTCCAACACTATGTTGAAAAGCAGAGGTGATAGGGGACAGCCCTGTCGTGTTCCTGAACGTAGAGCAGAGGGCTTCAGTTTTTCACCATTAATTATTACGTTGCAGTTTTGATCAGGGTCATCTATGTCCGGTTGGCCCCCAATCCTGGGCATCGTCCTCAAGGGTTCCTGCAGAGACTCAGGGTGTGGATAGGGGTCCCTCGCCCCCAGACACTCAACTCTGATATTTGTCTCCCTGATAATGCATGATGCTGAGAGTCCACTCTACTTTCTAGAAGTTTTCTGCTTGGCTTCTTAGTCTCCTGCCCCATGCAGCTTTGAAACTCATCAAATGTCTCGAGGGGAATATGGCTGAGTGTGGGGCTCAATTCTACGTGGTCCCTTTTCCCTGGAGACTTGGCTGCTCAATCTCTAATTGAGCAGCATGACTGGTTTCCCTGCGTCTTAGTTGCAGCCCTTGGCTGGATTTTCATTGCCACTCGATACCCAAAAGCAGAAGTGCCATGAGGGAAAAGCAGGTTCTGCATGTGGCCCCATCTCTGAGCAGTTCCCTTTTACCTTCCTTGCTCACTTCATACCTATCCCTGCAGGAGAGCCCTGGCCCTAACTCTCACCTCCGTTAAAATGTCTCTGCTGGGTTTCAATCCCTTTTATCATTTAGCAGTTCACCTCAATGTCACTCCTTAGTGAAGTCTATTCTGACCTTCGAATATAAGTCACCAATCAGGCGCTTCTCTATAGCATGTCATCTGTTTTATTTCATCAAAACACTCAGCATAGCATTATGTCACTGTTGTCATGATTTATGTTCACTTGTCTTTCTCTCCCCATTACAAGGCAAGCACCGTAGCACCCCAGCCACCACCATAATGCCTGCACACTGTGGGCCTTCCAGTGACTTTAGTTGAGTCAATGAATGATTGAATGAATGAATGAATGAATGAATGAATCTACATCGTGGAACCTACGTAGTCATTTGAGTTTCATGGAACATATACAACTTTACAAAACTGATGATAGCAGGTGTTGGTAAGAATGTGGAGAACCAGAACTCTCACACACTGCTGGTGGGAGTGTGAATTGGTACAACCATTTTGGAATACTCTTTGGAAATATCTATTAAAGCCCAATGCAGACCTACCTATGTCCCTACCCACGTGACCCCAAAGATATACACACACAAGAGTATTCATAGCAGCTTTAGTTATCGTACCCCCAAATTGGAAACAACCCAAATGAACCACATGAGGAAAAGGAAAAATAAATGGTGGTGTCATTCAACAGAATCCTGTACATCTGTACAGAAGAACAGATGGCTGCTCCGTATAACAACATGGTCGATCTGACAGACATTATCTTGAGTGGAAGAATACATAACATGATTCATTCATGTGAGATCAAAGAACAGGCCAAAGTAATTGTTGGTGACAGAAGTCAGGATGACGGTTACTTTTGGAAGGGTGTCATCAGTGAATGGGGAGCTGGAAATGTTCTGTTTGTTGCTATGTCTGGGGACATGGGGATAGGTGCCTGAACCTCATTAAGATGTACAAGTAGATTAGCTCAATTTACATGTGAATTGTACCTAGAAAAATGTAGATTCGTTTATGGAGGACAAGCCATGTGCCAAGCCCTAGGGATATAAGGGTGACCAACCCCACCTGCCCACCAGAGCTGACTATCACATGGGAAAGACAATGAAGTGGCAGTGACAGGTGCCAGAATAGCCTCGGCCACCTTCCTCCAGTTATAGGATGTTCTTGGTCAGAATACCCTGCAAACATACACTTGCGGTTCCATGACAAGAGACATACGTTTGTAAACACAATTCTAACACCACACCAGCACTAATACCCCACGAGGCACATGGCTCAAAGGAGAAAATTTGCTGAACTCTAAAGCTTTGGTGCCTATTACACAGTCTGGTGCCAGCTTTGTGTCTCTGACCCTGTGCGTCCTGCCTGTCCCCAGAGCCCACGGTGGTGTTTGCCAAGGAGCAGCAGGCACGCAGTGAGGTGCAGGCCGAGGCAGGCGCCAGTGCCACACTGAGCTGTGAGGTGGCCCAGGCCCACACGGACGTGACGTGGTACAAGGATGGCAAGAAGCTGAGTGGGAGCTCGAAAGTGCGCATGGAGGCCAAGGGCTGCACCCGGCGTCTGGTGCTGCAGCAGGCGGGGAAGGCGGACAGCGGGGAGTACAGCTGCGAGGCCGGGGGCCAGCGGGTCTCCTTCCGCCTGGACGTCACAGGTCAGTTATCTGGGGAGGGGAGTGACTTAGCCTTGAGTGGGTGATGTTGTGACTGGCTCATAGCCTGCCACATGGTGGTCTTTCAATTAGTCCCGGTGGGGCTGAGCTGAGCTGGGTGTGTGTCCTGCTGTGGTGGGCAGTGGCCAGGGACAGTGAAGGACCACAGGTGGGTGTGGCTCTGATTGGCCCACCTGGCACCCTGCTCTCGTGTGTCATCCTCCGTGGCCCAGGCAGACAAAGGCGTAAGTGTGGCTCTGGTGCCTGTGGATGGGCATGTCCCATCTGCTCCCATCCAGCTCTTGATGCCCTGTGCCTGGGCATGGTGGGAGGGAGGTGGGGAGCAGGGCAGGCCGGGCGAGCGGTGGCCCTGGGCAGGGAGAGCTGGCTCTGATGGTGTGGGCTGTGCCAGCCCCAGGACCAGGCATCAGGCAGGTGTGGAAGTGGTCACAGTTTGAGGACCAGCACCCCTCAGCCCTCCGCTCGTCAGGTCCAGAGCGTGCCGATCCGGTGCGCTCATGGGATGAAACTGTTGTGTGCTGTTGTGTGGAGCTCATTGCCCAGCGGCCCTGCCTCAGCTGTTTTGGTCCCCGGGTCCTGCAACATGAGCTGGGTCTGCTGAGGCCTCTGAATGCATGTCCCTCTCCGTCCCCAGAGCCCACGGTGGTGTTTGCCAAGGAGCAGCAGGCACGCAGTGAGGTGCAGGCCGAGGCGGGCGCCAGTGCCACGCTGAGCTGTGAGGTGGCCCAGGCCCAGACGGAGGTGACATGGTACAAGGATGGCAAGAAGCTGAGTGGGAGCTCGAAAGTGCGCATGGAGGCCAAGGGCTGCACCCGGCGTCTGGTGCTGCAGCAGGCGGGGAAGGCGGACAGCGGGGAGTACAGCTGCGAGGCCGGGGGCCAGCGGGTCTCCTTCCACATGGACGTCACAGGTCAGTTCTTTGGTGTGTCTTATTAGCCTTTATTGAAGGGAGGACAGACCCTGCTGCTCTTTTTATTAGAATTCATCCCTTGACATCTCCCATTCACCCACCACCCATTTTCACACCTAAGTTTGGGAGCATGGAGGGAGGGAGGCTTGTCTGCAGCAGGGAGAGAGGCTGTTCTTGTATACCATGAGTTGTGTTTCCATGTAATGAAGCTTAGTCTCATTTTCCCAGCACCTGCTCAGAACCCACTGGTGGTCCTTGGTGTCTAGCACCCTGGATCTGCTTGATGCATAGTGCTGAGGGAGACCAGATGTCTCTCCCCTGGGTAGTGCTGGCAGATCACATTATGTCCTCACCCAGCACAAAGGAGGGTTCCTGCTAAGTGAGCGATGTTTAAGTCATTCAACCAGGATAAAGGGAAACTTTGGCCAATTATGTAATTCCAGTTATACTTGGAATTATCTCAAGACTGTGCTTTGGGTTTTCAAATGTTAGGATATCACAGATCAGTTCTTGGGGATCCTAATTTAGTCTTGTTTGGTGATGATGAATCAATGGTATTATAACTCTAGAGACCCTGGTGCTTTCTCATTAGACTTCATACCCGTTGCTGGGCCACGTGAGACTGCATGGGAGGGGTATGTGGAAGGGTGAGGGGGTGTTCCTGTACACCTCAGTCGTGTTTCCGTGTAGTGGGGCACAACTGTGCACTCCGAGTGCCTTCTCAGAACCCGTGTTGCGTTCCTGGTGTCCGGCACTATGGCTGTGTTGGGCGTTTCAGTTCTGAAGTAGACTAGGCATCTCAAATGGGGGTTATGAAACTGCTATTTTTAAAATTTATTTCTCAATAACAGTTGATATACAGCGTATTAGTTTCAGGTGTACAACATAGTGATTAGACATTTATATAATTTATGAAGTGATTTCCCTCAGTAAGTCTAGTACCCATCTGACATTAGTTATTATAATATTATTGACTTTGTTCCCTATGCCATACTTTACATCCTCATGACTGTTTTGGGTTTTTCGGTTTTGTTTTTTAGTTTTTTAATTACAGTTTATTGCGGTGACAATTGTTAGTAAAGTTACATAGATTTCAGGTGTACAATTCTGGATTACATCATCTATAAATCCCATTGTGTGTTCACCACCCAGAGTCAGTTCTCCTTCCATCACCATATATTTGATCCCCCTTACCCTCATCACCCTTCCCCCGGCCCCCTTACCCTCTGGTAACCACTAAACTATTGTCTGTGTCCATGAGTTTTTGTTTTCTCATTTGTTTGTCTTGTTCTTTTGTTGTTTTTGGTTTATATACCACATATCAGTGAAATCATATGGTTCTCTGCTTTTTCTGTCTGACTTATTTCGCTTAGCATCATACTCTCAAGATCCATCCATGTTGTCACAAATGGTCCTATTTCATCTTTTCTCACCGCTGAATAGTATTCCATTGTGTATATATACCACAGCTTCTTTATCCATTCATCTATCGAAGGACATTTTGGTTGTTTCCATGTCTTGGCCACCGTAAAGAAAGCTGCAATGAACATTGGAGCACACGTGTCTTTACGGATAAATGTTTTCAGATTTTTTGGGTAGATACCCAGGACAGGGATTGCTGGGTCATATGGTAATTCTATTCGTAATTTTTTGCGGAACCTCCACACTGCCTTCCACAACGG